>NC_080425.1:89426738-90134863 GCF_029873635.1 Malania oleifera
ATAGTGGCCCCATTCAAACGGTTTTTCTCATTTATAATTAAAAAAAATAAAATATAAAATCAACACTCTAATTGAGAAATTTTTTTCCCAAATACTGCTCACATTTAATCTCGTTAATTCATGCTACAAGATTTAAATTTAAAAGCGAAGCCAATAGAACGCGACGCGTCTTTCTCATCTCCGGTCTGTCCCTACATTTTGGGCACAGTGCAGAGAAAAGCTCGTCCAAAATGAAAACTAAGAGATTTTAAAGACGCATGAACAGGGTGGTGACACGGTACAGTGGGGCAAATCTCGCAAGCAAAATTTACGGCTCTAATAACTGGCCCTTTTTTGTAAATTTAAATTTAAAGTAATAAACATTTCCCTGTCAATAAGTGAGAAGCAGGGAAGGGGTCCCTGTATACAATATAATTTAAAGATAAATTGTAAAGTAAAGGAAATTGTAATTGTTAAATTGTAAATAGATAATTAAAAATTTACTATAAAGAAATTATTGCTTATAAAAAAGTATTTTGTTCATAAAAAGTTGGAGTAAAATTGCAAAAAAAAAATTTAAAATATGATTCGTAAACCCCTAAATTGGTTACAAAAAATATTTAAAATAAGTCTGATAAATTTAATTTTATTGATGTGATATGAATATTTTGTTAGTTAACTATTAAATGCCAGTGGAATAACAAAATTGTCCTTAATAAAATGAATTTTGAAAATGACATTAATTTTAGTAAATATAAAAAAATATATGATGATAATTGAATGCTTTGATGATTTGGGGGATTTTTTTCCGAACAAAAAGAAGTGGGATAGAAAACCGAACAAAGATTTCGAATTGACTGCTTTGATGCTTTGTGTGCCAACTAATTATTTAAGTATGACCAAATAATGTGTATTATTTCAATTTTATAAAACATATGAATTAGAAAAAATAAATTTCTCAAAAGTTATAAATAATGCCTAGTAATTATAATGCTAAAAAATGTTTATTGGATGTAATATTAAAATTAACAATTAATACAATTTGCAAGACACAAAGTTAAATTTATTATTTAATTTATTTAAATTTGTAAAAAGGGAAAGTGATAATTAAATTTAAATTATACTTAAAAAATTAAAAATTTTATGTAAGAAATAACTACAAAAAAAAAGTTTTTTAAGGTAAAATTGAAGGCCCTGTAGAAGCAAATGCAACATTAATGGGACATAGATAATGAAATTTGATCCATGAGTATCGTGAGTGACCAAAGTTAAATCGTGAAGGAGGGTGACTATTTCTAATACAAGTTTTAATCAATTGAAAACAAGTATGATGCCTCAGTTAGTAGCATAAGACTCTAATTTACATAGGTAATATGAATATTATATAAGGCATATAGTCTCTCTATGGAATGTATGAAAGATAATAGCAGCATCACTATCCTCTTCGTTACGTTCTTAATTTTTTATTTTTTACTCTTTTTTATTATATTTTGACTATCCGCATACTAAACCAATTATTTGACCCATCTTTTGCGGATTTTGAAAGTAGGATTTGGTCAATTGGCATTATTGTTAGAAAGTTTTTTTGTCTTAGTCACCCATTCATATTAAAATAATTAAATTTTTAAAAAATTGAGTCTAATAAAAAACAAAAATAATAATTATCGCTACAATCCCTTTGACAAAAGGCATTCTATTGCTAAATTAAATATATGAAATTATTCAAAACACAAAATATATAGTTCAAATTTGCTAGGTTGCGCTTCAAGGTAATAATAAGCTGCAGTGTGAGAAGGGAGGAGAAGGGAGGAAGAAGGCAGGATATTCATGAGAACAAGATTTATTATTATTTTCTTCAGATTCAAAAAAATTGGGACTCTCTCGCCTTGACGCTGTGTGTAGAATTGAATGAAAGTACAATATTATTTATATAAAATTAAAAAGTAATTAAAAAAATGGTAACATTATTTACGTGTGGAAAAAATTCTTTTTAAATTTTTCAAATAACTTGTAAAAATATCAAATTGTAATGTTTGTGTGTCGTAAATTTTATAAAAAAGATTTAAAATAGATTTTTAGGGTATATAATTTGTAATTTCGTTACTTGAATAAGTTTTCATTAAAAACTTATTATTTTCATGCATGTAGAGCAAAACCCTACTAAAAATTGTTATAATATACACATGTAAATTCAAATGCAAAATTACGATTCTTACCTTGTTTGTAACCTACATGCAGTTTGGGATGTAAATTTGGATAGTTGAGAAATTAAAGTATAAGTTTAGAGAAATCATGGAAATTGAAATAAAACTTAATGTAAGGATATACTACTCTCAAAAATTAATATATCACTAATCAATATATTTTTTATAAAATAATATACGTAATTAATAATATACTTTAAGACAAATTGACTAGGAGTTTAATGGAGAGAAAGGAGGAGGAGAACATATATTAAGTGCCTCCCTAAGAAGATTTCGGTGCATGTAGTATATGGCTGGTGACGGCAGGTTAACGTGTAAATGTTTAGAGTGCTTGTGATAACACGGTTTTGGATCTGCGAGCAGTAAATGCTGCAGGACATATAAATTTAGTAATACGAATTTGCTGTAAAAGATGACAATTTAATTAAGGGATTAATTCTTAAATAGACATGTAAATTTTAGCGATACAATTATGTGTCATTTTTAGAGTGCAGTATTGAATTCTTAATATACAAATTATTAAATGATATATACAAAAGAATAAAAAAAATAATCAATTATAGGCAAATGAAATCAAAACAATCAATGATATAACATACAAATAAAAGGCAATTAAAATAAGCTAAACTACTCATTGCCGCAGCGAGGAGGTCTCCTGGGGTCGTGGTGGCTGCCGTCTGCGTCTACCCTCCCATGCTCGTCAGCATTCATCAGATTGTCCTGTCCCGTCATGCTGGATGTGGATCCTCTCCCCAAGAGTGCTTGATAATTCATCATCACGCTTATGCGGAGCTTACGCGGTGAGAAATGATACGATTGATCTCGGGAGTGAGAACGATAGGCGGCAGGCATAGGGTGCATCAACCTCCACCCCATCGAAAGATAATCAATACAAATGACATGGATGCTGGTAGCAGCAGAGTCGGAGGGAATCAGTCGGTCGCTTGAAACGGTCGGCAAATCAGCTGCAGTGGTAAGGCGCATAAGACGCTGACGGCGCCCGAATAAGTACTCAGCCTATACAACTGGTGGGTGGAGGACATGGGAGTCCCTGGAAACAACGAGAGGAGGCCATGGCGTTCCTCCTCGTACTGGAAGTCTGGTCGACATCCTAGGCTGGGTACATTAGGTCGACCTTCTCTCGTCTGCGGATCGTTTGGGACCGTCCTCGTGGATGGGCTAGTGCCAGCACTTATCATCGGTGGATAGCGGGATCCCGACGAGATCATGGTCTGCCTCAATAAACTTGGTCAACCTGCAGGATATGAACATATAATTATTAACGCAGCAAATCGGAAACCGTTATATATCATTAAAATGAGTTGTGGCATTAATCTTCTACGTAGTGCTCATCTATACAAGCGCGGTCCTGCTAGTCAACGAAGCGGCGTGTGATAGACCTTATCAAAGTGAAGTATGGGTCATCGTAGACGCATGGACTGTGCTACGCCACTCCCACGTGTACGATTTGTAGTCTAGCCGATGCTCCCACAAGTGACGAATATAGCCATGCGTACTCGGACCAGTCTGTTGTGACCTCTCGACCGCGCCCATCCATGCCGTGGAGATACGTCCCAAAACAATATCTACCCACGAAAGTCATAAATGTGGAGGGAATGAATCTGTCGAAACCGAACAATTGTGCATGACTCGATTAGGAAGATACCACTCAATAATATGAAAGCATATGAGTGGCAATCGCGCTACCACAGGTCCATCCGTGGCATAGGAAGGCGGCCATGTACGGCTAAAATCTCTTCGTTGTAGGGTATCTATAAAAACTGCAGTTAGACGAAACAAAAGTTAAACGGACTATTTAAACACTTGAAAGAAAGAAAGATAAAATATCAGTGCTATACTTTAACTGATTTTACCCATGCTCATAGGCATGTCCAACTCGAACCTTGTACAGGGCAAGTGTGTGAAATAGGCAAAACCATCGATGCCGCTCAAGTCGTCACTCCCTCTGTATTATAAGATGAAACGTAAGTTCCCAGAAATGCAAGAATACTACGTATTAAGAATCTAGTATTCGTAATGTTATGAGTGAATGAGAAGGGATAGGATAAAATTTGTACTAAACCGGTATTGCGGTACGGAGAGGATCAACCGGACGGACGTCCAAACCCCTCTCAATCTGAAGGAGAGGAAACTCGTCGAGTAGCTGCGAATGAAGGAAGGAAATCTTCCCAAAGCCCAAACGGAATAAGCGAAGGGGGCCCGCAATCACTGTGTCGTCGAGTGGTGCGGCGCGAACATTATCAGTTGGACAACCACTACAAGGTGGCGAACCCCAAACTGTACGAGGACATTGTCCGAAGTCCTCAAGGAATGGATTAGGAACATTCATATGCGCATAACTCCGGACAAATACATCGAGAAGATCACCCCACAATTCAAAACGCAACAAGTGGGCCTCGTGACGTGGCATGCTATCAGTCTGAAAAAATCTGCATGTGCGGGAGATCACGAAAAAGGCCCCCCCGAGGAACCGCATACTATATGCGTGCACCGTAACCAACTGCTGCTGGGACACGAAGCCTAACAAACTCTAGCACATAGTACGCAGGGCGAGTCGACCCTGACGGTCTGTAGGTCCCTCACTGGTCTAGCAGTGCGACCAGTGATGACTCGCCCATCAATCAGCAAACTACGAACAAAAACAGATAAGTCCTGAATGTGACGGTGGATCGCCATGAGGTAGGTAGACGTGTTTGCATCTCGAGTTCTCCTCGACCTCACCAATGATGTGACAGATTACCAATAAAGTTGGATCTGAAGCAATCCATAAATGCCATAAATAACCTGCATCGCTATCAGCTGGACAATGCGGGGGTTCTGCTCTAAACCAACGCTCCGCAAAAACTGCGTTGCCCCTCAGGCAGCACAGGGGCTCCGAATTGCCCATCAGCCCACAAGCTTGGCTGGCCCATGATGGATCGCCATCGTCACGACACTCGGGGATCGGACGGCCCTGGCCAATCCTGAAAATGCATCGTTGCATTAGAATAGGTATATACAAAAAATTAAAAACCTAGTGTGAAATTAGTCTAAAACTGCATACGACATCTACCGCCGGGTCCAGACTGAATCGCACGAGTGGGTCCTTCTCGGACACCTTGTGCACGTTATGCCCTTCTTGATGACATATTATTACGCACGTGCTCCTGTTCCTACCTTCCCTAGCTGTCCATCTCATTGTGTATACGGGAGATCTTGGGACGACCTTTATGCGAGCAGTACACTGATTTTCGGATAGCGACAATGACGATGCTGGCTAGTACGCCTCGTGCAAATCAGCTAAAAATCCACCAGGCAATGTCGATAATGTTCGACGGTGCTCTAACAAGCTCAACGTACTGTCATGGCGTTGAGTCGTGTCTCTGCACATGCAGACGAGAAGTGGGAGCATGGAAGTGCAAGGCCTTGCCACTTCCCACACAAGCAGACGTGCAAATCCTGAAATGCGCAGAGTTTGCCGTGGTTTTCCTTATTGATGATCCCAATCTGCGCAGCCGTTGATGAGCATAAAAAGTACCTCTAGACAGCTTGAACGTCGTGCAATGAGATCCGTCGCCTTCACTTCCTTCTTCCATCGCAAGCAATATATGAGGAGTTAATGGCATTCCCTCCTAATATTGCTATTGCGAGCGGTCCCGTCGGCTGTTGAAATAACTGTGCAACGCGATAATAAAAATGTCAGTGCATACGAGCAGTGATTGGCAGGCTAAAAGCGTCCTAAGGGAGGCGTTGAAAATTCGACGATTGTTACCATTTTACCCTTCTGCCGCCGTCGTGGCACTAAGTCCACATTGAGAGCCGTTGATCAATAGAACGTCTTCAAGGTTCCCCACCTCATCGAATATTTTCCCCTCCACATGTTAAACTTTTTGACCTGATGCTCCATTCCCGCACGCTTAGCCATTCGCTTCAGATGGACACTGTGCACTTTAGTTAAAGTTGCTTACAACGTGTAGCCAGTGGCAGAATTGGTGGTGGCGCACGCGGGTGGCTTGCCAAATCGGGGATTGTGAGACACTGTGCAGCGATGATCCCTAGATGCTATATGATATAAGGGCAAATGTTGTCCCTATCGTAATGGAACGAAAGACAAACACAAAAACCAAATTCAATGTGTCAACTTTTCTCTTGCACAATAGCTGAATGCCAAAGGGGGCAAATTTGCCTGAATTGTCATTCGGGCACGTCACAATAGGAGTTTTTTCCCTTGGTAATTACCATAACAATGTGTCCCTCTATACATTATCACAGGAGGACAGTGGAGGAAAACCTTGAATAGATGCTGCGAAACGCCAAAAGATTGATAAAAATGTTACTGGGTCTGATCGCTGCTGGTATTAAGAGTTCACCTCACACTTTGCGATGAGTACAGGATTATAAGTGCACATTGCTTCTTCCACTAGCACCGCATGATAAGACTTCTCCCCCAATCGCCGAATACTGGGGCAATTGCCTTCTGTTTTCCTAACCAAATTTTCTATATGAGATGAACAAATGTAAAAAAGGGCAGAAACGACGATTCTATGAATTCTTTCATGTTGTGTATGCGATTGAGTGTCGACGCATCACACCTTATCATATTCACCAATCTCCTAGCAATAAGGCGACGACGTGATGTGGACTATGGTCTTGCGAGATGCGTTCATTCAAGCATGTGTGCGGACCAACCCCCATATTGAGTGAGTTTCAAAAGAAATCCGATGTTTCTGAAGATACATCGCACGCAGTATCAAACTGCCATTCCAGGAGTTTCTTACACCAACAAACCCCATAATAGTGGGGTCGATCTGCAGACGTGGAATCATGGTGAGTTTTCGAAGCGTGTTATTATCACACAGCAGATATCATGGATCTTTCGACCCGAATAGCATCCCTTTTTACTAAGTTCTATGACTTCATCCCAATGAGTTACCCGTATAGGGAAAGCTCGTCACCATGGGACAAATATGCAGCATTATCTACGTCAATTACAGCATACATAGGAGGTTCGTCCATGAAAAATCTGCCGTATACGTTGGGCATCGTTTCGATTGAAGGGGGTGGGTCAACATCACGGGGGAAATCGTTCGTACGCTTCAGCAATTTCCCGACTCATACGTGTCATCTTGTAAATGAACATCGTTCGTGATGTTCATCCCCACGTCCAGCGCGTTGTTCGCATTGCGAACAACGATCCTGGTTGTTTACTAAAACATCTTCGACAAACACATAATCATGATGAATGGTAGTCCTTCGTACGCTGCGCCTTCGAATGATGATCGATGGACATCTATTCATATCCACAACAGGCATCCCACCAACATCGCCCATATCTTCTTCCTCCGCTTTCAACCAAGTGCTCAATAGGACTGTTTCCCAGCTGCCATTGTGCGGGCGACAACATCTGAGGAAGGAAAAGTGGTCTCGAAACATACAGTTGCACAAGTAAGATATGTCGTCCTACGCAGTGTGCATCCCAACACATGCGTAAACCGTAATCAAAGTTTACGGGGAAAACCTCATAAAGATATGTGATCATGATGCCCCTTAATAGGGTATCTTGCGGTAGTCGCAATACTTGTATATTGTAGATGAAATTTAGTTAATTTACAAACCTTATGACCACTTTTATAGGTTGAACTAGCGGAATTACTATAACTAAACACCGGTTTGTCCCGATTATAATGTTACACTACATGTACAAACAATACTGGGAAACCGAATACTGCCTTGAACTTTGGCATCTGGTTACGCCCTGGGAAATAAAAAGAACCTACGCAAAAAAATAAATTTTATGTATAAGTATTGCTTAAGTGAATAGTGAACAAAAATTATTTTCATACATTCATGTGGATGCGTAGTATATTCTCTAAATGTTTCACTTGTCACTTTGAAAAATATTCTGCATGCATAAGTTTGGACTTCTCTACGCAAATAGTCAATCGAAATTTCAGCAGCATGCCAAGTGTAATTTGAAACATTTATCATTTTTACAATGAACTTAAACGTTTTTGCAGGACAAATAATAAATCTAGTTAAGCATGCGAGGACACCTATGATATCATCCAGCATGCAATTACATCACGCTATCAGCCATTATGCGCAGGAGGCCATTAAATTCGCGTTAGAAAAAAAAACTTTTAGATAATATAACATATAATAGTCTTTGAAACTTTTTGGTAACAAGCCTCAAGTAATGCGGTGTCACAAATATTTATTTTAATATTTCATTTAAAAATTAATTAACATTTTATATTTATTTATATAAAAAATATTATATATATATAATATTTATGATGTGTATGTATATAACATATCTCCAAAATAGATTCAAAAGCCCAAAACATCATGTGCCATTGAGTGAGACTAAATAATTAACTTATATTCCTTCAACTTATATGCATTGCCACTATCATATTCACATTGCTGCCAAAACATTATATAAAAAATTATTTTAACTATATCATTATCCAAATGAACTTATCTTGTCACTAGTTTAGAAAGTTATTTTTATCCATAAGAAAGAAAAGAGATTCATTTTCTATTTTTTCTTAACAAATTTGAGAGAAGGGGAGGAGGAGGAGATAGGGGCGTGAGAACGAACATCAGTTTTATGATTCAAGTTTAAGTAGTTAGTTGAATTTATCAACTTTTAAACAAATTTATATATAAAGTTTCCGTAATTTGTGTCATCAAAATACAATATAATTTAAAAATTTCTGATAAGTCAATATAGAGAAGTGATTGCGAAAAGCGTGTGAAGATGATACTACAATGATACATTTAATAATTATCTCACAAAGGGAACTAGTTAACCACATACGACCCTCGACGATGGCATTTAGCTGGACGATTATTTATAGTTCGCTATTACCATGAAATTCCTCCATCTTATTATCTCTCTCTAATTTATTTTATGCGCACGTTTAGCTTCCTTCAACCAAAATCGATGTTCAAATATGTATTTGTATTATCAGGTTATTTACTTACTAGCTATTAATATATAAGGACATAACATTTTAAAAGTAATTTAATTACTCGAGATAAATAAGGGATTGTTATGTACACCTCCCGTGTGTTTTTCATTGATTAATTTGGTGAAATAATTTTTTCTCTATGTCATTTTTAGTGTTTTTGATATTATGAGCTCGTGTGCCGTATTGATTTTTAACATTTAAGATAACTTCATTTAAGCAAAATGTCTTATTTAATGTAACCAATCCTTTATATTTCAACATAATGTATGATAATCTTGAAATATATAGCCCTTTTATTTGCATATAGCATGTCAAAAGACCATAAATTTCTTTTTCGATTGAAAAATCTGTAAGAAGGGTTTTTCAAAAAAATTAACAATAAATGTTAAAAAAACATAGCTTATGTAGTACTTCTATGTATGTGTTGTTTAAATTCTAATTGGTTTAACCCATTATACCTTATGAGGGTAGAAGTCTCCCTACTAATTTATCCTTTTTAGGGATCGCTACCGCTGTTCATCCTCGTATAAGAAGTCTAAAAATAAACAACAATTTTTATTTTTTTCATTTTCTTTCATGTGGACTCTAATAAATAATAAATATTGGTAAACGATTAACTTTTTCTACGTCCACCAATTTTATAATATTTTAGTTGGTTGCGACAGCCAAAGGTATCTCAATTAAGTCATTGAAATGTAAATATTATTTACATGTTAAAATATCCTAACTTTTTGTCTCAATTATAATTGTGATCAGGAGACACGCCTATAACTAGTACACCCAAATAATAGATAATGTAAATTCTAGGATCAATTCAATATAAGAGGTTTGTAAATAAAGAACCTTATCAATAAGTGAGTAAGACCCACAAACAACACAAAAAATACAAACAAACAAAAGTCCTAAACAGTATTTCTTCTTTGATATTAATGAATATGTAAATTTAAAATATTGAAGATAAAATTTGAAGCATAAATATTAGATCAATATACTTTTTTTTATTTAAAATATTCAAGATTAAATTATTAAAAATTTACATGATATTATACATAATATGCATTATATATATATATATATATATATATATATATTTATAGTATATCGGTTTGGTTTGGTTAATTGTGATTATTGAATGGGCCAAATAAAAACCAAACTGATAAATGAAAAAAATTAAAATTTTGTGACCAAAATTGAACCAAAGAAATGGTTAGCCAATTTTTCGATTTGGTTTGGTTTGATGTTGCGGTTCGATTTTTTATTATGAAACATAGATTCTTAAGTAATATCAATTAAGCAAATAATAAATAAATTTTCTAAATTGAAATATTCAAAACTACTCAAGTGACACAATTGAAATTAAACATTCAATTTCTAAAGATAGTAATAATAAACTAGAAATGGAAAAAAAAATTATTTTCAAGAACTAAACAGGCCCTAAGTTTACAGCAATACCAAATTCTACAAATCATTATGCGGAGTATATACACATACTAATAGAGACATAAACGTTAATGAAATTATTAATTAAAAAAATTAACCTTCCTCTAGATGCAGCAACGAACCCAAATAGTCGGAACGCAAATATGATGTCAAACCAACTCAAAACATAAAATAAATCTCAGTAAGTTAAATAATATATTCACATTTTGTTCTAAATAACAAATAACATACCCCATCTTCGGCCCTTAAATGGCCTCGCCTCGCCTTCGCTCGAACAGTCACCTGCCACCTCAAACGGTAACCTGCCAACGGTCCTCTGCAAGCTCAAACGATCTGCAACTTTTCTCCTCTACAATATTGTGTTCTGAGAGGGCTCGGGAAGGATTTTAGCAGACGAAGCAAATCTCGCAGGATGATCCTGTGAGATTTACCACGTGTCGCCACGTGGATGGATTTCAGGCGCAAATCTCGCAGCTTAGTCCTGCAAGATTTCCGCCACGCGTCACATTCCACTTCAATGCCTCATTAAATCTCGCAGCCACGCATCACATTTCGGTTTGATGCCTCATTAAATCTTGCAGCTTGGAGCTGCGAGATTTCTTCAAACGTCGCCACGCATCACCTGCCCCTTGTTTCTCTCTTTGCCACGCGATGAAGGCAGAGTGGCCATCAGTTTAAATCTCGCAGCATGAAGCTGCGAGATTACATGAGCATTATTTTGGGAAAATTTTTCCCAATCAGAGTGTTATTTTATATTTTATTTCTTTTTTATAATAAAACGGGAAAAAACTCCTCATTCAACTACAAAATGAAAGCTCTCTTTAATCCGATTTTAGATTTTTTTTTTTTAACCTATCGTTTTTTTTACTCACTACTTGATATGAGTCAAAAAACTTCTCTCCCCTACATTATAGATAGATAGATACTAATGTAAAATTTAGAACTAAAATATTATAAATAATGTTTATGATAGGTATTTATATCATCAGTTGGTGCACAAAATGGAATGGAATAAAGATTTGAATTGAGAATATGAATAAATTAATTAGTGTTACATTCTATTCTATTTATGTCATGCCCTGAACCTGAAAATGAGACCCAAGAGTGAAAATGTAATCTAACCTATCACTGTATCCAACAAATATAACGAAAATATAAGACAATGGATGAGGGTCTGACCCCGTGGGGTTCCCAGGCACCCAATACGCGTCCACATACAATCATATACGCAACGAAAATAAGTTTTTTTATATACATACAGTACCATACCAAAGTCTATACAACAGAGTTAAACTCCATAAAAATAGTACAAATCTAGGCGGCAGCCACAACTCCCAAAAGACCACCCAACACAAGCTTAGAACTTACCCAGGTACCTTCCGTAATTCGTTGACCACTACGCTCCTACACCCAGAAGCTAGCTCCGGTTACCCGAAGGACCTGAAAAATATGTACGTACAGTAAGGGTGAGACACCTCTTAGTAAGGAAGAACACAAGTTATATCGGTGTGTGGCATTCGAGTGTTATCATGATACATAACACATACACAGTTAAATGCAGTTCCAGTACTAGTTTCACAATAGTGCATACAAGCACACACACACACTTCAACTCGTAGACGGCCCGCAACACTCGGCATCAGCCTGTAGTTGACCCACAGTACACGGCGTCCCTGGTACATGGCTAGTCCCGGACTCTCATGACATTGACCGATTCAAACTGGTGGATCCACACCCTTCGGTAATCAGCCGGTAAGGCTCACGCCCTCGGATATAGAGCCGGACAGTCTTACCAAAGATAGCCTAGCGATTTCATACGCCCACAGATATAGAGCTGGACACTCTCAGTACTTGGAACAACTCAAAACCCAGCTCTAATTGCATTCCACAAAACACAACTATGCATGCTTATATTGTGATGACCCAAAAATATATATACGATTAAAGCATAATTATAATAAAATAAAAATGGTCATTAAGTTAATATCAATATAGAAGTATTTTTCTGTAGGGTCCTTGATTCCATGTTTGATGCCTAAGAAAGACCTTGTCTTAGCGAGTGCTCAGAGACCATTGCGGCTCAGTCGCTCCCTGGAGGTCGGCCTGGTCAAAATGGAATTTCATAGGATAAACAGGATAGACACTGTTTGTATACGTAAATAAGTATATATATACATAAAATAATGTTTTGACTAACATAATTTGCAAGAATATATGATACAATAATAATAATAATATAGGTATCATATGTGGGGCCCACAAGACCATGTGGGGCCCACATGAGTTTTTAAAATTTAAATTTAATTCTTATTCAAAAATAAATAATAAAATAAATGATTACTAAAAATAGTTTAAAAGTAATAATAATAAGAATAATAATGATAATAATGATAAATAAAAATAATAAAATAATAAAATAATTAATTAACTAATTGATTAATTAATTAGGTAAGTAATTAATTAAAAAATTATTTAGTGGGAATGGTGGCAAGCACTCCCACATGCCTCCATCCCTATCCCATACTCAACCCATACCTTGCCCATTCTTTAATTTTTAAAAATTATAATTTCACCCATCTCCCCACACTTTTATAAATTTTATTTCTTCCCCAAAATTTTCCTATAAATAGGAAGCTCTCAACCTTCATTTTTCACAACAATTTTCCAAGGAAGAGAAAAATTAGTGAGTGAAAGAAATTGTGGTGGAGAGAGAATTTTTAAGTAAGTTCTCACTCACCCACTCTTTCCAATCTCATTTCTTAAAGATAGTTATTGTGTTCGTAGCACACGGTAAAAGAAGAAGGTAAGTAAATTTTGATTATGTTAGTTTCTTTTTATTTTAAATTCATACCCGAGTTTATTTTGTACGTAAATTTTAATTATGTTACTTAATTCCACAAAATTTCCATGAGTTTATTTTTATGCATATTTAATTATACCAGTTCTATCTTTAATATACTTGCATCTATTTTTGGGTTAAGAAATGTTCCAATCCCCTAGGGTAAATTTTCAGCATTTCTTTCTATTCAAAAATAAAATTATATATATTTTTAACACAAAAATTGTGTGACATGAGTTTATTTCTACGTTACATTTTTATGAAAATATGAGTAAAGATGAGATTTTCACGATATTATTTTTAAATTGCATAAATTATAATAAGATGATTTTAAAACCTCTTATGGCAACGAAAGTTCAAAGTTACAGATACTCGGTACCGCAGCTTAAAGTTTATACAGATCAGAGTGCACCCACGCTGTTTACAGAGTGGTTATTTATGTTAGTGGATTTCTCCTGAGTGCACACCTAGTTCCGGACCAGGACTTAATAAGGAAAATCTCACTTAAAGTTTACGTACGTTGATTTAGTTTGGTCAACCAGCCAGTTAAGTCCAGTCTTTGGACCGCACAACCCAATCATGGGGGTAAACATGACTTACGGCAAACAGGCCTAAGGGTAGTTTTTATGATATATTTTTATACATATTTAATTACGTGTACAAGTTACTGATGATTTGAAGGAAAAGTATAAGTTTACGTGAAAAGGATCATTCTGGTGCCTAAATGACGATTTAAGGAAAACGTATAAGGAAAAGTATATGTATGTTCATCATTAAATATTTTTACAGTTTTAAAGTTAAAAGTTTAATTTAGCAGTTATAATATATGATTATAAAAATTTACAGTTGAAATTGATGACAAAAGTTTTATGCAGAAATTTTTAAATTTATATTTATTCTAAAAGCAGTCTTGAAGTTATAGTATTAAATACTGTTTTATGAAATTCTTTAAAAGCTCATTTTAGCCACACACTAATAATAATCTTATTTACTTACTGAGCGTCGTCTCACCCCAATCATATTTTATTTCAGATAACTCTGAAGGACATGTCAGAAATCAGGCTTAGCAAGCATGCGGGTGGGGATTAGAAAAATAAAGATTGATTAGAAATATTAGTATGATTTCAGATATTTATGTTTGTGTAATTTTTCTTCTTTTGAAATAAATGATTGTAATATGGAATATTAGTGCTCTGGTTTAATAAAAATTGAGTTTATTTGCTTCCGCTGTAAATGAGTAGTAAAAAGTTAATATCCCAGGCCCCTCGGGGTCGGGGTGTTACACATATAGCCAAACATACCACACCCATTTGGTAATATAAAAACATGGTTTCCCAAACATATACAGTTTAAATAAAGTCAAGGTACATCCATCCTTATTACACAGTATAAATCATCATATACATACGATTTTTCCAACAAAACCAGGGATGCAACCCAATACCCCCTTTTTCCCAAAACTATAATCATAAAAAACCCATAATTTTACCCATTAGATCCCCCCTAAAAGAGTAACCAAAACGCACACAGGACCGTGGACCACAGTTCCACCGAGTCTAATTTCAAAAATAACCAACATAAACTGATTCCCTTTACCTTTTCCCCAAATGGCAAATCCCAAACTCCAAGGCCCCTAAACAGAGAACCGAGTTCCAAAACCTACAACGTACAGTGCAGAATATACTCACGACTCTATTCTCTATAAAACTATTGGAACAGATATGAAAATCGAGTCTTACCTCGATTTTATGTCAAAACCCAAAAATGGCCGAACTGAAAATCCGATCCATAAAACTTGTAGAGAATCCTTCCACGATCCTCATGGTAACTTCGGATTAACAATTCTCACTTCCTACGACGAAAAAATCTAGAGAGATGGAGAGTAAGAAGAGTTTCTAGAGAGAGAAAATGAGATTTCTTAACTGAGAAGTAATGGAAATATCTATTTATAGCCCTTTGACCCGGCCATTTCTCTTCGATGAATGGCGTCCTCGTCGACGAGAACTCGTCGACGAGAACTCGTCAACGAGAACTCGTCAACGAGCTTGGGATTTTTAAATTTTTGAAACCCCTCGACTTCTCCTCGTCGACGAGCCCTGAATTTCGTCGCACTTCCCAATACCTCTCGGCTTCTCCTTATCGACGAGCCCCCTGAAACTCATCACCGAGTATCCTTAAGACTTCGTCAATGAGGCCTGCCAAATTTACCTTTCTTCCCCTCTCTTAGTTAATTAAATCCATATTTCATGGTTTGGGTTCTTACAACCTCTCCTCCTTACAAAACTTTCGTCCTTGAAATTTTTCATCTCTTATTTACAAACTCAATATAGAAGCAAATACATATACACAATTCTAGAAAGAAACTGACGACTACTACAACGCAACCCTATCACAATAGATACATACCCTCACTTACGGTGGAGGAATACCGTGGTTACATGTACAACCGTCTCAGGAGTTCACAATAACATACACCCCCAACGATTAACCACCTATCCCAACCCAAAGTAGAGAAATGTACACATACTCAGAAACAACTGTGAATACTTTCAGCGTATTTCCATTTCTAGTTCCCAAGAAGTTTTCTCAACCTCGTGATTCTACCACAATACCTTCACCAACGGTATACCCTTGGTACGAAGTTTCTGAATTTTACGGTCCATAATCTGAACAGGTATCTCCTCATACGCTAAAGTATCCCCAATTCCCAAGTTCTCGTAACTAATAACATGTGAAGGATCCCACACGTACCTTCTCAACATGGATACGTGAAACACATCATGGATCCTCAAAAGTGCCGGGAGTAATGCAATCTTGTAGGCTACCGGACCCACTCGCTCAAGAACCTCGAATGGTCCGATATACCTCGGGCTCAGCTTGCCCTTCTTTCCAAATCTCATCACCCCTTTCATCCGAGCGATTCTCAGAAATACCTTACCCCCCACCTTGAACTCTAACTCAAGGAGGCGAACATCTACGTAACTCTTCTGTCGACTCTAAGCCGATTTAATCCTCTCTCGAATTAAACTCACCTGCTCAGATGCCTACTGCACAAGTTCAGGTCCTAACATTTGACATTCACCAACCTTATCCCAATACAAAGGAGATCGACAGGTCCGACCATACAGAGCCTCGAATGGTGTCATCCCGATACTAGCTTGGAAGCTGTTACTATAAGCGAACTCTACTAGTGGCATAAACTGTATCCACCTACCATTGAAGTCTAATACATAAGCTCGCAACATATCTTCCAAGATCTGTATCGTTCTCTCCGACTGTCCATCAGTCTGGGGGTGGAATGTTGTATTGAAAGTAAGCTTCGTCCCTAGTGCCTCTTGCAAGCTCGACTAGAATCGAGAAGTAAACCTCAGATCTCGATCTGATACAATGGACACCAGTACTCCATGCATTTTGACTATCTCCTGCACCTATAGATCTGCTAGCCTACTCAAAGGCTAGCTAACCTTCATCGGTCTAAAATAAGCAGATTTCCTCAATCTATCCATGATCACCCAAATAGCATTCAGTCCGTGAAGTGCTAATGGCAATTTGGCCACAAAATCCATAGAAATATATTTTCATTTCCACTCCAGAATAGCTAAGGGCTGCAACGGCCCTGCCAGCTTCTGATGTTCAACTTTCACTTGCTGACACGTCAGACACTGCTCTATGAACTGAGCAATCTATCTCTTCATACCACTCCACCAGAAGGTCTCGCTCAAGTCTCGATACATCTTTGTACTACCAGGATGTACCGTATATAACGAATGCTGCGCTTCCTCCAGAATCATCCTTCTAATCTCATCGTTGTTCGGAATACATAGCCTGGTCCCAAACCTTAATATACCTCCTTTAGAGATGTTAAATTCCACAGCCAATCCCTGTTGTACCTTCTCCACAATCTCTACCAACTTCCCATCACTAGCCTGCACGACTTTAATACACTCAAACAAAGTCAGCTGGATTACCAAGTTAGAAATGGAAGCCTAATGATCCCCAGATACCAGCTCTATACCCGAGCTCTCCAGATCCTGTTTGGTGTGATGCTAAGCTACAACTACAGATATCGCAGCATGTTCCGACTTCCAACTCAATGCATTAGCCACCACATTAGCTTTCCCCAATTGATAACTGATGGTACAATCATAGTCTTTAATCAACTCAAGCTTCCGTCTCTGCCTCATATTCAGTTCCTTCTGCGTAAAAAAATACTTGAGGCTTTTGTGGTCTATAAAAATCTTGCATTGCATACTATACAAGTAGTGTCGCTAGATCTTCAATGCATATACAACAGTAGCTAATTCCAGATCATGCATAGGATAATTCTTCTTGTATTCTTTCAATTGTCGAGAAGCATATGCTATTACCTTACCTTATGGCATAAGCACACATCCCAAGCCCTTCAGAGACGTGTCGCTATAAATCAAAAAACCGTCATCTCCCAAAAGAATAGTCAAAACTGAAGCAGTAACCAATCGGTGCTTCAACTCCTGAAAACACTGCTCGCAATCATTGGTCAACTCAAACTCATCTAATCTAACCTTCACTTGATGATATCCAAATCGCAGATCAATTTTAGAGAAAATATGCGTACCCTGAAGCTGATCGAACAGGTCGTCAATTCGGGGTAATGGATACTTGTTCTTCACTGTTACTTTATTAATCTCCTCGTAGTCGATGCACATCCTCATCCACCCATCCTTCTTCTTCAATTTGCTTCGGGATATAATACAATATAATACAATTCATATGATATAATTTTAAAATAAATCTCATTTTTCAATATTTTTTCATAAAATCTGTCGTATCATAATTTTTGTATAAAAACTATCATATCATAACTGATTACAGTGTAAGCTGACTGAACTGTCACAACACTAGGCTGGCTAAGCTGTCACAGCGTTGGGCCGGCTAAACTGATCATGACGCTAGGCCGGCTAAACTTTGATATCATAATTTCTGTAATATTTTTAACATTTTCTGAAAAATCATTATCAAACCACACATGTTCCATATAATCATAAAAATAATATGAAATTCTTATATATTCCATAAAATATTTATACTCAGGCCACACAGTTTGTGTAATGACCCGAAAAATAATAATATTTAAATAATAAAGAAAAAGGGTAAATGGGAAACAGTAACAGAAGGAGGCAGCTTGTTTTGGACGACGTTGCATACTAGACTCGTCAACAAAGGTGTGTTTTGTCGACGAGAAGATACCGAGAGGATTTTTGGGCCTCTGAATTTCGTTGATGAAGGGAAGAGTTCATCGATGAATTGCCTCTTAACCTCGTCGACGAGGTGACGTGACTTGTCGACAAAGCCCATGTTATAAATAGTGTACACCTTAGATTTTACGCAGAAAAATTAGCATAAATCTCTCTCTCTCTCTCTCTCTCTCTCTCTCTCTCTCTCTCTCTCTCTCTCTCTCTCTCCTCCCTATGGTTTCTCTCTCCTCTCTCTTCGATTTCAGCTTCGTCGTTCGTCGGATTAACGATCTGAGGCCACCGCGACGCTCTTGGGGAAGTTTTCTCCAAATCTGTCAGAGCGGTTTGTTGGTGGGACTGAGTTGAGGTAAGACTTTTTTTGTAAAATTTGGTCTTCCCATAGTTATAGGAAATATTATTCATGGAAAAATACTGAAGTTTAGTTTTGAAAGTTGTTGAATTCAGGGTGTTGAACGGGGAACCCTACGGGTGCATGACAAGTGGATTTTAGGGGGTTTCTTCTTAGTGTCAGGTAAGGGACTAAACTAAAGCAGTTATTTTTCATGCAAACTATATTATTATTTGTTAGAAAATTTATTTTTGGGAAGCATGTATAATATATATATGAGTAGATTGGTAAAAATGCATATTTGAGAAAATACTGCTATTATGTTGAAATGTATATATATATGTATGAAATACCAAAAAATATGATTTTAGAATGGAATGTATGATTTCTTCAACATTGTGTGACATGAATATTATTTTACATGAAAGGTATTATGTATGGCAATTTTACGAATAAAGTATATATTTAGAGATCATAAAACAATGCAGTACATTATGATTTTAAAATACATGATAAATGAATTATTTATTCAGAATTATATCTATGAAATATTCGGCGCAAGACTGTGATTGATAGCCAATGCAAGGCCGCGTTATATATATGATTTCGATGCAAGGTTGTATTTATGAATGTTCCGCGCAAGGCCGAAAATATGAAAGAAACTGGCGCACGACCATATGTATGTATGATATTTAAGAAAATTCTATCAATCTATTTACTCTAGACAAATATATTATCATGTACTATATGTTATCAGAACCCAAATGTTAGTTCAGTTTAGTTATAGGAGCACGGTACCGTAGCTATACAAATAAAATATTATGTTCAGACTTGTGTTAACCACCCCACAAGGGGGTAGGAGATGGATAGTCGATGTGGCTTTCAGTGTAAAGTTGTAAACGTCCACTTGACAATCTAGACCAGGGTATGGCGGGCCCATCGTACTTACAAACATTTTTTACTCGGCAGTGGTCGGCCAACCATTGTCAGGTCTCGCCTTCGGGCTACACAACCCGTCATGGGGGGTAATACATGACATCATCTAACTATACATCTAGAGTAAATTTCAGTAATATTAGTTATGTAAGATGATTCATGAACAGTATGATTTATTAGAAAATATGAAAGTATATGATTATTCACTATGTTATGATGTATGTTTTCAGGTATATAAAATGTATTGTGTAACGACCCCGGCTCGCCACGTGGGCTCGGAGTACTACTTTAGTGACGTCAATGTACCTGATACCTTATTCATCAAATATAAAACACACATACTCAGCAGAAATACAATATAAAATCCTCAAATAATATTACGAGAGTTCTAACTATCTTTATACACAAATATACTCATTTTCACATAATTACATCCCATAAAACTAAACAAAAATAAAATCTTTATCTACACACTACCTACATAAATTTACACTTCTAGTCGGCTCCTCTAGCCCACTAGACTTGATCTCTAGGATTTTCTGAAAAGACAGTTTGTAAAGTAGGGGTAAGGCATAGCTCAGTAAGTGAAAGACTAAGTTAATGTCAGTGTGTGACCAGTATGCATTTAGTGTACAAAAAATAACCAGTTCACAAAACAGTTAAACACATTTATGAAAACATTCTTATTTCACACTCACACACACAATTAGCCGAGGATAGGGAAGATTACCCGCTCATACAAGTAGCTTCCCTCTACTCTAGTACTATAACTGCTACCAAGGCACTCATCTTTCTCAGTAAGCCCTCAAAATTATCTTATTAATTAATTGTATTCACATAAATTAACAGATATGCATATAAGACACTCCCTATGACAAACATGCCATTTACATCCCCATGGCACGGGTTGTGCGGCCCGAAGGCTGGACTAAGCCTGGGTGATCAGCCCAAAAAAAGTCAAAAACAACATCCTCTGAAACACATCTGCATGCATCCATTGCAAAGCTGCAGGCTCGACACCCTTACTTCAACCTCACGCAGACAGTCGGCTGGACCCCCTACACTTCTATCTAGACAGTGTGGGTGCACATGGTCTAACTAGCAACGGTACCCTGCTCACAATACACTGGTCCCCACAGTTCCTAAAGCATATCATGCAATTTAGATAATAAAAATCACCATTTAAAATATTAATTCATATATATTTCCTATTATTCCAAACACCTGGCCCCCCTGGCCACAAAATATAACCCGACATATAGCCATCAATTAAAACTCGGCCCTCGGCCATCAAATAATAATCCTGGCCCTTGGCCAATCAAATAACACCCGGCCATTGGCCGTTAGTTCAAACTCTTGCATTTCATACACAGTTCCAATATTTTGACAAGCATTTTCAGTATTTCTCAAACCAATTCAGTATTTCACAAATAATTCAATATTTCAAAATCACAAATCCAGACATACAATAATCCATAAAAATTAAATCATCCGCCACACGATTTTCCACATTTTAAAAAATCCATATAAATAAACAAACTTTCTATCGTTCATTTTATTCAAAAATATCATACCATATATCCTAAGTTTGTAAAATTCATTTTGAACGGTTGGTTTCTAAAATACCCTTTAAATTCCAAAATGAATAAAGAAATAAATAAATATATTAATTTAATTGGTTCAAATTAAATAAAATTCATGACTTAACTTAATCCCCTTACTTGATTCCTGGAAAAAAACCCACTAACACCTCGGCCTACACCCCACGTGTTCAAAAACCCCTAAACCCTAAAATTCAAATTTTACCATATTATTCGTCATAATTTTTAGAACAACTTTCCCTAAAATTTCCCTAAGTTCTGAATATCCTAAATAGCCTAATAAAAGTCTAAATTATTAAACTTACCCCCGATTTAGGATTGGTATCCCGGAGCTCTAATTTGAAAACTCGCTCCGGTTAGATTGTAGAGAATTGCCCCATGAGTCTCCTGAATTTCCGTTCGTTCTTGGAGCTTATAGTCTAAGAGAAATTAAGGTAAGTTTGAGATTTGACCTTACCCCAGGAGATATGCCTACGTCGCTCTTACAACAAATCCACTCCAGTAGAAATGTCAGTGGCAGCGAGTAGAGCCCAACGGTATTTTTGGATTTTTGATCGGCCAAATAACGAAGACGAGATGAAGGAGAGTGGGAGAGAGAAGACAAGCGAAATGGAAAAGCGAGAGAAATTCAGAGCACTGACGCAATGCAGAAATCCAATTCATATTGGATTGAAACAGTGAAATGGTAAAGAAGCTTCCTGAAGCTTATCCAGTTAGATATATATTAACCTTTAACTTATCTATTACATATTATAATATATTACCTATATATACATATCTTATTTTAATATGTTTTTTTTTTCTTATCATACTATTAATTTTACCCGTTAATTTAATTAATTAATTTATTATTATTATATATTTTTTAATTAATTAAAATTTTTTTACGGGTTACTACATATTGTATATGTATAATTGCATCAAATATTCATGTTGTCATACAACTGTATTTAATTTATTTTCCCTTACTGAGAAATGTTTCACCCTTGAACTTATATAATTTTCAGGAAACCTAAAAAGATCGGCAGATCGAGGCCGCCATTGAGATAGTGTGGTATTACCTCGTTAGGAGGGTAAGTTTTGTACTAGGATTGGGATATTTTTGTTGTGGGATTCTAGATGTATTTTGATATTTTAAGGTTGTATATGAATACAGTATCACTGTGGACTGTAGTTGGCTCTGGTATTTTATATTTTTATGGTTATGAGAATGTGATTTACATTTACTATTGCCTAAGTTTTCGCTGTGTATGACAGGTGTGTCCCTGGTACCCACGGGTTCGGGTTGACTATATTATTAAATATGTTTTATTTTATGATAAATTAAGCAGGTTATTACAGTTTGAGTATTATTCTAAAACATACTATCTGCCTGAGAAAAATATGTTTTGCTGAAAAATAGTATTAAATCTTCTTCTAGGGTTTACTCAACTCAAAATGTCTATTTTCCAAAAAATATACAATAATTCATGAATGACATTTCTAAATGTCTGAATTTCCATAAAATCATAGATATAATTTTTGTAAATAAATACTGCATTTTAATCAATAAATTTTCTAAAAATATCTAGCATAATCTATCCCCTTAGTTGATTTCTGGAGAAATGCCTGCAGGGATCCTAAAGTAGTGCCTGCGGCGTTCACACAAATCCTTGTATTTACATACCCTAGTTTAATCAGCTCAACCTCAGGATAATTACTGTCCTAACATCCCTAGGCTCACACGCTCCCATTAACCAGTTAAATTCTATAAAAAAAAATACGCGGGTATGATCCACTTCTCATATTTAAATTTAATTTCTAACATATTTAAAAACACTAAGATGAACAAATCTTAGCAATTTAATCTAATTCCAAAGTATCCCCAAACTCAGACATATATTTAAATCACATAAATATAATTAAATTTATATATTCAGATTTAATCGGGAATATTTTAAAATATGTGTGACATAACCTATTCTCCTTACCTTACCCCAGAAATGGTGCTTACGACACCTAAATGGTGAATCCACTCTGATTAAAATGTTGGTGGTTGAATTTGGAGCTCAAGAATATTTTTCGTTCTTTGATCGACGCTGATTTTGCCGAGAAATCGAGGAGAGAGAAAGTAAGTTGAGGAGAGAGAGAGAGAGTTTGAGCGCAAAGGGGGGGCTCTCTAGATTTAGGAAATTGATTGAAGCTTCAGGTTATAAACTTTTATAATAATAATAATTATAATAATAATAATTTTATATTATTTAATTAATAATTAATTAAATTAATTTTAATTTTAAATTTTTTTAATATTTTTAGAATCACTACGGTTGAGATGATAAGAATGCCTCTGAGATTCAATCATAATTAACGGCACCTCCAGCTTGCGGGGGAGTAATAATGGATGTTTAAATTCAAAGTTAGTCATAACAAGGTCACATTCAATGAACTAGAACAACCTCACATCTCAAACAAACTTTTGATTGATTATGTTTGTTTTATTTTTGAATTTTGTATTTTAAAAGTTTGAATTTTGTCTTTTAGATTTGTATTTTGAAAGTTTGAATTTTGTAATATTGTTTACCTTTATCACAAACTTTCCAATAAATACAATCTCTCAAGTTTAGTGAGAGGATCATACAAATTCAGCGGACTCTTTTAATTTTTAAAGCACTATGGACAGTATCAATGAGAGACTAACAGATGACATGTTGGTGGAAATTTTGCATCGGATGCCTTGCAAATTTGCGGCGAGGTGCAAGTGCGTGTGCAAGTGCGTGTGCAAGTGTTGGTCCTCCCTCATCTCCACTCGTTTCTTTCACAGCCGCTTCGTTTTGCGAGTAGCCCAGATGATCGGGAAAGCACCATTTGCAGAGGTTCGGCGTCACCATGGCAGCCACTAATCATCAAGTACTCATAATTCCTGAAGTCATCCCACCCGAGCTTCACGAATTCACCCTAGATTTCCTCCCCGACGCTTACAAGAGAAAAAAGAAGGATTGCGTTGTGGGCTCATGCAACGACTTGTTCTTGTGCTCCACAAAAGGCAACAAGTACTGCGTTTGCAACCCTTTCACCAGGCAATGGATTTCCCTGCCTCCCGTCTCCTGTCCCAAAAACCTCGTACGCATTGGATTCGTATGTGACCCATTCGGCCATACACAAGAAAAAGGAAAAGAAAAAGAAGAAAGAAGAGGAGGTAATACAACTACGTTTATGGTGGTCCGCCTTTTTCGGTTTGATTATATCATCGAGGGTTCATCCGAGTTAAATATGGAGATCTTCTGTTCGGAGAAATGGGAGTGGGAGTGCAGAGTGGTAGTCTGCCTCCAGAAAGGCGGCTCCGGTACGTGGGATTTCCCTATTGGCCGGTCGTTCCCTACAAAGGATGGTTGCATTGGATCGTGTCAGGGAGAGATATTCTTGTCTTCGATCCTTACAACATTGATATTGATAGCAATGAGGTTTGCAGACTCATTGGAACTCCCAGAGATGCAAACCAGAAATGTAGTCTCGATGCCTTGGGGGTGTGTTGCGGCTGCTTGCGGATATCTCAGGGACAGAGGGTTGCTAGGGTGTTGAGCATTTGGGAACTCAAAAACTATGAGCCAAGGCAGAGCCACCGGTAGCCGGAACTCGACGACAATGAGCCAAGGGAGAGCGACGGGTGCCCGTGGAGTCTGGTGCACCGACTTAACATGCGAGAGGAGATGAGTTGGAAGAAGAAGGGTTGCCGGCTGCCCGGTTGGGTAAATAAGGATCTATTAAGGGCTCAGGTGATAGCCTTCCATCCTAATGATTCCAATGTTGTGTATTTGAGGTATTCTGAATCAGTACTTGAGTGTGACATCGGAACCAAAATTTTGAAGGTCGCTGTAATGCGTCCAAGTGAAGAGTTCTATGGTGCAGGCACAGTGTTTACGCTTGTACCCCCAACTTGGCCAACTGGATGCCTCGCCCCGTGTATGTATGTATGTATGTATGTTGTATTATTATTATTGTTGTTGTTGTTGTTGTTGTTATCATTATCAGCCTATCAATGCTACAAATTAACTTAGAATTCTATGAGTAATCCTTGTCATATACTTCTTTTTTAACTAAAATAATAAATAATTACTTACACCCCATGTTTGGAAAGGTTTTGAATTGCGATTTATATTGATTTTGCAACGTCCCTCAATTTCTTAACATAAAATATCACATAATAAATAAAATAGTCAATTCGAACCTGTGGGTAGCGGGGACACCTATCAAATATAGCGGAAAACCTAGCAGCAGTAAACATAAAATCTCAAACATTCAATCATAAAACATAATACCAGAGCTTTTTATAACATCAAAATATTGTTATGATATACAACCTCCAAAAGTCAAAATAACATTAGGATTAAATAACAAAAACTCTTGATCCTAGTTCAATGCTTACCCTTCTAATAGGGAAGCTCCAATCACTCAATGGCGGCTCTAGCCCGCCGGTCTTATTGGATTTCCTGAAAATCATTTAATGTTCGGGGGTGAGACACTTCTCAGTAAAGGAAAATAAACTAAATACAGCTGTGTGGTAACATGAATATTTAATACATTTATACGTATACAATATATTTCATAATTTTATAAACATCATCATATCGTACTAGGTAAACATATATTTTCACATCTATAAATCATAACATACATAAAATCATCTGTTATAACTGTAGTACTGAAAACAAACTCAGGATGAATAACTAGCTGGTGTCATGTATTACCCCCCATGACGGGTTGTGCAGCCCGAAGGCGGGACCCGACAATGGTTGGCCGACCACTGCCGAATCAAATATGTCTGTAAGTATGATGAGCCCGCCACATCCTGGTCCGAACTGCCAAGTGGACATCCACACTCTACTGAAAGCCACATCGACTATCCATCTCCCATCCCCTCGTGGGATGGTTAGCACTAATCTGACGTAAATATCTGATCTACACATATAGCTACGGTACCGAGCCCCTGAACTGAACTAAACTAACATCCTGGTGGTGATAACATATAATACATGATCATATATATAACATCATTACGGCCTCATGCCAAAAATATAGTAATTACGGCCTCGTGTTGAAAACATAAATACACGGCTTTGCGCCAATAATATAAATACGGCCTCGTGCCAATAACATAAATACGGCCTCGTGCCGATAACATAAATACATGGCCTCACGCCAATAACATAAATACGGTCTCGTGCAGATAACATAAATATATGGCCTCGCGTCAAAATTGTTTCAGGTATATATATTCTGAAAATACATCATTTATCACATAATTGTCAAAACCATCATAACATGACTCATATTTTCATAATACCTGAAATCATGCTTTGTTCGTAAAATCTTTCACATCATAATACATTTCATATAAAATAATATTCATGTCACACATATGCTGTTAAAAGTCATACTTCATATTCTAAAATCGTGATTTTTCGGCACCTCATACATATATATGTATATATTTTAATCATCATAGTAGTATTTTCCCAATCGTAAATTTCATTTGTTATACACAATATAACATAAGTTTTTCTAAAAATAAATTTACTCATAATCAATAATAATTTGCATGGAAAATTACTACTTTAGTTTATTCCCTTACCTGACTACTGAGAAATTCGTTAGGACACAAAATTTCATGCCCTTGGCGCTCGAAATTCAACTCCTGAAATTTACATTTTCCCCAGATTAATTAATTTATTTCTCTAAAATAATACTCATCTAGTCTTCCCTAGGCTCCATATACTTCAAATTAATATTTAAACTATTATTTAACATCCCTACTTAATTTTCTAAATTTTACCTACGGGTCCCAAAATTACACCCGCGGCGCTCACCCGGACCCTAAATTTCAGAAATCTAACTTCAGTCCCAGATACTTAATATTTTAGCATTTCTAAATTAATGCTAATTAATTAAAAATAAGCCCCTTAATAATCGCCGCACCCCAAATTTAGGGTTTTGACCCAACACCCCCACGAGTATTCCGTCCCATTGGACTTGTAGAGAATCATCCCTAGATTCTCGTGGTGGTATCTGTTCGTCAATTGGGCTTATATTTTATAAGAAATTAAAGAAAAAGAGAAAAATGGTTTACCCCAGGGAATATGCTTACGTCGCTCCTACCACCGATCTGCTCCGGTAGAAATGACGGCAGCGGCGAATGGAGTCCAGTGGTATCTTCGGATTTTCGATCAGGCAAAAATCCGCCACGAAATTAAGGAGAGAGAGAGAGAGAGAGAGAACGTGAGGAGAGAGAGAGAGAGTTAGGAGAATTGCAGAGAAGAAAAGAAAAGAAAAGAAAAGAAGAAGAAGAAGAAGAAGAATAATAATAATAATAATAATAATATATACATAAGTTTGAATCTCCTGAACCTTCAACAAGCTTCAGGAGGATAAATATAATAATAATAATAATATTTAATTAATATTAATAAAAATATTTTTTAATAAAATAAAAATTAATTTTAATTAATTAATTTTTTTCTTTTTTTAAAAATTCGTTTAATTAATTAATTAATTTTTTTTAATTATTTTTTTTAATTTTAATTTATTTTTTTAAAATTTTTATTTTTTTTTAGAATCATTCTATTAATCTTTTATATCTCTTTTTGGGGTTTTTACAGATTTGAACGAGATATAATATAAAGTTATATTAAAATGTGTCCAAATTCACTCAAATTAAAATCCAATGACTAAAATCCATACTTTCGAATGCAACAACAATTATTTTCATCACTTGCACAAAAAAAATGTTTTGCCCCAGCTCTATATTATTATAGAGGGGAAGCTACCATCATTTGTTTGCATGTTGCCTTCTTTTGTGTAATATTTATATAATATTTTAAATGTTTGTTGAGAATTAGTATTTCTAAAAAGGCATAATCATAGGACTCCTGCATTAAAGATTTCTAATTTAAATCATAAGAGGAGCAAAAAGGAGTATGAGATAAGAGATGAACTAACTCCCATTCTATATATATATATAGTCTTGGCCTAGTTTAGGTCGCCAAGCAATCAAAAAAACATATTTTGGAAGATTATTGGGTGTCTTCTTTTTTTAGAGGCCAACTGTTTGCCTTTATATATATGTTGTGTTTAATAACATAGAGTCAATGTCTTCTTCTTTTAGAAACCATTTGTTTGCCTTCATATTTACCTTATGTTTAATAACATGGAATTGAAAGTATAGATTTGAATTTGCGTGGATTCAAGTAAAACACTGCTTAGAATTAATTAAATTAAGTTTCATACACAAATTCAAATACAAGCCTTAAAAGTTCATGTTTTTAAACTAAAAATTAAGATTTTGATAAACAATTATAGAAGTTAAACTCTTAAGAGGTGTACTGCCTTAGAGCATACTTCTAAAATCTCAAGAGGTCTCTCAATGATTTTGGATCATTTAGTACTTTTAAGCATAAGTAAATAAATTATCCACCATATTTATATATCATGCATGATCTTGGTGTTATTACCCTTGAACTACATATATGTGAGGTAATCTGATGCACAAAGGTTTTGCATATAAAAGATATCTTTTTACATATTTATTGAAAATAAAATTGTGTGCTCTCTTGAAACATTTATCTGTTAGAGATGAAGCTAGGAGACACAGCTGGAGACGCGTTATAAGCTAGGAGCTAAGTTAGAAGCACGGTGCATTTATCTACCATTAACCTCTCTGTTGTAACTTCCATTCATGATTGATTTTATTTTAATTGTGATTTAAATTCCAAGCCCTATAAATAGAGGGCTGTGGAAGTTGTAATATTGCGTGTAGAGAGTGTGCAGATAGATTGAGAAGCTAAGAGAGAGTAGAGAGGAAGAAAGGAGGAAGAGAGAGAGAGAGAGCGTGTGAGAGTTGTAATTTTTTCGGTGATAGTGAATATTTGGTGTATGCTCTGTGGACGTAGGTCGTTATTGACCGAATAATGTTAAAATTTTGGTGTCACTTTGATCTGGATGCTCACAGGTTCCTAACAAGTGGTATCAAAGCCCGGTTGAAGCAGAAAAACCAGATCGAAAGTGATCTTGGAATCAAAGCTCTATCTAGTTGATCAAAATTGTGTTTTGAGGTCACCATCGCATTCAGCTCGCCGAGACGAAGAGAACCGTGCAAGCCGGAGCTCCATTGGAGTTCAGATGAAGGCTCAACGCCATCACGCGCCCTGCCGGAGCAGTATGCTTCACCACGCGCCGGTGAGCAGTCCCTCACGCGCTGCGTGCGCTGCATGCATCTTCCACGCCCGATCCGCCTCGACCCGACCTAGAATCTGACTCGTACCGAATCAACCCAAGATCTGGTTCCTGACCCGGGTCTGACCCTCCACCTCAGCGCCATGTCAGCCGCCACGTTAGCAGGTGAGTGCCACGTTAGTAGAGGTGCCACATTAGCAGGTGGACCCCACTGCCATGTTAGCAGATGGGCCCACCCTGTAACATCAACTGCCACATCATCAGGGGCCCACATTGCCACGGAAACACCACGCCAGCAGGTGCCACGTCAGCACACCACGTCAGCCTGCCACGTTAGCAAGTTTGACCAATTTTGACCAAACTTTGACTGAACTTTTCAAAGTCATTTTGGGTCTGTTTTTCAAGCGATTTAAACCATTTCTAGGGTTTTCGATTGTTCTGGATCCAACCGCGCTATCCATTTGAGCTAATTCTATCTCTAGATCAGAAAATTGAGATATTGAACCAAAACAGCTCAAAAATCAAAATGTTCAATGGAAACAATTTTGGTTTCTTGAAGATGCAGATAGAAGATTATTTGTTTAGGAAGGAATTGTACTTACCATTGAAAGGTAAGCTAGCATCCATGAACAAGGATGAGTTGGAGTTGCTTGATTGAAAAGCCCTCAGAGCCATTAGAATGACGTTGTCGAAATCTGTGACGTTCAATATCAAGTATATAACATCCATCAAGTCTCTGATGGATGCACTCTCTAATATGTACGAGCAGCCTTCAGCCATAAACAAGGTATATCTCATGAAAATATTATTTACGATGAACATGTCTGCAGGTGAAAGTTTCAGTAGGCATTTGAATAACTTCAATGAGTTGTCTGATCAACTGGCCTCAGTCGAGATAACTTTTGATAATGAGATTTGGGCCATACTGATTCTCAGTTAGTTGCCTGAAAGTTGGAATGATGTCGTTACTTCCATCAGTAGCTTCACAAGAAAATCGAAGCTTGTATACGATGAGGTCATCAGTATGATTTTGACGGAGGAAATGAGAATGCAGTCGAACCATGGATCCACTTCGAGTTCAACCTTGAACATGGAGAGTCGAGGTAGAGGAACACAGGCATGGACGATCAAACAATCGTGGCAGATCTAGGCCCAGACGGTCTAAATCTGGAAATCCCAGAGGTACTCAGGACACAGGTTCCTATAGCACAAAAGTTATTAAGTGCTGGAACTGTGGAAAGACTGGTCATCACAAGAACGAGTGCAGGAGTCAGAAGAAAAAATTCTAGACGAGAGCAAAGACAGAAACAAATATTGCTTCTGAAAATGATGAGATGTTGATCTGCTCTTTAGAAAGCAAGCAGGAGTTTTGGGTCTTAGGCTCCAGAGCCTCATTTCATGCCACATGCTGCAGAGAATGCCTAGAGGAATACACACCAGGTAATTTTGGTAAGGTGTACTTTGGCAACGATCAATCTTGTGACATAACCGGCAAGGGAGTTGTGAAGATCAATATAAATGGGTCAGTATGGAAGCTGAAAGATGTCAGGTATATTCCAGACCTGAGAAATAATTTGATCTCAGTTGGTCAGTTGGTAGATGAGGGATACACGACAAAATTCATTGGCGATAAATGGAAAGTTTCAAAGGGTGTACTAACGATTGCGCGAGGTAAGAAAAGTAGAACAATTTTTTTAACCTCCAATGCCTCCATGTCTATTTTAGTTGCTGCAAGAAATGACAACAGCAACATTTGACACCAACGACTTGGTCACATGAGCGAGAAGAGACTCAAGGTGATGTACTCAAAGGAAAAATTGAGTGGTCTACAATCAGTGTAGATTGACATGTGTGAGGATTGTATAGTTAGGAAACAGAAGAGGGTTAGCTTCTAAATAAACACCCGTGGCCCAAAGAAGAAGGGACTAGAACTGGTCCATTTAGAATGTGTCGAGACACAACAGCAGAATACCGAGAATCCTCAGTTGGAGGAACTAGTGGAGCTGATCGTCGCACCACCATCTCCTACTCCAGCTCCGGAGCTTAGGAAATCTACTCGATCTCATATACTAAACAGAAGGTATATTGATTACTTACTTCCTACAGATGGAGGAGAGCCAAAATGCTATGATGAAGCATGTTAGGTGGCGGATATGAGCAAGTGGGAGCTTGCGATGAAGGATGAGATGAAGTCCCTCACCTCCAACAGAATGTGGAAGTTGCCCAAATGCCTTCACAACAAGTGGGTGTACATAATCGAAGAGGAGCATGACGGCTCCAGAAGGTACAAGCCTCGGTTGGTAGTTAAAGAATTCGAGCAGAAGGAAGGGATTGACTACACCAGCATCTTTACACTAGTTGTGAAACTGACAGCTATCAAATTAGTCCACAAAAATCGAGCAGACAGAAAGGTGGCAACTATAGAGAAGCTGAACTTGTGTTCAACTTCAGTTGGTCTTCATGCTTGAAGACATATTTTGAGCACATCACTTATTCATGATACTGATTGTCTCTGTCTCCAAGTGGGAGATTGTTACAGATGGAGTTAGAAGACACAGTTGGAGATGCGTTGCAAGTTAGGAGCTGAGTCAGAAACGCGGTGCATTTATCCACCATTAACCTCTCCGTTGTAACTTCCATTCATGATTGATTTTATTTTAATTGTAATTTAAATTCCAAGCCCTATAAATAGAGGGCTGTGGAAGTTGTAATATTGTGTGCAGATAGATTGAGAAGCTCCGAAGGAGCAGAGAGGAAGAGAGAGAGAGTGTGTGTGGGAGTTGTAATTTTTCCGGCGATAATGAATATTTGGTGTGTGCTCTGTGGACGTAGGTTGTTATTGACCGAATCACTTTAAAATTTTGGTGTCACTTTGATCTAAATGCTTACAGGTTCCTAACATTATCTAAATTTTAAAAATTAAACTACACCAAATGTATTTTCATATTAAGGAACCTCCTTAAAATGTTTTTTTTTAGAATTAAAATTAAACAACTAAGGGATCAAAAGATATATGCTTTTAGAAGGGTGCCTCTTTGTACACATCAAAAATCACATTAAACATCTTTTCTTTATAGCTATATAAATAATGTAATTTTTCTTTTGGATTGACCAAGAAGTGAATATGAAATAACTGAATTAACAAAAAAATGAGTTTGGGTAAAAATCAAATTCAAGTTGGAAAATAAAAATAAAAATTCAGTAAAGATAAAAATGGAACCAAACTGAATAAATTATTAATGGAAGAAAGGTTATCGAATTTATTCAATTAATTGGATTTCGGCAATTATGCTCACCTCTACCACTATTTTTCTCTCCCGGCCCGACAGCAAACACTAGCACTTCCATCATCGACCTGAACTCTTCCTAACAATTCTTCTCTACTCCCCAACAACACTGCTGTCGTCGACCACCATTCCGGGGAAACCGTCGCCATCTCCAATCTCTCCCACGCCCTCTTATGCATCGGTTTTTGCGAAGACGATATTCTCCTCACCATCGCCCCCAAATCCATCTACATCCCCTTGCGCTTCGTTGCAATCATCACTCTTGAATCGCGATCGCCGTTAATTCCTCTTATTCCGTTCGCGAGATTTCGCGACTCTGAATCTGAAGGTCGTCAATAGCATATTTACAAAACCATTCCCACTGATTTTGCCGTAGCAGGTATCACTATCTATTTAATTAATGTCTACTTTCAATTCATGCTTATATTTTAAATATAATAAAAATATGATTAATATTCTTTTATTGTTCATGTATTTATAATAGTGGCTCATTCAACTACAAAATGAAAGCTCTCTTTAATCCGATTTCGGTTTTTTTTTTAACCTATCGTTTATTTTACTCGCCATTTGATTTGAATCAGAAAAACTTCTCTCCCCTACATTATAGATAGATAGATAGATACTAATGTAAAATTTAGAACTAAAATATTATAAATAATGTTTATCACAGATATTTATATCCCCAATTGGTGCACAAAATGGAATGGAATACATAATTTGCGTATAAAGTGCAATGTTAATTATAATATAAAAATCATAAACAGCAAAGGCAACAATAACAATCCTAAGTCTCAGGAAGTAGGGTCGGTTATATGAATTTCTTTTCACCAATTCACTTGAACTAGGGCATTTTCTTCGGTTTACTCAAAAGCTGTTAAATTTTTTCTCACCACCTCACTCTAGGCTATTTTAAGTTTGCCCCTCCCTCTTCTTGTATAGTGATTTGCACGCTCCTCCTCACTGGTGCATTACTTGGCCTATGTTTTTAAGAGCCCAAACCACCTAGGTGGCCTCTTCCTTATCTTATCTTTTACTAGTGCTATGTGTCACGGACCCCCAAAATGGGACTCAAGTAAGGGCCGTGTGGCACTCGTTGAGAGCTCTCGCTCGACAAGTCAGCCAAGTCTCACACGTTCAAGCCTGCAATCACGAGCACCTGGTGAGTCTTAATACTCAAGAAAACGAAGGAACAATAGGATATCACACGAGCAATATATTCTTATACACCGAATAAGACTATAACAATCAGAGACATCACAATCAAAGGCAACAAAACACCTCAATAAAAGGGACTACTTATATTATTCAACAACAAGAGAATAATCATACAAATGATAACATAGATACTCATATATTCATTCCAAATCCCTGAAGAATACAATTATAGCAGTATCTCACTCCCCTTTTTCCCCATTACATTGTCACACCCTAACACTATGCCTAACTTATTGCAAACATGTTCATTTTTTAATTTATCTTTTAATATTTCACCACTCATCCACCTTATCATGTGCATTTTAACTGCTTTTACTTTTTGAACAGTTGTTTCTTAGTTGTTCAGCATTCTGATCCATATAGCATGACTGATCTTATAGCCATAACATAAAACTTCCCTTTTAATTTTAGTAGTATTGTGTGATTGCAAATCACACCTACAACACTCCTCTATTTTACCCAGCTTGCCCTACCTCATCAATTTCTCCCTCCACTTGCATAATAGATCCAGGATATCGAGATCTACTGGTTGTATTGAGTTCTTGATCATCAAGTTGATGTAAAACAACAAGCAGGTATTTAGATGGATCATTTCGACCCAATGAGGAGGCCTATGTCAAAGAATAGGGTGAATGGTTTATTGGGTCCGAAGCCCAAATTTAGTTAGTTAGTTAGTTGTTTAAGTATCTGTGTGTAGTTTGCTTGTGTTAGGATTATTTATTTGGGGGCTTGTTTGTATTCTAGGGGTATATTTGTAATGCAATGTAGTTTTAGGGGTATGTCTGTTGTTTCATGTGTTTAGAGGCTTTCTTATAAATAGTGTATGAAAGCCATGATATAGGCAGTTTTTTTTTTGTTTATAAAAATGTGGTGTTATCTGCATGTGCATGCATGCGAGGCATACACTATAATATATACTATAGTGTATATATATTATAGGTATTGGATTATAGATTGAAAAGAGGAATAAAAGGGATACCAAAGTAATTATATATTATAAATTAGAAAATGGAACAGAAAGGGACACTGGCAGTTCATGTGCATGTTCAATTATTTAAATAATAAGTAAAAACAATCATGTGCACTCTACGTTGTCTTCTTACTAGTTAACTGACCAACTCTCATAACTCATTTCTGAGCATCACCTAGAATAGGAAGCACTACTGCATGCTGGGGCTAAATCACCCACACTTACTAAACACCTTATCGCTTGGAAATCATCCATTGGTGTAACTGTGAAACTCGCATGTCTTTCCAATTGTCTAAGCTTTATAGTCAATTGCTTGGCTACTCCTAGAGTTGGCTAAGCTATAGAGTTAATCGCTTTCATGCGTCTTGAGTGCTTATCTAAGTTCAAGTTGAGTCTTTGCACTTTTTCTTGTGAAAAAAAGTTATAGGTAGCCCAAGTTTCAACCATAGTATGGGTGCTCTTCCTATTGTTCCCTAAGTCTACAAACATTAACCTTTTCGCTTGGGTAACTTTTGTCTCTTTTTTCTGCCTCTCCAATGCGCTGAGTAACCAAATTGCATCGGGTTCCTCCTCAACCTCATATCTTCTAGTGCCTTCTTTGCAATGGAAGCTTGTAAGGCAATAAGTGATGACTTGTGAGGGAAATCAACAACTTTGTGAGTGCCTTGATAGGAGAAGCATGTTAACTTACCCTTGGTGTGTTAAACGATCAAGACGATGAAGCTTCTTTTGAAGTTGATGCCTTGATATCAACTCCCCCACTTTTAGGTTTGCCTTTCTTAAAATATTTTTCATTGTTTCCACCTATGCTACTCTATTTGGACATGGTTGAACTCTCTCCAACGTAGTCAATTAAGCATTCTACGGAAGCATGTGCAGTAGGCAAGTCTTTAACTCTTTGTCGATGAAGTTCTGAACTTGCCCATGATTTTAACCCCTAAAGAAAATAGAAGAACTCGCCTTCCTCCAACATGTCTCGTATATCTAACATCAAAGCAGAGAACTATTTCATATACTCCTTCATTGTACCGGTGTGCTTAAAGTTTCGCAATTTATGTTGAGCATTGTACTCAATATTTTTATGAAAGAATAGTTCGTTGAGCTCTCTCTTTAAATTTGCCCAAAAATCAACTACACAAGGTCCATTTTCTATCTCATCATACTTGGTACGCCACCACAAATTAGTATCACCACTCAAGTACCCATGGATACTTTCGCCTGCTCTAAGCTAGTCTTCGCTACGCAAAAGTGTTGCTCCATGTCAAATATGAATTTCTCTGACTCCCTAGCGTTCAGGGCACTCCCACACGTTTTGGGTTTTGACACCTTTGTTCTTCCATACTCCATAATGTTGGAATTTTTCATAACAAGAATCATCTGGTTCATCTTGACATTCGCTATATGAGCCTATAGAGATTCTACCTTGCGTGGAGGTCTTTTTGACTTCTCCACCGAAGAACCCTGTTGATGTTTTTGTGATCCCTCCAATGCATCAACATGTTCAGCAAGTTTGACCATCTCCCATGGCCACATTTTTGGTTGTCTCTGCTTGAGCCTCTATTGCCTCAATTCTCTCGATATTGGTTGGCATTGTCTCTTACAAATGCTTCACGTAATGCCACTACGATGGCAACTGAATTCACACAGCAATAAATCAAGCTCTGATACCAAATTCCACGGGCCAAATACTTCATACCTTGTGAAGAGTTGTAGGACACTAGCTAAAGCACTCTCGCTTTAACTATTCAAATAAAGTATATCACAGTTTACCATGAGAACAAATTCACAGCAGTTGAACGAAAAGTAAGTGGAAGCAGGAGGCAATTCATGTAAGCACATGACAATCATGTGGTAAACTGGAAGCAATGTATTCCATTAACAACACCTTCGTAAGCAACACGTGTTTAGCGAGGGAGGCAAGTTGGCTAAGCATTTTTTAAAAAGCTAGTGAGTTTTATGAGATTGATGAATGCTCACCTTCCTCTAAAGAGCTTTATATGATATTTTTGCTTTGGCACTAGGAAACATCAAAATGTCGAGGAGTCATCCCATTCTACACCAAGGCATTGACATACTCAATTAACAAAACCTATACTATTATTTACATGATGGTAACACGTCCTATGCACACAAGACAAGCTGTCTCAGGAAAGCATGCCTTGGACATGCTTGGCTTGTGACACATGGGTATGGATGGCTCCAACGTTTCTCTAGAATCAATGGCAGCATTGGCAGGAGCACATGGTGGGTTTGGATCTACTTGATGAAATCAAATCATCTCCATCTTTTTGGTATCAATTAGTATGGGTGTGGTGGTGTGATCTTGAAGGGATTTTTGTAAGACGGTGCGTGTTGTGCCCGTGTTTGCATTCTAGAAATTTTAGTGAGATTTTTGTAGGTGAAGCCATGAAGGGAATGAAATTTGATGGTTGTGTATGTGATAGTAGTGTAATGGCGTAGAGCGGAGTGCGCAAAAGAACCATGATGTGCTTTTCTTGCTTCTGAATTTCTTGTGTATGTGTGTCTGCGCACGGTGATCCTTAATAGCTAGTTATGGCATTATTTTATATATTAATTTTTCTTATTACCCTATTTTGTGATGTGTTTGTCATTAGCTTCCTATCTTTATAATTCCTCAGATCTCTCCTTGTGATTTGTTTTTGATATTGGACTCTCATAAAAGTTTAGACCCATCTGTTCAAAATCATTATGGCATAATCAATACTTGGATTTCTGCCATGAATTTTGTAGACCGTGCATGTGTGATGTGTTTGTGAAAATATTTAAGTGAATGTCAACCGTGCATGTTTTTGATAAAGTTCTTTATAATTTTTTGCCTTGCATAAGTAAATATCTCATGATGTTTTTGTAAACATTAACTACCTATAAATATTCCCACCAAAAGTCTATTTATTCCATTAAATAAGGGAAAAAGGTTTTCTCTTCTATTTGATGCATCTTCCCTTTTCCCTTCCTACGACTGTACTGCCTATCAACTGGGCGTGTTTCTCTTTGTGGACCCTCATCTTCTAGTTGGGGAGTGCGTGTATATTCCACTTTTGGTCTATAATCTTGCCATCCCTCATTTCCTCCATAGTCCGCACCATCACCTCCTTGCCCACTACTATCGTCGGGGTTAGATCCGTCATCACCAGCATCGTCGTTGTCATTATCATCATCACCACTAGAGGGCATAGTGGATGAAGTTCCATATCTAGACCGAAGATTTATTAGTGAGTCATTACTACTAGATATTACTTCTTCCACCATCACCTGATTAACATCAATGCCAAAGTCATCTCGTATGAGAGCACATTCATAGCATGAAAGGTAAGCGAAAGTAGTAAGCAATTCACTGCATGGGAGCGCATTCACAGCATGAAAAGTAAGTGGAAGCAGTAAACAATCCTTGTTAGCAAATGACAAGCACGCGGTGTACATTGAATTAATGTAATTCATTAACAACACCTCTGTAAGCAATGAGCTTGGTAAAGGAAGCAAGTAGGCTGAACACGTTTACAAGAGTTAGTGAGTTTTACAAGGTTGATGAATAATCACTGTCCCTTAAAGAGCTATATATGCTATTTTAGCTCTGACATTAGGAAACATCAAAATATTTGAGGAGTCATACTCCTATTCTACACTATGGCATTGAAATAATCAATTAGCAAAACCTATACTACTATTTACATGATAGTAACTCATTTTATGCACACAAGGCAAGCAGTCACAGGCAAGTATAATGCCTTGAACACGCTTGACACGTGACATTCTCCCCTATTTATGTAGTTGACATCCTTATAGACTTTCATGGTAGGTACTTATCAACTTTGTCCACAAACAATTGCAAGTCTTCTAGTGAAATCCATCTGATTTCTTTGTCTTCGAGGCCTTTCCACTTCACTAAGTCCAAGGCCTTTCCACCTCACTAAGGACTCATGCCACTTCTTCCTTGATGATGTGAACTCTTTGTCTATAAGGATGACTTCAAATTCTCTTCTGTCAAGTTACCCTGTCTGCAGTGTGCTTTGGTTGATTGAATTTTGCTTGGATCTTTAATGTCGGTGTTAAATGGCTTGAAGCAGTTGATGTATAAAGGATACACTTTCATCCAAGTTGGAGGATCAACCTTGTAAGAGGTCTTTTCGTCTTTAGCCAACATGAGGATCAGTTCTTCATATTTACGAAGTAATCTCCTATCTTGACCTTGTTGTGACTTATTTGTTCTGGATGGAGCTTAATAAGCATCAAGTCGCCCATGTTGAAGTGCAACAGTCTTCTCCCTTGATCTGTCCACTCTTCATCCTCTTCGAAGCTTTCTCTAGGTAGTCTTGGGCGATCTCTGCACTTGATCTCCATTCTTTGGTGAAGATATATGCTTTTGGACTCTTTCCTCTATACGACTCGTCCACTACGTGAGATAACAATTGCTGTAAGCTTCTAACAAGTTCAAAAGGATTCTTGTTGTTTGATGAGATCTTTGGGTGTTGTAACAGAATTGAGTCACATTGAGTAGCTGCATCCAATTCTTCTGATTGGCGGTAATGAAATGACATAAGTATTCCTCTAGCAACTTGTTGAATTTATTTATTTGTCCATTTGTTTGCGGGTGGTAACTTGAAGAGATGTTAAGTTGTGAATCGGGGATTTTGAAAAGTTCCGTCTAAAGGATGCGTATGAATCTTGAGTTTCGATCACTGACGATGTCATAAGGAACACCTTGATATTTTACAATCTATTTTAAAAGCACTTATGTTGTCTTCCCCGTTGAACAATACTTGAAGAGGCTCTAGAAGCCTTGCAATGTTCTTCTACTCCACCGTGTCCTGTTGGCATGTGAGACAAGTTTGGTTATACTCATTCTTCATCATACATGTGTAACTAGTAGTACTCTACTTCAAACAAAGTGCGATGCCATCCTAGATGACTGCCCACATGGTGTCATGACACTCTTTAAGAAGTTTCTTCCTTAGTTCTTCAGCTCACATGGGTTCCTTTGAGTTGTGAAAGGATCCTAAGCATTTTTATATCGAGTTCCACCTATGACCCTTCTTCAGTAATCTATTAATGGGGCAGTTCTCCTCGAGTACCCCCTCCTTGAATTTTCGGCAATAGTTGGCAAATCCCAGAAAGGAATGCAACTACTTCTCTATTGTAGGGGTCTTCCAGTCTTAAATAGCTCTTACCTTCTCCATATCTATCTGGATATGACCTTGCTCAATCACATGACCAAGGAATTTGATGTTGCGCTGAGCGAAAAAGCACTTCTCTCTCTTTAGTAAAGGTTGTTCTCCTTCAGTCTTTTGAGCACCTTTCGTAGATGCTCTTTATGTTTCTCTAGAGTGGAACTATAGGCAACAATGTCGTCTAGGCATACCATGAGATACTTGTTGAGGTGCTCATGAAATACCTAGTTCATCAAGGTGCGTGATGTCACCAGTACATTCGTCAACTCGAACAACAGCACCAAGAGTTCACATGCACCATACAATGTCACACAGGTCATCTTCCATTCATCACCATCAGCTATCCTCACCTGATAGTAGCCTAATTGCAAGCCAAGTTTGGTGATGTACTTTGCAATAGGTGGAATGAGATACTTGCTGTGCAAGTCACCTGTTGAACGTGTGATAATCCACACATATTCGCATACTCCCATGATGTTTCCTTCAAAACAATAGCGGTTATCTTTTTTAACTTTGTGAGATATTGTGTCTAGCCTCACAACTTTATACTCATCCTTACATAGCTTGGATGGTAGTAGGGAATAAGGATCCGCTGTTGGCCTATGTCTTCGTCTAACACCAGTGTGGCAAGATATGTCCGTTATTGATGAATTTGAATAGAAGTGAGCGTGAGTTTCCCCTTTGTATTTCCTCTCTCCTCCCTTCTCCTTCCTTCTTCTCTTCTAATTTCTCCATGGCTGCAGAATCTTGTTGCTGCCCCTGCATCACAAGTTTAATCTTATCTTCAATATACTACTTACATGGTTGAAATTGCATTTCATATATTTCTTCTTGTTTCTACTTGTCCTAAATCTTGCATACTCAAACACTGTTCTCCAATGTTCTAATTTAGATTCTACCTTACTGTTGCTTTCAGCAATCAAAACAATATCACCTGAAAACAGCAGACACCATGGTATCTCATTTTGGATATTCATTGTAAGTTCATCAATTACTAAAGAAAACAGAGTGGGGCTTAAAGTGGAGTCTTGATGTACACCTATTGTGATTGGGAATTCTCTAGATTCTCCTCTTACAGTTTTAACGCTAGTTGTTAATCTATCATACATATCCTTAATAGCATCCGTATATCTGCTGCATGCTCCCTTCTTTTCTAAAACCACCAAAGAACTTCTTAAGATGCTCTGTCATATACTTTCCCTAAGTTAATAAAGCCGATATGCAAGTCCTGCTTCTTTTTGTGAACTTCTTCCTTAATCTCCTTAGTAAATTGATAGCTTATGTTGTCAATGTCTTAGGCATAAAACCAAATTGATTCTTTAAGAAAAACGTTTGTATCCTTATTTTCTGTTCATTTACTCATTCCTATAGCTTTATCATATGAATCATAAGTTTAATCCTGTGATAGTTATTTTTGTTTTGTATATCCCCTTTCTTTTTTGTATATTGGTATTAATTTGTTTTTCCTCCATTCATTCGCTATTTTCTTGGTTTCTATAGTAGTGTTAAATAGATTAGTTAACAATATAATTCCTTTACCCCTTGGATATTTCCAAACTTCAATTAGGATGTTGCGCCTAGTTGAACTATGAATTTTGAAATTGGATGATTTCTTTCATTTTCTTGAAATTTGGGGCTTTGGTTTGAAAAGTGAGGGCCCACTTGATGCAATGTGTTAAGGCTCGATAGTGTGACCTCGGTTAAATGGGGAGGAGAGATGTCTTCACTTGCCCTCGCTAGGGATTTTTATACTGGATGTCGAATTATTCGGATGATGGCCTGTGTGGTTGTCTTGTTGATTGAATATAACAAGAAGTTTCACGTACATTGAGTGTGAAAGTCGTTTGTCTTCATGAATTCATTATTGTTGGAACTGATATTTCATGACTATGAATGGCTTCCGAAAACCTTTCAAGTGTTCATGACATCTTGATTGAATGTGTGTTATTGACCGACTCTGTCGAGGGAGAGCCTCGACAAGTGCTGCTTGGCCTGTTAATTGAGTCTAAATTGGGGATCCGTGACAGTTGGTATCAGAGCACGATGTGTGTGAGCTCAGTGTTTGGAGCACTATGAGTTGAAACATGAGATTTAAAATTTTGCAAAATTAAACAATGCGGAGGCATGTAAGACAAGGGATGACTCGAGAATGGTGTGCCCATATAGTTTGAGGCTGCCAAAGAGAAAATTGATTTTGAAAACAGAATTGTGGAACTTGAGTAAGTCACTCTGTGTATAAGAATCCCTGGTAGGGAGTAGTTGAAAGCCTCGAGAATATGTTGAAATACATTGAGGGCATGATGCCATCTCCCATCTCATGAAGGAGAAAGACAAACAGAGCTTGCGGTATTCGAAAGGAGGATTGAGCAGTCGCATACTCATTGAGTGTGCGATGACATACATAATCCCAAGGGGTAGTGCCAATAGAGCTTGAGGCCTCCCTACGGGAAGCGGACCAATAAAGCTTGAGGTCTGCTAGAAAGTATTGAGTTGTCGCTTTGAGTAGGCTGAAACACATCGAGGGCGTGATGCCGTCCATCATCCCAAGGGGTAGTTCCAATAGAGCTTGAGGCCTCCCTACGGGAAGTAGACCCATAGAGCTTGAGGTTTACCAAAGAATATTGAATTATTGGAAGCCTTGAGTAGGCTGAATCACATCACCGATGTGATGCCATCCAGAATCCCAAGGGGTAGTGCCAATGGAGCTTGAGGCCTCCCTACAGGAATCATACCAATAGAGCTTGAGGCTTTTCAGAGAGTTTTGAGTTGTTGGAAACCTTGAATAGGTTGAAAGACATCGAGGTCGAATGCAATCCATAATCCCAAGGGGTTGAGTCAATAGAGTTTGAGGCCTCCCTACGGGAGTGAATTGAGATCATTACTTGTGTTACGCGTATAGAGGATGGGAAAAGAATCCATGACAATTTGATGGGTAAGTGAGCAGAGGACTTCCAGTAGGACTACAGAGAGATGGTAATGGTTCCCGCCAAGCACCTAGGAAAGTAGGCAAGGTGTCATGCCAGGTGCTAAAGGGGTTGGCCGAGCGAACGTTGCAAGCTTGGTAAGTCAAAATGGTAGAGAAAGGGTAATGGTTCACAACAAGCGCCTAGGAAAGTAGGTAGGTTGTCACACCATGCGCTAAAGGATTGGCAAGGTGAACGATACTTGCTTCGGTTCGTATGGCAGGGAAAGGATAATAGTTCACGTCAAGTACCTAGGAAAGTAGGCAGGGTAGGCAGGGTCAACACTGCACGCTTTGACCAAGTTAATATAGAGACTTGGAAGCCTCTGATGATTTGAACGATGGTATGATGCGAGATTTGGTAGATTTCAATGCCCAAAAGACAACCAACTGGAATGGATGAGTCGTATATCTTTTGGTTGTTAACCTGTTTGTTGTCGTAGTTACCTCACATAGTCGATGAGTCATACCCTTTTTTAGATCCTTAACTGTTAGTTGTCATAGTTAGCTCACACAGTCGATGAGTCATATCCTTTTTAGCCCTTTACCAGTTAGTAGTCGTAGTTAACTCACATTGTGGATGAGTCATTTATCTTTTCAGTCCTTTATAAGTCAGTGATTATATTTCTCTCATATCGTGGATGAGTCATATAGAGTAGAGACTAAATATGTAGAGTATAACTTGGTAGACATGTAGTCAATGATGAAGGTCATCAACAACAAGAGTGGGAAGTCTTCTTACAAATACATTAACAATATAATTCCTTTACCCCCTAGATGTTTCCAAACTTCAATTAGGATGTTGCCCCAAGTTGAACTATGAAGGCCCAACATCCTCGAATTTTGAAATTGGATGATTTCTTTCATTTTCTTGAAATTTTGGGGCTTTGGTTTGAAAATCGAGGGTCCACTTGATGCAATGTGTTAGGGCTTGACAGTGTGACCCCGGTTAAATGGGGAGGAGAGATGTCTTCACTTGCCCTTGCTAGGGATTTTTAAACCTAATGTCGAATTATTCGGATGATGGCCTGTGTGGTTGTCTTGTTGATTGAATATAACAACTAGTTCCACATACATTGAGTATGAAGGTCTCTTGTCTTCATGAATTCATTATTTTTGGAACTGATATTTCATGACTATGAATGGCTTCCGAAAACCTTTCGAGTGTTCATGACAGTCGAATTGAACGTGTGTAGGTTGACTCTGTTGAGGGAGAGGCTTGATGAGTGCCGCGCGGCCCGTTAGTTGAGTTTAAATTGGGGGTCCGTGACACAATGCACGTATGTTGACCTTTGAGGCCGTACCCAGTGCACAAGGCTACCACTTTGAGTGGGGTCTGGGTGAGGTGGATGTCGGCAAGCCTTACCCCCATTTTTGGAGAGGCTGCTCTCAAGTCTTGAACCCGAGACCACCCGTACTGAGGCGGAGGCACTTGCCATCGCACCAAGGCACGACCTCTATGTTGACCTTTGAGGATTGAATGAAAATTCCCATAAGTTTGAGTTTCCTGGCTCAAGACATAGGAGGTGACCTAGTAGCACAAACTGAATCTGAGGTGCTTTTCCTATGAGTCTCTTTTCATGAAGAAGGCAATGGTGTGATTGATCATCAAGCAATTTCATTCCGCTTTTTTCTTAGCTTCCTTTTATGAATTTGTGAGCATCATGGACTTCCAAAGAAGTTGAAATAAGCAACGTGCTAAACCTTGACTTTGATGCACTTGACTTGGCCTTTGAAATCTTGACTCTACTGGATCCATTGATGAACATCCTAGTCTAGTTTGCCCTAGTATACATGGTTATGCTCATCGTGTTTAAGTCGCATATTTCCAAAGAGATTGCTTGGATCTCTTCTGCCCTAGTGTGAGGGTTGAGCCACAATGCTTTAAATATGCCATCTCAGAATGGCTTGATGCTCGAAATTCAAACTCATTCTGCCCTAATGTATATCTTCTTGCATCATTATGACAAAAGGGTCTATGCAACTAGATTCCTAAATCAAAACTTTCCCTATCTTGGCAAGACTTGTGTCCTCGTGCAGTTGGACATCTTCTTGTGTCTTGGAGGAGCTTAAGGAGCCAGCCTAAAATGCTCATGATTGCCTTCAATCTTTCAAATGAATTCATGATTTTCTAAGGAAAAAATATATATATATATATATATATAATTTTTTATTTTCTTACCCAAATTTTAGAATCACAAGAAAGTAGAACATGAATAATATGATGAAGTGTCCCAATGATTTTGTATTATCAGACTTGCACTTAGCTATGTTAGCATAATAGTTGGTCTATTGGACAATGGCTTTACCCAAGGTTGAGTAGCATTACCAATGTTTTGATTCTAAAACTTAGTCCATCGAACACTTTTCCCCTATCCTGTTCAAAGTAATGATTTCTTCTGATGAGATTCATAAAGTTGCTAAGCCGCCCTTTCGGGTTTTGAACTCAACTTTTCTTTTCTTTTGTTTGCTCATTTCATTGTGCTTTTAACTTTTCATTCTTCCTTTGACTTTTTCATTTTGCTCCTTTTCTCATCAATACCCTCAAAAGTACCCTATTGTGTGTGTGTGTGTTTTTTTTGGGGGGGGGGGGGGGGATCTTGTGACAAGTCATGAAGAAATAAGTGCAAGATTCAGTTGGGTTCAACAAAGGATTATATTCATATTCGACAAAATAGTTGAGAGATGGTCTGCCATAATCTTGCCATTTGCCATTGCGTCAATTGAATTGTCATTTACTAGGGGCCCCAAACCCAAGGTTATTCTAGTTAACTAACTTTGGAAGAAATTGGTTTACTTGTTTAGGCTCAATGGACTAACAAGAAAAAGCATAATTCAACAAGGTTCTGTAGGGATTCACTGATTGGCCAAACGATCATCCCTTATCTTTAGTCCAAATATTAGCAATTTATCTAAGACAAATTATCGCACATAAAAATTAAATATAACAAGGCTTTATTTATTTCACATGTAGTTCTGTAGAGCTTGAGCGTACATGATTAAACACATCATTCTTGTCCATACTTGTGAGCGGCAGTGCTCCCAAGAAAATTCCCTCTTGACTTTCTGCATTTCTTCATCTTTGGAACTTCATCAATTCCCAGCAATAGTTTGAATGGGTGAAGCCTTCTACAATATTGGGTATTCCTCTGGTAATGTTGTTAAAGAGGCAGAATTATAGTTCCCCATCTCAAACACTTTTCCTTTTCAACAAGTTCGATTGGATCCTTCCTATAGACTATGTATCCTTTCTTTCCATGATCTTTGCATTTGGTGATCTATTTCTCTGCCATTGAACTCTTCTTTTGTCCAACAAATAGAGTTCTTAGAATCAAAACTCAGATTGGCCTCCTTGACCTAAGTAAAGCCATTGCCCTCAAATCTAGGAGTGAGCATAATTCGGCAAAAACAGAATTAATTGAATTAGCCAAGTAAATTTGGTTTGTTTGGTTCAGTTGTTAAAAATTTATTTAGTTCAGTTTGTTTTTCATTTTCATTGAATTTTTGTTTTTGATATTTTTCTTGTCTAAAGAGTTTAGCATGTTTGAGTTTGGATCGGTTTTGTTTTGGACTAAGCTCTTGGAGATTAAAGGCCATTGGGATGCACCTTAGGTTATTGGAGGAGACTTCAACATGGTTTTTTTACCCGCATGAAAGAAGTGGGGGCGGAGCAGAAATCAAATGTATGAGAGAGTTCTTAGACTTAACTAGTTTGGATGCCCTCATTGATCTCCCTCTTGTTGGTGGTATTTTCATTTGGTCCAACTCTTGGGACCCACCTTCCTTCTCTAGTATTGACAGATTCCTTATCTCAGTGCATTGGGATACCCACTTTCCCAAAACCACTCAGGAGCCCTTTTTACTAGGTCCATGTTAGATCATCCCTCTCATCATTGAAATGGGTGGAGTCAAATGGGGAGCACCCCCATTCTGCTTCGAAAAATTGTGGTTAAAGCACAATGGTGTCGGGGACCTCATTAAGCTCTAATGGTCCACACCATGGTGTTAAATTTCCACGAAATTGTCAAAATTTTTAGTTTCTATCACCCTTGAAATCGAAATGGTAGTCAATTTCCATCTTGCATAATTTCCATCGAAATCTGAACGAATGATTCAAAATTTATCGAAATCTCAGAGAAACTTGTTGAAATATTAACTTTGCAATGAAATTTCCTCGAATTGAAAGGAGAGATTTAGAAGTGAAGTGAAATTTCTCTCTTAACTTATTTTATTTATTTTTTATCAAAACAAAAGATTATTACAAGTGCTTTTGAAATTATATCAAAAAATAAACTTACAACAACATTTCATTTAACCATTTATGTCTAAATTATCATTATTTGTATAATAAATAATACTTAAATGATTTATGAATTTCATTTGAATTAACTAAATTTGTTTAATGCACATTATCTTACAAATACTTTTGATGCACATACAATATTGTAACTTTTCCACCTTATACACAACATAGATGTATTTAACTTGTAATGTATTAGTCCTAAAACTTGCATTATTATGTTTGTAACCATTTCTAAAGTTTCACCAAGAAGTCCATGCTTTACTACTAATTTCGGTTATTATTTCAAATCGAAATCGAAAATAAATTTTCGTTGAAATTTCTGTACTTTCAGAGCTTCAAATTTTGAGTTGAAATCAAAATTTAAGACCTTGGTCCACATTGCAAGTTAAAGGGAAACAACAGTAAGGGATTTTGTTCAATTAGTCTAGTGGGAAGTATCTACAAAATTCTTGCTAAAGTCCTTTCTATGAGGCTTAAAAAAGCTATTTTGGAAGTCATCAGGAAATATCTGCACGCCTTTGTGGTGTGAAGACAAATAATGGATACAACCCTCGTAGCAAACGAGGTAGTGGATACTTGTTGAAGGGAAAAGAAAAATGGAGTGGTGTGCAAACTCGATATGGAGAAAGCTTTTGATCATGTCAACTAGAACTTCCTTATCATTACTCTCAAGAAAATGGGTTTTCGGGAGCATTGGTATTACTGGATCGCTTATTGCATCAACACACCAAATTTCTATGTGTTATTCAACAGGAAACCCCTTGGTTTCTTCTGCTTCTCTAGAGATCTAAGACAAGGTGACCCTCTATCCCCTTTTTTGTTCATTGTGGTGATGGAGGTATTGAGCCTCATTTTGATTAAAGCTACAGCAGAAGGGCTACTCCAAGGCTATAGAGTTGGCAGACATTATAGGTTTATGAAGGTCACGCATTTCTTGTTCACTAATGACACTATCCTTTTTTGTGAGGATGACCCTCTCCACATTCTAAATTTGAGATGTATCTTGGCAAGGTTTGAGGTGGTTTTGAGAAAAAGTGAAATCATCCCGATGGGAGAAACTGTAGATTGGCCTCTCCTTGCTGGTCTTTAGTGCTGCAAAATGGGTGCTTTCCCTATTAACTGCCTTGGGCTACCTCTTGGCACCAAATTCAAAGACAAAGAAGTGTGGGATCCCATCATTGAGAAATTCAAAAAAAGGTTGGCTAGATGGAAGAGGAATTTCTTATCAAAAGGTGGCAGCCTTGCTCTTATCAAAAGCACCTTGAAAAATCTCCCTGTTTACTTCATCTCTCTCCTTCCCCTTCCAACTTTAGTTGCCAAGAGACTTGAAGGAATTCAATGTAGGTTTCTTTGGGGAAGCTTCGGGGGAGAATTCCAATTTCACCTTGTCAAATAGGGCATGGTGAAACAACCCTTGCATTTAGGAGGCTTGGGTTTGAAGCCCCTCCACACTTTCAATAAAGCGCTATTAAGGAAATGGTTATGGAGATTCATGGTTGGGTAAGATCACCTTTGGGGGGGAATCATTGCTGTGAAATATGGGCTTGATTATAACTGCTAGATCTCTCAGTCTTATAAAGGACCATATGGTGTAGGGGTGTAGAATTTCATTAGGAAATGCTGGAACGATTTCGCTTCTTGTATCAAGTTTAAGGTGGGGACATTGGAGAGGGGGGACAACATTTATTTTTGGCATGACTTGTGGTGCCATCATAAAGCTCTTAGTGTCCTATTTCAAGCCATCTTTAACTTGGCATGTGATAAAGATGCATGGGTCAGTCAACACCTTTTAACCTTATATCAGGGGCTCTTTTGAAATGTGGATGATTGGGAACTCAACCAGCTCATGGATTTCTATAGCTTTTTGATTTTTCTATAGCTATCAACCCCATAATAGCATCGATATCCTTATTTGGACCTTAGATGTGAAGGGGCCCTTCACTATTAGATCCTTCTACAGGAAGCTTTTCCATTTGGTGTCAAACGACTTTATTTTCCCTTGCACTCAAATTTGGAAGACTTCATCCACCACAAAAGTTGCCTTGTTTGCTTGGGAGGCAACCCATGGTAAGATTTTGACCATGGATAACTTGTAGAGAGGGGTCTGTTAGTTGTCAATAGATGTCCTATTTACATGATTGACCTAGAATCAATTGAGCACATCCTCCTTCACTATGCTTGGGCAAGGAATCTCTAGAATAAGGTGTCGACTCTGATCGGATAAAGTGTGGGTTATCTCTAATTCTATGGGAAGGGAACTTTGGGCCTAGAAAGGGATTCGAGCGACAAAGGCGAAGAGAATGGCTTTGCCCTCATTCCCTTGCAATTTTCTAGTGTCTTTGGAAAGATAGGAATAGGCGAGTGTTCAAAAATTCATCCTCAACAATCCAAATCAGCAGAATACACTGGTTTACTGTGGTCAATAACAGGCATGGTAGGACTATTATTTATGATTTTGATGTAATCTTTGATTTGTGCGACACCCTTTAGGGTGCTTGATTCTATGATGGCATTCCTTTGATGCCTCTTCAATATAGTTTCCTTTACTAATAAAACAAATTATATATTATGTATATTTTATATATTAAAATATTAAATAGGTTAATCGATTTAACCAAAACTCAATTCAGTTGGTTTTGGGTTTGGTTAATATGAAATTTCGGTCTGGTTCAGCTAACAGGATTCTTTAATAAATTTTTTTTCGATTAATCCAGTTAATTAACAAAATTAACCGTAGTAACTGAATGCTCACCCCTACTCAAACTTACAGAAGAAACTAAACACAATATATGTAGTAACCCGACCCCAAAAAAAAAAATAAATAAATAAATTTTTTTAGAAGATATTTTGAAAAGAGATATTTTGAGATATTTATATATAAATATCTTGGAGGAGATATTTATTTAGATTACTTAAGGGTTAAGTTAGGATTTATTCTATAAATTCTCTTATTCTCTTTCATTCTCTCATTCTCTCTCTTTCTCTCTCTCTCATTTTCTCTCTCTCTCATTTTCTCTCTCTCTCTCTCTAAGATCCTTCGCCGTTCGTCATCCGTTTCCAAAAAACGGAGGGTACTGCGTGGATCAGAAGAGAAAACTCTACACTTTTAGTGGATCGGATCGTCATTTCGGAGAGTTTCGGGTTTTCCCAAGAATCGAGGTAGGAATCTGATTCTAATTTTGATTGGATATTTGGATTGCAGTAGAAAACATAGTAAGGTTATGTTCTGTGGTTTTAGGTTTTCGGGATCTCGGGTTGTCGTTTTGGACCGTTTTCGTACGAAGTTTCATTTCGAATATAAGGTAAAGGGAATTTGATTACAACAGTTATTTTGGAAAACTAAACCGCTAAAAAGCTAGTTTATGTTATTATGTATGATTTAACTGCTTATTTGTGAAATTCTACCAAGTAGAAATGTTGGTTTGACGATTTTACGGTTTTTGGTAAAAACGAGGATTTCGACGTGTGATCTCCAAATTTTACAAATATTGTTTATTTTTGTTTATACTATAGTAGGAGAGGCTCGAATCCTTTATTTATTTAGTTAAACTATGTATAATGAATTTCTATCATTTAGCGGGTTTTTGTATTAAACTTGTGTGATATATGTTGAAATAGAAATGAATGTATTTTCTATACTACTGATATAGAATATGGGAATGAAATTCCAATTTGTTATACTGACAATGTGATAAACAGAGGCTGGTGATACACCGAGCCGCATCAGTAAACAAAGAGGGGTAAACCAGGTGGAAAGACGCCGGTTTGAACCTGCTGGAGTTATTTCTATACTATTGATATAGATTATGGGAAATAAAATCTTATCATATTTGTATAAATTGAATTTATGATACACGGAACCATAGCTTGAGAGTCCCGGAAGGGTTGAAAAATACTTTCTTTGCAGAGTTGAAATAAACTACTGTTATATGATACGGCACGATATCGTAGCTAGATGTACACGTGCAACCACACGTACTAAACGATGTGGGTACCAAGATGGTCGGCTAGTAGGGTGAAACCATTGGCTGATATTGGGCCAATGGGGGCAGTCGATCGTATGTAGGTACTCGGCAGTGTCTGCACGAACAGGGCATTGGACGAGTACTAGTGCACAACCCGAGCCACGGGTAAAACTGGTTATAGGGATATTTTGCTGTTGGTCATCTGATAAATCATTAAATGGTCGAAAGACAAATGTGGGAATTTTGTAATATGAATGATGATATACCTGATGCATTACTGTATTGAAAATATTTGATTTATATTCCAGATGTTGAATGAAAATATGCATGTATGCAGTCACACACTGTTGTAACTCCTTCTTCCTTACTGAGAGGTGTCTCACCCTATCTTACAACCTTTGTTTTCAGGTCCGTCCGTGCGTCGGTCCCTGTAGATAAAGGGACTAGGGTGGTTATTTTGGTTAGCTTACGTAAGCATCTAAATTTTGTATTAAACTTGATGAAAGTCCTTTTTGGAGGGTTGTAATATGACGATTACTCTAAGTCCAAATGTATGTAAATTATGGACGTATTAGTGAACTCTGGTATAAGGCTAGTAGTAATCCCAATGGATGTTTATGTTTTTCCGCGACATTTACATCATGATTATGTATTATTTACACCCGTATGTCCCTGTTTAGGGCGGGTTGTTTCCATATCTTGAACAGGTATAGGTATTTGATGTATGTGAGTGACACCTGAGTCCGTGTAAAGGGCCGGGTCGTTACAATATAAGTAGGATAATACTTATTGATGCAACATGGGATGAAATGATGCATTGTGCATTGAGAATTTTTATGAAAAGCTTATTATTAATAATAAAAACTTAACTTTTAACCTAGGCGATGCCCCCCCACCCTTTTCTGTTTCACATGTTTTTTAAAAGGAAGAAAACAATTACTAAATCATGAATTCATCTAAAATAAATCAACATCACATTTGCCCCCTCTGGTCCCTAACAACACAATCAACTGACCTTTAGTTAGAGAATTTGTATTAGTGTAGTGTATCCAAATTCTTGTCTTTGCCTCCACGACATCACAAGATCAAGTCATTCTGCAAGCCAACTACTATTTGCCTAGGATATCTCTGTCTGAGTTTGGTAGGACAAAACCTTCACTTGTGTGATCATCCAACAAAATTCACCCTTCAAAACCTATTATGCAAGTCGTTTCAACAAAACCTTTTGTATTGATCATAACTTGATTTGAAATAATTTGGGGGAGGGCTCCTTATGAACTCATCTATGCCCTTGGTTGGACTAAGCATTTCTCCTTGAGTTGGCTTCAAACATATCTTAACTATACCAAAATCCAACAACCCTTGCGAAATCTTTTAAAAGTAGTACAATACTCCATTGAAAACTCTAGTCCTTGGTTCAGAAAACGCCATGGTGATCCTCGAGGACATAGCATTTTATGTGAAACCATTCCTCTAGAGCATAATTTTGAATGAGCCCAAGTGCCCAACTAAGTGGGTTCTTGATCTGTTCCACTAAGAATTTTTTACATCTTGTGAAATTGAGTTAATAGTCAATCCATCATGATGCAGCAAAGGGTTTCCCCGTCTCCCTTCTTCATTTTCCTTTTTTCTTTCCTTTCATTTTTTTACGTTTTTTTTCTTTTCATTCTCTCTTTCTTTTCTCTTTTCACACGTCTTTCTTTCCTTCTCTCTTTCTTTTTCCTTTTCACTCTTCTTTCTTTTTAGGGTTTATTCCTCTCTGTTTAGCTCACTCTCTTCTCCCCTCCAAACTCTCTCCTCCTCCTATTTATAAGCAAAAAGGCGAGGCTAGGGTTTCTCTTAAAAATAGAAGGACAAGAGTGTCCCTAGGGGCAAGGTTAATTACATCATTGCCCCTAGGGCTTAATAAGCATGTTCTTGGGCCCTTGGGGGCTTAATTGAGCTTCGTAAGGCTGCAAGGAGTCCCTTTGAAGCCTCAGAGGGGCCTAGAGAGGCTCAAAGAAGCCTATAGAGGCCCTGTGAACCAACTAGGCCTAATAAAGCTGCAAAGGACCTTACAAAATACTTAGAGGGACCCTGAGAGGCTCCCTAAAACCCTAAGGGGGGTCTTTTAAGATCCTCAAAACACTAATAATTATGTGGGAGATCTTTGAGAGGTCCCTAAGCTGCAAATAAGGCCTCTAGAGGGGCTTAGATCTCTCCTAAGCCCACTGACCCAAAGTAAGAAACCTCTGGGTCAAAATGGGCATTGACATTACCAAGTTTCTAGTTCGACATGAAACGACTAGAATCCCAAACATCAAAATGTATGAGGAGGAAAGGACTATCTGCCTGTTGTTGATTCGGGAAGCAAAGGGAACTGGATGATGTTTTGCCAACTGACAAGACTCACACTCAAGATTAGACATAAAACAGAAGGTAGGAACTAGCTGTTTTAATTTGTCTGAGGATGGATGACCAAGGTGACAATGGATTTAAAGAGGTGTAGCAGTTGCTGTGTAGGTGAGTGTCACGTCCTGTGCCAATTGTCTTCGTCGTTTTCAGATATTGAATAATCACAAAATCAGCAAAGAAGATTACAAAACAATTTAGTTCCTTCGTAAGCTTACTAACTGATATGAGATTGAAAGGGAACTTAGGAATGTAAAAAACAGAAGAAAGAGGGATGAAGGGAGTAGGATTTACTGTTCCTAGCCCCTTAACTGTATTTGTAGACCCATTAGTAACAGTAACTTGAGGTAGATTTTTAGGATATTGGAGGATAGAAAATAAGTTGGTTACATCTGTCATATGGTTAGTAGCAGTAAAGTCAATAATCCTAGGACTAGTGGGAGAGATACCGGAAGAGATACAAATTGTACTATTACTTCTATGAGCGAAAGATGCAATGTGATGAGATGCTTGTTGGGATGTTTGATACTGTAGGAACCTTGAATACTATTCCTTCGAGATAGTTATGGTACGTTGTTCAACTTAACAAATGCCTGATGATGGAAACACAGTTTTGGGATTTGAGGACACCATCCCCCCCCCCCCCCCCCGAACCAACACACACACAACCTCGATACAACAGCAAATCAGAAATACACAGCGAACGAAAGGCTCTTGGGATTCCAAAAGTGACTTCTAGACCAACTGAAACAACCACAAGTGAACTTCTAGACCAACCAAACCAAACACAAACGAGTCAACTGCTGATTCAACGACGAACGAGTTACCAACAATTGGACATAGCAGTGCCACAACCTACAAAATCAATGTATGAATGCTGCCACTGCTCCAAGAGACTTGGACACAGCCTCAAGAAACCAACACACAGCTCTACAGTACCAAACAACCTCTATACAGTAGAAAATCAGAAGTACACAGCAAACAACATCCTCCTGGAATTCATGGACACCATCCCAACACACAATGTTTGACTACCGGAGCAAACCTCAAGCACACAATGAACAAGAAAGATAAAAATGAATCAAGAATACAGCAATACCACTATCTCAGGCCTTAGTGAACTCTATAAACATTGAACAACAGATTCAGGCATTAACAAGCAATCATTCCCAGAATGCCACACATGAGCAACTAAAAAAGGTGATATCTTTGGACCAAAAAGATAACTAACAACTTGGTATTATGGTGTGAGGAAGGATTCAATACGTCAAGGAGGAAACAAGGGCAAAATGGCTGCTCAAAAGTGTCTAATGCACCGGCATGGGGGTTGGCACTACTGGATTTCAACTGGCATGCGGTGGCGTTTGGAGGCTCCTCTGGCTGTGAAATTTTGAGGGCTGGCAGATCAGCAGGTTCTGTGGCTTGCTATGTGGTTATTGCAAACTGTGAGGTTCTTGAGGTGTTGAAGAGTGTCAGTGTCCAGGATTTTTCTGGTGACTGGAGCTTTTTCCGGCAGCTGCTGAACCTGCTCCTAGACTATGGCGATGCTGGTGACCCTTCTACAGCAGCAGGTTGCTTGGTATTGTGGTGTTTAGGATTTGATGTAGCAGTGGTCATGCAATTAGGGTTTAAATCGGATCTTGCTTTGATACTATGTTGAATAATTGGGTATAATGGAAGACCTTATCACAATGATAGGTCTTTCCCTCTATTTATAATATATGTCAAAGTACATGCCATTGACCATAATGCCCTTACTAACTCTCACTTGTTAACATGACACTCACACGCTAAAAATGCTAAATGACTAAGATAACCATCAACAGACTAAGACCTTTTGAAGTTTTTTTTGACAGCTTGAGAATCAAAACAAGTCATGAAAATACTTGATTTTGCTATATGATGCCTGGACAAAATGGGGTGTCTGCAGGCCAGAAATCCATCTTAGGCACTGTCATCTGAAGGGGAATTGCTGCCATGACCTTCGGTTGGGGGCCTTGGGGCTGAACTTAAAATCAAAACATTGCAGCATCGATCGAGGAAGTGAGGCCATTCATCTTCAGGGTTTAGAAAGATCAGGGTCCCCATCAATGTACATCTTCTTTGGAACTCATACTCGATTAAAATTGCTCTTTCTGCTCCATGATAACTTCCAACAATATATTCTAGTTTTTCCAGGAGATCCTCATAGTTTCTGACCTCTTCTTTGACAATACGGTCTATACCTTCATCATTTCCATTTGCCATTCTATGCATCACAGTGATATAAGCATTATCATCATCACTGTTGCTGCCGCTTGTACCATTATCATCAGTTCCATTGCTCTCAGTTCCCTGATCTGCTTCTTCTTCACCGTGTCCGTCTTCCTCACTGCATCCTTCTTCCTCATTCGCCCCTAGTGAAATAACAACAAATTGATCACAATGTTCATGGAGCACTCAATGATATAAGTTAGAACATAAAAATACTTGAATTAGAACATGAAAAGTTTTAATATCCTCTTAATTGAATTTTGTGTCATGAAAAGTTCTATGTTATTAAGAACTTCATGGAAGCTGATAGAAGAAATTGAGGATGGTCAACATATATGAAGAACAAACGCTAAGAGCAATATTGAAAAAGAAAAATGGAAAAAAAACCTTGCCAAGAAAAATAACCTTTCTAGTTATTTTTATTATTAGCATTGACAGATTAGATTGTAAAAGTCATGCAAATTTGACTGCATTTTGCCTAGAATGCGGTTCTGCCGCCTTAGCACAGCAACGAAAAACAAAGATTCTTATTTTTCCAGCATATATAAATCCAAGTACTCTTACGTTGCTAGCCATTGGTTCCTATTAAAAAATTATATTTTTTTGCAGAACGTGGGAGATCAATCTCTTTTGGTTTATATATCTATGTAATCAATGTTTGAAATAAAACCTATAAGATAATATTCTGTGTGAATTCCAACACCAGTGTAATATTCACGTAATCATGTATTTCTTACGGTGAGTTTAGTAAGGTTTCTTTGCACCTAAAGATTCCTTCACTCAAATGCCGGGTAATGAAATGCACTGGTATTCTTTTGGGGATAAAGAGGAAGCCTAATTACTAGTTGTTAATTGCAGTAAAAGTAAAGTGCAAAAGCATGAATTCCTTTATATAAATATAAGGGCAGAAGCTCTAGGTGGTACATCCCATAATGTAGCCAGGCATTTTAGTCTTCCTAGTTTGGCTAGGCTGTTTGCTGTAGGAGTCTTGCTATTCATTATAAGAAATTTATCACAAGATTTTTTCATAAGTGATGCATTGACATGCATATTAAGATCGTTATGTTCATTTTTCCCAGCATGCTATAGTGCCAGAGTGTACACAAATACCTCCAGAGCACAGGCTGGGCTTTTCACTTCTAAAGAATTTGAATTCTAATTGAAGTTCCAATTTGCATGGATAGACATAGCCTGCTAGACATCATTTGCTATAATTTTTCATCATCTGAATAAGAAATTAAGACTTGCTATAATTTTCTTTGTACTATTATTTTGTAGCATACGTGTTTTGTGGTTGCAAAGATCTTATGTTAAAGGCAAGGCAACTCCTCACAACATCTAGATTTGCCATGCTGTTGAGGGTACAGCAAATAGAATTGGATTTGTATGTTTCTTAATAGTGATAATAATTTTTTAAAAATCATTTTTCTGTAATTTTAAAGATTTGCTACTATGTTTTGGTTGGTTGAGCTGAAATTCTAAATAAGAAGCATCGTCCTTTAGAATGAAGACAAAACAATCAAAATCAAAATGAAAAAGAAAAAGTTGGCTCAGTCAAATCCTAATCACCTTGTTTCCTCTTCTTGAATCAACAGTATAGTCAAACACTTCTTGGGACCCTGACAGATAATTCTCAAAATCTCTTCCCACCAGGGACTCCAGGTGCCAGTGGTGGAAAACCAAAACCAGTTCTTTTATTTCTGTTTTTTTTTTTAGTTCCAAGTTCCTGTACTATTAAGGGGGAACTGAATTGCTAACTTCCATTTCGAGTTTCACAGTATTCATTTCTACAAACTGGTGTCACCATCCTGCAACAAGATTCATCTTTGAACTTGTGATATGGAACTTGACTCCTCGCAACAATTTCCTGATCATAAATCTCTGCAATGAAGTTTATTAAAAAAAAAAAAAATCGCTGCAATAAACTTAATTTCAACATGACTATCCCCACCATGGTTTTAAATAAAGGCTGCGACCGTTACATAACACCATTACGTAAAGGTTTTTTGGGTTACTGATACCGTTACACACTGCGAAATCGGTGGGAAGAAAAATCACGGCCGTAGCGGCCGTTATGGACCGCGACTATTACGTAAAGGCTGCTACGGCCGTTACGTAACTGCTACAAGACTGTTACACCAAAATAATATTTTATTTTTTACATTTTCTTCTCACTTTTTCTCTCTTTCATATAGCATTCTCAATATACCAAGTGGCAAGAGGGGAAAAAGATTATAATGAGGATGACAATGATACAAAATTTACTATTTCTTTAAACACTCACAATAGATGCATTAATTAACAATTTCAAAATATTAACTTGTTAGGAATTTTTTTTTTTATAATATTTGTAATGTGATATTTATGTTCTTTATTTTTTAACTTCAACCTTCTTTCTTTTCTAGCTATTTTATATTTATATTATTCGTATGTCTTATGTGTCTAATAAATTAATGGAGTGTATAATGTATTTTGTTTTATTAATTCATTTAGCACACATAAGAATTTATCACAGATAAGAACAATGAGAAGTATAAATACGTGCACACACGTAATTTTCTATCAATGGTGGTTTAAAACAAATGTAAACTTGTTGCCCTTACCAAATAACTTAGTTACTCGAACTAAAGGGTCCAAAATACACTAAAACTCTTTTTAAGAATGACTAAAAGCTTAAAACATGCAAATACGCTAATATGCACAAGGTCGTGCGTGCTTCAAAAAAATTCACAGCCGTTACACTTGCTTCCCGTTATGTAACATCCACTATTCTCGCTTCTTGTTACACCCATTACCGTTACGTTACGCTACCCACTACCGCGATTTAAAACCATGATCCCCACATATCCTTAGGTTCTTAATCACCTGCCTATCCCTTGCATTCACTAGTGCAAAGGCAACAGCCAACTTCTCACTGTGTAAACCTATGCTTTCTCCTTCTCCTCCTCCCCAATATCTTGTAACACAAAACTAGTCTCAGCCACATATTCTTTACTCCTTTATTCTGAGCTTAATCTCATCCAGCTTCCCATGAATATTCTTCCAGCTGGGGTGGCTCTAACACCCATTAAAAAATGTATGGACCATGCCATTCACTTCAATGTAGCTTGTTTGATTACCACTTGATGGTGAACCACAAATGGAGAACTTTAGATGTTTATTGGTTTAGGATTTTTATTTTAGGTTGGCATATTTTTTTCGATTTATTTGGAAGTTTGGCTAATTTAGGTTTGTTTTGTGGATGTACCATCAAAGAGTGTTTTTAAAGGTATTTTGGAGGCCTGCGTTGAGGCATGTCTTGTAGCGTTTTGGCGCTAAAATGCACTGAGGCATAGTTTGAAGGGCGAAAGTCCCGTAATGTGTACACTTTCTAGGCTGGGTCGTATGCCTCAATTGAAAAAATGCGCTTTTTATGCCTCTAAGAGGAAGGCGTATGCATTTTGTGATAAATGATTAAATTGTTTTAATAATATAAAAAATTAAAGAAACTGCAAAATAGGGCAGAATGCCCTTTGTCTGAGCTTCTGTCAACGAAGCGCCATCTTCAACAACTACTCCATCACTTCAACAAAGAGCCACCATCATTCTTCTTTGGCGAGCTCCTCCAGCGAGACGACTGCACTGCCATCTCTCTCTAACTGTTTGTCTCTTTCCCCCTCTCACTCGCCTTCTCTCTGGCAGGACAATTGGGTTGCCTTTGAGTCTTCCTCACTCTTGTCTTGAGTTTCTCTCTTTCTCAGCTTAGTTTTGATGGAGGTAATTGACTAGAGAGTAAATTATGAGAGGGGCAAACCTTTTATTTTTATTGGGTGGGAAAGCAACCTGAAGAAGGGCACATGGCTGTAAAGGACCATGTGGCAACGAAGACCAGCTTGGTTAATGAGGGCAACATGTAGAAGATAATGTGGCAACAACGATAGCTTGTTTTGATTTTTTTTTTTCTAAACTATTTTTTAAAATTAAAATTTAGACAACCAAATTTACAGTTTAAATAAAAAATCAATGTCTCAAAAGGCTTACGCCTCGTTTCATCAAGGGTAAAATGCCTTGCCTTACGCCTTTGCCTTTTAAAACACCCCATCAAAAGATACTAAAAAATCATAATGTCCATGTTAAAGTTTGATATACATACATCACTAGCTTCTCTATTATGTGGGTATGAAGAAACCGTAGCAGCCCTCACCGCCAATTTATCTTATAGATGATGACTTCTTGACACCAACAACACGCTGATCATGCCCTCCAACAACATGCTAATGGTGGCTCTCTCTCAGCTGGAAGCTCACGCTAGGGTTTTGAAGCACTATCGATCTTTTTGTGTTGTTTGAAGCTATATGCTAGGGTTCGAAGTTCCATTTTCATCTAAACAATCTATCTTCCCGCGAAGTTTTATAGACGAAGAATGAGGAGGAAGAGGCTTTCGCGATGCTCTCTTCTCGAGCAAGCATGGCAAGCCTTATCGATCACTTTCATCCTAAATCTTTTGTCTTGAAATCTCTTTATCTTGATGCCCTAGCCCTGAAATGGAATTAAAGTGTCATCTTATTACAACAACTAAACCCAATTTCTATTCAACTTACCAAAACTTCCTTTCGACTTTCGACAATCTTCCTCTCCAAACTCTTGTCTCTCCCTATGGCAAGCCATCTTTGGCCATCAGGGCTCGTTTCTTTCTCTAGAAATAGAGTACAAACTATCAACTCTCTCATTAACCATCATTAGACTATCAATAGGTTCTCTTCTTATAGGAACCTTCTTGGACCTTCAAAGGTTGCTCGAACCTTCTTGGGCCTTTAGAAACTGCACCAATGGCTGGACCTTCAGTGACTTTATCGATTCTCTCTACATATGGCAACCTTCCTGAACATTCATAGATTGCTCAAGCCCTTCTTGAGCGTTCAAATAATGTTCAAAGCTCGAGATATCTTTTTAGCCTTCGATTATGGCCAACCTAGTTATTGAAGGCGAGAGAGTTGCTTGGTTATGCTGAAGCGATTGGTCCAAATTGAAGGAAAAACCTTCGATCTGTGTTTAGACAAGGTTGGCGAGATCTTGTCTTTTCTTATTGTCAAGAATGATGCCTCCCAGAATAGGAAGGTTAGGTTTTCTAAAGAAGTGGTGATATAGTTTGTTAATGGTTTATCCATTGTCTTAAATTTCCACAAAATTGTTGAACTTTTCGTTTTCCGTCACCCTCGAAATTTTTGTACTTTTTGGAGCTTTAATATTTGAGTCAAAATCAAAATTTAAGACCTTGGGTTTGTCTTCTTTCGGTTGGATGCAATGGGGATTTTGTACTTGTCGATTGGGATTCACAAAGTAATGGATGTTGACAGGGGTGGCCCTGTCTTTAGGCAATTGAGGCGCCCGCCTAGGGCCCCCAAATTTTTGGGGCCCCTCAATTTTTTCTTAATATAATAATATAGTGTTTGGGCCCCAAAAATTTTTTAAATTAAATAATATTAATATTATCTATTATGCTTTATTCCCATAATTGACTTCCCAACTAACAAATAAATGAAATTATATTTTAAAATATAAAATAAATACAATTTAATTTTTTTTTTCAAGTCTTGTACTACCCAACTAACAACTTTATTGTATTTTAGATTATCTATTACTCCCATCTCTCTCTCGTAGTCTCTCTAAAATTTTTTTTTCATCTCTCACACTCTCACTCTCATCTCTTGGTCTCTCTATGATTTTTGCTCCGACTATTGTATTCATCATCTTTGGGCCTCCGATTCTCTGTAATTTTCATCAACTCAAATTTTGATTTCAATGTTTGTATATTATTTTTCTATTATTTTCACTCAATTTTTTTTTTTTCTATTTTTTCTTAGATTTTGGAAGCTTTGAGGTTAGAGCGTTGTATCCGGCAAGAATCCGATATTTCTAAAGTCTTGCTCACCAATCGATTTGCAATAATAATAATAATCAGGTTATATTGTGTCAATCTACTATTTCTATAGATTTATTAAATTTTTTATTTGTTTACATAATTTGTCAATTTATAGTTAGTGTTAATTTTGAAATTTAATTATGTCAACGAGAATATATGAATCCGGATATGAAAAACGAAGAGAGAAAAAAGAAGAAGAAGAATTAGTATCATCTCAAAAGGGAGCTCTTGATAAATTTATTTTTAATTTTAAGCAAAATATAAATGAGCAAGATGAAAATCCTCCAAGAAACGAGCAATCAATTCCAGAGATGGAATTAGAATCTAATATAATACTAATAATAATAATAATAATAATAATAATAATAGTGATAAAGATAACATTGATATACAAGAAATGTTCACTAATGATATTTCTTTTGAAAGACATTTTAACAATATAGAAGAAAAAAATAAATAATGATGATAATATTTATGATCCAAAATATTGGGAAAATATAGATACCAAATTACGAAATTTATTAGTTGAAAAAGGTTCTATTAGGGATAATGATTTAATTTTTCCAAAAGATGAAAATTCAAGACATTTTTCAAATATATATTATATTCGAAAATTATCAAATGGAGAGAAACATGATAGAAAATGGCTTATATATTCTAAAGATTTAGATAGGGTGTTTTGTTTTTGTTGTAAGTTATTTGGTCAAAAATTAAATAACCAACAACTAGCTAATGAAGGGTGTAAAGATTGGAAAAATTTTAGTACTAAGCTTAAAAGTCACGAAATTAGTGAAGAACATATTTTCAATATGAGTAAATGGGCTGATTTAGAGTTAAGATTGTTAAAAAATACAACAATTGATAAAAATATAGAAGAACAAATTAACAAAGAAAAAAAACACTGGAAAAAAGTATTATTGAGAATTATTTCTGTTGTGAAAACTCTTACTAAAAATAATTTGGCATTTCGTGGGAAAAATGAATGAATTTATCAAGAGAATAATGGAATTTTTTTAAGTTTAATTGAAATGATAGCAGAATTTGATCAAATAATGAAAGAACATATTCGATGTTTTCAACATGGTGAAATTCATAATCGTTATTTTGGTCATAATATGCAAAATGAATTGATAAATTTATTAACTCTTAATATTAAAAAGAAAATTATGAAGCAAATCAATGAAACAAAATATTATTCAATCATACTTGATTGCACTCCGGATGTAAGTCATCAAGAACAAATGTCTTTAATAATACGATATTTGAATCTTTCTACAAGTCCAATTAAAATAGAAGAACATTTTATAGAATTTCTAAAAGTAGATGATACGTCAGGAGAAGGACTCTTTAATGAATTAATAAATGTCATACAAAAATTTGAACTTGGTATTGAGAATATAAGAGGGTAAGGATATGATAATGGATCTAATATGAAAGGAAAACAACAAGGTGTACAAAAGAGACTATTAGATATAAATCCTAGAGCATTTTATACTTCGTGTGGTTGTCATAGTCTTAATCTAGTACTTTGTGATATGGCTAATTGTTGTTCTAAAGCTATAACTTTTTTTGGAGTAGTACAACGAATATATACATTATTTTCTTCTTCTACGAAATGATGGAAAATTTTAACCGAATATGTACCAAATTTAACTGTAAAATCATTTTCACAAACACGTTGGGAAAGTCGAATAGAGAGTGTTAAGGCAATAAGGTTTCAAGCTTCTCAAATTAGAGATGCTTTATTTCAATTAGAAAAAACTAGTGATGATCAAAAAACAAAGAGTGAATCTTATTGTATAGCAACTTATGAAATGGAAAATTTTGAATTCTTACTAGGAATGATTATTTGGTATGACATACTATTTGCTGTTAATTGTGTTAGTAAAAATTTACAATCAAAAAATATGTGTATTGATGTTGCCATTAATCAATTAAAAGGTCTTATTGTTTTTCTAAAAAATTATAGGGAGAATGGGTTTATACCTTCTATGATTTCACCAAAAGAGATTGCACTTGAAATGAATATTGAACCTATATTTCGTAAAAAACGTGTAATTAATAGGAAAAAACAATTTGATGAGAATGCTAATGATGATACAACACACTCAGCTGAAGAATCTTTTAGGATTAATTTTTTCTTATACATAATAGATCAAGCTATTATTTCATTTGAGAGTAGATTTGAACAATTTCAAACATATGAGAATATTTTTGGTTTTTTATATGATTTAAAAATATTAAAATCATTAGATGAGAATAATTTGAAGCAAAAATGTTTGACACTTGAGAATATTTTAAAATGTGGAACACATTCACATATTAATGGTTTTGATTTATTTTCAGAATTGAGAATTTTAAAAGAAAGTTTGGAAGAAACAAGTACACCAATTGAAACATTGAACTTTATAAAAAATGTGATTGTTTTCTAGATTCATTTATTGCTTGTAGAATTTTATTAACGATACATGTGACAGTAGCTTCTGCAGAAAGAGGTTTTTCAAAAGTTAAACTTATAAAAAATTATTTGCGATCAACTATGTCTCAAGAAAGATTAAATGGATTGGCTATGTTATCAATAAAAAAAGAAATACTTGAAAATCTTGAATATAAAACTTTAATTAGTGATTTTGCATCTAAAAAAGTTAGAAAAATTAATTTTAAATAAAAATAAAAATTAAACAAAATATTAAGGGTTCTTGATTAAATCATTCGCCTAGAGCTCCATATTGTGAAGAGCCGGCCCTGAATGTTGATTAGGCGGATGAAGGTGGAAAAGTATTTGGAGTTGGGGCTGGAGTGGAAAGGAAAGAGATTTTCAGTGTTTATTCCTGTAGGCACTAAAGGTGATGGGTGGCAAAGTTTTATAAGTTATTGTTTTGAAATAGAAAAGATTTTTCGTGCGGATTCTGGAGGTGTTGTTGCTGGTAGTTCTAAACGCCAAAGATCGTGGAGTCAGGTTGGTGCTGGAAGGAAAACAAAGGCATGGAGAGGGTTGCAGTAGCCTAGTTAATTTTGGACATCAGGGTGTGTTAGTTGGGAAAGAAAAATTTTGTTGTTGGTGTGGAGTTGCGATGCAACTGAATGAATCTAGGGCCATTGCAAATTGATCAAAATCAATCAATCAGAACATGGAGGAATCTAAGGCTCTGGATGGTGTTGTGATCATTTCAGAGCAGCTAGGGTTTCTTTTGAGGAGGTGGTTGCAAAAATAATTGGGCTAGGCTGCATGTTACTCGTTTTAAACTTGGCCCAAGTTATTGAAAAGGAAGGATATTTCCTTTTTTACTAAATTAGGACAATTATTTGTGCAGGCCTGATATCTGATATCTAGGAAAGGTTGATTCTTTGGATTCAATGGAAGGTTTTCTTTAAAATGGGTTTCCAGCAGAAGGGTCAAGGTGGTGTTCAGGCCCATGTGTGTACCTCCTTATTGATTCTAGATAAAGTGCATGTTCAAAATTTTGCTCTTGGATATCAGGAAATGAGTATTGGGGAGGAGGACTAAACATTCTGCTAATGGAATCCAAATCCACAGTTTTTCGAGATTTGAGTCGGAATGACCAATAAATTCAGAATTCTAGCAGCATCTTATATTTGAAACAAGACCATTGGGTGGGGGGGGGGGGGGGATGGTGTCATATTAGAAGGCGGTGTGGAAAAGAGTAAAAAAGAAATGTTGGGTTCGAGGGGAAATATGACAATAGGAGTCTTAATTTTGATAGATTTGAGGGTTAAAAGGTTTATGCTCATAGTAGGGCAGCTTGTATGGGTGCTGAAATGAAGAAGGTTTTTGAAGAAAAAAGAGAATTCTGGTGAGTCAGCGCGAAAGTTGTTAGAGCAGAAAGGAGAGTTGAGTATTGTGGAAGACTGAAAAAAAAAATAGTCTAAATGTAGTCACAAGGTTAGTAAAGGAAAGATGGGAAATAAATGGGGGGATTTTTCAGATTTAGAGAGTGATGATATTAGTGAGTTTGATTGTGGTGGTGGGCTGTTATTTGGATGAGATTCGAAAACAATATGGATTTATTTCTTATTCTTGTGATGAAGTAGGGGATTTATCATATGTCCATCTACCCCCATTAGAAGGTTTGGAGGGACTTTCTGTTTTTGATAACGATGAGTTGGTGAACAAGTTACAGAGTATGGAGAGAGTTTCACCTTCACCCACGATGGAGATTCCTAAGAAGGATTTAAAAGCTCAAAATCTATCCAAAATGGATTTACAGTTGATATTATAGGAAATGAAGTGCATGTGGATGGTGGTAAAAGTTGAACGATAAAGGGAAAATGGGAATTAGCGAATTTGAAGAGTTCGGTAATCCATGATGGAAAGGGTTTGTAAAGGGGGTTCCTTGGATAATATTGCTTAGTTTTATTTTTAATTTTTCATATTTATTTTTAATTTTTAATTTTTTAAATTTATTTTTGTTATCTAGTGGACTTCTTGTCCCCATGTGTTGTGCCTTCTCTTCTTTTCATCTACTTTTTTTTGCTATCAAAAAAATATTTAGGTTTATTTTGTATATTTAAGTACTGGCTTTGTTTTGTAATTCCATATTTTGTTGGGGTTTTTATGCAAATGTGTTAGTAGTAGTAGTGGTATAAGTGCTGGACATGTAAGTTATTGGACGGTTATTGTTTTGAACCACAATTCCAATTGCAGTTTATCTCTTTCTCTCGCATGTTCCTGTTGTTCTTCTTCTTCTTCCTCCTCCTCCTCCCTTCTTCTTTTTCCTTCTCTCTTATCTCTCTTCTTGTTCTGCTTCTCACCTCTTCTCTGTTCCTTCCCCATCTCTGTTCTTCTGTCCTGCTGCTGCTTCTCTCTTCAAATTGGTATCAGAGCCTGATTTGATTCAGTCCCAGACTTCCCTGTTGCTGTTCTTATTCTTCTTCTTCTTTCTGCTTCTCACCTCTTTTCTGTTCCTTCCCCATCTCTGTTCTTCTGTCCTGCTGCTGCTGCTGCTTCTCTTCAAATTGGTATCAGAGCCTGATTTGATTCAGTCCCAGATTTGCTTCTCTCTTCACAATTCTTTTTCTTCTTCACAATCACCATTACCCAAAAAACTGAAATTCTTCTTCTACCACACAACTGCATTCTACTCTAACAGGTTTCCTTGCTGCAATAACAAGTCAGAATTCGTAGGAAAATCTTCTTCTTCTTCTTCTGAGATTTGAAGGCAGATTTGAAGGCCTGCCAGCGTTCAGATTGCAGCCCTTTTGCTTGATCTTGGCTCGCCAGCTCTTGATCTGCCACCAGCTGGAACAGCATTGCTGGAGGTCCCTCACTGGCAGCCCACATGCCCTGCCCCCATGTGCAGGCCACGGACCTAAGGAAGTTGCTAAACTTCCCTTGTATTGCCCAGACTGGCAAGATATTGCTTCCAGCTTCGAGAATTTGAATTTTCGCCTGATATTTTGAAGCTTTTTGATTGAAAACTGAATTTTCAAGTGTGGTTCACATTTCTATGGATCAATTCAGCTTAATCTTGGACTGCCAGAGCTAATTTCTAAGATCTTCTTCTTCTTCTTCTTCTTCTTGGACTGCCAGCATTCAGATTGCAGCCCTTTTGCTTTATCTTGGCTCGCCAGCCCTTGATCTGCCACCAGCCGGAACGGCATTGCTGGAGGTCCCTCACTGGCAGCCCACATGCCCTGCCCTTATGTGCTGGCCACGGACCTGAGGAAGTTGCTAAACTTCCCTTGAATTGCCCAGATTGGCAAGATATTGCTTCCAGAATCAAGAATTTGGATTTTCTCCTGATATTTTGAAGCTTTTTGATTGAAAATTGAAAACTCAAGTCCGTTTCACATTTCTAAGGATCAATTCAGCTTAATCTTGGACTGACAGAGCAAATTTCTGAGATATGAAGGCCTGCCAGCATTCAGATTGAGGCTCAGCTGCTGTATTTTGAGACTTACTGCAACAAATTAGCCTATCTTCATGAGATTTTGATGTTGATCCGAAGAAATTTTACTTTGGTTGTTTTGTATATTTTGTTGGAAGGAAAAATTCAGTGTGGCAGCATCCTTCTTCAAGTTTTCTAGTGGAACAATTAAGGACCTTTGGTGATGGATCAATTGACTAAGATAGTTCAAAAATAGGTTCCATGGTGTATGTTGTTTGCAGATAATATTGTATTAATTGACGAAACTAGGGACGGAGTAGAGGCTGAGTTAGAATTATGGAGAGAAACTTTGGAATCTAGAGGCTTTAGGATAAGTAGAAATAAGACAGAATATATGAAATGTAATTTTAGTAATGATAGGAGAAATATTGGAGACAAGGTTAAACTTGCTGATGAAGAAATAAATAACACATGTAGATTTCAATACCTTAGATCTATTATGCACGCTGAAGGAGAAATTGAAGATGATGTAATGCATAGGGTTAAAGCAGGTTGGGTAAAATGGAGAAATGCTTCAAGTGTGTTTTGCGATCATAGAATACCCTTAAAATTGAAAGGGAAATTTTATAGGACAGCTATAAGACCAGCTATGTTATATGGATCGGAATGTTGGGTGACGAAGAAACATAATATCCAAAAAGTAAAAGTTGCCGAGATGAGAATGCTTAGATGGATTAGTAGTATAACATTGAAAGATAAATTAATGAATGAACATATTCGTGATAAGTTAAGTGTAGCTCCTATAAAAGATAAGGGAGGGACGACTCAGATGGTATGGACATTTGCAACGTAGGTCACATAGTGCACCTGTAAAGAAGAGTGACTTAGTTACTGTGAGGGCCAATAGAAGGGGTAGGGGTAGACCTAAAATAACTTGGGAGGAGATAGTGAGTAAGGATTTAATATCCTTGAATCTATTAAAAGAAATGGTTCATGATCGCATAAATTGGCGGAAAAGGATTCATATAGCAGACCCCACCTAGTGGGACTAAGGCTTGGTTTTGTTGTTGTTGTTGGTAAGGTTGCATAAACTTGACACTATATGGACTTCACAGAAATTGAATTAATGTTGCTTATCTATATGGTACTTTTTTGAATTTGCAATTGGTCGATATTTACTTTTGAATAATAATAATAATAAGAATATATTCTTACCTTGTCGACAATTCTCAATAAGTACTAGACCTACCGTTTAGTCTTAGACAACTTCCTTATAGTGCACTGAAGAAGAATAATTTGTACAATTTTTTTATTCTTCTAAGGTTAAGAGTCATGAATCTTCTCAAACTAAGGCCGTAGATTTGTCTTTAGTGACCTTAAACATTGTTGGAGCCTCCAGGCCAGAGATGGCTGCTCCAGTGTTTGTTGAAAATTCTTTGAACATGGAACCTATTGTTGAAAATCCCCTCTCTTCAATCTAGTAAACCTGTGCCTCCATCCCCAGCATCTTCTCCCTCCACATTTTCCTTGTCCAAATCTAATGAAACATTGACCATCATCCTACAATATGTACCGTTAGAATGCCACTTCATGCAAAAGCTTAAGCTGTTAGGTTGTCGGCTAACAATGTATATTAGGCCTTAGCATGGACCAAATGCATATTTGCTTGAACTATCAATAGATTTGGATATTAAATTGATTTCTTGTTTGGAGGACTTGTTACCTTATCAAAGGACATTGCAGTATTCTATGTTTATACTCATTGGTGATTGACAATGCAATGCAGATTGCGCCTCCTCTTGATTTGCCTACATGTTTGACTTTGTTCCTAGACATGGAGTTAAAGTTACTACGTCATTACTAAACTCGACATGAAGTTTTCTCTAAAAAATGGAGTTTGATGGAGAACCACCAATGGAGAATTTTAGATGTTTATTTGGTAGTTAGGGCTTTATTTTAGGTTGGGATATTTCTGATTATTTTATAATTTTGGCTAATTTAGGCTTATTTTGTGTATTTAAGTAATCTAGTAGGGGAAAATGTTCCCAATTGGGTGAATTGGAAGAAAGGGATTCATGTAGCGCATATAGTGCGACTTAAGGCTGCTTCTTCTTGTTGTTGTGTATTTAAGGACTTGGGGGTTATTTCGTAATTCCTTGTTTTATTGGGGTTTTTTTGTAAATATGTGTTGGTAGTAGTAGTGGTATAAGGTGCTGGACATGTTAGTTATTGGACAGTTATTGTTTCGAATCAGAATTCCAACTGCAGTTTCTCTCTCTCTCTCTCTCTCTCTCTCTCTCCTGCCAGTTCCTGCTCTCCTCCTTCATCTTCTTCTCCTCTCTCACCTCTGTTCTGTTCTTTCCCCATCTTTGTTCTTCTTCTGTCCACCTGCTGCTGCTGCTTCCCTTCTTCTTCTTCTTCTTATTCTTCTTCTTCTTCTCTTAAGTTGTTAGGTTGTGGGCCAATAATTTATATCTATCTTTAACACTCCCTCGCATGTGCAGTGTGATGGCACGTGGAGAGATAAACAAACAATAAATAACACCCATTACAAGGAATTCTTCTTCTTCTTCTCCTTCTCTCATATTTGAATTCTAATACTATCTTACATCACCACTTTTAACTAAAAGCTCAGGTTGTTAGGTTGTGGGCCAATAATTTATATCCATCTTTAACACTCCCTCACATGTGGAGCATGTTGGTATGTGGACAGATAAACAAACAATAAATAACACCCATTACAAGGAATAAAATAATTTTTAAACATCACACAATAAACGCAGGGAATAAGACTAGAACTTAGGGCCTCCTGGTAACCAGCTCTGGTACCATGTTAGACAATCACTTTATCAAAAAGCTTAAGCTGTTAGTTTATGGGCCAACAATGTATATCAAGCTTTATCATAGACAAAGCCCAGCACCTTCTTCACAGCCCTACTCTTCATTGTGTTCGTCACTCTTTCCACATCCTCCCACCTCTCCTGTCCTGTGTAAATGTTATTTTCTGAAAGAATCAGGGATTATGTTATTGCTTTTATTGAAGCTATGAATTCATAGTCTTGACCTAAATAAAATTTTGTATTTAAAATCTCGGTGATTCTAAAAAAATTTAGAACATGTAATGCTAATATTGTGTGGAATTCGATAGTTATTGACCAGTGGAAAGACAGTAGCTTAATGGAACATATATTATATATCGATAAGTGGAGTTTCTGAGGTATGCATTGTTGATCTGTTTAAGAATTGTTTTTTGAACTTTTCAGTTTTAGTTCAAGAACATTTCCCAATTGTTGTAATGAATTGTTCTTCAGGTTGGGATCGATGGATTTATTTTCTGATAAATCTTATGTTGTGATTAAGAAGTCACTTGGTTATGTGATGGAGGACAACCTGTATCCCCTAGGCCGCCCATGCGCCACCATAAGCTACCCCAGCCGGCAACTCCTCTAAATTCCCCCGTTTCCTGCATTATTTTTGCTACACCTCCACCCTCACTGTAATCTTCACCCCATGATCTACCATCATCTGGAACCCCATAGATGGAGGTTCATATCTAGCAGCTCGTGCGCTGGTCATCTGCTCCACACGCTGGTCATGTGCATAGGGATGTTGCTGGACTTTCCCTGATTTGCCCAACCTCGTGAGAAAGATTGCTTCCAGCTTCGGGAATTTGGATTCTGTCCTGATATTTTGAAGCTTCCTGAGTGAATACTGAACTATCAAGCTTGGTTCGCATTCCTAAGGTCAAATACAGCCTAATCTTGGGCTGCCCGATCAAATTTCCGAGTTTTAGTGCCTTTTCAGCATTCAAATCGAGTTCCAACTACTGTTTGAAGGCTATTTTCTTGAGGATCTGTAAATAGGAACCTGAGAAATTGCTGGATTTACACTGAAATTTGATGGTAAACTTAATTTGTGCTCAAATTCTTTGGGGAGGTGACCAAACTCTCATATTTTTAGACTATCTTTTGTATGACTCTGGAAAATTTGTATTGCATAATTCCAAGTTTCCTATTGACCTTTATTTTATTTTATTTTTTTTTCAAAAAAAAAATCTGCCCTTTGTTTGTTCATAACCATACCTAGACATTCCATGTTGCCATGTCATAATAGACCATATCCATTCATATGAGTTATGGTTTGTAGCTTCATGTGTGTGGATTGTAGTAGTAATTTTAGGATTCTTGTTATTCATAGTCAACTTTAGTCTTCCTCAACATCATTGCAGCATATTGCATTAACCATGGTCACCAACAAAATCATCAACTCCAATATCACTGAACTTGCACCAAATGACACCCAATCCTTGTCTATCTGATTAGACACCCTATAGGAGTCCATGGACCAAAAGTTTGAGCACCTCACACAATAGTTTGACCTAGCCTTGAAGATGTTAGGTAAACACCCTATTGTAGAAGTCATGGAGCCATAAATTAGGCACCCTGACGATACCCCATATTTATATGGTCAGCCCAGGGTATCCTTCCTACTCCAGGGGTTCATCTAGCACCTAACAATGAGTCAGGCTCCAAAACAGACTAGTAGGCCAGTTCAGCCCCTCCAACCTCAGGTCAATCTAGAGTCTAGGTTTGAGGAAGATAACCTTGAGGAGTTTAATGATGTAGCATACCAAGTTACCAACCTAGGCAAGGATGGGAGGACCATGGAGATGTGTTACAAAAAGGGTCATGGTGGATGTGTGTGCTTATGACGGGAAACTAAACCCAAGCTCCTTTTGGGATTGGGTATTGGAGATGGAAGATTTCTTCAATTGGTACTATATACGGGGTGAGGACAAAGACGGTTTGCCAAGATGAAACTTGTAAGACCAGCAAAGAAGTATTGGCAAATGGTGAGCAAATTGTGGAACAGTTGGGTGAACCTTCTATTACCCAGTGGGAAGCGATAAGACAACAGTTGAAAGAAAAGGACATCCCTCCCTCCTTTAAGAGCCATTTATTCAGTAAGCTTTTGAACCATAAACATATCGCTACTATAGCCAGCTACATTGATTGACTTGGAGAGCTGATGCTTAGGAGTGATGTTGTTGAGGTCACACATCACACTGTGGCTGGGCTTGTGAATGGTCTTAAGGAAGATGTCAGGCGAGAGGTTGAGTTGTTCTCTCTAGAGTTTTTAGAGACAGGTCATCATAAAGCTCTTGCCATCGAAAGGTACCTCAAGAGCTCCTGTACATCTTCATCTAAGGTTAGTGAGCCGCATCACTTCAAATCATTTCCTCAACCTAGGTCTACCATCCTTGAGTCTACCCTTAAAGAGACTTCTGTGAAGCAAATAGGCTGACATCATGTTCACTCCATAGTAATCTTTTGATGGGGATCAATGTGCACCTCGAGTATCACTCGCGGATATTGTGGCACGTGGACGACCACCCGAAGTCCACCATTGGATGTGAACTTTATTTGTAGCAATTGAAGCTTCTCTTGGAAGCAAGCTTGGAAAGAGGATGACAACTTTTAAGTCAAAAAGTCTCCGTCTTTCAAGAAGCATTTATTTCATTTTAAATTCCTAGACTCCACTATCATAATTATTTTAGTTCCTAGGCACCTATTTCTTATGACATACTATTTCCTAGGAGCCTCATTACCTATGTTTTAAATGTTTTATTTTACTTTTGTATTTTCTTTAATCTTTTAAGAAGCCATGTGCAAGTCATGTGCATGCTCATGTAAAGCTATAAATATGTCATCACTTGTATTGTAAAAGGGATCTTATGTATAGGCATAGGTGGGTTCTTGAGTTAGGAGTGACATCCTATAGCATTCTTCCTTAAAAAACTCTCAGATGCCAAATAGAGATATAGTACGTATGATAGAGAGCTTTATGTTGCAGTGTTATCTCTCCAACGTTGAAGATACTACTTGTTACCTCAAGAGTTTGTACTCTTCTCTGATCACCTTGCTTTGCAATATCTAAGCTCGCAAAAGAAGTTAAGTGCGAAGCATGCCGGTTGGGTAGAGTTCCTTAACAAGTTACTTTTGTTCTTAACCTTCGTTCTAGCGTTGAGAAAGTGGATGATGGGCTTAGTAGGGTGGCAATTATTTTCCACACCTTGAGAGCCGTGGTCATTGGGTTTGGTCATCTGAAGGACGAATGCTCCACTTGTCTTGATTTTGGGGTTATCTTTCAGGAGGCGAGTGAAGGCCACCGTAGGAATTTTGTAGATTTCATCATCCAGGAGGATTGCCTAAGTTTGGATTTTGTTCTTGGACTCCCCAAAACAGCCTAAGGACATGATTCCATATTTGTTGTTGTTGACAGATTCTCCAAGATGGCACAATTCATTCCATGTAATAAAACTTTTGATGCATCTCATGTAGCTAAATTGTTCTTTAAAGAAGTCATCAAATTGCATGGGTTGCCAACTCTTTAGTGTCTAATAGGGATATCAAGTTCTCTGGCTACTGTTGGAAGATAATTTGGAAAATATGTGGGCCTCACTTGTTTCCTTCCACTTGCCACGCCCAAATTGATGGGCAGACTGAGGTTGTGAATCGTAGTCTTGGTGACCTGCTTAGGTGTGTTGTGGGAGAAAAACAGGGCAATTGGGACTTGGTGCTACCTACTGTTGAGTTTGCTTATAATAATTATGTGAATAGGTCCATGGGTAAGAGTCCCTTTGAGTGTGTACTAAGTTACAAACGCCATGCACCCATTGATCTTGTTCCTTCGCAATTGGATGCCCTTGTTTCTGAGCCTGCTGAGTGTTTTTTCCCTCACATTCATGAGCTGCGTCCTCAGGTTAGGTGAAAAGTTGCTGAGTAATATGGATTATAAACTTGCTGCAAATGTGCATCGTAGAGCTAGAAAGTTCAATGAAGGTGATAGTGTCATGGTTCGCATAAGACTTGAATGCTACCATAGAAATTTATTTTAAAAACTCCATGCCTGTGCCATAAGTCCTTTCGTCATCCTTGAGAAACTTGGACCCTAATGCATACTTACTTGATTTACCTACTGATATGACCATTAGCCCTGCTTTTAATGCAGAGGATTTAACACCTTACTGAGGCACTTTTGAGCCTCTTGGTTTGCCATTTGATGCCCATGCAGGTTCAGCAGTTTGTCAGCCTCCTCCTATTTCTCGAATATAGGAAACAGTGGAGTCTATCATGGACGATGAGTTCACGACGTTTCCTGATGGTGGTTTTCTTCACTACTTGGTTCAGTGGAGTGGTCATCCCGATTTAGATGCTACATGGCTTGCCAAGGATGATGTTCATGACAGCGCTCTTGACTTGCTAGAGTCATATTTGCAGTCCCACTCCATGGAACAGAATTCTTTTTCAGCCAAGGTTAAATGATGAAGGACCAACTATATCCCCTAGGCCGTCCATTGGGAACACACATTTTAGGTGTAAGCTTATTGAAAAGGTTTAGGAAATATGTGTGGAAGACCTTTTTTGTATTTTTTTAGTGACTTCTTTTTTGAATTGTAATACTATCCTTACATCATTATGGCATTGAATAGTTTGTTTGGTAATGTACAATCGAAAGAGTCTAAACTTCAAATCCAACCTCTTGGTGAGATTGTTGAATTCTTGCTTCACTTTTGGAAGAAACTTTCAGAATTAGAGCAGATAAATAGAAAGATGCATTCATTGGCCATTTTATTGAAAAACCTCCTGCCTTTTACTTTAAAAATACTGCTGATGTTCTCTCTCTCTCTAATGAATCTTTCATGTTCAGATTTCAATATTTAGAAAACAGAAACTAAATTTAGAAAACGGGCCATGTGAGCAGAACGGATTTTAATGGTTTTGTTGTGTTTTGTTTTTGAATCATGCTTCCCTCTGCAATCTCAAAACAGAGTCTCAAAGTTGCCCACTCACCTAAAGGACATTCTATTTGTGGTTGTTATTGAGCCCCCATTTTTTTTTTTTTTTTTCGCTCAATTTTTGACAGATCCTATTACCAATAGAGTAAAATGAAGAAATGAGTATACTCATGAATGGCTGAGTAGTTTTACTAATATTGCAGATGTTAATGCAATACCTGAGATGTCTTCAGTAGTAACACAGGATGCAAAAAGAAAGAGCATCAACAGTAAATGCCCCATTGTCTACATCAGCAAATAAAAAATTTCTTCCTCTTCTTCTTCTTCTTCTTCTTCCTTTTCTTCTTCTTGTTCTTGTTCTTCAACACCAATTTCCAATTTCTTCTTCTTGTATCTCCATATGTTTTTTAACTTGCACATTCTAATGTAGACTTATTATTTGATGAAGGTTTTTAAACCGGTCAAACTTAGGTTAGTCAGAATCCATCACTGCCTCACCGGGTCAGTTTGGTCCAACTTCTATAACCAAATTTTATGGGAAGCGGTGTTCACCCAATTGTTTTGAACAGGACTTAAAAGCCTCTTGCTTTCAAAGAGAAAAAAATTAAAAAAAAAAAAAGAAAAGAAAAGAAAAGAAAAGGACTGGCCTGAAAGAAAGGGAAAGAAAAATAAGAATAAAACGCATTTTTCACTATATTTTCCCTCCGCATCAAATACTAATAAAAATAAAATTTTATAAGAAAAATTAAATGTGAATGACTCATAAAATCATATTTTTATCCATTGACTTGGTATATTTTTTATTTTCTTATTTATTTTTCTTGATAACAAAAACTTAGTATGATTATTAATAATTTTTCAATCTTGTTTATCGTGCCGACTATCAAGACTATTTATATTGTAAGTTTTTCTAACTCAAATATGACAAAATCTAATGAATACGGTTATGTTCTGTTTAATTTGCATAATCTCTATTCTTAAGAATAATATAAAATAAAAATAAAAATTATGTAAGGAGTAATAATTTAAAAAAAAATTATGCAGGCAAAATCTTATGTTAATCCATCCAACACAAGAATGTAACAAAATGTAAAAAATTTTATTCTTCTCCCCGAAAAAAAAAAAAGGTTTGAACTTTTCTTCAAACTTCGTAAATAGGAAATACGATGGCTCTTAGCCAATTTACAAAATAAATTTCTATTTTATTTTCTTTTTGAAATAATATTATTAACCTAAACATACTCTAAACAAATAAAGAAGAACATACTCTAAACAAATAAAGAAGAAAAATCATATTTCACAATTAATAGACTTTAACTTTTAATGACATGCCCCGATATACATGTGATTTTGAGCACAATTTTACCATAATTAAATGCATATACTATATATGTTGTAAAAATGAGTAAACATGCTACACTCATATTTAAAGTATAAAGTAAGATTGTGTTTGGTAGCATGGATTTGAGCAGATTCATACAAAGTTCAATGCAACTTTAAATTACATATTATTCAAATCCCAAAAAAGCTCCAAATCCAAGGTCTTTCAAAGGTAAGGTACACATAGTCTTTTACACTAAATTTTTTAGTTTTGAATTTAAATATATGTTAATTTGAATTAAGTGAAAGTTAAAATTTTAATTTGAAACTTATAGTCTCAAAACCTTTAGAAAATTAAAATTGAAACTACTGTTTATGAAACAAATTTATAAAGACCCAACCTTATGAGCAATTAGTACATGCTTTGATAATAATATTTTTAATTGAAGTTAAAAAATATTACTTGGAATAGAAAGTCCAAGATTTATATATATACACTTCATAATATATGATCTCCCCAACTTGATTAAAAGTTAGAAGTTAGGTAAAATAAAGGTGTGCGTGAGATATGTTGTATAATCGTACAATACCTTTAAAATTAAAAGAAAATTTCATAAAATAACTATAAAGCCAGCTATGCTTTGTGATTTGAAACGTTGGGTAAGTAATAAATAATATGTACAAAAAGTAAAAGCTATTAAAGTGTGAATGTTGAGGTGCATGAGTGGTATAATATTAAATAATAAAATAAGAAATAAGGGAGAAGTGACTTATGGATGATTTAAAAATTTTAAACGTGGGTTTAGTAAAACATCTGTAAAGAAGAGTGAATTAATTATTATTTTTTAACATTAAGAAGAATAGGGATAAGTTTAAAATAACTTTCTCTCTCTCTCTCTCTCTCTCTCTCTCTCTCTCTCTCTCTCTCTCACCAAAGGAGGGTGACACCTCTAATTATTTATTGATATGCCCTCACTTTTGGCGAATGAATATCGTGGTTACAAGACAAGCATTGAGAGTTTATAGATAAAAAAAAATATTAACGGTCTTCCAAAAACAATACCAACAACCAACCAAAACAGAACTATAAATCTAAACAAAGTTAAATAAGAAACAAATCTAAATAGACCTATTAAAAACAAAAATAATAAAATAAACTACAATCAAAAAATCTAAACCAATCAAATAGAAATCGAGAGGATGAACTAATGACGAAATGAAATGAGACACAACCTATCTGTAAAGACCCGAAAAATTAAAATGATTAAAATAATTAGAAAAAATAATAAATAAAATAATAACTATAATTAATTAATTAATTAATTAAAATTATTAATCAATTAATTAGTTAAACATTATTAAATTGATGAATTAAATAAATAAATAGAAAAGAATAGTATGAAGAAAAAAACTAATTGAAATAAGATATATATAAAGCTTCTTCAGGAAGTTTCATCCCAAAAATGAATTTGGGATTCAGTCTGCGCCTTCTCCAGTTCTCTCAGTCTCTCCTACTCACGCTCGCCTTCGTCTCTCTCTCTCTCTCTCTCTCTCTCTCTCTCTCTCTCAATTTCTCGATGGATTTGCTGCTGATCAGGAAATAGAAGGTGTCGTTAGATTTCTAACTCTGCCACCGACATCTCTATTGGAGCGGATTTGTCGTGGGAGCAGCATAAGCACAATTCCTGGGGTAAGATAAGTTTTCCCTAATTTCTTAATTTCTCTTTAAATTTGCCGCTAAATCGACGATCGGACACCACCACGTGGTCCTAGTCGCGATTGTCGTCATTTTGACTTGAGTAAATTTCCAATTTGAGTTTTCTAAACCCCCTCCAAAGCGAGAGTGAAATTTGGAAAATTAGGTAAATTGGTTATATTTTAAGGTATAACTATTTATTTGAAATTTATGGTCATAGGAAATATTAAAATAGTATTTTATTTATAATTAATTTAATGAAATTAGGATTTTTTATTTAGGGTTCGAGTGAGCACCACAGACATTTTTCGGGATCCTGCCGGCGTAATTCAAGAAGTCAGGTAAGGGGAAATTATATATTAAATCAGGTTTTATGAAATAAAATATAATGAATTATGTTATACTTATGTATATGTTTTGGTATAGGTTTTAAAATACCAACTATGTAACTTATGTTTTCTGAACTTATGACCGCTTATTTAGCTATGTATATGTGAAAATTGACTAATGCATCTCATCTAGGCCCAGACCTTTGAGTTTACATGTATTGTTGGGGACTTTACTTTATAGTACAGGACTAACTTATAATTTTAATATTCTATCATTACTTTTCTTGGGCACGGGATCAATATTAATTTTAGAGGAATTATTGAGTTTGTACTACCTTATCATATATATTACATTTTACATTTTACATTTTACACAATCAATCAAATTAACCTTTCAAGGTAGTTTGGTATAATTGCCAAAAATTATAAAATTTAAAATTTAAAATAAAAATTTAAAACTAAAAATAAAAAACCATCAATATGTTTTTTCAATATTTTTAAAGCTAATATAAGCTAAAAATTTGATCGAACAATTGCTCATTTTTTTCCCATTGAATCAAATTATGATTTAAAAATAAAATAATATTGACATAATAAAAATAAAAAAAATTAAAATTAAAATCATTGTAATAAAAATAAAAATTATATACTTATTTTAGTTAATTATATTTCAAATTTCAATTTTTAGTCCTACAAAAAAAAATTTGTTTTACCTTAAAACTGAAAAATAGTAAAATTATTAAAATTACTTATATTTTTTTTCAAATTTTTATAAATTTTATGAATAAAAAATATTTAATTATATTTAGATTCACATGATCATTTTTTATTTTAATTAAAAATTATGTCTAAAATTTAATTTAAGATATTAAAGCATTTTCATAACAAGTTGTCAAAATAGTTAAAAAAATCATAGAAATTGGAGTTTTCAGTTTTTTTCTTATATAGTTAAAAATTGATAATAGAAACCAAAAAACAAACCATACAAACAAAAACATTATCATGATCTATACAATATATTATGAAAAAAAAAAAAACTCATAACAAAGTTTTAGCTCTGATACCAAGTTGTTCCCAAGGTATAATTTAGTAACCTAATTTGTCCTTGTATCATACAACCATCCATGATACTATACAATATAAGGGTCCGACCCTGTAGGGTTCACATATACCCTATACACAATCACTTACACAATATATGCAGCGGAATAATTCAACCTATTATATCATAACACCATACCATACCAGAGCATATACGAAACCAGAATCTAAGTCTCATATTACAAAACATACCCTCGAGCGCCCACATAACCCAAAAATGACAACTCGGCCAAAGATCAGTACTTACACAAGTACTTAGACAATGCTAACCAACAACCACACTCCTGAAACGCTAGGACACTAGTGTCAGCTACTTGAAGGACCTGAAAAACATTTGTACGATTGGGGTGAGACTGTGACACCTCGATTTTCATAAAAAAAAAAATTTTTTAAATAATAATAATTAACACATCCACCACATTCATAAATCCACAAATCGGCCACGTCAACAATCCTACTACCATTCATACGACCCGACCCGCATTAGGTATCGTAAAAAGTTATTTTATTATACAATCTAACAGCGGAAGACAATATATACATATCAGTCAGAATACAATACCCAGAGTATCCATATACACAGTACTATCTCATATCCAAAACAATATAACCCTAGGGAATCACACCTCCCCAGTCCAAACTCACCCTGTATATTAGGGTCCCAGCTCCCTATGATCACGGAGCTCTACCACCTGGCCTATCTTTATTTCCTAAAAAATTTAGATAATTTGGGTGAGACACAGCTTAGTAAGAAGGAATAAATTATTTACAATGTGTGGTCATATGAGTACAATTATAATACACTTTACTTTTCAAATCACCATTTCATATGAGAAAATACACTGATATACACATTATCATAATCGTATAGATATACAACACAAGCTTTTATAAGCTTTAAAATCATTTCTCAAATTCAATAATTTCCAACACATATTTGCCGCGAAGTTCTGTAGAATAGGGAAGATTACCCGCCCATACATGTAGCTTCCCTTTGCCCTAACACGTTATGCAACCACGTATGGCCACATCTAATACTTATCAGGGCACTCACCTTACTCAGCAAGCCCTCAGGAGGAGAGTTTCACTTCGCCTCAAATATATATATTATTAACTCACACGGTTCTATTTCTCAATTTTATCATTCTTTATTTCTCAATTTCCATTCTTTCTTTCATTTCTCATTTTAACCAATTTTATCATTCTTTCACTTTTCATTTCCACTTTACTTTCCGACTCATGAGTATCCTTGGTATCAAATACCAACATCGAGTCTGTAACTCATGGCCACCCTGAGGATCTTTCTATACACGCCATGCTTCCCCCCATGGTCAAGGTTGTGCGGCCCGAAGGCTGGATCTAACCACGGTTGGCCAACCCGGTTAGATCAAATATCATATCACATATCGCGTCTGTAGTACGACTGGCCGACCAATAACCCTGATCCAGACTCAGGGGGCCCAACAACCCTACACAATGGCACAGTTGAATGTCACACCACATGCTCCAAGAGTCCGTGTGGTTGCACTAATACCACTCGCAACTGTACCGTGCTCAATATCATAACCATCTAATAGGGTTTACCACCACATACTCGCAATCATTATGCGGTATTGGCATTTTATCATTCATATTTAACGTATTTCCACATTTCTCATTTTCATATTACAGAATTAACATTGCAATATTTTCATAAAACATACTCACATTTCAATATCAGTATTCTCGACACATTTCATCATTTAAATGATATTTTCTCAGTTTATAATTCATCTCGTCTCATACTATCATATACATATATTATTTCACAATTACTCCATATTTCTCAAAACACATTTTCATATCTCACCTTTCTTCATTTTCTCAGAAAATACATTTCTTGCACATTTTACTTTCATCATTTTCCCACATTTCAATTCTCATATTAAAACACATTTCAGTATCACATATTTCACAAGATAAATCATCTAATTCAGTTTAAACATTTCTCAATATAAATCATATGCCACACAAATTTCATCTAATATTTATTTCACAATAAATTTTAGGTAAAATAACATGTCATTTTCACATATTTCTCAACCCATAATTTTCATAAAGAAACTGTTATAATTTATTCCGCTTACCTAACTTACTGAGTCTCGCTAGAACCCAAAATTTCACGCCCTTGGCGCCTGAAATTTAACTCCTGCAATTTAGATTTTTCCCAAATTAAATAATCTATTTCTCCAAAATAATACTCATCTAGCCTTCCCTAGGCTCCATATACCTCAAATTAATATTTAAACTATTATTTAACATCCCCACTTAATTTTCTGAATTTTTCCTGTGGGTCCCAAAATTACACCCACGGTGCTCACCCGGGCCTTAAATTTCAAAATCCTACTTCAACCCCAGATGCTCAATATTTTAAAATTTCTAAATTAATGCTAATTAATTAAAAATAAACCCCTTAATAACACCCGTACCCCAAATTTGGGGTTTTAGCTCGACACCCCCACGAGAATTTCATCCCACTAGACTTGTAGAGAATCATCCCTAGATTCTCGTGGTGGTGTCCATTCGTCATTTGGGCTTATAATTTGTAAGAAATTAAAGAAAAAAAGGAAAATGACTTACTTCAGGGAATATGCCTACGCCGCTCTTACCACCAATTTGCTCCGATAGAAATGATGGCAGCGGCGAATGGAGTCCAGTGGTATCTTTGGATTTTCAATCGGGCAAAAATCCATCACGAAATCAAGGAGAGAGGGAGAGAGAACGTGAGGAGAGAGAGAAAACTTGCAGAGCTGCAAGTTAAAAGAAAAGAAAAGAAAAGAAAATAAAGAAAGAAGAAGGAGAAGAGGATGGGGCGGCTTCTAGATTTCCTGAAGCTTCAGCAAGCTTCAGGAATGATTGTTTATAATAATAATAATAATAATAATAATATTTAATTAATATTAATAATAATATATTTTATTAATAAAATAATAATTAATTTTAATTATTATTTTTTTTAAATCCGTTTAATTAATTAATTAATAATTTTTTTATTTTTTTATTTTTTTGGAATCATTCTACTAATCTTTTATATCTCTTTTTGGGATTTTTACAGAAACACTTCTTAGTAAGGGAAAATCAGGTTATATCGTTGTGTGGTACATAAGTGTTATTTTAACAATAAAACATAACATTCCAAAATTCCAGTATTTTCATAATACAATTCTAGTATACATACGATACAAAGTAATATAGTCATTCCAAAATTCCAGTATTTTCACAATACAATTCTAGTATACATACGATACAAAGTAATATAGTCTAGTGTCGTCACACTCTTCGGCCTAAGTCGGCCTGTCTGGTGGTATTTCACACCCTTCGGCAAAAGTCAGTGCCCTCGATAACCTAGCATAGCATAAGCCTCCACAGCATTGAACTGGTGCAGATTTAGTGTTTTCACACCCTTCGGTATAAACCAGCCTGTCTAGTGGTATTGCACACTCTTTGGAAAAAGCCGGACATCTAAGCCTACGGTAGTTAACCAACTCGGCCGCCTATGGTATTATTTCGGCACGCCTCATATCTCAGCATTCGGTAGTTAACCGACACGCTTTGATTGTCCTCGACCTTTTGTATTATTTCGACTCGGCATTTCACAAAACCTAGAACAATTTTGGAACTCCTGCTCTTATATCTCATTTCAACAACTCATAGCCTACAATAATTAACCGACTCAGCATTTTCACAAAACCATCATTCAATACATTAGCTCATTCCACACTTATTTGGGTAAACAAATAATTTCATATCAGATACTCCGAAAATAAAGTTTAACATAATCAAAAGTACGGTCATCTATATATTACAATTTAATCATATATATAATTTTCCAACAGAAATGGAGATGATACTTGAAACCCTCATTTTCCAAAAAATCGTAAATCCGAAAATCTCGTAATTTCACCTAATAGATTTTCCCAAATAAGTAACCAAAACATCCGTAGAATCGCAAACCATAGTTTTACCAATTCAGATTTCACAAATAATTGATATAAACAAAAATCCCTTACCTTTCCCCAAAAACTGAAACACGAACTATACGGCTCCAAAACAGCGAACCAAGTTTCCAAAACCTAAAAACTGAAGAACAATACTTCAACACAATCCTACCTACTACAGATCTACCGAACCAAAAAGAGATTTAGACCGTTACCTCAATTTTAGGATAAAACCCAAAAATTCTCGAAACGAAGATTTGATCCGCTATTATCGTAAAGATTCTCCTCCTGATCCATGTAATAATGTCGGATCGTTGATTTGGGTAATAGATTTCCTGAGATCCTAGAGAGAGAGAGAGTCTCCTTCAAATTCTAGAGAGAGGAAGAGAATTTGAGTTTCTTAGCAATAAAGCAACCAAAATATCCTATTTATAGACCCTTGACTCGGTCCAATTCATCGACGAGACGGCTCCTTCGTCGACGAGTCATCTAAGCATTTCGTCGAAGAACTGTTACCTTCGGCGATGAACCCTATTATGATATTTTACAACTCGCTCGGTATCTCTTTGTCGATGAGGCTCTGAATTTTGGCGACGAACAGTATAAGGGCTTTCGTCGACAAGAACAATGGCTTCGTTCAAAAAGCCTACTAATTTTACATTTTTACCCTTTACTTATTTATTTAATCTCGACTTCTTGGGTCAGGTTCTTACAACCATTGTCTCCCTTTTGTTTCCCGTGTCAATAAATGGGTTGACCTTGCAAGTCCTTTCATGTTAGTCCATTTGGATGTTTGGGTTCCTAGTAAAGTTATGTCCAAGCTAGGTTTTTGGTACTTTGTAACCTTTGTGGATAATTATTCAAGGATGACTCATGTCACGCCCCGAACCCCAAAATGGGACCCGTAGGTGATAATGTAACCTAACCTGTCCCTATATCATACAAATCATCCACAAATACAGAACAAAGGATGAGGGTCCGACCCCGTGAGGTTCCGAGGCACCCTAAACACATTCAATCACAATCATGTATGCAGCGGAAAAAGTATTTCTATATCAACATATGCAGTACCATACCAGAGTCTATACATGAGCCAAACACAACTCTATTAAAACGTACAACGGGTGCCCAAATACAACCCAAAATGGCAACCTAACAAAATTACAGTCCTAACACTTACCCAAGCGCTAACGCAGTACACCGGCCACTACGCTCCGTACACCAGGACGCTAGTTCCGGTTACTCAAAAGACCTGTAAAAATGTACGTACAGCAGGGGTGAGACACCTCTCAGTAAGGAAGAACGCAGGTTATATCGGTATGTGGCATTTGAGTGTTATCATGATGCAATATACACGCAGTTAAATGCAAATCCAGTACTAATTTACACAGTGCGTTCACGCACATATACGGCGGCCATTTTTACGCAGCCCCGTCCCAATACACATACATGATCAGTAACCCGGTGTCGTCACACCCATCGGCCCGAAGCCGGTCTGCGACAATCCAGTGTTGGCCCGTAGCCATCCCGCGAAGCACGGCGCCACCGGCACATGGCTAGTCCTTGACTCCTATGGCATCGTAACGACACTAACTGGTGGATCCACACCCTTCGGCCTGATCTGCCGAAATAGGCTCACGCCCTCAGATATAGAGCTAGTCACTCTTGCCAACGTGACAAGCGATAAAAACACGCCCTTGGATATAGAACCAGTCATTCTCAATACCTGGTTCACTTTGGAATCGCGGTCCCATCAGCAATTCAGTACATCACACACACATGCATGCTCATATAACCAAACAAACCACACTCGTTTGGTAATCTAAATCATGGTTTTCCAAACAAATACAATTTAAACAAAGTCAAGGCACGGCTATCCATATATCACAGTATAAATCATACATATACTCGGTTTTCAACAAAACTCGACATTCAGCCCGTCGCCCCCTTTTTCCCAAAACTGCAATAATGAAAAACCCATAGTTTTCCCCATTAGATCCCCCCAAATGAGTAGCCAAAAGACACATAGGACGGTAGACCACAGTTCCACTGAGTTCGATTTCAAAAATAACCAATATAACACAATTTCCCCTTACCTTAACCCTGTATAACAAAACCCGAACTCCAAGGCTCCTAAACAGCGAACCGAGTCCCAAAACCTACAAAACACAATACAGAATATACGCACAAGACCATCATCTACAAAACTACCAGATCAGAAATGAAAACCAAGTCTTACCTCGATTTTTCACCAAAACCCTAAAACCTCCGAAACGAGATTCTAATCCGTAAAAGTTGTAGAGAATCCTTCCATGATCCTCGTGGTAACTTCCGTTTCCCGATTCTAGAAACGATCGGCGAAGAAATCTAGAGAGAGTAGAGAGAGTTTAGAGAGAGAGATGAGATTGAGTTTACTTAATGAAGAAGTAATAGAAATTTCCTTTTATAGCCCTTTGACCCGGCCCAATTTCGTCGATGAAATGGAACCTTTGTCAACGAATCTTTCACTGAATTCGTCGACGAATCGATGGCCTCGTCGACGAATCCTGATATTTCTTGATTTCCAGACCTCTCGGCTTTTCCTCATCGAAGAGGCTCTAAATTTCGTCGACGAGAAAAGCACACACTTCGTCGACGAAATCTGACTTCGTCAATGAAGCCTGGTAAATTCCAATTTTGCCCCTCTCTTAATATTTAAATCCAATTATCACGGTTTGGGTTCTTACAACTCAGCTATGTTTTATGAAAGATCGTTATGAGTTATTTTATATATTTTGTGCCCTTCGTTCTAAAATAAAGACTCTGTTTGGTTTTCCAGTTCGAATACTTTGGAATGATAATGCTAAAGAGTATTTCAGTTCACAATTCACTGCTTATATGACTCTGTTTGGTATTGTTCATCAATCATCATGTGCCCACACTCCTTTACAAAATGGGGTTGTAGAGAAGAAAAGTAGACATTAAAAAATTTTGCACCTTACTTTATCAAATGCATGAACCTAAAAGTAATGTTATACTTACTACTTGCGATTTGATCAACAGTGTGCCATCCTCCGTTCTTAGTGATAAAATTCCCTACTCCATTCTCTTTCCTAATTCACCTTTATTCTCTTTACCTCCTTGTATATTTTAGTGCCATCCTCCTTGTATACTTACTACTTGTGCTATAAAATGTGCTTTTTTGGGTTACTTATATACTTAAAAGGGATATTGTTGTTATAATCTTGCGCTATATCGCTTCTTTTTTTTTTTTGTAGATGTTACCTTCTTTGAGTCTACATGTTACTACTCCCAATCTCTGGGTGTTTCTAAGCTTAATGATCTAATCTTCCATATTCTAGTTTGTTGTCCTTGCCCAATCAACCATCTAAGTCTCCATGTAGTTTGAGTCCTTCTCATCATCTTGATCATCCTATTTTGCAGGTGTCTTCACGACGGAGGCTCCAAGGAAGAGAGTCCCATCTAACTCTTAGTACCGCGCCCTTGGTTTCCTCATCTAATGAACATATTTCTCATGATGTTGATCCTACCATTGTTGTCTAGAAAGGTAAAGACAGATGGACACATGTACCTGGCATCCCATTTCCAACTATGTTTGTTATGACCTCTTATCATCCTCCTATTATTGTTTTATTATTGCTCTATCATCTATTGCCCTTCCTAAATCTATATTTCGGAGGCCTTAGCCCACCTTGGGTGGAAGAATTCTATGGTTGAAGAGATGAATGCTTTATAGGATAATGGTACTTGGGACTTGTTATCTTTTCCTTATGATAAGTCTGTGGTTGGCTGTCGTTGGGTATACACTATGAAAGTCAACCTTGATGGTTTTGTGGCTGGTCTGAAGGCCTATCTTGGGGTATACTAAGGTGTATGGTTTGGATTGTTCTTACACTTTTACTTCGGTTGCCAAACTTACATAAGTATGTTTGTTCATTTCCTTGGCTACCTCTTGTCACTGGCCTCTACATTAGTTAGATGTGAAGAATGCCTTCTTGCATGGTGATCTTAAGGAGGTCTATATGGAGCAACCACCTGGGATTGTTGCTCAACGGGAGTCAAGCTTAGTGTGTCAGCTCAAGAGCATGGTTTGGTCGTTTGAGTGCCTTAGTATTTGAGTTTCTTCTTCGATGGTGCCGTGAATCATTCTGTGTTTTATCATAATACTTCATTGCGTAGGTTCCTTCTTATTGTGTATATGGATGATATTGTTATTACAAGACATGATGATAAAGATATTTAGAGTCTCAAACTTTTCCTACAAAAAAATAAGTTTCAAACCAAAGATTTGAGACTGTTGAAATACTTCTTAGGTATAGAAGTATCTAGATCTCGTATGTGAATTGTTTTGTCATAGAGGAAGTATATTCTTGATTTGTTGGATGAAACTGGACTGTTGGAATTCAAACTGGTTGATACACCCATGGATCTTGATAGCAAGTTAGTGCCGAATATGGACGATTTGTTGCCTAATCTTGGACAATACCGATGGCTTGTTGAAAAGTTGAATTACCTCACAATCACACAGTTGGACATATCTTTTGCAACAAGTGTCATGAGTCAATTTCTGGATTCTCCGGGGACAAGTCACTGGGACACAATAATTTGCATCTTGAGATATCTCAAAAGTGCACCTAGGAGAGATCTTCTATATCGAGATTAGGGTCATACTTATATTTATGGATTCACATATGTAGATTGGTAGAGGTTGCCTTTCGACCGAATATCCATAACTCGGTATTGTATCTTGGTTGGTGGTAATTTGATGTCTTTGAAAAGTATGAAACAAACTATGGTGGTCAGGTCAAGTGCTAAATCAGAATGTAAAGCTTTGGCGTACACTACTTGTGAACTTATTTAGTTGAAGAACATGTTGGAAAAATTGGGTTTTTTCACATTCTAAGCCTATATAGTTGATGTGTGATGATCAATTTTCTCTTCATATTGCCTCCAACCTAGTCTTTCATGAGTGGATGAAATACATTTGAAATTGATTGCCATTTTGTTTAACAGAAACTTGTGCAGATGCACATTATTGTTGGTTATGTGAAGTCTGATACGCAACTTGCCCATTTGTTTACCAAAACTCTAGGGCTAGGATGATTGGTTCTATTAGAGATATACTAAAAGAGGTTTTAGATGAATCAACGGAAGATGCATGACTAGTTAAGCGAGTTAGTGCCCCAACTCCCAAGTACACCCAAAAATTAGTTAAAAGCATATGGTTTAAGACACAACAATAATTTAGAAACATGGTTAAACTTTGAAAAGTATAAAGAGACAAGAAATGATGGAAAAAAAATGTTAGCAAATATAAACTTAGTGCATATAATAATTTGCATAGTTCGACTAGGTAGTAAAATGGGGAAATGCATTCAAACTTGTTAGGGCTAAACAAAGAAAGAGTGGAGACCTAGGTAATATCAACTGTATAAGAAATGATGATGATAGTGTTTCGTTAAAGAAGAATGTCGACTTATTTTAGTTTCTTATTTTAATGAAAATCAAGTAGAAGGCTTAACTTATAATAGAGAAAAGATGAAAATTTGAGACTTATATGCTATTATTTAATGAAGTTAAATATGCATTAAATAGGATAAAATGGAAAGTCATAAGGTTAGATAGGATCCCATGAAGTTTGGAAATGCTTAGGATATAAGTATATAGCAAAGTAATATGTTTTTTAAGTTAATAATAAAATTATTAAGGACTAAGAAAATGCCAAAGGAATGAAGGAAAAGCACTTTGATGGCTAATTACCTATATACAAAAATAGAGGAGATATTCAAAATTATAATAAGTATCATCGAATGAATCTTGTGATTTATGAGTCACAAATTGAAACTTTGGGAAAGGTTAATTAGACAAATACTTTAGCTGGAAATGATGGTTCCTAGAAATAAGTTTGGTTATGTTCAAGAGATCAATCATAGAGGCTATATATTAAGAAGAATTATGAATAAAAAAATAGATACTTGGCCATGGTTTTTATGTCCCAGAAGAAGCCTATTGTAGGGTTCTGTGGTTGGTTCTAGAAAAAAATGGAGCAGATAGCAGGTATATAGATGTCATTAAGATATGCATTAATAGGGAGATTCAAGGGAGCTTCGAATCTACAGGGGTTATCAAAGGTCTACCTTGAGTTATCTAAATAATTCAGCATTTAGATTCAAGGATTATTCCAGGTTCAGAACCCTGCTTAACTGAATTCAGCATTAAATGCTTGATGCTTAATTTTTTCAAGCACACCCTTAGTTGGCAATACAGCCTTCCTTGTACAGCAATATAAAAAAGAACATAGCCTTCTGCACAAATTATACATGTACAAGTTGCACTAGCATGACTTTGTGAATTTATTCATAAGAAGATGATATTCGGGCTGCTAGTGCCTGAGAAACATCATGCATAGTTGGCCTATGTGCTGGATTGACTTGTAAGCATGCAATTGCAAGCTTTGTGATGAATAACAAATCCCCCTTAATTTGATTTGTTGGAGGTGAAAGGCGTTGATCCAACATCTCATTCAGCAATATTTTATCCATCGCTAATGAAGAAATGAAATCTCCAGGATGAGCTCCTTTTATCACTTCCAATGCTAGTACTCCAAAGCTGTACACATCACATTTTTCTGTGACCTTCATAGTGTATGCAACCTCTGCAAAAAGAGAGACACGTTATCATCATGTATCCTTGTTCTGTTTCTTTTTCTAAACAGTCATTTACCTGGTGCCATGTATCCATATGTGCCTGCAGCTGCAGTCCAATTCGATGAGTCTGGATTCAGAAATTTGGCAGTGCCGAAGTCAGAAACATGAGCCTCATATTCGGAATCAAGCAAAACATTCTTGCTTGATATATCTCGGTGAACAATAGGTGGGGAGCACTCATGATGCATGTATGACAAAGCATATGCCACACCTTTAATGACATTTACCCTCTTACTCCAGTCCAATTCTGTTGCTTCTGTCACCGTGCTCAATAGTCTTGCCAAGCTACCTCTTTCAATATACTCATAGACCAAGAGCATATGTTCTGCATGTGAACAAAATCCATGGAATTTCACAATGTTCCGATGTCGTATTTCTGTTAAAGCTTTGATCTCGTTTCGAAAGACTTTTTGATCTTTCTCCTCTCCAATGCATTGTGAGTGAAGTTTCTTCACAGCAACCATATGATTTGATGACAGCTTCGCCAGGTACACGTTTCCCTGGCTTCCCTCTCCAATGCAATGTGTGGCATCAAAATTGTTAGTTTCTTGAATTATTTCATCATACATTATTCCACCAAAAGTTTGTTCCTCCAGAAGCAGATCTTCATTTACCATTTCTTTTGATTCTGATTGAGCATTCCTTTTTCTCTTTTGAAAAATGAAAAAGCTTCCAATGAAAGCAAATAAAAGCAAAACTGCTCCCAAAATAGGGAGCATGACCAACAACAGAAGTTTGACACCCTTCTTCTTGCCTTGTTGGTGGTCAAATGAGGAATTGCAAGGTTGCAGGCCTCTGACATTGCCGCACAAACCTCTGTTCCCTTGTAGTGCTTCTATGGGAGCATCTTGAAAAGCTTTACTGTTGGGAATTGGACCCTGCAACTCATTATTTGATATGTCTAAATATGACAAGCTAAGCATTTCTTCAAAAGCCCCCGGAATCTGACCTGAAAGCTTGTTGTGTGACAGATTCAACGTCTCCAAGCTCTGCAAGTTTCTGATTTGTGATGGTATTTTCCCTGTTAGTGAGTTATGACTCAGATCTAGTAGAATTTGCAGCTGAACTAAATTACAAATATATGATGGTATTGTGTCGCTTAATCTGTTATTGCTCAAGTTCAGACAAATCAGCCTCGAGCAGTCACCAAGTTTTCCTGGTATTGAACCACTCAAATTGTTTGCAGACAGGTCTAGTCTCTCGACATTGGAAAGTGATCCTAACTCTGGAGGTATCATGCCAGAAAGTTGGTTATTGCTCAAATATAGCTGTGACAAATTAGTCAACTTCCCAAGTTCCTTTGGAATCTCCCCAACTAAATGGTTTGAAGAAAGATCAATTAAACCTAGTTGAGATGAGGTTCCCCAGTCAGATGGTATTCTGCCTGTAATATTGTTGCTTGCAATCCGCAGTGTACGTAATTCTGGGCATCTTCCCCAGTTAAGTGATATTTCTCCATATAATTTATTAATACTCAGATCTATGAGGGAAAGGTTTGGATGGATGCCAAAAACTTCTGATACATTCCCAGTTAGTTGATTCTCTTGAAGCCGGACTCTGTACAAGCTTGTGCAGTTTCTCAAGCTTGTGGGAATTGGACCTATGAAGTGGTTGTCATACGCAGAAAGGTTCCTAAGTAAACCCCCTTGACAAATATGTTGAGGCAAATAGCCAGTGAAGTTGTTTGTATCCAGTTGCAGCACAGCCAACTTTGATAAATTTCCAATTTCTTGAGGAATGGAACCAGAAAGATGGTTCGCTCGAAGATGTAAAGTCTTTAAATTGCTCAAATTACCAATGGAAGCAGGGACAGAACCAGTGAGTTGATTCCTGCTCAATTCTAGCCGAACAAGAAAGTTCATGTTTCCTATTTCTTGAGGAATGGAACCAGAAAAATGATTGTCATAGAGATGCAGAATAGTTAGGTGGCTCAGATTAGCTAATGATGCTGGCATGGAACCCGAAAAGTTGTTTGTGTGAAGGCTCAGAGAGTCAAGTGCTTTTAGTAGTCCAATTTCAGGCGGTATAGAACCATTTAATGAATTATCGAACAGGTCCAGCGTTGTTAGCTTTTCAAGGCTTCTAAAAATACTGGATGGTATGGGACCTGCAAGAGAATTGTCGCTCAAGTACAGCTCAACAAGGTTGGAGAGATTTCCCAGATCCGGAGGAATAGAACCAGAAAGTTGATTATGATACAAATCTAGCTTAGCCAGGTTGCTCAAAGCTCCCAAAGAAGCTGGAATAAGACCATTAAAACTGTTGTTGTACAAAGAAAGATCAGTGAGACGGCTTAACTGACCAATTTCTCCAGGAATTGAGGCATTTAATCGATTATTAGCAAGGTGGAGGACCTCAAGATTTGTTATCAAGCCAATTTCTGATGGGATTTTCCCAGTGAACAAATTGAAGGAAAGATCAAGAAATACCAGTTTGGAGAGGTTACTGATCTGTGGAGGGATGGTACCATAGAGCTTGTTCGTGCTGAGATTAATATGCAAGAGGTTTGGAAACAGCGGGAAGGAGAAGTTATGGAACGTGCCTTCCAAACCCAGTTCCGGGAGGATTATTTCTGTGATCCTTCCAGCAGTGTCACAAGATAATCCAGACCATGTGCATGGATTCGCTCCTGTTCTGGAGGCATTGCTGGGAGGAAGATGACTCCAGGATGGTAGAAAACTATGAGTTTGGTTTTCCAAGCTGGCTTTCCATTTGAGCAGAGCATCTGCTTCTTCAGTGGAGGCTGTAGCAGTTCTGTTTAAAGAAACGAACAGAAAACGCAAGACCAGGAGAGCAAAGAACAGTCTCTTATCCATGGGAAGAATGAACCTATGCGGGTTTTGGTTTGCATATAATAGAGCTTTGTTCAGTTGTTCTGAATGACACCAACACCTTTGGCAATTTTCTCTTATCTGTGGCTTCAACTATGGTAATGGACTGTATTCTATTCTCGAATTTTCCTTTTTCAGTTGTGAGATTGTATAAAGCTAGAAATATAGACATTTTCCTAATGAAAAGAGGGGGAGATTCCGCGCGTTTGAAAGTTATTAAGTATGTTATAAAGTTTTGGCATCTTTGGTAGTGCTGTTCCTTTTAAACTATTATCGTTTGGTTACTTTATTCTGCATTATTGAGATGACACAAGTCCCCAGAGTGTCATTTCCAGATGATGGTGATTCCATTTTCTCCCAGCAATTTTCCAGATGAGGATAATTGATCTCATTTTGTTTAGTTTTCCGGAAGGTTCCTACTTGAGTCATTTGGCCAACTGTTCTTGCCAAAACCCCTATAGCCAACTGACCCTCCAGAAAGTTTTGAGTGGGCTGGCGTTTAGTTTTGTACAATCAGAGTCTCCAGGGACACTCATAAGTATTGTTTGCTTTATACTAAAATAATCATTTATTTTAAAATATTTTTTTAGAAGAATACTATTTTCTGAAAAAGCATTTTTTTTAGAAAAATATTTGTAGGATAAAGTATTTATTTTATATAATTTCATATTACTTTTTGGTAAGTACATTTTTAGGAAAAAAAATACTTTTCTATTTAAGTGGTTTGAAGTTGTGAAATGTGAAGTAGAAAAAGTCAAAGATATGGAAAGCTGAATGACCTCCAGGACCCACGAAAGAAGTTGGACTCAGAAAAAATTGTCCCCTCTCTCTCTCTCTCTCTCTCTCTCTCTCTCTCTCTACTTTTATACCTCAAACAGTTCAACGATAGGAATATGTCTTACTCGAGTAATTTGGAAACGGTCAGGGACATGTTTTAAATTTTGTAAAAAAAGTATATAATTATATTATCTATATATTATCTCGATTTTAGCTTGAACTTTGGAGAATGTCCGTCGAGAGGTCATCAAGGATTTCCCAAACTTTCATCTACCTCTCGATTGTTGGAGGATTTAGGAATAATAATCACACACAAGTAAAATATAAATATATAATAAAAATAGAACACTAGATTTAAAGTGGTTCGGTCCAATTTGACGTATCCACGGAGCATACCAATCTCACTATAAATCGGGAGAATAAATTCAAGGAGGATGAGCAACTACTCAACTCAACTCTCTCTCTCTCTCTCTCTCTCTCACACACACACACAATACTATGTTCTTCACACACTCTTCCACACAGCTCTGTCTACACACAACGCAACACAATTTCACACACACACACACACACATCTTGTAACACCCCCACCCCGAGGGGCCTGGGATATTAACTTTTTTCTACTGATTTACAGCGGAAGCAAATAAACTCTATTATTATTAAATCAAAGCACTAATTATCCATATTACAATTATTTATTTTAAAAGAAGAAAAATTACATAAGCATAAATATCTAGCATTATACTAATATTTCTAAACAATCTTTATTTTTCTATCCCCACCCGCATGCTTGCTAAGCCTGATTTCCAACATGCTCTTCAGAGTTATATGAAATAAAAATATGATTGGAGTGAGACGACGCTCAGTAAGTAAATAAGATTATTATTAGTGTGTGGCAAAAATGAACTTTTTAAAAATTTCGTAAAACAATATTTATTATAACTTCAAAACTATCTCTAGAATAAATATATATTTAAAAATTTCTACATAAAATTTTTACCATCAACTATAATAGTAAAATTTTATAATCATATACTATAACTGTTAAATTAAATTTTTAACTTTAAAATTGTATAAATATTTAACGATAAATATACATATACTTTTCCTTATACATTTTCTTTAGATCGTCATTTAAGCACTAAAATGATCATTTTCATGTAAACTTATACTTTTCCTTCAAATCATCAGTAACTTTGTACACGTAATTAAATATGTATACACATATATTGTAAAAACCACTCTTAGGCCTGTTTGCCGTAAGTCATGTTTATCCCCATGACTGGGTTGTGCGGTCCGAACACTGGACTTAACTGGCTGCCCGACCAAACTAAATCAACGTACGTAAACTTTAAGTGAGATTTTCCTTATTAAGTTCTGGTCCGGAACCAGGTGTGCATTCAGGAGAAATTCACTAACATAAATAATCACTCTGTAAACAGTGTGGATGTACTCTAATCCGTATAAACTTTAAGTTGCGGTACCGAGCATCTGTAACTTTGAACTTTCGTTGCCATAAGGGGTTTTAAAATCATCTTATTATAATTTATACAATTTAAAATACTATCGTGAAAATCTCATCTTTACTCATATTTTCATAAAGAAATGTAACGTAAAAATAAACTCATGCCATACAAATTTTGTGTTAGAAATATATATAATTTTATTTTTGAATAGAAATAAATGCTGAAAATTTACCCGAAGGGATTAGAGCATTTCTTAACCCAAAAATATATGCAAGTATATTAAAGATAGAACTCGTATAATTAAATACATGTAAAAATAAACTCATGAAAATTTTGTATAACTAATTAACATAATTGAAATTTACTTATAAAATAAACTCGGATATGAATTTAAAAAAAAAAAAAACAAACATAATCAAAATTTTCTTACAAATAAACTCGGGTATAAATTTTGAATAAAAAAACTAACATTATCAAATTTACTTACATTCTTCTTTTACCGCGCTACGAACACAATTACTATCTTTAAGAAATGAGATCGGAAAGAGTGGGTGACTAAGAACTTATTTAAAAATTCTCTCTCCACCATAATTTCTTTCACTCACTAATCCTTCTCTTCCTTAGAAAATTGTTATGAAAAATGAAGGTTGAGAGCTCCCTATTTATAGGAAAATTTTGAGGAAAAAATGAAATTTATAAAAATGTGGGGAGATTGGTGAAATTATAATTTTAAAAATTAAAGAATGGGCAAGGTATGGGTTGAGTATGGGATAGGGATGGAGGCCATGTGGGAGTGCTTGCCACCATTCCCACTAAATGAATTTTTTTATTTATTTATTTACTTACCTAATTAATTAATCAATTACTTAATTAATTATTTTATTATTTTTTTTTCTAATCATTATTATCATTATTATTGTTATTAATTTAAAACTACTTTTAGTATTTATTTATTTTATTATTTATTTTTGAACAAGAATTAAATTTAAATTTTGAAAACTCATGTGGGCCCCATATGGTCTTGTGGGCCCCACGTAGTCTTGTGGGCCCCACACAACTTCGAGACCCAAATGGATCGTACGTAACTCCAATAATCCTCATACGATTTTATGAGCCCTATATAGTTTTAAGACTCGTGTAAACCTCCATATGGATTCGGGACTCATGTGGGCCCCACATAATCTTGTGGGCCCCGCATAGGATACCTATATTATTATTATTTTATCATATATTTCTGCAAATTATGTTAGTCAAAACACTATTTTATGTATATATACTTATTACGTGTACAAACAGTGTCTATCCTATTTATCCTATGAAATTCCATTTTGACCAGGCCGACCTCCAGGGAGCGACTGAGCCGCAATGGTCTCTGAGCACTCGCTAAGACAAGGTCTTTCTTAGGCATCAAACATGGAATCAAGGATCCTACAGAAAACACTTCTATTATGATATTAACTTAATGACCATTTTTATTTTATTATAATTATGCTTTAATCATATATATATTTTTGGGTCATCACACATCTCATTTATAGTCATGGATGGGGGGTGCAAGTCAAGGGTAGTTGGATAAAATTCAATCATAGTGGGTTGGGTTGGTGGCCGTTGTTCTCCAAAAAGCGGTGGGGTTGGTGGTTGTCGATGACTCCACCTTCTGCAACTTAATAATCTCCCACTTGGAGATGGATGCACCATCTCAACCAGCGTATAGGTAAATGATGTGTTCATATTTGTCTTCAAGCATAAAGACCAACTGAAATTGAGTACAACTTTAACTTCTCTGTAGTCACCACCTTCGTCAACGTGTTCGCTGGATTCCTACTACCTTGATTTTTTCAAGTGTCAACACTCTGTCCTCTAATAGAGATCTGACGAAGTGATATCAAAGTCCAATGTGTTTGGTTTTGGAATGAAATGCAGAGTTCTTTCCTAGATGTATCGCACTTTGACTGTCACTGTACAAAACATTTCTCACCTGCTTTATTCTAAACTCTGTCAACAAACTTTGAAGCCAAATCATCTCTTTACTGGCTTCTGTCACTACTACGTACTCAGCTTCTATTATGAATAGGGCAATAATATTTTGTATCTGTGACATCCAACTAACAGTTGTGGTGCCAACAGTGAATACATATTGTGATACCTTGTGGAAGAAAGACTTAAAAGGATTGGATGTTACTACCCATATCAACAAAATGCACCTTTATTTTTAGAGTCTTCCCATAAGAACTTCACGATTAAGCGTGCTTAGCTTGGAATAATCTTAGGATGGGTGACCTTCTAGGAAGTTTTCTTAGGAAGTGTATTAGTGAAGACAAAACACACTGAAAAGGGCACGTGTTGGTCTGTGGAGCCAGTAATTAGTCCAATAAGTTCTTCCCTCCTATTTTCTGGTCCAGGTAGAGGAGGAGATGTGCAGTATTCCCTGGCAAACCCAGGTTGGGGTGTTACACATATCCGGTGGTGCTTCTACAATGATCAACTTCACCAGCAAAATTGGCATCTACATATCCTTTAATTTTCAAGTCTCCTTTGCCACAATATAAGCATTTATCAATAGTGTCATTAAGGTATCTTAAGATCCATTTCACTGCTTCCCAGTGAGTTTTTCTTGGATTTGACATAAACCTGCTGACAGCTCCCACTACTTGGCTAATGCCTGGTTTGGTACAAACCATGATGTACTTGAGACTTCCAATAACTGAGGCGTATGGTACCTTAACCATGAAATCCTTCTCTTCATCTATCTAGGAAGTCTGATCCTTAAAGAGGCGGAATTGTCTAGCCAATGGTGTATTTACCGCTTTAGTGCTGCTCATGTTAAATCTTTGTAAAACACGGCTAATATACTCTGACTGAGATAACCACAATGTTTCCTATTGCTTATCTCTGGAGATTTGCATTCCAAGTATCTGCTTTGCTGAACCCAAGTTTTTCATGTCAAACTCTTTTGACAATTGCTGTTTCAATTTTCCGATCTCTTCTATATCATGTCCTGCATTTAGCATGTCATCGACATATAACAACTGAATAATATAGCTAGATTGATACCTCTTGAACTAGCAACAATGGTTGGCGTTGTACTTTCGAAAATCATTCATATGCATAAAGCCGTCAAATTTTTGGTACCATTGCCTTGGAGCTTGTTTGAGACCGTACAAGCTCTTCTTTAACCTGCACACAAGATTCTCTTTACCTTTCGCTGAAAATCCTTCTAGTTGGTGCATGTAAATTTCCTCATCTAGATCACTGTGAAGAAATGTCGTCTTCACATCCAATTGCTTAAGATGCAGGCCCTTTGAGGCAACAATGCTCAATACTGATTTGATGGTTGTTAGCTTCACAATTTGTTCAAAGATGTCGGTGTAGTCGATTCCTTTCTTCTACTTGAAGCCTTTGATTACCAACCGAGCCTTGCACATCCTTGAGCCATCATGCTCCTTTTTTATTTTGTACACCCACTTGTTGTGAAGTTCCTTCTTACCTTTGGGCAACTGAGCTAGTTCCCACATTTTGTTGGAGGCTAGAGACTTCATCTCATCCTTCATCGCAAGCCCCCACTTGCTCGAATCTCCCACCTGTCATGCTTCATCATAGCATCTGGGCTCTCCTCCATCTGTAAGAAGTAAATAATTCATATACCTTTTATTTGATACATGAGGTCGAGAAGATCTACAAAGCTTCGGAGCTATAGTAGGAGGTAGTGGTGCGACGATTTGCTCCACTAGTTCCTCCGCCTGAGAATTCTCGGCATTTTGCTGTTGTGTCCCGACACCTGGGACATCATCCATGTCTACATAGGTTGTTTCATTCTGAACTGGTTCTATGGGTTCTGTTGTGTGTCTTTCTTTGTATATCACGTTTTCTTTAAAGATTACGTCTCTGCTTCTGATCACCTTCTTGTTTTCATCATCCCAAATGTGATACCCATACTCATCTTCACTATAACCGATGAAGGTGCATTTCCGGGACTTTGGATCAAGCTTGTTTCTGACATGATCACTGATATGTACATATGTAAATCAACCAAAAACTTTTAAATGTGAAAGCTTCACCTCTTTTCCACTCCACACTTCTTTTGGTAGACTGTGGTCCAATGGTACTAATGGACTCCTGTTAATCAAGTATAAAGCTGTGTTGACTGCTTTTGCCCAAAATTATTTTGGTAAGCCTGACTATATACTCATGTTTTTGGCTCTTTCAGTCAATGTTCGGTCCATCTGCTCGCCTACGCTGTTGTGTTGGGGCCTACTTAGTATAGTTCTTTCCATCTTGATACCGTGCTTATAACAAAATTTCTTAAACATGGTGTCTTCATACTCACCACCGTTGTTGGTTCTCAGCTTCTTGATTTTCAATCTAGTTTCATTCTCAACCATTGCTTTCCATACCTTGAAAGCATCACTTCTGACTTATGTTTCAGAAAGTAAACTCATACCTTTCGAGAATGATCATCAATAAATATGACGAAATAATTCCTTCTGCCTATGGATGAGACGGTTGTCGATCCCCATACATTTGAGTGGACTAGTTCTATTCTCTCCTTCTTTGAGGTACAGGAATATGTTTGGAAACTGACCCTCTTCTGTTTCTCGAGTATGCAATCCTTGCATATGACAATCTTTACTAACTGTAAATACTCAATTTTCCCTTTGAGTGTATCACCCTGAGTCCTTTCTTACTTATGTGACTGAGTCGTCGGTGTCATATGTTACTATAATCATTTCGTGTAGCAATTGAAATAGACATGTAGACATTGGAGTTCAGATAAAGTGTTCCAGTTTTCTTACCTCGTGCAATTGTCAGTGCACCCTTTGAAATCTTCCATTCATCGCCAATGAATGCTGTGATGTATCCCTCATCTATCAGCTGATCAACTGAGATCAAATTCTTTCTCAGGTCCGGAATATATATGACATCCTTTAACGGACATATTGACCCATTCATCTTGATCTTCACAATTCCTTTGCTAGTTATGTCACAAGGTTGATCATTGCTAAGGTATACCTTATTGAAATTACCTGGTGTATACTCATCTAGGCAATCTTTACTGCAAGTGGCATGAAATGAGGCTCCGGAGTCTAATATCCAAGACTCTTGCTTGCTTTCCAAAGAGCATATCAGCGCATCTCTTTCTCCTAAAGAAGAGGCGAGATTTGCCTCCATCTTTGCCTTAGATTCTTTTCTTGGACCTTTGCACTGGTTTCTGTAATGCTCAATCTTTACACAGTTCCAGCACTGAATGTTCTTTGTGCCCTGAGAATCTCTAAGATTTTTTGATCTAGACTATCTGTGTAATAACCCCAAAAAGGGTTATAGAAGATTAGTAGAGTGATTCCCAAAAAAATATTAATTAATTAATTAATTAAACGGATTTATAAAAAAAGAAAGAAAAAAATTAATTAAAACAAAATTTTATTTTATTAATAAAATATAATATTATTATTAATAATTAAATATTATTATTATTATTATTATTATTATTATTATTATTATCTTCCTAAAGCTTGCTGAAGCTTCAGGAGATTCAAAATTGAATTTATTATTCTTCTTCTTCTTCTTTACTTTTTCTTTTTTTCTTTCCTGTAGCTCTAAACTCTCTTTCTCTCTCCTTTCATTCTCTCTCCCTCTCTCCTCGATTTCATGACGAATTTTCGTCCGATCGAAAATCCGAAGATACCAGTGGACTCCATTCGCCGCTGCCGTCATTTCTATCGTAGCGGATCGGTGGTAGGAGCGGCGTAGGCATATTCCCTAGGGTAAGTCATTTTTTCCTTTTTCTTTAATTTCTTGTAAAATATAAACCCAATCGACGAATGGACACCACCATGAGAATCTAGGGATGATTCTTTACAAGTCTAGCGGGAGGGAATTCTCGTGGGGGTGTCGGGCCAAAATCCCAAATTTGGGGTACAGGGGTTATTAAGGGGCTTACTTTTAATTAATTAGCATTAATTTAGAAATACTAAAATATTGAGCATCTGAGGCTGAAGTAGGATTTCTGAAATTTAGGGTCCTGGTGAGCGCCGCAGGTGTAATTTTGGGACCCACTGGCAAAATTTGAAAAATTAAATGGGGATATTAAATAATAGTTTAAATATTAATTTAAGGTATATGGAGCCTAGGGAAGGCTAGATGAGTATTATTTTGGAGAAATAGATTAATTAATTTGAGAAAAATGTAAATTTCAGGAGTTAAATTTTTGGGCGCCAAAGGCGTAGGATTTGGGTCCTAACGAATTTCTCAGTAGCCAGGTAAGGGAATAAACTAAAACAGTTATTTTTCATACAAATTATTATTAATTATGAGTAAATTTATTTTCAGAAAAGCATATGTTATATTGTTTATTGTGAATGAAATGTGCGATTGAGAAAATACTACTAAGATGATTAAAATATATATGTATGTATGAGATGCCGGAAAATCACGATTTTAGAATATAAAGTATAACTTTTAACAGCATATGTGTGGCATGAATAGTATTTTATGTGAAATGTATTATGATGTGAAAGATTTTATAAACAAAACATGGTTTCAGGTATTATGAAAAGATGAGTTATGTTGTGATGAATTTGACGAATATATGATAAATGATTTATTTTCAGAATATATATATATATATATATATATATATATATATATATATATATATATATATATACCTGAAACGATTTTGGCGCGAGGCCATGTATTCATGTTATCGGCACGAGGCCGTAATTACTATATTTTTGGCACAAGGTCGTAATGATGTTATATATATGATCATGTAGTATATGTTATCACAACCAAGATGTTAGTTTAGTTCAGTTCAGGGGCTCGGTACCGTAACTATATGTAGATCAGATATCTACGCTCAGATTAGTGCTAACCATTCCACGAGGGGATGGGAGATGGATAGTCGATGTGGCTTTCAGTAGAGTGTGGAAGTCCACTTGGCAGTCCGTACCAGGGTGTGGCGGGCCCATTGTACTTACAAACATATTTGACTCGGCAGTGGTTGGCCAGCCATTGTCTGGTCCTGCCTTCGGGCTGCACAACCCGTCATGGGGGGTAATACATGACACTAACTAGCTATTCATCCTGGGTTTGTTTTCAGTATTATCGGTATAACAGATGTTTTATGTATGATATGACTTACTAGAAAATATGAAAGCATGTGATTATTCAGTATGATATGATGAACGTTTACGAAATCTGAAATGTACTGTATACGTATAATTGCATAAAATATTCATGTTGCCACACATCTATATTTAGTTTATTTTCCCTTACTGAGAAGTGTCTCACCCCCAAACTTAATTAATTTTTCAGGAGCCCCTGAGAGATCGGCGGGTCAGGGCTACCGTTGAGCTAGTGAGATTACCCTGTGAAAAGGGTAAGATTTTGTAATAGAGTCAGAGTTATTTTGTGTTTGACCCTAGATATATTTTTATGTATATGAGGATGTATAGAAGTACAATTTTATAATGTTATAGAAAGTTCTGGTATTATGTTTTATGATTGGATGTATGAGATTTTATGTTTACTGCTGCTACGTTTTCCGTTGTGCTTGACAGGTGTCCCCGCTACCCACGGGTTCGGGTTGACCATTTGATCTATTATGTGACATTTTATATTAAAAAATTGAGGGACGTTACATTTGGTATCAGAGCCTAGGATACTAGGTTCTGTAAACTCTAGAGTGCAGCAGTAATAATACCAGAGTATAGGATAAGGGAATTTGAGGTCTAGTTTTGTTGTCGAGATGCAGGACTTTTGTCGTGGTTTGTGTGATTTTCCTGAGGTGACAACTTCAGGAAATTCATTATAAACTATCGTCGGGTTCGGTATCTAGGTTGCAGGATTGAACCTTGAATTAAGATCAAGAGTGACGTGTTAATTAGGAAAATATACCATATGAGCTGAGTGATATGTATAGAGAATGAGGTTTTGAGTTAAGTTACATGTTTTTCAGGATGGACCTTGGTGGCAATAGTGCCCACGCTAGTGGGAGTGAGGGTGCTGGACCCTTAGGCGCTGCGAGTAGTGATTTAGATGTCATTTTACGCAGCGTAGCACAGCAAGTGATGGCAGAGATTGCTAGAAGTTTGAAGGGACAAGGTGGTCCGTCTGAAGGCCATAGTAGCTCGATACAGAAGTTCATAAAGATGAATCCTCCAGCTTTCTCAGGGGGAACGGATCCTGCAGTCGTTGAAAATTGGTTGCAGGAGATAGAGAAAATATTTGCAGTGCTGCAGTGTTTTGAGGAACAGAGGGTACTATTTGCCACATATAAATTGACTGGAGAGGCTGAGAGGCGGTGGTCGGCGGTGAGAGTATTAAAGCAGTAGAGGATTGTACCTGTAGAGATGACGTGGGAACGGTTTAAAGAAGCATTCTTCTACAGGTATTTTCCATTCTCTTCTAGGGAGGCTAAGATTGAGGAGTTCCTGAATCTGAAGCAGGGACAACTATCAGTGCAGCAGTACGCGGCGAGGTTCATCGAGTTATCTCGTTTCGCCCCGTACATTATTCCAAATGAGGCGAAGAAGGTACAACAGTTTGAAAGAGGCTTGAGGAGAGAAATTTATAAGCAAGTATCAATTTTGAAGTTGTAAGACTTTGCCGAGCTGGTTAATCGAGCCACTATAGCAGAAATTGGTGATCGGTTGGAGGCTGAGGAGCAGAGGCAGAAGAAGAGGTCTACACCTTCTGGTTCCCACCAGGGAGTTGGCCGTGCCGCGTGGAAGAGAGGTGGCTATTATAGGGACCGGAGACAGGAGACCAGGAATCGCGATTTCCAGGGTGCACAACCATCTCCCGCTTGCCCATCTTGCGGGAAGAGACACCTGAAAGAGTGTCGTGCTGGGCGAGGTGTCTACTACAGGTGCGGGGAGTCAGGACCTATGATGAGGGAGTGTCCGACACAAACTGGTACTGCTTCTAGACCTACACGAGGAGGTTACCAGGCACCACGAGGAGGCTAGCAGAGGAATACGGCCCTAACTAGAGTTTTCGCTTTGACGCCAGGCGATGCTGAGGCGGCCATCGATGTGGTGACAGGTACTATTTCGATACTATCATTTAAAGCTACTGTTTTGTTTGATTCTGGGGCAATGCATTTGTTTATCGCTCGGGATTATGTTAAATTGTGTGGGTTTGAGCTTCAGCAGTTAGAAATTGGTTTGTCTGTTACTACGCCGACTGGGACCGTAGGGGTATGTATAAAGGTACTCAGGGACTGTCCAGTGGATATTCAGGGGAGGTCTTTGTTAGCTAATTTGGTGGTTTTAGACATGCATGGGTTTGAGGTAATCTTGGGCATGGATTGGCTAGCTGCCCACTATGCTAGCATTGATTGGCATCAGAGAGTGGTAGTATTCAAACCTCTAGAGGGACAGGAGTATAGATTCGTGGGATCACGTGTGCGCCCCCCACCTCAGTTATTATCTGCTATTCAGGCGCGTAAATTGCTATCAGAAGGTTGTCGGGGATATTTAGCCTATGTGAAGGTTGTATCAGAAGGGGAACTGAGGGTGGAGGATATCCCAGTGGTGAGGGATTTTCTTGATGTATTTCCCAAGGATTTGTTGGGACTACCTCCTGATCGTGAGGTAGAGTTCGTTATTGACCTAGTTCCAGGGATAGCGTCGATTTCAAAGGCGCCGTATAGAATGGCACCGGAAAAGCTAAAAGAATTGAAAGAGCAGTTGTAGGAGCTGTTAGATAAGGGGTTCATTTGGCCCAGTGTGTCACCCTGGGAAGCACCGATTTTTTTTGTGAAGAAGAAGGATGGCTCGATGAGATTGTGCATCGACTATCGAGAAATAAATAATGTAGCTATCAAGAATAAATACCTACTCCCGCGTATCGATGATTTGTTTGACCAGTTACAGGAGACACAAATCTTTTCGAAGATAGATTTACGCTCCGGATACCATCAGGTGAAAGTCAGGGCGGAAGATGTTCTGGAGATGGCATTTAGAATACGGTATGGTCACTATGAATTTCTAGTTATGCCGTTTGGGTTGACAAATGCTCCTGCAGTGTTTATGGATCTTATAAACAGGGTTTTTCACCAATACTTGGATCAGTTTGTGGTAGTATTTATTGATGATATACTAGTGTATTCGAAGAGTCTAGAAGAGCATGAGGAGCATTTGAGTATAGTGTTGCACGTGTTGCTAAAGAAGAAGCTATATGCGAAGCTCAAGAAGTGTGAGTTCTGGTTGGAACAGGTTACCTTCCTTGGACACGTTATATCCAAGGGTGGTATTTCTGTTGATCCGAGTAAAATTGAGGCGGTAGTAGACTGGGTACGACCAAAGAATGTGCATGAGATCAGGAGCTTCCTAGGATTGGTTGGGTACTACCGCAAGTTCGTTGAGGGTTTCTCTAGATTGTCAGGCCCACTTACTCGATTGACCACGAAGGGAGTGAAGTTTGAGTGGTCTGATGAATGTGAACAGAGCTTCCAGGAATTGAAGCAGCGACTCATCACTGCGCCTGTGTTGACGATACCTTCAGGAGAAGAGGGGTTTGTAATTTATAGTGATGCGTCCCATAAAGGGCTCGGATGTGTATTAATGCAGTGGGGGAGAGTAATAACTTATGCCTTACAACAGTTGAAAGAATATGAGAAGAACTACCCTACCCACGATCTAGAGTTGACGGCGGTTGTTTACGCGCTAAAGTTTTGGAGGCACTATCTATATGGGAGTAGGTGTGAGATATTTACTGACCATAAGAGTTTAAAGTATTTCGTCACGCAGAAGGAATTGAATATGAGGCAAAGGAGATGGCTGGAGCTAATAAAGGATTACAACTACACTATCAGCTACCACCCGGGAAAGGCTAATGTGGTTGTTGATGCTTTGAGTCGGAAATTAGTGGAATCATCTGTATCTGCAGTGGGAATTCAGCATCCGATTCAGATGGATCTGGAGAGGCTCGGTGTGGAGCTGGTAGAGGGCGATCACCAGACGTTCATTGCTGACTTGGTTTTGCAGCCGACTCTATAGGAGAGGATTAAAGTAGCTCAGAGGAATGATGCAGAATTAGTAGAGCTTATGGGAAAGGTATAGGATGGTCAGGAACCAGAGTTTAGCATCTCATATGATGGAGCCTTGAGGTTCCATACCAGCTTATGTGTTCCTACCGATCCTGAGATCAAGAAAGTCATTCTAGAGGAAGCACATCGGCACCTATATACTATACATCCAGGTAGCACTAAAATGTACGAGGATCTTCGAGAGTCCTTCTGGTGGAGCAACATGAAGAGGGAGATAGCTCAATATGTGGATCAGTGTTTGACGTGCCAGCAAGTAAAGGTTGAGCATTAGAGACCGGCAGGATCATTGCAGCCACTCCACATTCCTGAGTGGAAGGGGAGCATATAGCGATGGATTTCATCTTAGGATTACCGGCAGCATTGCATGGACAGGATGCTATTTGGGTAGTGGTGGATCAATTGACGAAGACTGCCCACTTTTTTCCGATCAGAATTAGCTACTCCATGGACAGATTGGCTGAGTTATACATTTAGGAGATAGTTAGACTTCATGGCATCCTAATGTCCATAGTTTCAAATAGAGACCCACGGTTCACATCTTGTTTTTGAAAGAGTCTTCAAGGGGCCATGGGTTCTCAGTTGTTGTTCAGCGCAACTTTTCATCCTCAAACATATGGACAGACAGAGAGGACGATACAAATTCTAGAGGATATGCTGCAAGCATGTGTGCTGGACTTTGGAGGTCGTTGGATGCAGTATTTGCCACTAGTTGAGTTTGCTTATAACAACAGCTACCAGGCCAGCATTGGGATGGCACCGTATGAGGCACTGTATGGCAGGAGGTGTCGATCCCCGTTGTACTGGGATGAGGTTGGAGAGAGACAGGTATTGGGGCCAGAGCTGATACAGCAGACTCAGGATAAAGTCAGACTCATCGGAGATAGGATCAGGACAGCGCAGAGCCGGCAGAAGAGTTATGCTGATACTCGTCGGCAAGAATTGGAGTTTGACACAGGAGATCACGTATTCCTGAAGGTGGCACCACTGAAAGGTGTTATAAGATTCGGGAGGAAGGGTAAGCTGAGCCCTAGGTATATTAGACCATTCGAGATTCTTAAGAGAGTGGGTCTAGTTGCCTATCATTTGGCATTACCACCGGTCCTATCTAGGATTCATGACGTATTCCACGTTTCTATGCTAAGGAAATACGTCCTAGACCCCTCCCATGTGATCAAATATGAGGCACTGGAGTTGGGTGATACTTTAGCTTTTGAGGAAGTGCCAGTGCAGATTCTTGACTGGAAGGAATAGAAGCTACGCACCAAGAAGATTCCACTGGTAAAAGTTCTGTGGCGCAACCATGCCATTAAGGAGGCTTCCTGGGAACTAGAGGATCAGATGCGTTGGAGATATCTGCACTTATTCAGTGGAGTTTAGAGCTGAGCCAGTCAAGTGAATGAAATAGTATTGTAGTTTTTATTTGTATAGTGTAACGTAAGATAGATAGAGTTTTTAGTTTTGAAACATGAATGGTTTTAGGAGAATTTTGAATAGTTGTAATCTCCCAGAATCCTCGTTTTAACCATGGTATTCCTCCGCTATAAGTGAGGGTAATTAATAAAAATTAGAAGTGTTTTCGCTAAGGAAGCGAAACAGGGGAATGACAAATTTCGAGGACGAAATTTTTATAAAGAGGGGAGAATGTAATAACCCCAAAAAGGGTTATAGAAGATTAGTAAAGTGATTCCCAAAAAAAAAAGTAATTAATTAATTAATTAATTAATTACTTAATTAAAAGGATTTATAAAAAAAGAAAGAAAAAAAATTAATTAAAATAAATTTTTATTTTATTAATAAAATATAATATTATTAATATTAATTATTATTATTATTATTATTATTATTATTATTATTATTATTATCCTCCTGAAGCTTGCTGAAGTTTTTGGAGATTCAAAATTGAATTTATTATTCTTCTTCTTCTTCTTTACTTTTTCTTTTCTTCTTTCCTGCCGCTTTGAACTCTCTTTCTCTCTCCTCTCATTCTCTCTTCCTCTCTCCTCGATTTCGTGATAGATTTTCGCCCGATCAAAAATCCAAATATATCACTGGACTCCATTCACTGCTACCGTCATTTCTACCAGAGCGGAATATGCCTATGCCTATGCCACCACCGCGGCATAGGCATATTCCCTAAAGTAAGTCATTTTTCCTTCTTTTTTTTTTTTTTTTAATTTCTTGCAAAATATAAACTCAATCGACGAATGAACACCACCACGAGAATCTAGGGATGATTCTCTACAAGTCTAGTAGGACGGAATTCTCGTGGAAGTGTCGGGCCAAAACCCCAAATTTGGGGTACGGGGGTTATTAAGGGGCTTACTTTTAATTAATTAGCATTAATTTAGAAATGTTAAAATATTGAGCATCTGAGGCTGAAGTAGGATTTCTGAAATTTAGGGTCTGGGTGAGTGCCGCGGGTGTAATTTTGGGACCTGTTGACAAAATTTGGAAAATTAAGTAGGGATGTTAAATAATAGTTTAAATATTAATTTGAGGTATATGGAGCCTAAGGAAGGCTAGATGAGTATTATTTTGGAGAAATAAATTAATTAATTTGGAGAAAATGTAAATTTCAGGAGTTGAATTTCGGGCACCAAGGGCGTAGGATTTGGGTCCTAACGAATTTCTCAGTAGTTAGGTAAGGGAATAAACTAAAGCAGTTATTTTTCATGCAAATTATTATTAATTATGAGTAAATTTATTTTCAGAAAAGCATATGCTATATTGTTTATTATGAATGAAATGTGCGATTGGGAAAATACAACTAAGATGATTAAAATATCTATGTATGTATGAGATGCCGGAAAATCACGATTTTAGAATATGAAATATGACTTTTAACAGCATATGTGTGGCATGAATAGTATTTTATGTGAAATGTATTATGATGTGAAAGATTTTACGAACAAAGCACGGTTTCAAGTATTATGAAAAGATGAGTTATGTTGTGATGAATTTGACGAATATATGATAAATGATTTATTTTTAGAATATATATACATATATATACTTGAAACAATTTTGGCGCAAGGCCATGTATTCATGTTATCGGCACGAGGCCGTATTTATGCATGATTTTGGCACGAGGCCGTAATTACTATATTTTCAGCACGAGGCCGTAATGATGTTATATATATGATCATGTATTATATGTTATCACAACCAGGATGTTAGTTTAGTTCAATTCAGGGGCTTGGTACCGTAGCTATATGTAGATCAGATATCTACGCTCAGATTAGTGCTAACCATTCCATGAGGTGATGGGAGATGGATAGTCGACATGGCTTTCAGTAGAGTGTGGACGTCCACCTGGAAGTTCGTACCAGGGTGTGGTAGGCCCATCGTACTTACATACATATTTGACTCGGCAATGGTCAACCAGCCATTGTCGGGTCCCGCCTTCGAGCTGCACAACCCGTCATGGGGGGTAATACATGACACTAGCTAGCTATTCATCTTGGGTTTATTTTCAGTATTACCGGTATAACAGATGTTTTATGTATGATATGACTTACTAGAAAATATGAAAGCATGTGATTATTCAGTATGATATGATGAACGTTTACGAAATCTGAAATGTATGGTATACGTATAATTGCATTAAATATTCATGTTGCCACCTAACTGTATTTAGTTTATTTTCCTTTACTAAGAAGTGTCTCACCCCCAATCTTAATTAATTTTTCAGGAGCCCCTGAGAGACCGGCGGGTCAGGGCCGCCATTGAGCTAGTGAGATTACCCTATGAAAAATGTAAGATTTTGTAATAGGGTCAGAGTTATTTTGTGTTTGACCCTAGAGATATTTTGATGTATATGAGGATGTATAGAAGTACAGTTTAATAATGTTATAGAAAGCTCTGGTATTATGTTTTATAATTGGATGTCTGAGATTTTATGTTTACTGCTGCTACGTTTTCTGCTGTGCTTGACAGGTGTCCCCGCTACCCACGGGTTTGGATTGACCATTTGATTTATTATGTGACATTTTATATTAAGAAATTGAGGGACATTACAGTCTGGTCCTTGGTCTGTCACAATTGTTTGATCGCTCGTGCCTGCTTCATTTCCCTTTGCTTTCCACATTCAAGGCTGAACTTGAAGTGGAGGCATTATTTGATTACATCTGGATCTCTTTCGTAAAAAACATACTGATGACCTCGTCATACTTCAACTTCGATTTTCCTGTGGAGCTACTGATTGTTGTAATAATACCTTTTCAACTCTCAGGAAACTGACTAAAAAATCAGTAAGGCACGAATTTTACTATTAAACGTAATTCCAATTGAGACGAGTTGATTCGACAACTCGTTGAAATTATTCAGGTGTCTACTAAAACTTTCACCTGCAAACATGTTCATGGTAAATAACCTTTTCATTAAGTGTACCTTATTGGCGATTGATGGTTGATCGTATATGTTGGAGAGCGCATCCATAAGAGACTTGGTGATTGTGATGTGCTTGATGTTGAAGGTAACAGACTTTGCCAACATCATCTTAATAGCTCTAAGAGATTTTCGATCAAGTAACTCCCACTCACTCTCCTTCATGGATTCTGGCTTTGCCTTCAATGGTAAGTGCAACTTCTTACCAAACAAGTAGTCCTCAATTTGCATTTTTCAGAAACTGAAATTGGTGTCATCAAACATCTCGACCTGTGAGCTCTTTTCGTTTGAAATCTCGATCACCTATTTAGAGATAAAATCAGTTCAAACGGACAACACGGTTGGATCTAGAATGGCCAAAAACCTTAGAAATGGTTCAAGTCTGTTAAAAAAATAGACCTGAAATGGCACGAAAAAGTTCGGTCAAAGTTTTTAGTCAAATAGGTCAAACTTAACAGAATATTCCCCTCTTTAATGGAATATGTTGACGTCGTTATTGACGTGGCTGATTGACATGGCATGGGTGGGCCCCACTGGTTATGTGACTGATGACGTGGCAAGGGTGTGCCCATTTTTTGACATGGTTGATGACGTGGCAAGGGTGGGTTCCATTACTTACATGGCGACTGACGTGACACAGTGGGCCCACTGCTTATGTGGCTGTTGACTGGGCTGACAGCACGCTGATTGGCGCAAATGTAGCCGACTGACTGGGCACTAACGTGGCGCTGATTAAACCGCTGACGTGGCGTCGATGTTGTAACGCCCCGAACCCATAATCCTAGGTCCGATGTGATATACCTGATAAAATCCCTGATAATCCATGATCTATGATATACGCAGTGGAAAACATAAACATAATCTCCATATGATATAAAAACCATAATCAATAATACCAGAGTTTACTACCCCTATATAACATCCCTACTATCCATCCAACACCTGCTTTACCATAAATACATACCTCTCCAAACATTCCAGTATTTTCACAATCATTCCTTTCATAACTAATTTAAAACATAAAGACATAAAACATAAAATATTTACATCCCAAAATATTATCAAAATTATACCCATATCCTCAAAAGTGTTATCACAACTCGAGCTCTCTAAGCTCGATCTCGTGGAGGTCCTGAAAAAGATAAATTCATATTCGGGTGAGATACATCTCAGTAAGGGAAGAAACAATATATTAAAACAGTGTGTGGCCAACATGAGTTTATAGTCAACATAATATTTAAAATTTGTAGATCTTTAACAAAATTTCTGAAATCATTCTCTAATCCTAACCAAACACATGCAAAAGATTTAACCCACGAGATTACCCAAGGATAGGGGTGATTACCCGCCCATACAAGTAGCACCCCTCTACTCTGATACCTAGGCAACCCAAAGGTCATAACTAAAGCATACCAGGGCACTCACCTTACTTAGTAAGCCCTCAAGTGATAAATTGATCTCATATTCACACCGTTCATATAAAAGTTTACCGGCGAAGGCTACCAAGAATAGAGAAATCTACCCGCCCATACAAGTACTTTCCCTTTGCCCTAAAATACAACCAAGGCACTCGCCTTTCTCAGCAAGCCCTCAGGCGAAGAGTTTGCCTTGCCCAAACCTAATATGTTCTACATACATAAATACTTCTAATAGCATAATACATTATTCTTTCTATCATTATTCAATCATACACACTTGTTCATATTCATAAATTAAACATTACATTGCATTTCACTTTAAGTGACTCTTTCCCATTTTACATCATTCACTTTTCACATTTCATTTCCATTTCATTCATTTCCCTTTCTATTTTATTTCATTTCATACTCAGCATCTTTCAGCAATTTTACTCAGCATCAGCTGTTTTACCCAATATTTTTCAGCTGTCATACATTTACCCAACATCTTTCAGCTGTTTTACCCAACATTTTTAAGCTATTACACATTTACCCAGCATCTTTCAACTGTTTTACTCAACATCTTTCAGCTGTTTTACCCAATATTTTTCAGCTGTTTACCCAAACATTTTTCAGTTGTTTACATGGTTGTATTAACACACACAAGCAACATAGTCCATATCATGTTTTATTCACAATGTGTTGACCTTATAGGTCACGCCCGATTTTGATTATGACAAATAGTCATTATATCTAATGGGTATTTTTAAATTATGTGCACGAACTTAAATTGGCAAATCATAATGCACAAAGAGAAAGTGAAGTTAAAGACCTAATTTCTATTTGTATTGTATTTCATATTTATTCAAAGGTCTGTAATAGTAATTAGGGTATTTGGTTTGTAATAAGCTCATACACATCACATGCTTGATCTAATAGGTAAGCTCAAACCAATCGTGAACTAAAAATAACCTTAGAATGACCTTAGGGTTGTCGACCGACATCAAATATTTTCGGTGTCTTCAAAAGGACTCAAAAATGACCCTAGGACACTCATTATTATACCTATAAATGTTAGGCACTTGATTAGGGTTTGAGTGAATCATAACAGGACCGAAATGCACACATTGTGTACTTTCGGTCGATCGGCCAAGGCAGTTCATTCTGCCCCGGTCGATCGAAATCAGTCTGAGTCAACAGTTGACCAATGTCTCGGTCGACCGAACCATTGTAGTTAAAATCCCCTGGTCAACCGAACCGTCCTGAGGTCAACAATTTGACCACCTGATCGATCGAGCCAAAATTGAATACCAACTACCTGGTCGATCGAGGGTTCTCGGGAGAAGTCTCAACTATCTGGTTGACTGAACCATTTAGTTCAAAATGGCCTGGTCGACCGAACCTCGGAAAAATGGAAAATCGCCCTTTGGACAGGCACTTTTGGTCGACCGAGTCTCCAATTCAAAAGTGTCCTGGTCAACCGAACCATATGAACTTCGGTCGATCGAAATGGTTTTGGTCGACCGGACCTCTCGGGTTGCCCTAATTTTTATCGCCGTTAAACATTTTTAAATAGGGTTAATTAGGGTTAAAATGATCTTAAACAATATTAAGAATACCATACATACCCTAACGGCTATAATTCTTCCAATGTCTATATATAGCCCATCATTTGCTAAGATTAAAAACAGATTAGCAGATTTGATTAGGGAGAATTCTTCGAAAATTCAAAAACCTATAATACTCATCTTTGAGCTTCCTACACTCATACTTACCTTCTCATACTGATTAAACCCTCTGTAAGTTGATTGAGTGTAAGTCTAAATAGGTTTGCTCTCCCACTCTTGATTGATTGATTTGTTTTTTTACGAGAGCTAAACCTAAGTGTTCTTAGGGGGCTTTTGCTAATAAGCCTATCCAAAGAAGACTTACTTAAGCTTCTAAGTATTGCATTTGTGTTGCAATATCTTAGGAAGCCTGTATCAGTCTTTGGGTTGTAAAATCATTTTCAAAACATACTCAAATATCTTATGTGATTTATATTGATATATTTGTGAAAAGATATTTGTGTTCGTGATATTGATCTTTGCTACAATATTCATTAACTTACATATCCTTTGCTGAATACAAAGATCGAATACTCTTTTGCAAACCAAATATATACATTCTAGAGCATCATACAATTGAGAAAAATTGCTGATTGAAATATACACATATATTGTTTTGGTAATATCTTAGTGTGAGCACATATTGTGATACAAAGATCATACTGATTGACACTCTCACATACTCATCACATTGATAGCAAATATTTTGAGAGTTGAAATATTGGACCACACTGAGCTTACATATTAAATCATATTGTAGTGTATGCAATTCCGCATAGTTGGATACACATCTGCTTTGCTTGAAAGCATAATCACTATACCGTTTCATCTATTGAGCATAATTGTTGTATTCCAGGCACTAGCCTGAAGAAGGAGACTAGCCCTGGAATAGTCCCGGATTGGCTTAGACCTGGTTAAGAAAGTTAGGTGCGTCATCTTGTTAAGGCGTGTAGGTTGGGGTCAGCCCTGCTAATTGACCTGGTTAAGGTTGATGTCAGCGCTGTGCTAATTAACCTGGTTGTAATCGGTGCAGCTCTACTCTCAAGCGAGCTATTAGTGGAATCCTCGGGCTTGCGAGCTAGAGGCGGGGACGTAGGCACAGTTGGTCGAACCCCGATAACATATCGTGTGTCTGTTCATATTTCCGCACTTCATATTTATCGCACGTGCATGCTATTATGTGAATGATGCGCTTGATCTAAATTTCTGTATAGTATATGATTATGCGTCAAAAGTGTGTAATTAGACATTTACAATTATTAATTTAATATTATAATTTCACTTAAATGTCTGATTATGTCTCATATTTTAATCAGTGAGCCCATTAGATAATTTTAAAATAATTATCCTATTCTTGCTGAGAATTTATGAATTTTTATATTTAATTATTGTAGGACTTTCTTGGACATTTAAAGAAGAACCAAAAAGAAAAAAAAAATAATATTGCGTGAACCGTAGATGGGCATGCAATTGCAAGAAGCCATTTGAGTTGGACCTCAAAAGGGAGCAGTTGGGCTTTAAAAATCACAAACAAGAAGGTCGTGGATTTGATGAGGTGACCGGCCATGCACGTGCACGTAGGCCCGAAATGGAGAAGCCCATGTGCTTGGTGTGTGCGTGAAAGGGGCTGCTAGAGCTTAAGGCCAAATTGCAAACCGGGATGAGGCTTTAATGAATGGGAAAGTCAACATTTGTGGGTTCGAGTAGCTTTTGGGACAAATGTGACCTACCCATGCAATCTAAAGGAAGAAATCCTTAGGGTTTTAAAAAGGGTTTCTTTTCGGTTTTGAAGGGAGGCCTTCTTTGTGGGGGTGTTGCTCTGCTCTTTTCTCTCCCGCTCATATTTCCACCATTCCATCGATCTCTCTCTCTCTCTCTCTCTCTCTCTCTCTCTCTCTCTCTCTCTCGTTGAATCTTATTTGGGTTATTTTATTATTAAAGTTAGTTTATTTTTCTTTTTAATTAAAGTCATTAAATCTAGTCTAAGTGATGCTTTGTGTTGAGTTTGCTTGCTGCATTTATTTAAAATTAGTGTTGGATTTAAATATTTGTTCAAGTAGTATCTTAAGTTAGTTTATTATTGAAGGACTTTTGTGCTTAGTTAATTTATTTGTTTAATTGTATGTTAGTTATTCTCCTACTTATGCACGCTATGTTCTTGTTTTAGGTTTTAATTTGTTTCAATTTCATCACGAAATTTCAAAATCCCAAAAAATTTTGAATCTGAACCATATTCAGTAAAATTTGTTTTCTTATTTTCTCTTTTTTTGTTTTGCGCTAGTTTAGAACTAATTTGCATTTCCCGTGGAGATGATCTGGCCTATTTGGGCTAATTATTACATGACGTAGCTCCTATGCTTAGGAAAACCCTAGTGCTACTCATTTTTAGAAGTGAATCAGTATATTTATCGGCGTATTTGGACAGGGTCGGCCCTTCACAATATGAGGCCCTGGGCGAACAGGACCCTTAATATTTTCTTTTTCTTTCTTTATTTTTCATATCTAGATTCATATTTTCTCGTTGACATAATAAAATTTCAAAATTAACACTAACTATAAATTGACAAATTATGTAAACAAATAAAAATAAATTTAATAAATCTATAGAAATAATAGATTGAAATAATATAACCTGATTACTATTATTATTGCAAATCGATCGGTGAGCTAGACTTTAGAGATATTGGATTCTTACGGGATACAACGCTCTAGCCTCAAAACTTCTAAAATCTAAGAAAAAATAGGAAAAAAAAATTTAGAGTGAAAATAATAGAAAAATAATGCACAAATATTGAAATCAAAATTAGGGTTGATGAAAATTACAGAGAATCGGAGGTCCGAAGATGATGAACACAAGAGCCGCAACAAAAATCATAGAGAGACTAAGAGATGAGAGTGAGAGAGAGAGATGAAAAGATTTTTTTAGAGAGGCTAAGAGAAAGAGATGAGAGTAATAGATAGTAAGAAACATAATAAAATTGTTAGTTAGGAAGTTAATGAAACTTGAAAAAAAGAAAAGAAATAAATTGCACTTATTTTACATTTTAAAATAAAATTTTATTTATTTGTCAGTTGAGAAGTCAATGTATGGGAAGAGAGTATAATAAATAATGTTAATATTATTTAATTAAAAAAAATTTAGGGCTCCAAAAATAAAAATTTGGGGGCCCCAAAGGCGAGCACCTCAGTTGCTAAAGGAAGAGCCAGCCCTGTATTTGGAACTGCATAAAAAGACTTTAGGTTGTAATATTCAGCTAACATCTAATTCAATCTAGGAGAAAAGATTAAAATTTCAATTCACCATCTCTTGGAAATACACCAATTCTAACACAATGCATTACTTACTTAACTTGCATCTCATACATTTAACATATATTTGCGTAAAAGTTACATTTACTCATGTCACACAATTTAACAATAAAATTCATACACTGCTGTAAAATAAGTCAATCAACATTTAATATTTATATACTGAAAATACCTTTCATTTCTTATATAATTATCTTGAAAATAGTTTCCCACTTTCATTAGTTTATTTTCGTATATACGTACCTAATAAACAGCCCTAAATTCGGGAAAACATAATTTAAATGATTGGAATTTTAAACCCATACTGAGACATAAATACGTAAATATAACACAATTCATTTTTCATTAAATTCATAAAAATTTTGATTTAATATATATTTTTTCCCTTACCTGATTTCTTAAACTACGCCGACAGGGACCCCGAAAAGATGTCTGCGGCGCTCACCTGGACCCTGATTTAAAAATTCTAATTTCATTTAAATTATTCCTAAATAAAATACTATTTAAATATTTTCTAGAGTCATAATTTTCAAATTAACAGTTATACATGCAAATTTAACTAATTTGTCAAATTTCTCAAATCTCACTCTCGCTTTGGAGTGGGACCTAAAAAATCTCAATTGGAAGTTTACTTAGGTCAAAATGACGACAATCGTGACTAGGACCATGTGGTAGTACCTTATCATCGATTTAACCGCATATTTACAAAGAAATTGGAAATATGGAGAAAAATTACCTTTCCTCATGAATAGTGCCTATGTCGTTCTCACGACAAATCTGTTCTAATAAAAATGTTAGTAGCAGAATCAGGAATCCAACGGCACCTTCCGTTTCCCGATCCGTTGCAAATTCGCCGAGAAATTGAGAGAAGTAGAGAGAGAGATGAAGCGAGACGGAGAATGCTGCAAGCGCCTCTGCTTCTTGCAATCCTTGAAATCTCAGGATTCCTTCCTTATACTTATCCTATATAATCATATAATATTATATTATTATTCAATTATATTATTTATTCAATAATATTAATATTTAATTAATTTAATTTGTTTTTTAATTTTAAATTTTAAATTTTAGATTTTAATTTTGTAATAATATATTTTTAAATTTTTTTTTCTTTCATACTACTTCTTTTTATTTATTTATTTAATACATTAATTTAATAATTTTTAAATAATTAATTGATTAATAATTCTAATTAATTTTATTTATTATTTTTTCCCTAATTATTTTAATCATTTTAATTTTTCGGGTCTTTACAGACGTCTTGCTGATGTCAGCTCTTCTTCAACCTTCTACTCGCTCACCGTGAGCTCGCCAACGCATGAGGTCACATGCCAATGATCGGGAGGCGCGTTACGGTGCGTGAGGGCGTGTGGCTTTGACGGTTGGCTTCTAGACGCGCATGTAGGTGTGTGCCGCCTCGTGGGACCACTGTGCGAGCTCCGGTTTACACCGTTGGCTTCGTCTCGACGAGAGGAACACAATGGTGACCTTAACTTAGTTTTGAGACATTGGACAGAGGCTTCGATCTGGACATTTTACTCTGATCTAGCGATTTTGTTTCGATCTAGCTCTGGTACCAATTGTTGGGGGATCTAGGAACAATAATCACACACAAGTAAAATATAAACAATAAAAATGGAACATCAGATTTAACGTGGTTCGGTCCAATCTGACTTACGTCCACGGAGCATACCAATCTCACTATAAACTGGGAGAAAATACAAGGCGAAGGAGCAATTGCTCAACTCAACTCTCTCTCTCTCTTTCTCACATACAATAATTTGTTTCTCACACACTCTTCCACGCAACTCTGTTTTGCACACAACGCAATACAGTTCCACACACACACACACACACATCTCATTTATAGCCATGGATTAGAGAGGGGGGGGGGGAATGAAAGGCAATGGTAGTTGGATAAAATTCAATCATGGTGGGCTGGGTTGGTGGCCACCAGCCTCCAAAATTAATAGAAGTGGCTGGGTTGGTGGCTGTCGACGACTCCACCTTCTGCAGCTCAACATTGATCACAAGTTATTGTTGGGAATTATGAACTCAAAGTTCCAAATTGATTTTTGACATCAATAATTGAAATTAAATAATATTTGAAGCAACTAAATGGATGTTCATTGTGGCAACCACTTCGAGTGAGCATGTGAAATTTTAGAAAATCTCTAACGACTTGGTGTTTACATTTATTTCTAGCACTAAATTGAGTTCTATAATTAAATTGATAGCTTTTTTAAAAACATATTTATTCAATACACAATCTCAAACTTTTCTTGCAAATTTAATATGGCACTTAGGAACCTGAATTTTTGTTACAAAATTTGGTAGCCAAATTTTTGTTTCACATATTAGTCAGTAAAAATTTGAAATAAAAATGGGTGGCTTGCTATCTTAAATATTCCAATAATGTTAATTTTATGTTTGGAGATTTGGAATGAGAACCTTAAATTAGATGAATATAGAAAAAGCGTAATCGTAAATTGTATTAAATTATACTCAAATTCATATAATTTAAAATTTAAAATGTAAGATTTATGCTCATAATTTTAAAACTTGTGCATACATAAATTTGCATTAGTTTATTTTTATTTTTTATTTTTTATTTTTTTTAAAAATAGCTGGTGTAACATAATTATTCATAACTTTCCTAAAATAATAATTTTATAATATATTTAATTATCATTTTTTAAAATTAATTTTATTATAATTATCACTTAAAAAAAAAAAGAACTTATTCTCTCTCTCTCTCTCTCTCTGTGCGCGCTTGTAAATTCGGATTTTTCTCGGTATTTGCCGCTGCAATTACTACTTCTGAAGTTCAGCGAGTGGGATTTGGAGTGGGGCTCCAAATGCTGTATTTACGAATTGCCTAGGGTTTCAGAATGGTCACTCGCTGTCTCCCCGTTAATCCTCCTTCCTCCTGTTATATTCTTTGCTTTTCGCTTGATTGTCTCTTCCCACTGGTCCGTCCATTGCGTAAATGCTGTGAAGTGTAGTGTAGACCATTCAGTCCACAACTCAAGTGATTACTGTTCCCGTGAGCAATTGATCAAGATTGTGGCCTTATTATCTTGAATTTGCGTATTTTTACTGTATTAAAAATCCTGAACTACCTGTTTGTTTGTGCTGTGTATGTTCTTGGTTGCTGCAAAGATGGTAGAAAACTGCCTTTTAGAAAACCCATTTTTTTAAAATAAAATATTTGGAAGCCAGTCAGTGCATTGTTGGGAATTATAAACTTGAAGCAACAATCATACACAAAGAAAAATACAAGCACACACAATCACAATGGAACACCGGATTTACGTGGTTCGGTCCAAACTGACCTACGTCCACGGGAGCACACACCACTGCACTATAAACTGGGAGAAATAATACAACGAGGAGCCACTGCTCAACTCTCTGCACTGCACAACACTCTGCACAGCACTCTCTGCACACTTCACACCTCTCACAATTCACTGCTGCACACACACACAGCTTTGCTCACAACACATACACCCCTCGCTGCACTCACAGCTACACTACTACTCAACTGCACTACACTAGCACATATATATATACAAGAGGGAGCGGAGAGTTCAAAGAGGGTGGCTGCAGATTTCAACAAAATCTACAGCGTAGGTGGCTGCTAGTCTTCAGTGTCAAAGGTGGTGGCTGGGTTGGTGCGGCTGTCGGCGGCTCCACACCTGCAAATTCAACAATCTCCCACTTGGAGGCGGAGACAGCATCTCAACTAGTGTATATGCAAATGTTGTGCTCATGTCTGTCTTCAATCATGAAGACCAACTGAAGTTGAGCATAACTTCAGTTTCTCTGTAGTTACCACCTTTGTCAACATGTCAGCTAGATTTCTGCTACCTTGAATCTTTTCAAGTGTTAGTACTCCATCCTCTAATAGAGATCTGATGAAGTGATAACGCAATCCGATATATTTGGTTCTGGAATGAAATGCGAAGTTCTTTGCCAGATGTATCGCATTCTGATTGTCATTATACAAAACATTCCTCTCCTACTTTAACCCAAGCTTTGTCAACAAACCCTGAAACCAAATCATCTCTTTGCTGGCTTCTGTCACTGCTATGTACTCAGCTTCTGTAGTTGATAGGGCAACAATCTTTTGTATCTACGACATCCAACTAACAGCTGTTGTGCCAACAGTGAATACGTATCCGGTGGTGTTCCTGCGGTGATCAATTTCACCAGCAAAATCGGAATCTACATACCCTTTGACTTTCAATTCTCCTTTACCGAAACATAAGCACTTATCAGTAGTGCCTCTGAGGTACCTGAAGATCCACTTCACTGCTTCCTAGTGAGTCTTTCCTGGATTAGACATGAATCTATTGACTGCTCCCACTGCTTGGCCAATATCCGGTTTGGTGCAAACCATAGCGTACATGAGACTTCCAATGGCTGAGGCGTAAGGTACCTTAGCCATGAAGTCCTTCTCTTCATCAGTCTGGGGAGCTTGATCCTTGGAGAGGTGAAAGTGTCCTGCCAAAGGTGTATTTACTACTTTGGCGTTGCTCATGTTAAACCTCTGTAGAACACGGCCAATGTACTCCGACTGAGATAGCTGCAATGTTCCCTATCGCTTATCTCTAGAGATTCGCATCCCAAGTATCTGCTTCGCTGAGCCTAAGTCTTTCATGTCAAATTCCATTGACAATTGCTGCTTCAATTTCCTAATCTCTTCTATATCTGGTCCTGCGATCAACATGTCATCCACATATAACAACAAAATGATATAGCTATATCGATACCTCTTGAAGTAGTAACAGTGGTCGGCATTACACTTTAGAAAATCATTCCTGTGCATAAAGCCGTCAAATTTTCGGTACCATTGTCTGGGAGCTTGTTTGAGACTGTACAAGCTCTTCTTTAACCTACACACCAAATTCTCTTTACCTTTCTCTGAGAATCCTTCTAGTTGATGCATGTAGATTTCCTCATCAAAATCACCGTGAAGAAACGCCGTCTTCACAGCTAACTGCTCAAGATGTAAACCCTTTAAGGCAACAATACTCAGAACAGATCTGATGGTTGTTAACTTCACAACTGGTGCAAAAATGTCGGTGTAGTCAATTCCTTCCTTCTGCTCGAAGCTTTTAACTACTAACCGAGCCTTGTATCTCCTGGAGCCGTCATGCTCCTCTTTGATTCTGTACACCCACTTGTTGTGAAGGGCCTTCTTACCTTTGGGCAACTCAGCTAGTTCCCACGTTCTGTTGGAGGTGAGGGACTTCATGTCATCCTTCATTGCAAGCTCCCATTTGCTCGCATCTCCTGCCTGACATGCTTCATCATAGCATTCGGGCTCTTCTCCATATATAAGAAGTAAATAATCTATATACCTTTTATTTGGTACATGGGGTCGAGTAGATCTCCTAAGCTCCAGAGCTGGAGTAGGAGACGGTGGTGCGACGATTTGCTCCACTGGTTCCTCCACCTGAGGATTCTCGACATTTTGCTGTTGTGTCCCGACACACTCTGGGACATCATCCATATCTACACAGGTTGATTCTCTCTGAACTGGTTCGATGGATTCAGTTGTGTGCCTATCTTTGTACATCACCTTTTCATCAAAAATCACATCTCTGCTTCTGATAACCTTCTTGTTTTCATCATCCCAAATGTGGTATCCAAATTCATCTCCACCATAACCGATGAAAGTGTATTTCTGGGATTTCGGATCCAACTTATCCCTGACATGATCATTGATATGTACATACGCAACACAACCAAAAACTTTCAAATGTGAAAGTCTTACCTCTTTGTTACTCCAAACTTCTTCTGGTAGGCTATAGTCCAATGGTACTGAAGGACTTCTATTAATCAAATAAGCTGCTGTGTTGACTGCATGTGCCCAAAACATCTTTGGCAAGCCTGACTGCATACGCATGCTTCTGGCTTTTTCTGTCAACGTTTTGTTCATCCGCTCGGCTACGCCGTTGTGTTGAGGCGTACCTGGCACAGTCCTTTCCATTCTGATGCCGTGCTCATAGCAGAATTTCTTGAACTCGGTGTCGACATACTCTCCACCGTTATTAGTTCTTAGCCTTGTGATTTTCAAATCGGTTTCGTTTTCTACCATCGCTTTCCAATTTTTAAAAGCATTGAAAACATCAGATTTATACTTCAGGAAGTAAACCCATACCTTCTGTGAATGATCATCGATAAACATGATGAAGTAATGCTTTCCTCCTGTAGACGAAATGGTTGTTGGTCCCCATACATCTGAATGGACTAGCTCAAGTCTCTCCTTCTTTAGGGTACTGATATTTGTCTGGAAACCAACTCTCTTCTGTTTCCAAAATATGCAATCCTCACATGTGTCAATCTCCACTAACTGTAAATCACTTAACTTACCCTTTGAGTGCATCACCCTGAGTCCCTTCTCACTCAGGTGTCCGAGTCGTTGATGCCATAAGTTGCTATCATCATTTCTTGTAACAACTGTAATAGACATACATGTATCAGGAGTTACAAAAATAGTACCACTTTTCTTACCTCGAGCAATTGTCAATGCACCCTTCGAAATCTTCCATTCATCACCAATGGAAGATGTGTTATAACCTTCATTTGCCAATTGTCCGACTGAGATCAAATTCTTCCTTAGGTCTAGAATATACCTAACACCTCTCAATTTCCATACTGACTCATTTATTTTGATCTTCACTGTCCCCTTACCAACAATGTCGCAAGGTTGATCATTGTCCAGATATACTTTACCGAAATTACCTGACGTATACTCCTCCAGGCAATTTCTACTGCAAGTGGCATGGAATGAAGCTCTAGAGTCTAACACCGAAGACTTCCTTTTGCTCTCCAAAGGCAGATCAACAAATCATCGTTCTCGGAAGCAATATTTGCTTCGTCTTTGCCCTCGTATCTTTCTTCTGACTTCTGCACTAGTTCTTGTAATGACCAGTTTTTCCACAACTCCAGCACTCAATAACTTTTGTGCTCTGGGAACCTGTGTCCTGAGTGCCTCTGGGATTTCTAGATTTGGACCGCCTAGTCCTGGATCTGCCACGATTGTTAGATCGTCCATGCCCGCTTCCCTTTCCTCGGCTTTTCACATTCAAAGCTAAACTTGAAGTGGAGTCATTGTTCGATTGCATTCTGATCTCCTCTGTCAAAATCATGTTGATAACCTCGTCGTATTTCAGCTTAGATTTTCCTGCAGAGCTACTGATCGCAGTGACAATACCTTTCCAACTCTCAGGCAGCTGACTGAGAATTAGTAGGGCATGGATCTCACTGTCAAAGGTAATCCCGACCGAGGCGAGTTGATCCGACAACTCGTTGAAATTATCAAATGCCTTCTGAAACTCTCACCTGCAGACATGCTCATTGTAAACAGTCTTTTCATGAGATGTACCTTGTTCGCGGCTGATGGCTGTTCATACATGTTACATAGCGCATCCATAAGGGCCTTGGTGGTTGTCAAGTGCTTAATGTCAAAGGCAACAGACTTTGCCAACGCCATCTTCACGGCTCCGGGGGCTTTTCAGTCAAGCAACTCCCACTCACTCTCCTTCATGGATTCTGACTTCTCCATCAATGGTAAGTGCAACTCCTTACCAAACAAGAAGTCCTCGATTTGCATTTTTCAGAAACCGAAGTTCGTGCCGTCAAACAACTTGATATGAGAGCTCTTTTCGTTTGACATCTCAATTTGATGATCTAGAGATGGAATTAGCTCAATTGGACAGCACGGTTGGATCCGGAACGGCTAAAAACCCTGGTCAAATTTCGTCAACCCTGCTGACGTGGCAGTAGGACAATCTGCTGACGTGGCACGTGGGTCCACTGCTGACGTGGCACTACGGGCCCAATGATGACGTTGCCCTGCGAGGCCTACTGTGGGGTCCAATGCTAACGTGGCATGGGACCCGAAGCTGACGTGGCGGTTAACTCTGCCGCTGACGTGTCTTTGGGCCCCACTGACGTGGCACTGACTGTGCAGCTGAGAGAGCGCTAACTCGGCCGCTTACTTGGCGCCACATGGCGCTGACAGGGCGTTGACACAGTGCGGCTGACGTGGCGGGTTTCTCCTGCGGGTCGGATCTGGCTCTGGCGGACTGGGTCACAAGTTAGCCCGTTTTAAGTGTGTATCCGGATCGGGTCGGGTTCTCAACGGGTCGGGTTGACTCTGTCCGGGGTGAGGAAGACATGTGGGCGTGCGTACGTGAACCTGCCGTTCCTCTGTCGGCACGTGGTGGCGCGTGGAAACACGTCCTTTACGTAGGTGGCGCATGCTAGCGCGTGTAAAGGCGTCCGGGCTCTGTTTGAGCTCCGATTATAGCTGTTGGCTTCGTCTTACCAAGAGGAGTTCGATGGTAGCCTCAAAATTAAATTTTGAGCTACTGGACAGAGGGTCAAAATCCGAAATTTTTCTCGATCTGGTGATTTTACTCCAACCAAGCTCTGATACCAATTGTTGGGAATTATAAACCTGGAGCAACAATCACACACAAAGAAAAATACAAGTACACACAATCACAATGGAACACTGGATTTACGTGGTTCGATCCAAACTGACCTACGTCCACGGGAGCACACACCATTGCACTATAAACTGGGAGAAATAATACAACGAGGAGCCATTGCTCAACTCTCTGCACTGCACAACACTTTACGCAGCACTCTCTGCACACTTCACACCTCTCACAATTCACTGCTGCACACACACACAGCTTTGCTCACAACACATACACCCCTCGCTGCACTCACAGCTACACTACTACTCAACTGCACTACACTAGCACATATATATATATACAAGAGGGAGCGGAGAGTTCAAAGAGGGTGGCTGCAGATTTCAACAAAATCTACAGCGTAGGTGGCTGCTAGTCTTCAGTGTCAAAGGTGGTGGCTGGGTTGGTGCGGCTGTCGGCGGCTCCACACCTGCAAATTCAACATGCATAATGAAATATTCTAGGCAGAAACAATGCATCCCGTATGAGAAAGTTTTCTTTGGGACGACTTCTTGCTTTCTCTTTTATTGATTGGTATGGGTAATTTTTGAATATGGAAAGGCAAAAACCATTCTCAATTGTTTCAACGTGGCTGAAAAGACTGTGGAGACCTTTAAAAGAATGAATATGCTTTTATATATATATATATATATATATATATATATATATATATTGATGTTCAAAGTATATTTGGAAGTTGAACAAAAGTATCTTTTAAAATTGTCAGAGAGTTTCCAATTAAAATTCATGTTTGTTCAATATCTATAAACTAGCGAACACTAGAGGCTTTCTTCATCACATCAATTTTTCACGTGGACTTTTTTTTTTTAATATTTGAAATTTTTTTAAGCATTTGGGAAATCTCTGAACAAGATTTGGGGAAAGGCCGCATTTGAGTCTGGTCAATTTTATCATCCAAATGTTATTTCATATATATAATCTACGTTCATGTAATGCAGGTCATTTGTTTGATGAATTGCCTCTGAAAGGATGCTTTGCTTACTAAAACCAAAATGGCAAACACAAGCTATCAATACCCAGACATCAAGACGTGTTTCCGTTACTCCCTACTCCACAGCTGCGCCTACCCCTGTATCATCCAAATTTTAGGAGATCTGTAATGTTGTTTCAAGTAGTATTGGTAGCTTGGATGACTTGGAAGTGAGTCTTAATCGGTTTGCAATACTTTTAACTTCACCGCTCGTTAGCCAGATAATATGTTCTTGCAAAAGTGAAGCACCCACGAGAAGGCTACTTAGATTCTTTTTGTGGTCCTGTAAAAATTTAAATTCTAAATTGGAAGATGTGGATGTCAATCATGTGATTCGGGTGTTTATTCTAAATCATATAATTACAAAATTTATTTCCAAGTAAATTTTCCTTTGGGGCATTATTTATTTATTTTAAACCTTATTTTTTTTGGCTTCACCAAAAAAGGAATTATTTAAAATAAACATATAAAAGCCACTAGATGATATATGAAATGAAGAAAAAAACACTTCGATTTTTAGCAATGTCCGTTCACTATTTTTTACTGTTTATCAACTTAATTATAATATTATAATCTTTCTTTAACTTAAGCTTTGGAAAAGGAAAAAAAAATATTCTTTGGAAGAGAAAAAAAGTTACTATTTTAGTTTGTAGTTCATAATAATTTTAACGTAAAAAATTTAAAAATTTTGAAAACTATTTAAGTTTTTTGCCACATTGTTGCAATGAAATAATAATTTTAGTACTTATTTCTTTCCTTTTGTAACTTCCAACTTTACCATTTAGCCAAAAAATTTATATATATTTTTTCACCTTTTAAAAAATTTCTTTTCTAAACGATTTAAAAGTAAAAATAAAAATCAAGTCTGCAACTATGAGCCTCGAAGTCCGCACTCATTGTAGAGCACTAGAGCGTGCTCTCTCTCTCTCTCTCTCTCTCTCTCTCTGCGCGTTTGTAGATCCCTTCTGTCTCGGAATTTTCCGCTGCAATACAACTTTTGAAGTTTGGCAGGTGGGATTTGGAGCGGGGCTCCAAATGCTTTAGTTACGGAATGCCTAGGGTTTTAGAAGCAGCTACTGATCACTCGCTCTCTCCTTGGTGAGCCCTTTAATCTCTTCTTCCTCCTGTTATATTCTTTGGTTTAGCTTCAATGTCTCTTCCCACTAGTCTGTCCATTACGAAGATGCCCTGAAGAATAAATGGCTGAATTGTACTTCACAGTCCAAAACTCAAGTGATTACCTTTTCCGTGAGCAATTCATCAAGATTGTGGCCTTGTTATCTTGAATTTGCAGACTTTTACTCTATTAAAAATCCTGAACTGTCTCATTGTATGTGGTATGTATGTTCTTGGATGCTGCAAAAATGGCGGAAGATCGCCTCTTTAAAAACCCATTTTTTAAAAATTTAAAAATTGGAAGCCGATCAGTGCATAATGAAAAAGTATAGGCAGAAACAATGGGTCCCATGGGAGGAAAATTTTTTTGGGGCAACTTCTTGCTTTCTTCCTTCTTGGTTGCTATGGGTAATCTTTGAATATGTAAAGGCATAAACTATTCTCAACTGGTTTGACATGGCTGAAAAGACTCTGGAGATCTTTAAGAGAATGAATATGCATTGGAAATGAAGGAGTATGTAGAATCCAAATGGAGCCATGTCACATCAGTCATCACAGCTACTTGAAGTTGGGTACACGATTTCATGTTCACTTTGTGCAATTTTAGCTAGACTCACATCCTCTGTTATTTTGTCTTTTATTACAGTCCGCTTGTCTTCTGTCTGGCCTTATTTTTTGCAGTTCCTTCAGCTACAGCCAATTGGTTATCCTAAACTGTGTGGACATTGGTATCATAAACCTAGGATCCATGTTTGCAATGTTCGATTAAAGACAGTGATTTTCTGCTAACCTTCTGCAGTGCACTGTTTTCTCAGCATTTTGTTTTGCAAAATGCTCCTCATAGTTGGATTGATTAGATACCCATATTGTAGTTGAAAATAGTTAGAAGTATTGGGCTTGATTACCCGTTACAAAATTTCCTCCTTATCTTAGTATCCATAATGCTGGTTTGATTTCCATCCATGGTGGTGAAAATCGGAAATTTCTATGAAAATTTCTAAAATTTATTGAAAGTTTAAGACCATGCCCTCTAGTCTCTAGGTTCTCAAAGTGGCATAGGAGTCTAATGCATTGGATGATAAAGCTTTTAATAGTTTGCGATGATCTTGTCAACTTGTTTCAAATCTTTTGGCAAAGCTCTGAGTCAGTTCAGCTGTGGAATGTCTTTCATTTTTCATTACCAGTTTCCCAAAAAAATTGCGATAAAATTCGGATTTTTCTCGGTATTTGCCGCTGCAATTACAACTTCTGAAGTTCAGCGCGTGGGATTTGGAGTGGCGCTCCAAATGGTGTATTTATGAATTGCCTAGGGTTTCAGAATGGTCACTCGCTGTCTCCCCGTTAATCTCTCCTTCCTCCTGTTATATTCTTTGCTTTTCGCTTGATTGTCTCTTCCCACTGGTCCGTCCATTGCGTAAATGCCGTGAAGAATTAATGCCTAAAGTGTAGTGTAGACTATTCAGTCCACAACTCTAGTGATTACTGTTCCCGTGAGCAATTGATCAAGATTGTGGCCTTACTATCTTGAATTTGCGGATTTTTACTGTATTAAAAATCCTGAACTACCTGTTTGTTTGTGCTGTGTATGTTCTTGGTTGCTGCAAAGATGGTAGAAAACTGCCTTTTAGAAAACCCGTTTTTTTAAATAAAAAATTTGGAAGCCAGTGAGTGAATAATGAAATATTTTAGGCAGAAACAATGCATCCCGTAGGAAAAAATTTTCTTCGGGACGGCTTCTTGGTTTCTCTCTTATTGATTGGTATGGGTAATTTTTGAATATGGAAAGGCATAAACCATTCTCAATTGGTTCAACGTGGCTGAAAAGACTGTGGAGACATTTAAGAGAATGAATATGCATTGGAAATATATATATTGATGTTCAAAGTATGTTTGGAAGTTGAACAAAAAGGATCGTTTGAAATTGTCAGAGAGATTCCAATTAAAATTCATGTCTATACAATGTCTATAAACTAGCGAACACTCAAAGCTTTCGTCATCACATCAATTTTTCACGTGGACTTTTTTTTTTTTGAAATTTTTTTTAAGCATTTTGGAAATCTCTGAACAAGATTTGGGCAAAGGCCGCATTTGAGTCTGGTCAATTTTATCATCCAAATGCTATTTCATATATATAATCTACGTTTATGTAATGCAGGTCATTTGTTTGATGAATTGCCTCTGAAAGGATGCTTTGCTTACTAAAACCAAAATGGCAAACACAAGCTGTGAATACCCAGATATCAAGACATGTTTCCGTTACTCTCTACTCCACAGCTGCGCCTACCCCAATATCATCCAAATTGCAGGAGATCTGTAATGTTGTTTCAAGTAGTATTGGCAGCTTGGATGACTTGGAAGTGAGTCTTAATCGGTTTGCAATACCTTTAACTTCACCGCTTGTTACCCAGATAACATGTTCTTGCAAAGGTGAAGCACCCACAAGAAGGCTACTTAGATTCTTTTTGTGGTCCTGTAAAAATTTAAATTCTAAATTGGAAGATGTGGATTTCAATCATGTGATTCGTGTGTTTGCTGAAAAAAAGGATTTTACAGCAATGGATGTATTGATTTCAGATCTTGGTAAGGAAAGTCGGACAATGGAGAGCCGGACTTTTAGTATTGTGGCTGAGGCATTGGTTAAACTAGGAAAAGAAGATCAAGCTCTGGGGATTTTTAAGAAGTTGGACAAGTTCAAGTGTCCCCATGATACAACCACGGTTGTTGCCATTGTTAATGCTCTTTGCATGAGAGGGCATGCTAGAAGAGCTGAAGGGGTTCTTTCACACCATAATGATAAAGTGTCTGGGGCAGAGGCCTGCATTTATAGGAATTTACTATATGGATGGTCTGTGCAGAAGAATGTGAAGGAAGCTAGGAGAATACTCCAACAGATGAAATCAATTGGAGTAAATCCTGATCTTTTTTGCTATAATATGTTCCTCAAATGCCTTTGTGAGCGAAATGTTAAATTTAATCCTTCGGGTCTTGTTCCTGAAACTTTAAATGTGATGATGGAAATGAGGACTAATGGGATTACCCCAACCTCAATTAGTTACAATATATTGCTCTCTTGCCTTGGTAGGACAAGAAGAGTCAAGGAATCTAATCGAATTCTTATCTCGATGAAAAATTCAGGATGTTCGCGAGATTGGTTCAGCTACTATCTTGTTGTGAGAGTTTTATTTTTGTCAAAGAGATTTGGTAAAGGTAGGCAGATAATAGAAGAGATGATTGCAGAAGGGTTGACCCCAGAACCAAAGTTTTACTATGATTTGATTGGTGTTCTATGTGGAGTTGAGAGGGTGAATTATGCTCTTGATCTGTTTGAGCAAATGAAGAAGAGCTCATTTGGTCATTATGGACCAGTTTATGATTTGCTTATACCAAAGCTTTGTAGGAGTGGAGATTTTGAGAAGGGTAGAGAGCTATGGGACGAGGCAGTGAGGATGGGGGTGACTCTTTCCTGCTCGAGAGATTTATTGGACCCTTCAATCACTGAGGTGTTTAAGCCAACTAGAAAGATTGAAGATCTTAGCCTTGTGGAATGTACCACTTCAAAATATCAAGAAAGAGTTATGAAGATGAGAATGGAAAAGAAGATAAAGAAGAACAAGAAGTATAAGAAGAATAAGAGAAAGAAGAAATAAAAATGCTGCTTCAATCTAATGGTGAGTTATAGCTTCATTGTAGTTCTTCTGTATTGTTTCACTTGCCACTATTTCTTGACGTTGCAAGAAAGTGTGATAAAATTTACTTATTCTCTCTCTCTCTCTCTGCGTGCTTGAAATTCAGATTTTTCACAGTATTTGCCGCTGTAATTACAACTTCTGATGTTCAGCGAGTGGGATTTGGAGCGGCGCTCCAAATGGTGTATTTACGAATTGCCTAGGGTTTCAGAATGGTGACTCGCTGTCTCCCCGTTAATTTCTCCTTCCTCCTGTTATCTTCTTTGCTTTTCGCTTGATTGTCTCTTCCCACTGGTCCGTCCATTGCGTAAATGCCGTGAAGAATGAATGCCTAAAGTGTAGTGTAGACCATTCAGTCCACAACTCAAGTTATATTCTTTGGTTTTAGCTTCAATGTCACTTCCCACTAGTCTGTCCATTACGAAGTTGCCCTGAAGAATAAATGGCTGAATTGTACTTCACAGTCCAAAACTCAAGTGATTACCGTTTCCGTGAGCAATTCATCAAGATTGTGGCCTTGTTATCTTGAATTTGCAGACTTTTACTGTATTTAAAATCCTGAACTGTCTCATTGTATGTGGTATGTATGTTCTTGGATGCTGCAAAAATGGCGGAAGATCCCCTCTTAAAAAACCCATTTTTTAAAAATTTAAAAATTGGAAGCCGATCAGTGCATAATGAAAAAGTATAGGCAGAATCAATGGGTCCCATGGGAGGAAAATTTTTTTGGGGCAACTTCTTGCTTTCTTCCTTCTTGGTTGCTATGGGTAATCTTTGAATATGTAAAGGCATAAACTATTCTCAACTGGTTTGACATGGCTGAAAAGACTCTGGAGATCTTTAAGAGAATGAATATGCATTGGAAATGAAGGAGTATGTAGAATCCAAATGGAGCCATGTCACATCAGTCATCACAGCTACTTGAAGTTGGGTACACGATTTCATGTTCACTTTGTGCAATTTTAGCTAGACTCACATCCTCTGTTATTTTGTCTTTTATTACAGTCCGCTTGTCTTCTGTCTGGCCTTATTTTTTGCAGTTCCTTCAGCTAGAGCCAATTGGTTATCCTAAACTGTGTGGACATTGGTATCATAAACCTAGGATCCATGTTTGCAATGTTCGATTAAAGACAGTGATTTTCTGCTAACCTTCTGCGGTGCACTGTTTTCTCAGCATTTTGTTTTGCAAAATGCTCCTCATAGTTGGATTGATTAGATACCCATATTGTAGTTGAAAAATAGTTAGAAGTATTGGGCTTGATTACCCGTTACAAAATTTCCTCCTTATCTTAGTATCCATAATGCTGGTTTGATTTCCATGGTGGTGAAAATCAGAAATTTCTATGAAAATTTCTAAAATTTATTGAAAGTTTAAGACCATGCCCTCTAGTCTCTAGGTTCTCAAAGTGGCATAGGAGTCTAATGCATTGGATGATAAAGCTTTTAATAGTTTGCGATGATCTTGTCAACTTGTTTCAAATCTTTTGGCAAAGCTCTGAGTCAGTTCAGCTGTGGAATGTCTTTCATTTTTCATTACCAGTTTCCCAAACATATTGCAAGAAAGGATACTTTGATTTCCAGTTCTCCAACATTTATATATGAAATTTGGAAAACAATAAAATGATGCTTTCCAATTTCTCTATACATGCTGGAAAACTAGAAAGCAATGTGCTATTCTTGTAATTATTAAAAAAATAAAAAAGAACTGAAAGTCCACAACTAAACTGCCCCTAAAATTCCCATGTTTTTTCAAATTTATCTTGAAACATGATTTATCGTCTTTTCTTTCCATTATACAGGTCAATGACTAGATTAGATTGTAGTGTGATAGCTCAGGTGGGGTGTGGCTTGTCTCATGATCATATTGTTCCCAATGGAACCAGGAGTTGCTTGGGCAAGGTGAGAGGAGGGGCTTTTGATGATTCAGTTCGGAATGATGTGTTGAATATGCCCCATTTTTCACAGTTTGACTAGCATTAATATGCATCGACATGTTTTAGAATACACATTCAGTTTTATTTGTGCTCTGCAACATAAATATTGGTGCATTAAGGCTTGGTAAAATCGGACTAGGGCAATCAAGAAATAGTTGCACATTATTTCTTCTACAAAAGGTGATATACCTCCTTGGAATGAAGTTATGTGAAATATGGCTTCATATTGAAGCATATCCTTGATTCACATTCTAGTAAAAATGCTAACCATTTACGTCACTGAGGAAATATTAGAACTTATTTCTATCATTTCTTTTATTCACAATTTTCTACTCTGCATAATATCATGTTCAATGTCATTTAACAATCCACATGCATTAATTGAGGCCTATATGGCTGCAACCACTTGTTTAAGGATGTTTGGTATACTTCCTTAAACAAGCGAGAGGAGGAAGTTTTGATGATTCAGTTTGGAGAGAATTCTTTAAACAATTTCTCGCCGCTTCACTAGCATTCACGCACATTGACATGTATAAGAATGCACATTCAGTTTTATATATGCTTTGCAACATAAATGCTGGTGCATTCGGGCTTGATAAAATTGGACTGGGACCATCAAGAAATCTTTCCACATTATTTCTTCTACAAAAGGTGAAGTGCCTTCTTGGAATGAAGTCATGTGAAATATGCTCCACTTTGAAGCATGTCCTTGACTCACATACTAAATGTTAAAATATTTACTCTATTGAGGAATTATTAAGTTTTATTTCTTTCATTTCTTTTACTTACAATTTTCTCCTCGTTACATAATGTCATGTTCAATGTCATTTAACAATGCACTTGCATCAATTGAGGCCTATATTCTAAATATTAGAACTAGCAATAATTTGAATTACGTAAGGCCTTAATCTTGATTGTTAAGTGTTGCCTGACTTGTTTGGAGTTTAGGTTGAAAAAAACCCAACTTGCCAAACTTCCTTGAACAAATGGACTGCACCCATAGTTTTAAGTCTGACTAGGACCCAAATTGTTCCACTTAATGGTCTAGGTTATGGTCTAAAACTAGAAATATTACAAACTGAGGTAAACTTGGCCAAAACCAGGCATTCAACCTTGCTTGGCCGGACTTGGTGGACTAGGTAGGTTGTCTCAGCCTTGCTTGTACTATAAAAAAAAAAAAAAATTGATGGCACAAGTGGAAGGGAGGACTTTCGAGCTTGAGTTCTCTTCCAAAGCTAGAGAGAGTCTTACCACTTTACCTAGCTTTCCACATTTGTCATGGAACCAAAGAGAAAATTTGTATAGATAGCATATTTTCCATCTATATATATATATATTATGCCTATAAATTAATAGTGCACTTAACTCTTTTACTCTTAAATCGTTTTTTAAATGAACCAAGATCTCACCTCTCTAAATACCAATAATAATAGTTGGTTATAATTATTATTTTATTATTATAAGTTTGAAGAATATTTGAAAAACAATAGGAAAAGTTTTCATAAAATTTATCTTAATTATTGTTATTATTATTTTTTAATTTTGATTTGTTAATAGGTTATTTAATATATATCACCACTTTTTTTTTACCACTATTTAACCCACCTTTCTCATCAACCTATAAACTTTGTTGGGTTGGTCATCAGTTCGGCTTATAAAACTATGATTGCAGATTATCTAATTTTACTCGATAGATAAACTAAGTGGCTGCTTGATATCATTGTCCAAAATTAGAGAAATGAAAAACCAGTAATGAAAACCAAAAACCAAAAACAGAAACTAAAAAGTAGAAACTAGCAACCTGCTTGGTTAAAATTTATAAAACTTATACAAATTAAAAACTTAATTAAAAAAAATGCTCATTTCATCTTTAAATCAAAATATTATGAAAATATAATTAAAATAATAAAATTACAAATAATACACATTAAAAAAATTAATATAATAAAAATAAAATTTGTTATAATTATTTTACTTAGTTGTTGTATTTTCAAAATTTACCTTACAATGAAAATTTTATTAGACATGACAATTGAAACCTAGTAAAAGTATTTTGTAATTGTATTTATTATTATTTTTTAAAAAATTATGTATATTTTTCTTTTAATTATATTTAAATTTATATGATCATTTAATTTTGATTTTAATTTAAAAGTGTATAAAATGAATATTTTAATCCAGAAAACTATTTATGGATATTAAAATTTCTGGCAACAAGTTGCCAAAACAACTGAAAAACAATAAAATCTGGATTTTAGTTTTTTGGCAAACAGCTGAAAACCAGCAATAGAAACAGAAAACTGACAATAGAAACAAACGCATTTTTCACTGTACAAAAACAGATAAAAAAAAAAAAAAGGAAACAGCAAAGATACCAAACAAACCCTGATATAATTTGACCTTAGCTTGCTTAATCTTGTTCATAGAAGTTTTTTGGAACAGGTGCATGCACACTTTTATCAAGCCATATACCCATAAGTATCCATTTAAGTGTATCTTGTTTCCTGCAGCTTGAAATGAATCAGACTGTTTTTCGTAGTTTGATGATACCCAACTAGATGTATAAAAAAGTAATGCCAGACTAGGCATGGAAACACATATCCCACATTGATATGGCAGCAGTTTCAGTTTAATGAACTGGTCACTTTAATTTCATAATCTAGTATGTTGTTTTGCCACTGATTAGGATTGGGTAAATCATAAGATAATCCCTGTATTTTTGAGTAAAGTCTTTTTTTTTTTTTGGTCTCTATACCTTCAATTTGATGGTGAAAATTTGTTTTGGTAATAATTTGTTGCATGTACTGCATAATCCTCTTGTATGTTGTGGAAGAATATGGAGTGGGTAGTAGGTACATAGATATCATTAAGGATATGTATAATGCTGTAATAACTAGTAAGAGGATAACTCGGAAGATTCTAGTGAATTTCTAATCATAATAGGTGTGCATCAAAGGTCTACCTTGAATCATTTTTGCTATGGATCAACTTACTAGACATTAAAATGAGATTCCATGGTGTTTGTTGTTTGTCAATGATATTATCTTGATTGATTGAATAGGAGGTGGAGCAGATTTAAGTTGGAATTACAAAAAGAAGCTATAGAATCTAGATGTTTTAAAATGAATAACACCAAGATAATAAAGAAAAAACTTGAAAAATGAATTTTAGTCATTTTGAGAGAAATGATGGAGAAATATTAAACTTAATTGCCAAAAAATTTTTAGTCCCGGTTAATTTTAGCATCTTGGATCTATTATGCATCTGAAAGAGAAATTGAAAGACTTGGTTCGTGGAGTTAAAACATGTTGTGTAATAACTTAAAATTAGAAGGATTTTTTTTTGGGTAGGACAACTATAAGACGAGCCATAGCATAGTCAACAAAATGTTTGACAAATAAGGAACTACATATCCAAAATAATGCAGAAAATGAGAATGCTTAATTGGATTATCAGTATTGCATAAATGGATTATCAGTATAACTTTGAGATGAATTCATGAACAAACATGTTTGTGGTAAAATAGGCAATGAAGTATAGTACGTGAAGAATATGGAATAAAAGAAGGGTAGTGAAAGATGGTTTGGGCACTTGCAATGTAAAGCAAGCTCCATTGAGGAAGGGTGATTTAGTTGTTAGTGGTAGTAGGAGGGAGAGGGATAGACCTGGAATAAATAATAACAAATTTACAAGGTTATTACCCTAGATTGTGCAATGGCGGAAGAGGATTCATAATTCATGTAGCTTTTCCCACCTAGTGGGATCTCATACTTGTTTGTAATTGTTGTTCTGATTGAGTTTGTTATCCAAATTAGCCAAGAATGATGTTAACAGAAAAACCTGGCGATGGGTCACTAGCAATGTCAAAATCACTTGTTCATCATGGTAGCAAATCAAAACTCTTTTGGAACTACCTTTTCTAGAGCTGGAAGAGGTCATTTGGTCGCACTTCTGATCGCCTAGATTTTTATGGGAATGGCTATTGAATTGGGGATTTAGGAAATTGGGGCAAAATGCTGAGAGACAATGGTTATTAAGGCTTTGACTCTTTGAGCTGCACCTCCAGCCACTGGACATTTCAGCGTCATCGACATTCAAAGACAATCTAAGCTTCTTCGAAACCTTGCAAAACCCAACATCACTCAGTTGTGGAGGCCTCTTTGAGCTCTTTCTTTAATTCTGATTTGTGAGTCATGATGATGCTTGAAGTCGAGCTCCCTCACCCACTATCCTTTTGGCTTCCATCAGTTGTTTTCCTTTGTTGTCAGCAATGGAGCTTCTTTGCTCTTGCTTCTGCCTGAACTGCAGATCCTTTTCAACCTTGACTTCTCTCTTCTCTCGTGGCAAGCCTTGTCCTCACCTCATCCTCGTTCAGCCACGACTTCCCTTGCGCTCGAGCAGGCTTCTTCCTCCCGCAAGCCCTAGCCAAACAATCCTCTTCTTGAGGATTCTTTATGAGGATTATTATGTATTTACCTTTCCATGTAATTATTCTATGTAATTTGTAGTATTTACTCTCCCATGTAAGTACCCCATGTAATTTATTAATTGATATAAATACACAATCCTTACCACCCACAAGTGCGGTGGTTTTCAAACATTCTCACCTCTGTTCTCTCATCTTGAGTCCTCCTCTTCAACCTTTCTTTTTTGCTTTTTTGGTACTCGCTTGCTTCCCACTGCTCAACTCTGCGCTTCTCCTCACTCCTCAATCTTGCTAGCTCTTTCCTGGTCTGCTTGCTTCTCTGGCTTGGTATCTGCTTGCTGCCTTCTTGTTGTGTTGCCAAGGGATGGGAAGCGTACTGTGGTGGTCGAAAGGAAGTCTTTCGACATGGTCTTAGAAGGGGAAAGTTCTGATCTGCTTAGAATCGCTGAATACCAAAGGGGAAGAAGGATCTCCTTCTTCCTAGACTTGGCAGATTTCAAATGGTTTCTTGAATCTTGGGAAGAATTTTGGGCTTTGAAAAAATCTATACCCCAGGCTAATTATTGGTTTTGTCAAACAAGGAACAAGGATAGAACCCTCACTTTGAAGCTGAACTCAAATAATTTTAGGAACTACCTAGCCCTCCTGGAGGCCAACAGCGCTGATTGGAGAACCCTGAAATTTTTGGAGGGGTTTGAATCCAAGGGATGGATGAAGATCTCCTCCTTGGTAGCTGAGTTCGGATGTTATGTTTTTCCTTCCACAAAGAAAGGCACAGCTCCAGTCTTTCTGCAGGAGGAGAAGCTTACGATCTCTCTTATGGATTTGAACGAGTTTCTCGATAGTACAACTCCTGTGTGCCCTTGTCCTCATTGTGGCAAGGCTTTGAGTCTTTTACTGAGTGGTGGCTTGACACCTAATCCATAGGTGGAGGGGAAGGCAAGTAAGCGCTTACAATCCTTTGAAAGTGTTGTGGGGAAGAATATCAGTGCTGTTGATGACTCTTTGGATTTCCTTAAGTTTAATAAAGACAGTCCCAAAACCTTTGTTTCATTTGAGGATGTCGGTGTGGCCTGTAACTTGGGCCTTGGAGCTATAGATAAGGTGAACCTTTTCGGCCTTGCGATCCTACTTGACTGCTCAAAGTCTAATCCCAACTATTTTTCTCCCTTTAAGCTTCATGATGGTCCTTTGGAAGTTGCCAAAAAGCTAGTCCACTTTGGGAAGGCTGCCCCTTATAGGACTTTCCCTCTACACGAGTTGCAACTGAGGAGGTGATGATTTTGGAAAGGAAGCCTCCTTATTCTCCAAATGATATTAGAAGATTGCCCTCTTCCCAGCCCTTAAGTAGGCTTTGACACTTTGGGTGCCCGTCCCAATTTTGAGGATTTGGTTGATAAGCCCAATTTTAAAACTTTGAATGACTTGAACTCAGAAAACACTCAGAAAGAGGCATCTGTTTGGGTCCTTTAGAAGCTGAAATGAGTAAGCAAAACCATAGGCATGCCAAGGGTTTGAAGTTAGCGTTATTGTTGTTTGAGGATATTGAAAGAAAGAGAAGAGAGGGAAATGGGAGGCAATCACAAAAAGCCTGTGGGAAGTATTAGAAAGTTGGATACCAATAAGGAATTAAAGCGCTTGGGATGCATAGTGAATTATGGAAAAATAGGAGGATGCTAGAAATGGAAAAGGCATGCAGCAGCCAGAGCCTTTGTGTTAAATCATGTTAAGAAAAATATTTCGTGGAACATGAGGGGTCTTAATGACAAAGTTAAGAGGAGTGTAATCAAGTCCTTTCTTAAGGATTGAAGGGGTGATGTGGTACGCTTGCAAGAAACTAAGGTGGAGATGATAATGCAACTCTTGATCAATAAACTTTGGGGCCGAGAAGCCTGTGATTGGATATCACTTGGAGCAATTGGTAGCTCAAGGAGTACCAAGGAGTACTTTAATCTTGTGGAAGCCTAGTCTTGTGGAATTGTTGGACCACTCCATAAACTTCTGCTTAGTCTCTTGTTTGTTCAAAAGCACGAACAACAACTTTTAGTGGATTTTCACAGGGGTGTATGGCCCAAGTGAAGGACCCCCTAGATTTCCTTTTTGGGATGAGTTCTTTGGGATAAGGAGTAGATGGGATGCTCGTTGCATTACTGGAGCCGATTCCAATATGGTTACTTATCCACATGAAAGAAGTGGGGGTAGCTTGAAACTAGTAGGATGGGAGAATTCCTCAACTTTATTAATGTGATTGCCCTTATTGATCTCCCTTTCACCAGTGACAACTTCACTTGGTCCAACTGCAGGGAGCCTCCTTCCTTTTCAAGGATCGATGGGTTCCTAATTTCGGTTGAATTGGAACTTTATTTTCCTTAGTGATTCAGAGTATTCTTCCTAGGCCCATCTTAGATCATTTCCCATATCACTTGACACGAGGGGAGTTAAATGGGGGCCAACCCCCTTTCTCTTTGAGAATATATCGTTAAAGCATGATGGTTTCACGGAGTTAGTGAAAACTTGGTGGTTTTCTATTCTGATCACGGGAAGGCTAGTTTTGTGCTTGCCTCAAAGTTGAAAGGAATAATTGAAAATATTAGGATTTGGAATAGAAACGTCTTTGGGAATGTCCAAGCGAAGAAGATTGTTATCCTTAATGGCATCTAAGAGATTGATGAGCAAGAATTAATTCAAGGTCTTAATGATGATTAGAGAGCCAAAAGAGCTATGCTTATGAAGGAATTGTACGAAGTTATTAATCTTGAAGAGATATCTTGGAGGTAGAAATCTAGAGCTCTATGGGTCAAAGAGGGGGACTGTACTACAAAATTCTTTTATCGGACAACAAATGCTCACCGTAGAAGTAACACCCTTTCTTGCATTGAAATTGGGGAAGTCACCTTAATTAGAGAAGAGGACTTTAGAAAAGGTATTTGTGATTTTTATAAATACCTCTACACTGAATGCGAGTCTTGGAGACCTATAGTGGATAGCATCAATTTTAGATCCCTTAGTTCTTCCATAGCAGAGTGGTTTGAGAGACCTTTTGAAGAAATAGAAGTACTCCAAGCTATTAAAAATTGCAATGGGGATAAAGCGCCTGGGCCTAATGGTTTCTCCTTGGCTTTCTTTTAGGCTACTGGGGCCTCCTCAAACATGACTTGTTAAACATGTTTGAGGAGTTCCATAGATCAGCAAAATTCATCAGTTGCATAAATAACGCCTTGTAACTCTTGTTTCCAGGAAAGTTGGGGCTGCTAGCATCAAAGATTTCCACCCCATTAGCTTGGTAGGAAGCATTTACAAAATCATTGCCAAAGTACTTGTTGAAAGGTTCAAAAAATCAACACTGGAAGTCATTGGTCAACATCGCATGCTTTTTGTGGCTGGAAGACTGATTATGGATGCTGCCTTTATTGCTAATGCAATGGTGGATGCCTATCTGAAGGAAGGAAAAGAGGGAATAGTGTGCAAACTGGATATGGAGAAAGCATTCAATCATGTCAATTGGAATTTTCTTCTTTATCTCCTCAGCAAAATGGGCTGTGGTGAGCTTTGGTGTAGTTGGATTGTTCAATGTATTAAAACCCCAAGCTTCTTAGTGCTCATTAATGGTTGCCTTTTGATTTCTTTCGCGCCTTAGGAGGCTTGAGACAAGGAGATCTTTGTAACCTTTTCTATTTATTTTGGTCATGGAGGTGCTTTGCCTCATGTTGATGAAAGCTATTGTAGGAGGGATCTTTTGAGGTCTCAAGGTGGGCAGAAATGGAAGGATTATAGAAGTTTCTCATCTTATTTTTCGCAGACGATACTATTATTTTTTGTGATGATGATCCCCTCCATATCCTCAACCTCCAATGCATTTTATTAGGGTTTGAGGCAGTCGCAGGCCTAAAAAAGTGAACCTTGGCAAAAGTGAGCTTATTCCAATTGGATAGAACACATGGGGGACTTTACTTGCTGGTATCTTGGGTTGCAAGATGGGAACCTTTCCCATTAATTACCTCAGTCTCCCACTCAGAGTCAAATTCAAAGATAAAGGAGTCTGGGACCCTATTAATGAAAAGTTTGAAAGGAGATTGGCAGGATGGAAAAGAAATTTCTGATCAAAAGGAGGCAGACTCACTCTTATTAAAAACACTTTGATTGGACAACACACAATGGAAGAGGTCCCTATGGATGGAGAGGGAGCCTGGAAATTCATCAAGAAATGATGGGATGAATTTTTTTTTTTTTCCAATTTGTGACTTTTCAAGTGGGGAATGGGGCCAATGTTTATTTTTGGCATGATGTGTGGTGCGGGAACCATAATCTTAAAGCTGCATTTCCTTCCATCTACAACTTGGTTTGTGACATTTATGCCGTTATACATCATCTCCAAATCACTGATCAGGGAATTTTCTGGGACATTCCTTTTACAAGGAACTTGGCAGATTGGGAACTTCACACGCTCCCAGAATTCTGCAGATTTCTATACAATTTCTGTCATCAAAACATCCCAACGAGCCAAAATGAGCTTTGGACAAAAATGGTGTTCTCTGTTAAATCTTTTTACAAGAAGCTCTCACCGTTGGGAACAAATTGCAATAACTCCCCTTGGATTCACATTTGGAGGACAGCAGCCTTTTTAAAGGTTGCCTTTTTTGCTTGGGAGTCCATACATGGAAATATTTTAACCCTCAACAATCTGCAGAAAAGAAGGCTTACAGTCACGAATCGGTGTTTTCTCTGTATGGCTGATGCAGACTCAGTCAACCAGAGTCTTCTCTACTGCCCCTGGACAAGGAACATGTGGAATTTGGCTCTCTCCTTGACTGGGCAGCAGTGGGTTACGGAAAATTCAGTTGGAGGGGAGAAGGCTTGGAAAGGCATCAGAGCCACGAAGGAGAAGCAAAAGGCTTTGAACCTCATACATCTCGCTATCTTTTGGTGGGCTTGGAAAGAAAGAAATAAGAGGGCCTTCAAAGATTCATCTACTCCGCGTCAGACCTGCAAAGCCCAATGGATTACTGCTATCTCCTGCTGGCTTAATGGGAACATTGTTAATGATCATTTTGTAATCCTTGATGTTTGCGACACTCTACAGGGTGTTTGATGTTTTGTACCACAAGTTGGCATCCCCTTGATGCCTCAAGTGATGTGATGTCTAGTCAACAAAAAGAAGGTTCTAATTAAGTCAATTGAAATTGAAACTATTGGGATTAAAATGGGTTTTACTGAGAAGTACAGGAATTGATAAAGCATGGTGGTTTTTTCTCTCTTATTTTCATTTTAACTTTGTTTCCTTGTAATGAACTATTCTTGTAGCTTTTGAAGGAATTCCTTTGAATGGGTTGCTTAATTGGATCCATATTTCAGGAATTTCTGATGATATCTCCAAGGAGCAGCATTAAAGTGGCTGTTCTTCTGGGTAGTGCAGCACAGCTAGTTCAATGAAATGATGTTCTATCTCTCTTTATGTTTGCTTGAGAACTGTAATAATGGACAAGAAGGTAATCCCAACAAAAATCTTTATTGTTGATCAGAGTATGTTTACTGACCATAATTGGTTCATTGCAGATTATATTTTCATCCAAACCGTTAAAGAAATCGCCATATGTTCTTTGGTTGTTTCTATTTTTCTTTGTCTTGGCATCTGGAGTATATATTTGCTTTCTATGCCTCAAGCAGATTCCTATGTCTTTAAAACCAAACTCAAAGGAAATACGCATCATGGGAATGGCTAAGGTATCTTGTCATAGTCATGATATTCGTCCAGAAGAGATCCTTTATGTGCATTTCCCACAACCCAGAACCTATAGCAGGTCATATTTTCATCCCTGTAATTTTGAATTCCCACATCTGGTTGCTACTCCTATTTAATCAAATTGACTTTTACAGGGAGGAATGTTTATGCACTCCAGTCCGGTTCTTTGCTATTTTGTCTACACAGAGATCTGGAAGTGGGTGGTTTGAAACTTTGTTAAACAGTCACCCCAATATTAGTTCAAACGGGGAAATTTTTTCTGTGAAGCAAAGAAGAAGCAATATGTCAACCATACAGAAAACCTTAGATTCTGTATATAGATTAGAGTGGATCAGTAGTGCTGCTAAAAATGAGTGTGTGGCTGCAGTTGGATTTAAGTGGATGCTAAACCAGGTATGACAAATTTCTATTCATCTATTACCTTGATTATGTCTCCTATTAAGGAGTAAAAACATTCGGTAAAAACTGTCAAAAAATTAATTGATGAATGATCACATCCAAGATAAGTTTATGCATAACACTTGTAGAAGAGAAGGGATGGGCGATTATAGTGGTGTTATCTCTTGCAATGTTGGCCTGATAGTGCTTTAGTGAGAAAAAAGTGATTTGAGGGTGAAGCTTGATTTGATCGTAAGTTTGTCACACCTGAATCATGGTCAGAGGCTCAAATCAAGAAAGCAGTCTCCCTGAGCATGGTGGTGAGACCTTGTACATCTTAACCTAGTTGTTTGCCTCCAACTAGTTTCCTTGAAAGAATCACACTAGAATCAAAATTATTGGACTCTCCTAGCCATTTGCTCCTCAGAAAAGACAGCCCTCTTCCTTTGATCGCCAATTTTTTTTGTTTCTTATTCTTCTTAAGCCCCACATCCCCAAACGCCTCTCTATTCCAAGTTTTCAACATTTCTTCATAAGTTTCAATTTCATAAAACAAAAACCTGATCACCCTTTAACCACTCTTGCCAGAAGCTGTTGACCAAATTTAGAAAATTATAATGACGCATAGTCTCAAATCTAAACAGTGGGATTTCATTAACCTGTCTTGACTTTGAAATTACACAACAATGATCAGAAACAGTCCTAAAAAGGCACCTATTGTGTGAAATTAGGAAAAACATCTTCTCACTAAGTTGTGAACAAAAGCCTATCAATCAAAGTGGGCTAGTAATCAATTACTTGTAGCAAACCAATTAAACTAAGCAACAAGAAGGGAACAAGCAATGAATGAAAAAAAAACTGTCTGTTATGCAGAATTTTGACATGCATATTAGAGAGTGTGGTTTGAGACATCTTCCTTTGTGGATGCTATTTTTTTGGTCTATGGCTGGAGCTAGGGCGGCAGCCGGCAGGCCCAATAGGTTCTTGTCTGTATTGAGTGGGAGGATGAGTTTCCTAATCTCTCCCAAATTCTTTTACATAGAAAAAATATATTATACTGAATAATGAAGTTCAAAGAGAGGAGAACAACATGTCCTCGAAGGAACAAAAGAAAAGATATAAACAGTTACAAATATTTACAAAAGAGCTGTCCTCCAATCCCTTTGCTGGTCAGGCAGTGACATCCCCCATAAAAACCCAAAAGAATGAGCTGAGGCTAAAACATGACTCTGACATCACAACTAAGAGAAGTTGTTCAGTCCTTGAAGATTCTCGATTTCCTCTCAATCCATTGGCCCATAAAGTAGGAAAAAATGCACATCTCCATAAAGCCCTACCCTTTTTTGGATTTGCCAAAAACCCCAAAAGCTCACTTGAAGGAAATCCCCCACAACCTGTAAAACCGCCCAAGGTTTTCTTATACATGAGAAGAGAGCAACCCCAAAGATAGTCACTTGGCAATGAAGGAAGATGGGTACATTTGTTTCACTACTCATGGCACATGGAGCATCCATTAGGACTCATGGTTTTATAGGGTCTTTTGCTCTGTCATGTGTATTAAGCTTATTGAGAGTCCAGATGAATGTCCTAATCTTAAAAAGAACCCTAGCCTCCCTATGATGACTCCAAGGGAGCTGACTAGGCAAAAGATTGGAGGAAGGGGTTTGGAAAAGGATTTGATGGAAAAAGGCCTAAAAGAAGTCCCCTCCCAGGCTCTTTCTTCTTCCCTATTGAAGTAACAAAAGGCTCCAAAACATTAAGCTGTCTTTCATTGAGATTCCTAAAAAAATGGAAATACTATGCAAGCGTGCCCTCCTTCAAAGAGAAAGATCTTGTAGGTGCACTGTGAGGAGGGGAAATATTAAAAAGACAGTGTCCCAACAATGTCAATGAACTTTGACCAACCCCAACATCCTCCCAAAACTGAACCCTACTGCCGCTACCCACTCTCAAACGGGTGAGAGGAAAGAGCAAACAAGTTACCTGGGGAACAAAATTCCAAGGATTACTTAGCAGTTGAATAGCGTGAAACTTAGTAGTTGAATAGTTGAAGGATTACTGAACATAAAACAAATAATTAGCCGTATTTAAATGAAGAGAGAATCATAGAACTCAAACTAATGAGTGAAAAACAAAAGTACTAAAAATTCTAATAACGTAATACTATAAAGAAATTTTTTTTACCTAGAAAGGTATGTTTCAAGTAGGAGACCATCCAATGCCAGCTCTAAAAATTTTGGAGTTCTGTTGCATTAATGAATTTGGTCAAAAAATAATCCCATCAACATGTGCGAGTTTAGAGATTTAATGCGGAAATGATGTTTGTTTTTCTTTTGAATGGTTCAATGGAGTTGCTACTAATAAGTTACCTAATTACTACCATTTTAAAGAGACTAAGCATAGCCTAATCCCAATCAATAAAAATAATTTTTTATTCTGTGAGACAAAGCTGAGTTTAGGAGTACAATTATGTGAAAGGAAGGTTCCCCCCCCCCCCCCCCCCTTTTTTTTTTTGGGGGGGGGGGGGTGGGAGATCCACAAGATGGAATTCTAGGATTGCAGCAAGGATCTTTTACAATGTAAAGGAAATTAAAAAAATTGTTGTATTTGACATTTATGACAACCCTGAATAAAATAAGCCTAAAAACTTAATAGTAAGTTTTAAGAAATTAAAATAAATGTCAAGAATATAGTTGCTAGCTACTTACTATTAAGTTTCAAGAATATAGTTGCTAGCTAGCTAGCAAGTTTTTCCTTCAACAATTTGAGCCCTAAAAAAAAATAGTCTGAATTGCAAATCACACTGCAGAGGGCAGAATGTTGCTAGCTTGTTTATTCAATAATGTAATTAAATAGAGAAGAAAAGAGGAAGAAGAAATGGCTAATCTTAATTCAAAGAAGAAGAAAAGAGAAGGGAGCTTATAAGAAGAGAAAAGAGCTTGTCAATAATAGGAGAAAAGAAGTTGAGGAAAGTAATAAGCACAAAGATATTGCATCTCTCTCAAAACTCTCAGCTGGTCTGCCACTGGAACAAGTAACAATACTAGGTTAATGATAGACAACTAGGTGATTGATTAGGCATGTCCAGATTGTAGGATCATAGGATGAATGTAGATTCTGATAACCCTACCTCTAACACGCATGTTCCACAAATGGTACCTTGTTAGCTTCAGATTTATCTCTAGTTTTAACTAAGCATGGTCTTCAGTTTACTTATTAAAAATTTAAGACATTAGGTTTACCTTTATGTTGATTATGATATATCTTACTTCAAAATTTCTCAAAAAAACTCTATCATCCGGCTTTTAAGCTTTATCGTCGAACTTGTTTAAACTATTTCCCATCTTGGGCAACTTACCTTTCCTTTTAAATACTGAGTCATCTCTCTCATTTGGTATCTATCTCAGGCATATGGGGTTCTTTCACCTTAGGAAATATTGAAAGTTCCTCAGTCCTTTTTTAGTTTTGTTGTCAGATGCATTCACATTAAGACAAGATAGAAAAGAATCGTGCAAGAGTACATCTAAAGAAGGAAACATGATATACCCTAGCAGTGTAAATATGGAAATTAGGTTCTAAATCTCCTAAAAAGAAACAAGATTTCTTGAAGAACTAAATTAATCAGACAAATTATGAGGCTGTAAAAGGAACAAACTCCTCAAAGCAATCACTTCTTTTGTCATTTGTTTTGGCGTTTTACATTTTTGTGGATTTTTTTGCAATTTTTAGAAGTTTTATGATTTTTAGGATTTTTTCTCAGAATTGTCTGAATTTTTTGGGGATTTTCATGAATTTTGTTGTTGGATTTTTTTAGAAGCTTTCACAAATGGAACCAATACAAAAAAGGAAACAATAATAGCAATAATAATAGCAGAAATAGAAAACATACAATTACTAATATAATAATGAACCTGTAAAATCTTAGGGGATGTTTGGTATCACTGTAAAAAATCATGAAAACAAAAACTAAAAATGAAAATTAAAAACTAGAAATATAAACTAAAATCCAAAAACCAACAACCTGTTTGGTTAATATTTCTAAAAATAAATAAAATTAAAATATTCATCAAATAAATGCTTATTTTTGTCCTTGAATCAAGTAGTAATTGAAAAATATGATTAAAATGATAAAAGTACAAAATAATAGAAATTAAAAATATTATATTGAAAATAAAATTATTACAATTACTTAATTGTTAATTATATTTCAAAATCCACTTTACAAGAAAAATCTTATTGTACATGACAATTGAAAAATAGTAAAAATAATTTGCAAATGACTTATTATTTTTAATTTTTTTTAACATTCAAGGACATTATAATTTTAATTATATTTTGATTTCATATGATCATTTTATTTTTATTTTAATTAAAAGTATAAAAAAAAAAAGAGCAGCCCGGTGCACAAAAAAAAAATTGTGGATATTAAAATATTTTGGCAACATATTGCAAAAACAATTGAAAATTTGAAACCATAAATTATAGTTTTGAGTTTTTTTCGCAAACAACTGAAAGCCAACAATAGGAACATAAATCTGACAATATAAACAAACGCATTGTTATAATCTATTTCCTCACTATACATAAATGAAAACAAAAAACAAAAGACAACAACAATACCAAAAAGATCCTTATATTTTATTTTCTATCTTTAAAAATGCTACATCAACCCAATTGAGTCGATTTAGGTAATCTGGTTTGGTTGCATGCAATCCTTACAAGGAAGGGAGGAAGGGGGTATCCTTTCGTCCTCCTAGGGTTGTAAACACCTCCACTACCTCATCCCAGGGGCATTGTCCATGGGAGCTGTGGAGGTGCCACATTTGCTTGTTATCGCCACAATTACGGCTGGCAAGCCTCGCATTGCTGAAACTCCAGCTCTCTCTCTCTCTCTCTAAACTGGTGTTGCTACAATGTTTCACATGGGGGATGGTGTTTGGCATATACAACGGGTACTATAATATTAGTCTCGTTCAGATGAGACACGAAGAAAAGAGGAATATGATGATGGTATGGTGATCAAGGTGATGATGGGGATGGATGCATGTCTATGTGCATAGTTTTGGGGTGATGGAGGTTAGAAGATCCTAATGATGGATGGAGAAGGAAGAGGAGGGGACTACTCTCAGGTTCTTCTCTAATTTGCTGTATGCTGTACCCCCTCTTTTCTTTCTTCATGGTTTTTACTTTGCTGCTCCTTGGATCCGTCACTCCTCTCACTTCGATTCTAGGCTTCTAGCCCCTCTTTAAGGTTTTTTGTTTTCCTTCAGCACTCTGTGCCTCTTCCTCTTTTGTGCTCTTATGCACTATATAGTGCTAGTGTTGAGGGATATGAAAATAAATTTATTTTAATTCTTCTTGCCCAAATTTCCTAAAATAAAAACCTGATTTCATTGCAATATTACTTGCCTAACTAATTCCCCCAATTGGTGCCCTAATGTTTTGTTACCATATTCATGCTGGGGACAAGTTGGGTAAATTCAACACAGATCCATAGATGCATGCGAAATCCTGAAAATTGTGGCCCCAAAGGAATTTATTATGAAATTTTTGAATTTTCTCTTGGAATTGCAGAATTGAGATTTTATGGATTGTTGTCACTAATTTTCTTGCATTTTTCTGCTGAATTGCAATTTTTCCTAATTCCTTGAAAATTGTATCAAACAGGCATGCCATGCCTCAAATGCACCGTTCAAAATAGATTAGCTGCCCCCCTCTTTGCACGCTCTTGAGAATATGGAATGTGCAAAGATGTACATTATTATTTTGATCGAAGACTAGTTTAAGGTGCAGGAAATGTGAGTTGTTAAGAGGTAGTAACTTCAAGAAATCTTGAAGACAGTCAAATAGGGGGTAAAACCATAAAACTTGGAAGACTTTGTGGCTTGAAATTCCAATTTTGAAGGTTGAGAATGAATTGATTTAAATTTTAAAATTAGCACACGTTTCCAAAATGGATTCCAAATGACATGCATGTATGTTCAACAAACTAAATAGTAAAATAGATAGAGAGTTAACAACAAAAAATCCTGTCGTGTATGCTTTCTGTAATTAAGGACAGGAGTCAAGAAAAATTAATATAAACCCAAATTTTATGGTGTGTAAGGGAAGGAATCAAGAAAAAATTATAAAAAGTTGAAGTTTTAGTGTTTAATGACAAATAGTAATAATTCAGGCATCATATAGTTTCTCTAACTAAAATAAAGAAAAAATTTAAATGAAACTGATAAATAATTCAAAAAACTGATAAAGAAAAAACCTTTGATTCTTGAGAGCACAACAAAGCATTAATATCACTGTTGCCTACCAGCCCCCTCTTCTCAAAGGGCGAAACATTACACTCCAAGAGTGAATAATGGTTCTATAAATTCAACAGAAGGCCCAAAGTTCTATTCTCTTCTCTTTTTGGGGTAGAATTGATGTAGAAAAAAAATTGAAGGCAATTGTTTGAAACAGGAACAAAGTTTTTTTTTAAAATAAGTTAGGCATAACTGGATCTGTTAGGTTCCGAATCATGTGAATCTATTGATTCATATTATTTTGTTGGATTCAAGGGGTGAATCAGTTGATTTAGTGAAAATGTAATTGTGTGTGTGTGTGTGTTTTTTTTTTTCACCCGTCTTCAATTTAATGAAATTCAGATCAACTTGGTGTAAGATAGATTTAAATTGTACAAATCAAATCGCGGATTGTACGATTCTAATAACCATGGTGTGATGTGCTTAGTTTCTTATGTGACAAGGCAACTTTGCTGCAAGCTTTTTTCATTTGTAGGTGAGGTGTGGGTGTCTTTTTTTTTTTTTAGGCAAAATTTTGGGGTTCTTGTAAAAGGAGGGGAGAGTAATGTTAGCACTGCTTGGGAGCAGTTAAAAAAAAGTCCTTATAGCTCTTATAACTTTAAATATTGGCTTGTGCAGCAATAAATAGTAGGTGTTTTGAAGATAAGGAAAGATCCATTTCGGACCTGAAGCTATTTTTCTTTACCACTTTGATGTATTGGTTGGCTGCTTTGCGAAACCAATCATTTGCTTCTGTTTTTGATTTACTAGATTCTTTCTGTTTTTGATTTGTTTACCCCATGTACACTTCTTGTGTAATTGGTGTTCATTTTTGTTATCAATAAACTTTTTACTTATAAAAAAAAATAAAAAAAATTGCAAAAAGTAGTACTTTAGAACTACATATGCACTTATTTAAGAACTCTGGAATGGCTTTTGGCCACTTAAAAATGACACTGTAGAGAGGCAGTAGCACACATGTAATTTTCTTCAGATATAATGGCAATTTTGCAAATTGTACATCTCTCTCTCTCCTGAGTGGCTGTTGCATGCATGTCTCCCTCTGCAGCTGTAGCTGCCCCCTCAACTCTTGCCCCATCACTGCTTTGCCCTTCTATTTTGCCCTTACGAGCTTCCTCCTCATTGCACTGCTGCCTCCTACTCCTCTCCCACCTCCTACTCCTCCTCTGCCAGCCTCCTCCATCGTTACCCACTGCCCCCTCCTTCTCCTGCCTCCTCCTACTCCATCTTACTAACCTCTTGGATTTGGGATGAGAAGCAGATCAGGAAAATGATTTGTTACTTAGAAAAGTTAATAATGTTAATTAAAAATATTAGTTAAATTATAGTTTATTTTATAGAATATTAAAAATGCCAATTAATATAAAATTAACTAAATTGTTAATTAGAAAATATTAATAATGTTAAAAAAAATTATTGAGAACAAATAAGTACAATAGTGGAAGAACAGGATGCTTGCCTATATGAAGAAAAAAATTACAATAAAATTGCCTTCGATTCCTTTGCATGAATGAGATTACTTGTTGACCTTATCTAATGAACGATGCTCTCCCTTAAATAGAACTAATTTTAGTTCTAAGGGACTTTCTTGTCTTTCTTAATGAGATGCTTTAGGCCTCTCAAGCAGAGAACAGGAAGAATAATTTCTTTTTTTCGTTGCACTCATGTAGAGAAAATTAGTAATTTTGGAGTATCTTGCAGATAGATGACCGGAAAAGTAAACAATCCACTCATAAGAGTAGAAGAATTGAGGTTCTTATTACACTTAAAAGAGGCAAGAAAATTTAGCAATCATGAGTGTGCCCATACCATGTTAATGGGGTAAAGGATGTAGCATCTATCTATGAACTGAATGTTCAACAATGAAGTTGTTATGTTTTCCTTTGCTCATCTTCTTTACATGATTGCATAATCTTTGTTCATGTGCAAGTAGTTTCTTAAGAGGTTGTTAAGTAGTTATATTGGTTCTTTTCTACCTTTTCAGGCGGCAATGGATTATCAGAAACAAATAGTCAATTATTTTAACTGGAAGGGTGTTTCTGTGATATTCTTATTTCGGCGAAATCATTTGCGGAGGCTCCTCTCTCTCGTGGCCAATGCTTATGATAAAGATGCAAAGCAGATCAATGGCACTCACAAGTCTCACGTGCATACAAGGGAAGAGGTATAAGACTCTGTGTGCGTGTTTGTGTTTGAAAGTCCTTCCAGTGATCTTAGCCAACTGATACTCAGCTTCTTACTTATAAATAGAATAATTAATTAGATTGTTCAACATCATCCATTCTACTTATTTTCCATTAGCTTCCCTTATATTTTCTGTACAATTGGTTCTATTGGAAAAAGGAAGTTGTATTTTATTTTATCTATCAAATATCACAATGTGCGTGCACACATGCACTTGTGGATGTATTAGTATGGTTTGTAGTTTGGAATATTGCTCCTTCTTGAAACAAGATATTTAACAAGAGGGGTTAGCAAAATAAGCTGTTGAGATGGATAAATCAGAATTAAAGAATTAGTGCTTCATGAGATATTGAAGGTCTCACCAAATAGTGGTAATAAGGGAAAATTGTCGAAGATGGTTATGTGCACCACCAGTAAGGAGCTTCTTATGGATGGTTAACATGGATAAAAAGGTGACCGTGAAAAAGTGGATTCAGCTTGTGGGAAACACATCCAGTATAAGATATCTATTCTTGATCATTTTTCTAGATTTTTGTGAAGAACCATATTTCTCCTTGTAAACTGCTGCTTTTCATCACGTGTTTCTCCCATGCTTGCTGTGCATTTTACATGTTGCATCAGGTGGCATTTGGCTGGCAATTGGAATTGGAACCGAAATACCTTGGAATAAGTTGGAATGACAATTCTCCCCTTGCACTTTGTTCAACATTTAATTAGAATCAGAATTTTTATTGTTAATATTTGGTATATGCAGCAATTATATTATACTATTACAATTTTTAATTATATAATAACTATTTTCTATTATATTAATATATTCATCACCATTATATACTTTAATATATTAGTGTCATCATCATCATCCTGTATTTTATTATATCTTACAATATTTCATTTGCTTTTACGATGTTTACTAATTTTATTTTTTACTATATATTCTTTAGTTATTACATTTTCTTATGGTATATAATGGCATAATGTGACATAACATAGTATGTATTGTATTAGATTGCCTATATGTTTTGATATAAAATAACTGTTATATAATAAATTAATGATCATATGACAATAATAATGATAATTTTATTATAAAATAGTATTATATCTTTTTTTATCCAAAAGGAATATATTAATATAGAGACAGATAGAACTACAACCAAGGAGAGCACAAGAGATCTTCATTGTAGGAAAACCAAAAGAACAAAAAACAGGAGAGAAAAAAAAAGAAACAAAAAACAAAATGTAACGAACCCTAATTATGAAAACCCCTATTTAATCCTTTCCCTTCATAATTGATAGAACTCTGTAATATGCTGTTGACCTTTTGTGGCTTTTCTTTTGTGCCCCATCCAATTGAATTCATTTCCTCAATGATCCCCCAACAATAAACCTGTGCCATCGAGAAGTTTTTGAGATCCCACATTTTGCAGACCGACCTTTTCCACAGGAGTAGATAATCAGTGATCACCTATCCCTACATTGATTAGTCACTGCTAAGTCTGCTCCCAAAACCCCTGCAGAATAGCTATATCCTCCAGACTTTCTAACAGAGAAGGAGACGCCTAGGATAGACCCCCAAGTGCGTCAAAAGAGTTAGAGACATGATCCATTTTTTTCATGAATATTACCCAACAATAATCCACTTACCACATGCAAAATCTCTACCATACTGTCCTCGTTCGAAATATCCCCCAACCCCACCTTTCTTTCCTTCTGAAAATGATTCTTCCTTTATCAAAAATCAGAATTTGAACAATTTTGAGATTCCTCAACATAAAAAACTTTCTCAAATAATTTATTTTACAAAATTTACCTCCTTGCATGTTTGAGCTCATACAACTAATAACAAGCAAGCCTTTTTTACTTTTCCCTTCCCTGCTGATCGACACTTATACACCTTTATATCCACAGCCTTATTGCACTCTTTTCCATCCTTGCTTTTACGAGAAATACTCATCTCTTAAGCATACGAAAAATTACCAAATTTTTCCATTCAAGCCTCCAACGTTACTCCACCCCCAGATGAACAACCCTACTCCTTACTGCAATAAGAACTCTTTTGGGCCTCTTTTCTGCTAAGAACCCCACAAAAGGAAACCTCTTGACCCTTATTAGAAAATTTATCTACTCCATAGACTAATATGCCTACCTTCTGGTCTCTGTCAGCACTATTTATATAATTTACCCTTTCAATAGGTTGGCCCAACTGGGAAGAAAAGGAGTTCTCTTTAATTTCCAAAGAAAGCTTCATACCAACCCATTTTAATCCTGAATATGGGCTTCTTCGCATGACTGGTTCAACTTTAAATTTAAATGACAAAGAACCTCTCGCTTTTTTAAGTTCGTAGCTGAGCTCCAATATGAACAGAAAACTCCCTGGCCTAAGCTTCATCACTTGCTCCTCCCCATGAGAAACTCTAGCTGTCCCTACCAATCTTGCAACCGTGTTTGTAACCCTACGCACTTTGACTATCGGAGTCTTCTTTGAATGACTTGTGCATTCTGGCAGTGAATGCCCCAATTTGTTTGATTGATCTCACCACCACACTGAGTGCATGTGTGATACTTCCCAGTCATCACACCATGCCTTCATGTTTGATCATCTCGATTACATACTAATTACTACATCGTTGGCAATCTTCTCTATTGACATCATCTGATTCCACAATAGAAGGACTTACCTCATCTATGCCACGACGATTAGGATGGAGCTCCCTTGTCACCTTGCAGAACCCTTTCACAAAGCTGTCACCCATCACCTTTTGAGCCACTTGATATGAACATCAAGAATCTCTTCCGTTTCCACCACAGCCCAACTCCAAAAACTTCCTGTTGTTGTTATATGAATCAGCATCCAATACTGAACAGTACCGATTCGAACACTTTGAAAAACCCATCCCAACCAGCCAAAGCTTGATAAGCCATTAGAGAACCACTCAACAGCACCTTTAGGAAATATCACTCACCTACTGCATGAATCATTGAGTTCGACGAGCCGTACTTTGTCCAAACATAGATTGAAAGTTTGCTTTTGTGCATCTCTCTTAATTTATTCTATTGAACCCAAGGCGCAAATCTTATACCAAACATAGATTGAAAGTTTGCTTTTGTGCATCTCTCTTAATTTATTCTATTAAACCCAAGGCGCAAATCTTAGAGAGAGCAAATGGGAGATTTCGGGAGAGAGAACCTATGTAACCCATTGTGGGAGTAATGATATTCTATTATATTCTTGAACATTACAATATATAATAATATATTTTAATAAAAATATTATGATCACGATTATGATTATTGTTGATGCTAAAAATTGAACTCGATCTCTGCTTCCACAATTCATGATGATCATCTGTGAGCAAGAAGAAAAAGAAAGCTTGGGAGATCCTACGTGGCCGTCGGGGGCCTTCTTTGATGCTCAAGTCAGCATATGTATAGGTAACATAGTTATAATTTTTCTATAGAATCTAAAGCATGTCTCCTACCTTCTTCTGGTATGTGCCTTTTATAAGCTCCCCCATTGTCCAAAGGGTTAAATGCTCCATCAGTAAGGGGTTATTTGTTATTATGGGAGGTATATATTATGCCTCTTAATATTCCTCTTTAATATAAGGAAAGTTAATGGTCTTCCTCCATTAATGACTCTCAAGCCATGTAGACCATAGGGTATTTTCACCCATATCAGGTGCCCCCCACTCCTGAACCTTGGAAGGCCCTTTTGGGCTTGGGAGTATTTCAAAAATCACATTTTCTCCTGCTTGCCTACTGATTATGGTAGAACTCATTTGTCAATTATGAGTAGACCTCATTTATTGAATATGAGCTCACTGTCATTTATAACCAGAGCTCATACATCAGTTTATGAGCATAGCTCATTTTTATTTTATAAGCAGAACTTATATCTCAATTTATGAGCATAGCTCATATGCGATTTTAGAGTAGTCATTTGTCAATTATGAGCATAACTCATTTGTTGAATATGAGTAATGAGCAAAGTTCATCACTCAATTATGAACGGAGCTCATCTGTCAATTTGTGAGGAGAGCTCATCTTTCATTTACGAGGAGAGCTCATTTGTCATTAATGAGCAGAGCTCATCTGTCAATTATGAGCAAAACTCTATTTGTGCTTGGCCATTCTGCCAAGTAGGCCATTTGGTCATAATAGAAATCTTATGAAATAGCCAAAAATTAGATGATCTTCGAAGGAAAGATACCAAACCAGAAATTATTGCATTGCATATTAAATTATATTAGAATGATCTTGAATTGACTTTTGAAGCCTTTATTTTTTACCAGTGCTGCTGCTGCGCTTACTATTTTGGAGTTCTTCATGCATTTGATTATTTCTTGTTCTATAAGCTGTTTTTTCATTTCTTATGTTTAGGATTTCATTTCTTCTTGTATTAGCTTTCAGCCTTTTCCAGCTATTAATCTATTTGGAGTTTAATTCTTTCAAAAAATAAAATAAAATAAAAATTTTGAAACAAAATAAAATACCTGGATCCACCTGATGAGTTATTTGACAAAAAATAAAATCTCTATCCCAATGTTATATGTATTAGGATGTGTGAATGTGTAGTAATTTCAGAGAATTGCTATTGCATATGAAGATTGACCCGGAAAATTTATTACCTAGTGATTATACAATTGAGCATAATCTATGCGACACAATATTACATGCTGAGTTATAGTGCATGCATTTGGATTTTTATGATCTACATGGGTGAAAATACACTATGGTCCACATGGTTTGAAAGTTATTGATGGAGGGAGACCACTGGTTTTCCTTGTATTAAAGAGGATTATTAAAAAGTGCAATTTATATACCTCCCATGATAACGTATATCCTCTTATTGATGGAGCATATAACTTTGATGGGGCATTTAACACTTTGGGCTTTGGGAGTGTTTATAAAAGGCACATACTAGGAGAAGGTAGAGGACACGATCTAGATTTTATTGAAAAATTATAATTACATTATATATATATTATCTGCTACCAACTTGAGCATAGGAGAAGGCCCCTGAAGTAAACTGGGGGTCTCCTAAGCAATCTTTTATTCTCGGTTGTAGATGATTGTCACAAATTATGGGCACATAGATTGGATGTGATTTTTTAACGCCAGTTATGATTGAGATCATGATTATTATTATTATTATTATTATTATATTCTTGTAAAATATCTTGCGCACTTATGTGAATATTTATGTGTGTGCATACTCTTATACATGTGTATGGGTATATGTATGCATATTGATATGTTATGCATACATATGCATGTATGTAGTGATCCATTGCATGGATGATTGTTTGTGTTATATCATAGTCCTTGATAGTACAAGAAAGATTTATTGATCCAAATGAGAGGTTGACAGCCTTGTGAAGTTGCAAAACTAAGCCAATAACCGGTTGGAGGCTTGATATAAGCAATGTTTTAAAAGGCTTAATCGAGACTCGCCTCAAGGCTACGCATGTCTAAAACGGTTTGAGACTCAATCTAAAATACCAAATCCCAAAAAGGCTAACACATTACACACTGAGGCCTACGCATTTGTACAAAGGCATGCCTTTTGCACCTTTTTACTTGAGGCTTCTGCATTTTGGGTGTGTGATTCTCAAGTAAGATTTGGCTAGAAAATATTAAATTCATGTTTATATAAAAGGAATGTTATAATATGAATTGATTTCTAAAACTCTTGAACCTCAACCTTTCCAAAAAAATTGATTTGTATCTTAGATCTTGAAAAATAATTTGAACTTTGTAATGTTATAGCTATCTCGTCATGATTTATATAATGAATTTAAGTTAGCAATTTTTTTGAATGGCCAACAAGTAGTTTGCAAATTGTATTTGATTTTTTTTTAACTTTATATTTGTGATTTTCTTAACATTTTCTTTATTTTTAAAGTATGTAATTTATTTACATATTTTTATCTAAAAATAAAATTCTCAAAAGGCTTATGCCCCAACGCCTTAATGCTTACGCCTTGCCTCTGAAGGGTTAGAGCGCCTCGCCTTACGCCTTCGCCTTTTAAAACATTGGATATAAGTGTATATGCATGTATGTTAAGGGCAGGATTGGGTTTTAACATTTCTTATGATTGAACAGTATCAGAATTTGATCTGAGCTAGGAGGCTGGAATCAAGACATGTGCTTAAGAGTGAATCCAAAATTGGTATAAAAATAGGAGTTGGAATGGGATTCCACAAATCAAGCATTAGGAATCCGAATCGACCAATCCAATTCCAATCCTTAAGAGGCAATTCTTGATTGCCAAACGCCACCAAACACCAGGGTATAGGGAACTGTGGTTGATAAAGAATTATTTTATAAAAAATAAAAATTTCTTTGACCAATTTAATGTTGGCATGCTTGGCAAGTTGAGCAACTTGTAATCATCCAGGAGTTGCTGGTGTTCTCAGAGTTACAGTTCTTATGCCATCTCTAATTTGATCCTAGATCATGTGGGTGCACGCATGTGTAGCACTAGTTTCGGAGGCTGTATGAAGTTATCATGATTGACAGAGAAAATAATCTAGAGCAATATCTAATTTATTTATTTCAATTGTCATTTTCCTTATTATTATCGTCAGTGTTTCATCATTTGTATGCACCTTTTATGCGATTGTGGATCATTGCAGGCTGACCTACTGGCACAATTCAAGCCTACACTTGATGTCAGTGGCCTAATACCAGACCTTACTAGGGCCGAACGCCTTATTGCAGATTCTTTGGAGTACTTCAAGAGCAGTCGCCATATGATTTTATTTTATGAAGACATCATAAAAAATACCAAGGTATCAGCAAGAGAATTGATTACCTTTTAATTTTCATAAACATATGCATTTTGACATCCATTATGCTGTTCACAGGCATTATCAGATGTTCAAAAGTTTCTTGGAGTTCCAGTTAGAAAACTAGTGAGCCGCCAGGTGAAGATTCACATCAGACCCCTTTCTGAACAAGTCAACAATTGGGATGATGTTTACAAGACACTGAAAGGATCACAGTATGAGCATTTTCTATACAATCCAGACTACATTTCCTAGTTTTGTTCAAATTATGAATTTCATCTACAGTGTACAGCATGATATATTTCTTATTAATCCTACTCTGTATTTGAGGATTTTCTTGTTAAGCAGTTGCCATCTTAGTGTTCTGCAATGTTTTTGAAGAGATTTAAAAGGAGGGATATTCTGGCATAACTTCCCATTCTCCCTAATTATTTGAACTCGTAATCAAGATACACTGATACAATGAAGTGAAGAAGATCCCATATATTCCAAATAAAAATTTAGTAGGACCAAGTCCTTCGCAAGGTGTTTGATTGCATAATCATCTTTGTTTTAAGATTCAAGGCTGTAAATAAACCACGTGCAATAGTTTCTTGTTAGTAAAGAAAGTTTATGTAATGTCTCTCTCTTAATATATCTTTTTTCTAATAAGAAAAACTATATTTATATATGTGTGCGAATATGCATACAGGAAGAGCTCCCTATGATTATGATTGATGCACTATAATTTAGAACATTTGAAGAAACAAATGAAAAATTGTATATGGCATGGTACCTTATTCTGATTCTAATTTAAGAATGCTTTGTAATTGTTGCCAAGACATTGCTGAGCTTCTGTTACTCATTTGATAGGGCTTTGACAGTCCTGTGGAGGAAGAACCATGAGGGTCTGTTTGAGTTGTGACATTATTAACTTGAAAGGCACTGTTAGAAGCTGAGCTAAATGTTTAGTTGCCACTTATCATAGTAGGTGTCTTTTCCATATGTCTCTTCCATCTGTGAAGTTTAATTAATCTTCCAGTAGAAGCAGCTTTTAATGGGCTGATCATTCATGCCACTATAGGAGAACCTTTCTTTATCTTAAAGTTCCATGCTTGGTGAAAGATATGCTAGCTATGTGTATTCCACTTGCATTATGAAATTCATTGCACTTTTGCACGTACAATTCCTTTTCAGTTTTCCATTATTTGTGGCGCAAGGAAGTACTGTGTTCATTGTAAAATTTGAGTAGTTTTGAAATATAGACTGCTTTTAATATATAAATCTATGAATATTTGTGTTAGAACAATTATGGCATTTTGAAACGAAGATTTTACACTGGAGGAAAAACTACCAATGGTGCTTGAGGTTTCAGTTTGGGTTTGTACAAGCTTTGAGCTACCTATTTGCTTTTCTCTTAAGTGGGGAGGAGGCGTAGTTGTTAGGTTTCCATTTAAGGTATGGTTACAGTCTTCCTTAGGTAAAGTTGTTCTGAAGGTCTTAAATTTCGATTTGGCTCAAATTTTGGAACTCCAAAAGTACGAAAATATCGATTTTGATTTGAAAAAACAATGGAAATCCGTAGGAAAGCATGAAATTCTTTGTGAAACTTTAGAATTGGTTTAAAAACATAATAATTTAGGTTTTAGTACTAATATATTACAAGTTAAATACATCTATGTTGTGTATAAGGTGGAAAAGTTGTAATATAATGTGTATCAAATATATGTGTAAAATAATGTATAGTTTCATATTCAGCTAATGCAAATGAAATTAATAAATTATTTAAATATTATTTATTATACAAATAACGATAATTTAGACATAAATGGTTAAATAAAATGTTACTGTAAGTTTATTTTTTCATATAATTTCAAAAGTATTTCTAATAATATTTTATTTTAAAAAAATAAATAAAATAAATTAAGAGTAACGATAGGATACCTAGGGAAGTTTTATGGTAGGTTTTAGAAAAAAAAAGGGTGTATGTTGTAGGTATACCGATGTCATTAAAGATATGTACAATGGAGTAATGACTAGTGTAAAGACTATAGATTGAGAAAGTAGAGAATTTCCAATTACCATAGGTGTAAATCAAGGATCTGCTTTGAGTCCTTATCTTTTTGCTTTAGTGATGGACTAATTGACTAAGAGTATTCAAAAGGAGATTACATGGTATATGTTGTTTGCAGATGATATTGTATTAATTGACGAAACGAGGGACGGAGTAGAGACTGAGTTAGAATTATGGAGAGAAGCTTTGGAATTTAGAGGCTTTAGGATAAGTAGAAATAAAACAGAATATATGAAATGTAATTTTAGTAATGATAGGAGGAATATTGGAGAAATCGTTAAAACTTGTGAAGAAATAAATAGCATTTGTAAATTTCGATACTTTGGATCTATTATGGAAGTTGAAGGAGAAATTGAAGATGATGTAATGCATAGAGTTAAAGCAGATTAGGTAAAATGGAGAAGTGTTTCAAGTGTGCTATGTGATCGTAGAATATCCTTAAAATTGAAAGGAAAATTTTATAGGACAACTATAAGACCAGTTATGCTATATGGATCGGAATGTTGGATGACGAAGAAACATAATATTTAAAAAGTAAAAGTTGCTAAGATGAGAACGCTTAGATGAATGAGTGATTTAACATTAAAAGATAAATTAAGGAATGAACATATTCGTGGTAAGTTAGGTGTAGTTCATGTAGAAAATAAGATAAGAGAGAGATGACTCAGATGGTATGGACATTTGCAATGTAGGCCACATAGTGTACCTATGAGGAAAAGTAACTTAGTTATTGTGGGGGGGGGGGGGCAGTAGAAGGGGTAGCAGTAGACCTAAAATAACTTGGAAGGAAATAGTGAGTAAGGATTTAATATCCTTGAATCTATAAAAAAAAATGGTGGATGATCGCATAAATTGACGGAAAATGATTCATATAGCCGACCCTCTAAGGCTTGGTTTTGTTGTTGTTGTAAATAAAATAAATTAAGAGAGAAATTTTACTTCACTCCTAAATCTTTTATTTGAATTATGAGAAAATTTCATTGTATAGTTAAAATTACGATAAGTTTTGCTAAAATTTCGGGATGATTCATTGAGATTTTCACAGAAATTATACAAGATGGAAATCGACTGCCATTTCGATTTTGAGGGTGGTGGAGACTGGAAATTTAAGACTGGTTGTTCTTTGGTTGGTTCCCCTTCTTTAAGAGGAACCTATGCCAAAAGGGCACTACTTTAAGTGATGCCAAACAGCACCTTAAAGATTAAGTTTTGTCCTAGAGATACATGGATAGCCACATTTTTCTTCTGGAATGAGGTTTTTAGACTTGGAAGTTATTTTCTTTGCTTTGCCTTTTCTGCCTCTTCTTTTGGGTTAACAAACCCTGGGCATGGACTATTAGCTCCACTACCACCTCACTCATAAATCTGAGTCTCACACCCTAGCCAACTCTGAATTTGTACCTGTCGAAACATGGTATAATTTTCTTGTCAGAACACTAAATCTAACAATTCAAAGTTTCATTTCAAAATTTTCCCATGCATGAAAGTATTGCAACCAGAGGTGAAAATAAACTTGTTTTGTATTATTGTGTGAAGTGAAGAGTAAGAACAGATCTGCCCGAGGCCCCTGAAATCTGACTAACATTTTGCTGCAGGAGCAGCGTATGTAGTTTTCTGTATATATTGTTGAATACTGGTAAGGGGAAAAATGAAGTTTTGGAAGCTAATTAACTTACATTTAGACTTTTTGTTTTCAGTCGTACCGAGTGTATGATGGTATTTGTGAGCATGTATATAATCTAATCTATGGATTCAATGCGTTATGTTCTACCACTTCACCCATATTGCAGTTTACTATTTGAGTGTATATTTTTTCATATAGCTTACATGCATTTGTATGATTCAGCCCCTTGAAAATTTTGATTTATGTTGCAGCATATATGCTTTAGAATCTGATAATTAGCTCTGTAGTTTAATCATGTTGAGTTAACCAAAGTTGCAATACCACAAACAAAAAAAAAAAAAAAATTGTGAACAAAAAGATGAAACTTTTTTGGGGGGTGGGGGACAAGAAACGTTGTTTAAATTATTTGAAGGATTTGTCAATATAAGCAGTACTCTGTCAAACTAATTAGACTGACATTATGGTTATACAGTATTAATTTGAAAAAGGAAAAAAGGCATTTTCATATAATAATAACTTCTTTTTTTTTCAGCAAAGTAGATTGAGATAAAACCAATCTAATCCATTTATGATAATTTATTTATTTATTTATTGTTGAGCTTTCTTAAGAAATGTTTAGGGTTTAGGGTTTAGGATGTTGTGTTGGGGGGGGGGGGGGGGTGTGTGTTTGTTTGTTTGGTTATGTGGTTGTAAACACTCTTGGTAGACAAAATTGAATGGAGACTAATTTTGCTTTCCTGCTAAGCTCTTATGTCAGATTTTTTTTTGTGATAGGGAATAGGCTGGAAATTTTTGTGAAACTTGTTGAAGGTTAAGCGCACACATAATGGATCAAAAGAAAATTGAAAAAAAATAAAACACTGAAGATTGCTTTAAATTTTATATATGTACATACATGCCTCCCAAGGCACATTGGATATTTTTTATGGGGGAGACTTCACGCATTAAGGGTTTAGGCCATGTGAAACCTTCCACTTATGTTGAAATATTTTTTAAAATATATGACTTCATGGGTGGGTTTTCAAAATCTTCCTTTGATGAATTTTCTAAAACATTTAAAGTTATGTGAGTTTGTCCCACATTGAAAAAAAGTGGAAAAGGAAAGGTCATTAATAAATGACAAAGTAGAGTAATCTTTTAAAATTGGTTAAGAGAAAGTGCTAGTGTATACTCTAATGTGCACCGTCCGCACATGCGCATGCGTGGCGTGGGCTATAAGGCGCTAGTGGCACATTTAGTTGGCGCACAATCTAACACTTAACATGCTTGTATCGTTGCGAGATCATGACCGTTGATCATGATCGGATGGTTAAAAATTAATCTTATATTTTTATATATATATTAAAGGACAGGCGACTGATGATAAGTCATCAGGCGACTGTGGTGCTTCTGTATTTGAAAATATTCAAACAGAATAGGAACAAAAGACTGACCCTATCAGGCTCAGTCGCCTGACCCCATTCTGACTTTCAGAATATGCTTTAAAAGAGCACAAGCGACTGACCTCTTGAGGTCAGGCGATTGATGCGTCAAACAACGCTGAACGGATGCAACCTTTCTGAACAGATGCAACCTATCGGAAAAGACATGATTTTGTCTATATAAAGACAAAGTTAGCTCTACGAAATATATAGAAAATTAATCATTCTCTCCTTCTCTTTCTTACAAAAAGCTTCCTCAAATTATATCAAATTTGGATTCTATTTTTTGTAGAGATAGAATTCCCAGTTTTCATTTGTGTATAACGCAAACTGATATCAGATCATAATTTGAGCTTCATTGTATCCTGAAAACATATTTGCTGACTTAATACACATTAATCTAGTGGTGACAAATAACGTTTCAAGGAAAACTTCATTATAACGTGCTTTAAAGCGAATTTTCAGTGCGCATTTTCCTTATCCTATTCTTACAACTTATTTATTGACTTCAAGTGGCTACCCTTCTAAACATAACTCAACATAAATCTAAATAGCTGTTGTGCATGTGTATAATAATTTATCGTAAAAACCTGCCATGCAAGGTAAATGATGATGCAAAAGTTATAGTAATTCTAATCAATGTGTAATAAGGTGGAATAAATATTTTTCATAGTGTGATTTTCCAAGACAAATGATGGATGCACCTTATGCTAACACAAACTTTTACATGTTTATTTGTCTTAAAGTAACATCTTTTATATGCATGCGTGCGGATATTGTTGTGCCAGGCACCCCACTTGTGCCAAACACTAATACTACAACTATTGCTATTGAATATAAAAAAAATTAAAGTAATGTAGAAACTAATAATAAAGCAATAAAAAGAACAAGATAAGAAATTTATGAGGTTCGATATAGAATTACCTACGTCCTTGGGCGCCGATGATCAATCCACTACTTCTTGACAAAGTACAACTTTGAGGTGTGTTTTACAAATGAAGAGTTGAGTTCTTTATATAACTTCAACCTCAAGTCTAAAAAATACTTCTCTCTAATGTGGGATAAATAATATAAAAAATTCAAAACCACCTTTTATACTAAGGTGGAAGTATTCTACCAATGTGGGACAAAAAAACAACAAATCTCCACCTTGACGATAAATTCAACAAAATTTTCAGTCACCAACATTTTCTGGAGTTCCACATCATCGGCGCCTTCCAAAAATACTCAGATTTGTAGGATATTGATCAAGTCCAAACAATGTTTGAACTTGATTGTTGTCACAATCTTGGTCAACATATCTGCGGGATTTTCAGTTGTAGCAATCTTCTGAACAAGTATCTTGCCTCCATTAATAATATCCCGCATAAAATAAAACCGAACGTCGATATGCTTCGTTCATGCATGGTAGACTTGGTTCTTTGCCAAATGAATAGCACTTTGACTATCACAGAACACAACAATGTGCTTCCGTACAACTCCCAAATTTTCAAGTAAACCCTGCAACCAAATAGCTTCCTTAACAGCCTCTGAAGCTGTCATGTACTCTGCTTCTGTTGTAGACAAGGCAATGGTAGACTGTAAGGTAGACCTCCAACTCACTGGACCATTAGCAAATGTAAAAATATATCCAGTCGTTGATCGACGTTTATCCAAATCACCTACAAAATCCGAATCTACATATCCAACAACACGTTATTCAATAGTATTATTTTTCTCAAATACTATACCAATATCAATCGTATTCATAATATATCTCAAAATCCATTTCACAGCTTGCCAATGTCATTAACCCGGATCATGCATATACCTGCTCACCATACTAACAGCTTGTGAAATATCAAGTCTAGTACAAACCATTGCATACATCAGACTACCAACAGAACTTGCATAAGGAACCTGTGACATATACTTACGTTCCTCATCTGATTTAGGAGATAAAGCAGCAAGTTTGAAATGAGGAGCAAGAGGAGTGCATACTGGTTTTAATTGCTTAGACATGCCAAAACTCTGTACTACCTTCTTCAAATACTGTTTCTGAGACAAACTAACTCTTCCTCTCATTCTGTCTCTGCGAATCTCCATGCCAAGTATCTTCTTTGCTTCACCAAGATCTTTTATCTCAAACTCTTGATTTAACTGACTTTTCAACTTGTTGATTTCTTCCCTATTCTTTGAAGCTATCAACATATCATCAATATACAAGAGTAAATATATAAAAGATCCATTTTGTAGTCTGCGAAAATAAACACAATGATCATGTTTATTTCTTATGTACTTCTGACCCGTCATAAACTGATGAAATCGTTTGTACCACTGTTTTGGAGACTGTTTTAAACCATACAACGATTTAAGCAATTTACATACCCAATTTTCTTTTCCAGCAACTTGAAATCCATCTGACTGAGTCATATAGATTTCCTTTTCCGAATCACCATGTAAAAATGCAGTTTTTACATCGAGTTGAACTAGTTCAAGATCAAATTGTGCTACCAAAGCCAACAAAATTCGAATGGAAGAATGTTTAACAACTGGAGAAAATACCTCATTATAATCAATGCCTTCCTTCTGTGCGTAGCCATTAGCTACCAATCTAACTTTGAAGCAAACATTATTTGCATCTGGAAATCCTTTTTTTTTTTTTACATAAACCCATTTACAACCAATTTCTTTCTTACCCTTAGGTAGCTGGGCTAGCTCCCAAGTCTGATTCTGATGAAGAGACTACATTTCTTCATCCATTGCTTTTTTCCACTTGTCTGATTTAGAGTTCCTCATTGCTTCTTTAAAAGTGTAAGGAACATTATCATCCACAACTGGAAGTACATAGGCTACCATATCAGTATACCGAGTAGGTTTTCGAATTTCTCGTCTTGGCCTTTGAGAAACAATTGATTTTTGTTGCTGTGAAGATACTCGAATTGAAATCTCCTCTTCTTGTACACTATTCCCCACCGTAACTGGAGAGTTACCTTGTGTAGTCTCATTTCTCACTGGGTTTCCCAAAATTGTCTCAACCTCCACCCGTTGTTGAGTACCACTGGTCTTCTCTTCAACTCGTGACTCCTTGTGTATTGTTTTCTTCATCATCGCAAGTTCATCAAAAGTTACATCTTTACTTAAAATCATTTTTTTTGTCTCTAGACACTAAAGACGGTATCCTTTGACTCTTGCACTTAGCCCCAAGAATATTGCTTTCTTAGCTCTTGGGTCCAACTTAGATTCTTTAACATGATAATAAGCCATAGTACCAAATACATGTAAAGAATCATAATCACTAGCAGGCTTTCCAGACCATATCTCATAAGGTGTTTTTCCTCCGATTGCAGATGATGGTAGATGATTGATGAGATGACATGCATATTTAACAGCCTCAGCCCAAAACCTTTTTTCTAACCCAGCATTAGACAACATACATCGAACTTTCTCCAGCAAAGTCCGATTCATATGCTCTGCCACCCCACTCTACTGTGGTGTATTTCGAACTGTGAAGTGTCGAGCAATACCTTCATCCTGACATACCTTCATAAACGGGTCACTCATGTATTCACCACCATTATCTGATTTGAGCCGTTGAATCTTTTTGCCAGTTTGAGTTTCAACTAATTTTTTCCACTTAAGGAAAATATCACACACTTCATTTTTATGTTTCATAGAATACACCCAAACTCTTCTAGAAAAATCATCAACAAAAGTGACAAAATAATGCATACCACCCAATGAAGCCGTTTTTGTGGGCCCCCATACATCTGTATGGATGTAGTCTAAAATAATTTCAGTCTGGTGGATTGCTGTGCCAAATTTCACTCTAGTTTGTTTTCCCAGAATTCAATGCTCACAAAATTCAAGTTTGCACACCTCTGCACCTTTTAACAAACCTCGCTTAGCTAATTGTTGCAAAGATTTTTCTCTTGTATGTGCTAATCGCATATGCCATAACTTGGTTGTATCTGAACCTACATCTTTCTCAGAAACAACAGCTGCTGAGCCAATAACTGTACTACCTTGTAAATAATACAAGTTATTTTTCCTTATTCTTTTCATCACCACCAGCGCACCTGATTTAATCTTTAAGGTTCTATCTTTCAAAGTGACAATGAACCCTTAGATTCTAAGGCACCCAATGAAATCAGATTCTTCTTTAGGCTTGGAACATACCTAACATCAGTCAAGGTCTTAATTGTTCCATCTTGACATTTCAACTGTATTGATCCTATTCCAGTTGTTTTACAAGTATTATCATTTCCCATAAAAACAACCCCACCATCTAATTCTTCAAAATTAGAAAACCATTCCCTATTGGGACACATGTGATAGGAACAACCAGAATCCAAAATCCACTCACCAAAATAATGTAACGAAGATGTTCCAACAAGAGAAAAATTTGACTCACTTCCATCATCATTGGCTATATTGGCATTAGAATGTCCTTTGCCCTTATTCTTCTGCTGTAATTTAGGGCAATCTTTCTTCCAATGTCCTCTCTCACGACAAAAGGCGCATTCATATTTAGCAGGTCTCCCACGAGATTTACTCCTCCCATGAGATTTACTCTTCCTTCCAAGCATATGACTCTGAGAACGTCCCCTTATTGTTAGTGCTTCTGCTGTTTCCTTATGGATCCTCTGATCCTTCTTTCTGCATTCAGTACTAATCAATGCAGTACAAACAGCATCATAAGTAACTTTATCTTTCCCATACAATAAAGTGGTGGTCAAATGTTCATACTCATCAGGGAGAGAATTCAGTAACAATATGGTTTTATCCTCATCTTTCACCTTTTCATCCAAATTTAACAAATCGGCCAAAATTTTATTGAAAGCATTTATGTGATCATTAATCGAAATACCTGGTTGATACTGGAAGCGAAACAATTTCTTTTTCAAATAGAGCCGATTTTCTAGACTCTTGGTCATAAATTTATCTTCCAATGTCTTCCACAATTTCTTTGCAGATGTCTCCCTTATAACACAATATTTTTGATTTTTGGCGAGACATAGACGAATCGTACCACATGCCTGACGATTGATCTTTTCCCAATCTCTATCACCCATATCTACCGGTTTATCATCCAAAGCAATATCTAGTTCTTGTTGATACAAGATGTCCATCACCTCACATTGCCACATACCAAAATTATTGGTACCATCAAATTTCTCCACCTCAAACCGAGCATTAGCTATCGTCTTCGATGATGATGTTGAAGCTGAAAGGGTTGGAGTTCATGTGGACAGAGTTTCTTCTACTGCTGCACTAGTTTCTGCCATCTTCTATATATTCAATAGCAACCAACAAAGCAAAAAGCTTAGGATGAATAGTACGTACCAACTGTGTCTACTCTGTTTTATCCTATGAAATTCCACTTTGACTAGGCCGACCTCCAGGGAGCGACTGAGCCGCAATGGTCTCTGAGCACTCGCTTAGATAAGGTCTTTCTTAGGCATCAAACGCGGAATCAAGCATCCTAACAGAGGAACACCTCCGTATCAACACTATTCAACCTAGCTCTGATACCAATTGTTGTGCCGGGCACCCCACTTGTACCAAACACCAATACTACAACTATTGCTATTGAATATAAAAGAAATTAAAGTAATGCAGAAACTAATAATAAAGCAATAAAAAGAACAAGATAAGAAATTTACGTGGTTCGGTATAAAATTACCTACGTCCTTGGGCGCCGATGATCAATCCACTACTTCTTGACAAAGTACAACTTTGAGGTGTATTTTACAAATGAAGAGTTGAGCTCTTTATATAGCTTCAACCTCAAGTCTAAAAAACACTTCTCTCCAATGTGGGACAAATAATATAAAAAATTCGAAACCACCTTTTATACTAAGGTGGAAGTATTCTACCAATGTGGGACAAAAAAACAACAGATATACACACACAATGACTATTTTTTTAAGTCTATTCCATTCCTATCATACTTAATTTTGTGAAACACAAATAACCTTTATAATGGAGATTGTTTGCCTAGGTTCAACTAGCTAGATTTGTTAAGCATGGCTGGTTTTTGTGGGGAGTTCAATCTGTCTATATTTGGAACACCTAATGCCATCAAGTGTCTGAGAAGGGTAAAATGGTCATGATGTTACCTATCGTTTCCATGATTTGAACCTATGACCTTCTGATCAATCTCCCTTGATGCTAAACATTAGCTTATCCCTAAGGTAATCCTAATGATCTTGATTTAAGTAGAAGTTCTATAAGAAAACACTAATAGAAAGAATAATATAAACCCTTAATTGCTATTACTCTATTCCTAGTATCTTTTTTTGCTTTCTTCGCTTCAAGTGCAAATCACTTCATATCTTCACTTCTTTCTAATAAGCATTGTTCAATAGTGGCACTCAAAACTAACAGTTGTTTGTGATTGAAAATGTGTCAAGCTCAATATTGTTGGAGCTTGACTTATTTATAAATTTTTCACAATTATGATGCTGTGATTATTGGTCTGATTGGCCCAAAGGTTATGGTTAATATGGTTGGATATCTTGTTGGACAATCCTCAAATGGTACCATTTGAATAATATTGCATGTAGAAAGGCTTTTGCACCATAATTTATTGCCTTTTTACTCTTGATTGATGGTCACATTTTGGCTTTAATAGAACATCAAGCTATGAAAACTTAAAATAATGCACACTTTCCTAAACAAGTTCAATTACATTTGCTCTTATTGGCTTGAAGGAGCTAGGGTGTGCCAACACAACTATCAAGTCAAGGCCAAACTTAGATTGAACACCTATTGTAGCATCGAAAGCCATCGGTGATGGTGGAGTGTTACTCAAATCTACATGAAATGGTAGTTCAAGTATCATATTTTGGTGATGACTTTATCCAAACATTAGCTCTTTTCCATATACACCCAAAGTTAAAGCTAATATTGTGAATATTACTCAAATCTTTTTATATTGTGCAACATGCTAATTGTTTCATTTTTGACAATGACTTGACCACAATAGTAGATTGTTGTTGTACCAAAAATCATAACTAATTGTAAGAACTACTCAACTCATTTGTTATTTTACGATAGTCCAAGTGTTATGCTTTAATTATAATGATCAACATTGCGAGCCTTTGTTGCTCAAACATATTATTGTCCCATCTTGTTTAGTAATCATCTGGCAGCACTAAAATCAAATTAACTAGTTATTTTCTTTGGTACCACTAGTTGGGTTGAGAGAGATTGTAAGAAAGATATAGTATACTGGTAGTCAAAACGTTACTCAAAGATTAGAGTGTCATGTTTATCACTTGATTAACACCCCAAGTCCTTAATCATGCATGTTAATCACTACATTAATTAACAAACACCGTTCGTTTTCTATTCCCAAATACGTTTGAAACCCAAAACCAACTTAATATTAATGATATTTAAAAAATAAAAGCATACATAAGTAGAATTTGAGGTTGGATTGTTGTATTTAAGAATAGTTATTAATGTTAATTTGTTACGCTTATATTATACAAAGCTTTTGACACATGAGAGGATCAACAACTACCATTACACTATCTGTATCTTGATACTTAATTTATGTTTTTATACTAAAAGAAGGTGAATTATATATCAAGATCGTGAACACTGGCAATAGAATCTAAAATAAAATGATATTTAGACTTTAAAGTGGAATTGAATTGAAATGGTGTGATTGTGTGCGCGCACTCACCATATAAGATGGATTTTTTCTCACACGAGTCAGTAGCTCATTGTGTGCCAATCAACTTGTGCAATCCAAGGGTCCTTTCCAACTTTGTTGAACCTGCTAAAATATTGTCATCAACCTTTACATTCATCACCTTTTACAGTGATTGCTGCCACTAGAATTGGCACCATTTAGTGTAGCATAGCCTTTGTTCTTTTGTCTGTGCCCACACTTCCTCTTGGCTTTGCCATCTCCCCGGAATTATTATAGCAGTTTGGTGTAGCCAAGAGCACAAAGCAGCTTCAAAGTGAAGAACTTATGAGTCCCCAATTGATTGAGCATAAAGATTCACGCTTTTTGAATCTTTGACTGGAGCTGTTGAATGAGAGGAGCTTGGTATCATTCAATCATAGAAGCCCTTTTTGGTCAAGGGAATGGGCCTTTTCCAGACATGATTTGAGTGTATATCAAAGGCTTATGCGATTTGCGTGTGTGTGTTTGCATTGCTTTGTTTTGCTTTGCTTAAAGGGGGTGACAGCTGGGGCATTTCTCATTGTTCTTTCTCTAAATGAAGGGAAAAAGAATGTGGATGAAAAAGGATCTTTGTGTTTTTGGATCTTTGGATGGCAACAAAAGTGTTGTGAAGATCATAGAAGTGCATAATGGGGTTAGCGTTGAGGTTTGATGCATTAGAAAAGTTTGTCTTGGCAAATGATGGAAGTGGAAAAGGTTTCTCCACTTGAAAAAGTGTAATGGAATGATCTCGCATCATATTTGGTTTGTGGAATAAATGAAATAGAAATAGAACCGTTGTTGCATAAAGATATAATTACTTTCAAGATACATTTAGCTTTACTCTAAAATATTTTTCTAAAGAGTTGAGATTATTGCAACTGATTTTGTAGTATTGGTATGACTAAAATTGTCATAACATAAAATTTTAATAGGTCACAAAAGAAAATATGCTATTACTATAAAATAACTATTGACGATTCAAATTTTTTTTTTTTTTATAATAAATCCATAACATGAAATAAGTAAAAAGTACCAAAATAGCTTGGTATTTTGCATAATTCAATTGGGTCAAGTTTTATCGTATTTAAACTTGTTTATTAAACTTTTAACCGAGCCTGATTGAGCTTGAATATGTTTATCCAAACCTACTAATAAAAGAATTAATCGAGTTAAGAGTGGAGCTTTACTGTGAAGTTAATTGATTAAATCTTTTACAAGATTGGGGACTAAGCCCAACTTAATCACACTTATTGATTAAAGTATTAAAGCGAGTTTGAGTCAAACCTGAGTTCGTGTTGAGCTTTGATTACTTTTAATTTAAAGATAAATTTATTTGATAAATTTATTTGATAAATTTATGAAAGTAATTTAAAATAAAAAAAAAATTAAATGCAATTTTATTTCAAAAATACTTAGATAGACAATGACAACCTTACGGAATACTATTTATCTTAACTCACAATCTCAGATGCCCGAACAATATAAATAGGCAATCTAGATAATTGTATTGAAGCATAGGACACACATTTAGGATTAAACAAAAATAATAATCACGTAGATTCTATTTATTCTAAATTTCATGTTCTTTATTAGAAATGAAAATGGATTAATTTTAGGAATTCTATCGATGCAAAGCATATTCCTTAAAAAATGAAAATAAAAGACAATCCTAGGGAATTCTATTTATAAAAAAAATAAATACAATTAACATAAAATAAAAATAATGGGTTCCTTTTACATCATTGATCCCAAAAACCCTAAACAAACAAAGAAGACACTTATTTTTTTCTTGTAATTTTAAAACCCTAAGAGATGAGTTGGAAAATAGTATTTTACTATAGTTTTATTTATGGCACTGCTATTCAATTTCTTTAAGATTTAATGTTTGCTATGGACAAGCATGAGGTGTGTGTCCCCTTTCCACAATCGGTTGGAAATTCACAATTTGGCTTTGAAAAAATGTTACTACCAAATTCGTGTGGGGGAAGAAATAATTTATAGTCTTTAGGAGAGGAGTTCTATACTAGGTTAGCAAAAACCCTAAAACCATTGTGCTTGATCTCCTAAACCCTCTATTTGCTTATGAAAGAGTAAGAGAAGAATATAAAAGACTTAAAAATAATTGCAGACTCTTTCTTTGGTATTTATTTTTGTATAATCTTCAAATATTTCTATATCATTTCTAAATTTCAATAAAAATAATTGTGTTGTTAAAAATTTCAGAATTGTACAGCGGAATTTAAACACAACAAACAATGAAGAACCAAAATGGAACACACACAACACACAGTATATCTGAAAGCAATAACAATCCACACAAAGATTTACATGGTTCGGCAAAACCTACATCCACATGAGCAATCAACAAAGATTTTCACTATGAGAATCACAAAGTACACAATACAATACAATGATCTTCCTCTCTCATAATATACCCAGAATGGTATATTTATAAACACCACAAAGGCTTCCCTTCAAACACCCAACCATATTAACGTTCACATTCAAATTTTGAAACCATCCTCGTTGCCCCGAGCAAATTAGTTGACAAATTAGGTCAATTAGTCGACGAATTCAGATATAATGTAATTGTTCTGAATTCAACTATGTTTTCTTCCTTGTTTATGCACTCATTCAAGTATATGAGCTACAAAAACATAACAAACTCTACCTTGGCGAATATACACCCCTTAGGAGAACCTGAAAACATATTTCATTGCTCCACCTTGACCTTGGAGCGTTAGGTTGGGTTTGTCTTCCTTATAGCACTTGGAGACATGAAGTAAGTCCAAACAATGCTTGAACTTTTCAATAGTAATCGACTTTGTCAAAATGTCCACTGTGTTTTTCAGATGTGTGAACGTTCTCTAATACAAGTTCACCTGAAGTAATCAATTCTCGGACGCTGTGGAACCTTACATCAATATGCTTTGTTCTAGCATAGTACACTTGATTCTTTGCTAAGTAAATAGCACTCTGATTGTCACAACATAGCACAACCCCATTTTGCTGTATACCCAATTCTTTGATCACCAAACCGGTAAGCCATAAGGTTTCCTATGCAGCTTCGGCAATTGTTATATATTCAGATTCAGTTGTAGACAATGCCACCAAGGATTGTGCCATAGACCTCCAACATATAGGTCCTCTTACAAAGGTAAATGCATAACTCGTTGTAGACCTTCTGTCATCCATATCCCTCTGCATAATCAGCATCAACAAATCCCATAACTAATAGACTTTCCTATTGCTTGCCGAACATGATGTCATAACTAGAAGTACCCCGTAAGTATCTGAAAATCCATTTGACGGTTTCCCAGTGCTGTCTACTCGGATTAGAAAGAAACTTACTCACTACACTCACTGCATGTGCTAAGTCTGGTCTTGTAAATACCATGACATATATTAAACTCCCCACGACGCTATCATAGGGGACCTTTGACATGTCTCGGATATCATCATTCGTACTTGGGCATTCAGCAGAAGACAATTTAAAATTATTCGCTAGAGGTGTACATACTGGTTTAGCATCAGTCATGCTGAATCTTTCCAACACCTTCTCCACATAACTGCCCTAAGATAACCACAACCTCCATACCGTTTTATACCTATCTTTTTGGTTGGACCAAGATCCTTCATGTCAAACTCTTTATGCAACAGATGCTTTAACTGATTTACCTCAGTTAAATTTTTAGCAGCTATTAACATGTCATTGACATACAATAATAAGAAAATAAGAGAACCATCATCAAGCTTATTCACACACTTGCAACAGTCATACTCACATCTTCTATAACCTATATTGATCATATAGGAATCAAATCTTTTGAACCATTGCCTTGGAGACTGTTTTAGCCCATAAATAGACTTCTTCAACTTGCAAACTAAGTGTTCTTTCCCTGGTTCATTGAATCCCTCTGGCTATACCATATAAATCTGTTCCTCTAAGTCACCATAGGTGAAAAGATTTCATTATAATCTATTCCATTTTTTCTATGAGTACCCTTTTGCCACTAGTCGTGCCTTGAATTTCTCTCATTCCTTTTCTGAAATTGCTTCCTTCTTCCTATATAAGGACCTGAACCCGAATGGTTTCCTACATATAAATTTTTCAGCGGATGCACATAAATCTAAATTATTTTTATTACCAGAACACTAATTAGCTTTATTACAAATATATGTCTCAACTATAGAAATGAAAATTTCTAAAATTCTAAAATAAACAAACATAATTCTAAATTGTACTATGCTAATTTTTTTAGTCTACTCTGTTCTTTCTACTCTCGCCCATGCACTTGCTACGCTATATATCAAGTACCCTCTTCAAAATTATTTGAAATGTTAAATAATGATTAGGGTGAGATGACGCTCAGTAAGTAAATAAGATTATTATTAGTGTGTAGTCAAAATGAGCTTTTATAATTTCGTAAAATAATATTTAATACTATAACTTCAAAACTGTTTTTAAAATAAATGTAAATTTAATACTTTTTGCATAAAACTTTTACCATCAATTACAACAGTAAAATTTTATAATCATATACTGTAACTATTAAATTAAACTTTTAACTTTAAAACTGTAACTATAATATTTAATTATATACATATATATACTTTTCCTAATACGTTTCATTTAGATCATCATTTAGGTACAAGAATGACCATGTTCATATAAACATATACTTTTCCTTCAAATCATCAATAACTTTGCACACGTAATTAAATATGTATATACGTATATTGTAAAAATTACCTTTAGACCTATTAGCTGTAAGTCATGTTTTCTCCCATGATTAGGTTGTGCGGTCCGAAAACTGGACTTATCTGGCTAACCGGCCAAACTAAATCAACGTACATCATCATTAAGTGAGATATTCCCTATTAAACACGGGTCCGACCTAGGTGTACATTCAGGAGAAATCCACTACCATATAAAACCACTTTGTAAATAGTGTGAGTGCACTTTGATCCGTTTAAATTTTAAGCTGTGGTACCGAGCATTCGTAATTTTCTATATCATCTAAGTTATAAGCGGTTTTGAAAACATCTTATTATATAATTTATATAATAAAAATAATATCATGAAAATCTCATTTTTACTCATATTTTCGTGAAATATGTAACGTAAAAATCAACTTATATCATCTTTACTCATATTTTCGTGAAATATGTAATGTAAAAATAAACTCATGTCACACAATTTTCGTGTTAAAGATATTTTCTTGAAAAAATATTAATGCTGTAAAATACTCAAGGGTTTAGAACATTTCTTAACTAAAAAATAAACGCAAGTATATTAAAGATAAAATTGGTATAATTAAATATGCATAAAAAATAAACTCAGGAGAATTTTATGAAAATAACTAACATAATCAAAATTTACTTACAAATAAACTCGGGTATAAATTTTAAATAAAAAGTTAATATAATCAAATTTACTTACAAATAAAATCGAGTATAAATTTTAAATAAAAATCTAACATAATCAAATTTACTTACCTCTTACTTAACCTTGTGCTACGAACACAACAAATATCTCTAAAAAATGAGATTGGAAAGAGTGGGTAAGTGAAAATTTAATTATAATAAAAACTCTCCCTCCACCACTAATTCTTTCACTCACTAATCCTTCTCTTCCTTTGAATTTTTTTTTTTTTTGGTGAAAAATGAAGGTTGAGAGTTTTCTATTTATAGGAAAATTTTTGGGAAGAAATGAATTTTGTAAAAGTGTAGGAAGAGAGGTGAAATTATAATTTTTTTTTTTAAAATTAAGGAATGGGCATGAGATGGGCTAGGTATGAGATGGGGATGAGGATCATGTGGGGGAAATGGGAGTGCTTGCCGGCACTCCCATTTAATTAATTTGCTTAATTAATTAAGTAATTATCTTATTACTTTTTTTGCAATCATCATTATTATCATTGTTATTATTTTTAAGCTATGTTTTAGTTTTTTTTTTTATGAAAAAGAATTAAGTTCAAATTTTGAAAACTCATGTGGGCCCCTATACAACTTCGAGACCCAAGTGGGTCCTACGTAACTTCAATAATTCTCGTACGATTTTATGGGCCCTACATAGCTTTGGAACTCATGTGGACCCCCACATGGCTTTGGGACTCATGTGAGTCTCACACGGTCTTGTGGGCTCTGCATAGGATGCCTATATTATTATTATTATTATTATTATTATTATTATTATTATTATTATTATTATTATTATCATATATTTCTAAAAATTATGTCAGTCAAAATATTATTTTATGTATATGTACTTATTTACGTGTACAAACAGTGTCTATCATATTTATCTTATGAAATTTTATTTTGACTAGGTCAACCTCTAGGGAGCGACTGAGCTGCAATGGTCTATGAGCACTTGCTAAGATAAGGTCTTTCTTAGGCATCAAACATGGAATCAAGGATCCTAATAGAGAAACACATTCGTATTGATATTAACTTAATGATCATTTTTATTTTATTATTATTATGTTTTAATCGTATATATATTTTCGGGGTCATTACATCCTATATACCCATTTGCAACCTATCATTTTCTTCCCATTTGGAAGTTCTACTAACTCCCAACTTTGATTATTATGTAGCAATTCCATTTCCTCAATCATTGCACCCATCCACCTAATTTTCTCCTAGTCGTGCATTGCCTTTTGAAATGTAGTTGGATCATTGCAGCTGGTAATGAAAACATAGGATACTAACTCTTCAAACCCATACCTTGGCAGTGGTCTGCTAATGTGTCTGGATCTTCTTATAGGAATATTGTCGACTTGCTGGTTTTTCGAGCTAGAACTCTTTGCAACCAAAGGACCAAGATCATTGTCATTGCCTTGACTTTTAACTCCATCTGCATAACATGTTCGTTTCTACTCCTGTTTCTCTTCATCAAATTCTTGAGTATGCTTCACCATAACTTTCTCATCGAAAACTACATCTCTACTGATCACCACCTTGTTTGCCATTGGATCCCTCAACTTGAACTCCTTCACACCCTTTTGATATCCCAAAAAGATGTAACGTCTAGACTTTGCATCAAGATTTGATCTCTCCTCACTAGACACGTAAACATAGGCTGGACAACCGAATACATTCAATCCGGAATAGTCTACTGCATTTCCCGTCCATACCTTTTCTGGCACTTTCCCCTCTAGTGATGCCCTTGGCGATCGGTTTACCAAGAAACAAGGCATACTAATTGTCTTGGTCCAAAATTTCTTCGGTAGCCCATCATTAAGCCTGAGACACCGAACTCTTTCAATTAGAGTTCGATTCATCCTTTTAGCCACACTATTTTGTTGAGGTATCCGATGAACAGTGAAATGTCTCTTAATGCTCTGCTGCTCACAAAACTCCATGAACTTAGAATCAACGTACTCGGTCCCACTGTCTGACTTGAGACATTTGATTCTCCTCCCCTTCTCATGTTCCACTTCAGCTTTCCACAACTTAAACCTGACAAATGTATCAGACTTGTGCCGCATGAAGTATACCCAAAATTTCCATGAGTAGTCGTCAACAAAATTCACAAAGTAAACATGTCCACCTCTTGATGCTACACTAACCAAACCCCAAACATTAGAATGTATATAATTAAGAATACCTTACGTCTTATGAATAGCTGATTTGAATTTTGCCCAATTTTGTTTCCTAAGAATACAAATCTTGCAAAAAATTAGCTTACATGTTTTCATACCTTTCAAGAGTTTCCTCTTGTGAAGTTCTTTCATACCATGTTCACCTATATGCTCAAGCCGCATGTGCCACAAAACAATTTCCTCAAATTTAGTATCTACAACTGCAGCTCCACCTACAACAATAGTTCCCTACAGCGTATAAATATTTCCATCTAACTTTTACCCTTTCATCATCATCAGATTACCTTTCCACACTTTCATAATCTCACTTTTGGACTTGTAATTAAATCCATTACAATCCAAAGTACCAAGTGAGCTGAGACTCTTCTGTAGGTCCAGTATGTGTCTTACATTACTCAAGGTTCTCACAACACCATCGAATATTTTAATTCTAACACTTCCAATGCCAATGATTTTACAAGAGACATCATTGCCCATAAAAACCGAACCTAAATTTACCAACCTATAAGTTATGAACCATTCCTTGTTTGGAGTCATATGGTAAGAACATGCCGAGTCTAGAATCCATGAGTCTGTGAGGTGATCCAACTCCGACGAAACTGAAAGTACATCACCATCACTGTAAACTAAATTTTCTTCTTAAACTACATTTGCTGATTTTGAAGTCCCTTCATGCTTTTTAGCATTTTCTTTCTTCCAATCTGGACACTCCGGTTTAACGTGCCCCCTTTTACCGTACTTATAACACCGGATATCCTTTTTCTTCTTGGATTGAGTACGAGATTTTTGACTCGATCCATTTCTAAATTTTCCTTTCCCACGATCATAGTTACATTTCACCACAAGTCCATCTCTGTGTGAATTTTCATCACAGATTTTTAGCCTTTGATAAAATCCCAACAAGACACTTGTCACCTCTTCTAAGTTTAGGGTCTCTTTCATCCCATGTAAGAGTGGTAACTAGATTTTCATATGTGTGAGTCGCTGGCAAGGAATTCAGTGGCATCAATGTCTTATCATCCTCTTCAAATTTTACATCAACAAGCATTAAATCACTTATGATTTGATTAAATACGCTGATATGTTGATTTAAGTTCGAACCATCAACCATCTTAAGCCAATAAATATGTTGCTTATTAAGGGATATGGACATGTACCAGCTTTCAAACTTTTTCCAAACAACCACTGGAGAATCTTTGTCCATGACATGATAGAGTACTTCGTCAGCTAGACACAATCATATTGTAGCAATAACCTTTGCCTCTAATTCTGTCAAATTAGCCTCATCCATATCTTCCTGTTGAACACCATATAAGTCCTTCACCATCCCTTAATGCACAAGAAAATCTTTAACTCTCCTTTGCCACAAACCAAAGTTTTCGGTTCCATCAAATTTGACAATGTCAAACTTTGCAGATGAAGTACCCGATGTCATAACAACAATGTCTTGATACCAATTGGTGTGAAAAATGGGATTGCACAACGAAATTTAAATGCAACAAACAATGAAGAACCAAAATAGAACACACACACAGTATATCTGAAAGCAATAACAATCCACACAAAGATTTATATGGTTCGGTAAAGCCTACATGCACGGGAGAAATCGGCAAAGGTTTACACTATGAGAATCACAAAGTAAACAATACAATAGAAAAAACAATACAATGATCTTCCTCTCTTATAATATACTCAGAATGTATATTTATAAACACCACGGAGGCTTCCCTCCAAACACCCAACCGTATTAACGTTCAAATTCAAATATTGAAATCATCCTCGCTGCCCCAAGCAAATTAGTCGACGAATTGGGCCAATAGAATCTAATTGTTTCGAACTTGGTATCTTTCAGCCGACGAATTGGTCCAATTCGTCGGCTGATTGCTGTTGCTCCATCAACACAAGTGATTTCAACTATGTTTTCTTCCTTGTTTCTGCACTCATTCAAGTATATGAGCCACAAAAAAATAAAAAATTGTTATTATTTTCCAATTTTATTTAGCAACTTACAATGATTTAGGGTATGATAGAGAGTAAATGTTGAAGAGCAATTCAATTATAAAAGCACGTAATGATAAAAACTAGGGTCAATGGTACTAACCTCTTCTAAGATTTGGTAAAAAGACAATGACCTTTATTGAGATTTCAAAAATTGCAAACACCTCTTATGAGATTTCAAGAATTATAGGGACCTCCCCTAAGATTTGCTAAAGAGGCACAAATTGTTAAGCTGAAATGGAAACGGAGAAAATATGGAAACGAAGAAAATGGAAACGCCTTGAAGAGGATGAGCTACAGCGGAGGAGAATGAGCGTGCCATGTTCATTCCATCAAAAAACACAATTATCACGTGCTCAAATAATCCATTAAAAATCATGTGCTCATTATCCATTAGAATGCAATAACTCCTATCCTATGTATCTATAAATAAGAACATTTGTATTGTGTGAAGAGTGCAAGTGAAGTGAGTGAGCAAGGAGTGTGAGAGTGCTGAAGCTGAGAGAGAGAAAAGTGTGAGAAGAGTTGAGTTGAGTGTGTGTATCCTCCTCTTGTTTTTCTCCCAGATTATAGTATATTCGATGTGCTCCGTGGACGTAGGTTAGATTAGATCGAACCACGTAAATCTAGTGTTCTTATTTTATGTGATTATTTTGCTTGTGTGTGTGGTTATTGTTCCTAAATCCCTAACAAGTGGTATCAGAGCCAAGTTGGAGCAAATTTTCCAAATCAAAGCAAAATTTCCAGATCAGAGCAGATTGGAGGTCCACGAGCTATATTGTACTAATTATGTGTCTAAGGAAAATTCTGTCTAGGAAAGTGGGACTTAAGCAGTACATTGTGATCCCGCACTTCCCTGGGAATTTACCTGGTGCAATCTAGCACAATCATCATTGGGGTCCACTGCCATGTCAGTAGACATGTCAGCACTAGGCTTCACTATCACGTCAGCACTAGGCTCCACTGCCACGTCAATAGACACGTCAACACTAGGCCCCACTGCCACGTCATCATTGGCCCCACTTGCAATGTCATCATCGCTTGTCTTGTTAGCAGTTTGTTAACAGTGTTAATTAACGTCATTAGTAATGACGTCAAAATATTCTGTTAAGTGGAAGTATATTCCGTTAAGTTTAACGGGAAGTTGACCGATTTTGACCAGAAGATTTGACCAGATTTTCTTTGAACGACTTGAACCATTTCTAAGGTTTTTAGCCGTTTCGAATCCAATTGTCCTATCCATTTGAGTTGATTCCATCTCAAGATTGATGAATCAAGATGTTGAATGAAAATAGCTCAAAGATCAAGATGTTTAATGGTACTAACTTCGATTTTTGGAAGATGCAGATCAAAGACTACTTGTTTGATAAGGAGTTGCACTTACCATTGAATGGAAAGCCAGATTCCATGAAGGAGGATGAGTGAGAGTTGCTTGATCGAAAAGCTCTCGGAGCTATCAGGATGACGCTAGCAAAGTTTGTTGTTTTAATATCAAGCACATGACAACCACCAAATCTCTTATGGATGCGCTATGAGCAGCCATCAGCTGCTAATAAGGTACACGTAATGAAGAAGTTATTTACCATGAACATGTCCGAAGGTGAAAGCTTTGGTAGACATCTAAATAATTTCAACGAGCTGTTAAATCAACTCGCCTTAGTTGAAATCAAGTTTGATAATGAGATTTGTATCTTACTAATTCTTAGTCAATTGTATGAAAGTTGGAAAGGTATTGTTACCGTGATCAGTAGTTCCATAGGAAAATCAAAGATGAATTTTGATTGAAGTCGTCAGCATGATTTTGACGGAAGAGATCAGGATGTCAAATACTGCTTCTACTTCAAGTTCAGCATTGTATGTGGAAAACCGAAGGAGAGATTCATGGAAAGGAAGTGGGTATGGTCGATCAAACAATCGTGGAAGATCTAGGTCTAGGCAATCCAAATCCAAAAATCCCAAAGGTTCTTAGGGCACAAAGAACATTGAGTGTTGGAAATGTGGAAAGTTCGGTCATTTTAGAAACCGGTGCAAAGGTTAAAGAAAGGAATATGAGGCAAAGACAAAAGCAAATGTTATTTCAGAAGAAGGTGATATGTTGATATGCTCTTTTGAGAGCAAGAAGGAGTCTTGGGTCTTAGACTCTAGAGCCTCATTTCATACCACTTGCAGTAAAGATTTCCTAGGGGGGTATATGCCAGGTGACTTCGGTAAAGTATACCTTGACAATGATCAACCTTACAACATAACTGGCAAGAGAATTGTGAAGATCAAGATGAACGGGTCAGTATGGAAGCTAAAAGATGTCAGATATATTTCAAACCTGAGAAAGAACTTGATTTTAGTTGGTCAACTGGCATATGAGGGATACATCACAACATTCATTGGTGATGAATGGAAGATTTCAAAGTATACATTGACGATTGCACGAGGTAAGAAAAGTGGAACGGTTTATGTGATTTCTAATGCATGTATGTCTATCTCAGTTGCTACAGCAAATGTCGATAACAACATTTGACATTAACGACTTGGTCACATCAGTGAGAAGAGACTCAAGGTGATGCACTCAAAGGGAAAGTTGAGTGACCTACGGTCAGTAGAAATTGATATGTGCGAGGATTGTATACTCGGGAAACAGAATAGGGTTAGTTTCTAGACATTCACTAGTACCTCAAAGAAGGAGAGACTTGAACTAGTCCTGTAAAGACCCGAAAAATTAAAATAATTAAAATAATTAGAAAAAAAATAAATAAAATAACAGATAAATAAATAAAAGGAATGGCGTGGGAAAAAGAAGAATTTTTTTTAAAAATTAATTAAATTAAATTAAGATAAATTAAATTATTAGTTATTAAATTAAATATTTTTACATTGGATTTAAAAAAAAACTAATTAGAATGATAAATATAAGTAAGTTATTATATATATATATATATATATATATAAAGTTAAAGTTAAAAGAAAAAAAGAAGAAGGAAGAAGAAAGAAAAATATAATTTTTCTTTCATGGGAACGGTTTAGGCACTGCTCCTGGGGAAATATAATTTTTCTCCATTTTCTCAATTTTGCTGTTAATATGTGGTTAAATCGACGATCGGACATGACCACGAGGTCTTAGTCGTCGTCGTCGTCATTTTGGGGTAGATAATTTTTCAATTGGGGTTTTTTAGGCCCTACTCCAAAGCGAAGTGGGATTTGAGAAATTTGGCTATATTTAAGGATATTATTATTTATTTAGGAATTATGGCCATAGGAAATATTTAAATAATATTTTATTCAAGAATAAATCATTGGAATTAGGAATTTAATTTTAGGGTCCAGGTGAGCGCCGTAGGTATTTTTTGGAGTCCCTGTTGGCGTAGTTCAAGAAACTAGGTAAGGGAAAAAATACATATTAAATCAGAATTTTTATGAATTTAATGAAAAAATAAATTGTGTTATATGTACGTGTATATGTTTCGGTATGGGTAAAATGCCAACTATTTAAATTATATTTTTTTCGAGTTTAGGGCTGTTTATTAGATATGTATATGCGAAAATGAACTGATGAAAGTGAAAAATATTTTTAGGATAATTATGTAAGAAATGAAAGGTATTTTCAGTATATAAACATTAAATGTTGGTTGGCTTATTTTACAGGTAGTGTATGAATTTTATTGCTAAATTGTGTGGCATGAGTAAATAGAATGATGTGTGGAAATATATGTTAAATGTATGAGATGCAGGTTAAGTAAGTAATACATTGTGAATAAAACATGACATGGACTATGTTGCTTGTGTGTGTTAATGAACTATGTAAACAGCTAAAAGATGTTGGGTAAAACAGCTGAAAGATGCTGGATAAATGTATGATAGCTGAAAGCCGGGTTAGCAGATTCTAACGCATTTCTATGTGGACTAACTGTTAGTAGATCTAGATAATTTCTATGTGGACTAACTGTTAGCAGATTCTAGCGCATTTCTATGTGAACTAATTGATGACGGCTAAAGAGCGGCTCTAGTACAAAGGAATGAAATGAAAACGTTATGTAATGAAATGACAATGCAATGATATGAAATGTGAAACGTGAATGATACGAATGGGAAAGAGTTACTTAAAGTAAAATGCAATGCAATGTTAAGCTATGAATATAAACAGATGTGTATGATTGAATAATGATAGAAAGAATGATGTATTATGATATTAGAAGTATGTATGTACGTAGAACATGTTACGATTAGGCGAGGCATACCTTTTGCCTGAGGGCTTGTTGAGTAAGGCAAGTGCACTAGTAGCTAGAAATGTGGCAGTAGCTGCATAACGTACTAGGGCAGAGGGAACCTACTTGTATGGACGGGTAGATTTTCCTATCCTTAGGGCCTTTGCCGGTAAAATTTTGTATGAACTGTGTGAGTACGAGATCAATTTATCACTTGAGGGCTTACTAAGTAAGGTGAGTGCCCCGGTATGCTTGAATTGTGACCTTTGGGTTGCCTAGGTATCAGAGCAGAGGGGTGCTACTTGTATGGGCGGGTAATCACCCCTATCCTTGGGTAATCTCGTGGGTTAAATAATAGCGTGCGATTGTTTAGGTTTAGAAAACGATTTCAATGTTATATGATGATTTTCAAATGAAATAAAAATGATATCTTTTTACCTCATGTTGACCACACACTGCTTTAATATATTATTTCTTCCCTTACTAAAATGTGTCTCACCTGAATATGAATTTATTCTTTTTCAGGTCATCCTCGAGGTCGAGCTTTGAGAGCTCGAGGTTTTTATAGTATTATTGGGAAATAGAAAAAGAAAATAGTATATTTCTATGTTAATTTTTGGGAATGTAAATATTTATGTTCTATTGAGTAAGGAATAATTGTGAAAATATTGAATTGTTTTAGGAGTTATGTATTTATGGAAATGTAGTTGATAGATAATTTAATATGGATTATAGTTAGAATTAGTAAACTCTGGTGTTATGTTATATGGAGATTATGATTATATTTTTTTGCTTGTTGCGTATGTTATGGATTATGATTTATCAAGATATGTTCAGGTATAACGCACCGGACTCGGGTTTAAGGGTTCGGAGCGTTACAAGTCCATTCAAGTGTATGGGGACCGACGACCGTCTCATCCCTAGGTGGAAGGAATTACTTTGTGACGTTTATTGACAATCATTCTTGGAAGGTATGGGTTTACTTCCTGTTGACCTTATGGTCACACCCTATTTTGATGATAACAAATACTCAGGTATTTAATGGTTGCCAAGTTTGTGTGTTACGCCCCGAACCCGGAAATGGATCCAGAGGTGAATGAAAGTAACTTAACCTGTCCCTGTATCAATTAAACATAAATGATACAACACCATAAGAGGGTCCGACCCCATGGGGTAAACGAATGCCCTATACACATACACATTGGCTACGCAGTGGAAAATGTTTCATTCTATACATACAGTAAGCCATACTAGAGTCTATACAAGCTAGGATATACATTCCCAAATTTACAATACATACGCCGGGTATCTATAAAAACCATCACGACAATCCAATTACAAAATTCATACCTAATCAAGTCTAACAGCAGCTAAACGACACCCCTCGCTTTTGGACGCTAGGATGCTAGTTACGGCTACCCGAATAGCCTGAAAACATTTATACGTACATTTGGGGTGAGACACCTCTCAGTAAGGAAGAACACAGGTTATATTAGTGTGTGGCATACTAGTGTTATTTTACGTAAAACGTAACAGCATACAATACGATACATTTTGAAACATTTCCATACAGTTTCATACAGTTCCATACAATTCCAGTATTTTCACAAAAACATTCTAGTACATACGATACCCAAACATATGGTCCGTGTTGTCACACTAAATACACAACTACCCCATAAAGCCCAAAGCCACACAGAGATTACATTGCCAATACGATGTAGCATACATCCATCGGTGACCAACCATAATAGACTGGTGATATTTCACACCCTCGAATATAGAGCCGGACACTCTCGCCCACAGTAATTAGCTGCCCCTAGCCAATTTCACAAAACCTGGAATCATTTTGGAATTCACGTTCCTATGCATCTCAGCGTACGATAATTAGCCACCCCTAACTGTTTTACAAAATACCTGGAACAAATACAAACAACCATGCATTCCACACTCATTTGGTTTACGGCAAATCATATCGTTTTTCCAATTCAAGTATACAGTTTATACAAATATGAAAAATGTTCATCTCAATAATACAATTTAAACATAATCAATAGTTTCCAAACAAAAGTAGAGATGATACTCGAAATTCCCAATTTTCCTAAAAACTGTAACTCGAAAATTCCGTAGTTTCACCCGATAGATTTCCCCAAATAAGTAGCCAAAACATACATACGATCGTAACCTACAGGTTTACTGATCACGATTTCAAAAATAAACTGATATGAATAGAATCCCCTTACCTTAACCCGAATTCTAACTTCAAACTCTATGGTCCTCAAAACTACGAACCGAGACTCTGAAACCTACAAACCATAATACAATACTTTCTTACGATTTCTACTACTACACATATTCTACAACAAAAATGAAAATCGAGTCTTTCCTCGATTTTGAACCGAAACTCAAAAATGCTCGAAATGGAATTCTGAACCACTATTCCTGAAGAGAATCCTCCTCTGATCTACGCAGTTACGTCAGATTAACGAATCAGGTGACAAACGGCGAAGAAATTGAAGAGAAAGAGAGAGCTTTGAATTCTAGAGAGAGAGAGAGAGAGAGAAAAAAAAAGTGTTTTCTTAACCATTAAGAAACCCCAATATATTTTATAAAGCCTTTGACTCGGGCAGATTCGTCGAAGAAATGATGCCTTCATTGACGAAAACAGTCAGACATTTTGTCGACATGACGGTGGCCTCGTCGACGAAACCTGATATTTCAAATTCCCAAAACCTTGCGGCTTCTCCTCATCGACATACCTCCGAATTTCGTCGATGAGGTGTGGAAAGGCCTTCGTCGATGAATCTCTAGCTTCGTCGACGAAGCCTGCTCAATTACTCTTTTTCCCTTCTTTTATTTATTGAATCCAAATATCACATGTCGAGTTCTTACATTGTGTGCAGGTTCTCATTGACAAGTTCACATAATGGCATGCGACAACCTAAAGAGAAATGAAGACCCTGGAGACTTTAATTTGTATTGTCAAATCAATGATTGTAATATGGGTCTGTAATAGTAACTAGGTTATAATTTCTGCATGTTATGCATGTAAGTGTTTGTAAGCTCAACATGACCATAGACTGACCTTAGGATACCGAATGACTTTAGGGCACCCTTCGGTTGGTCTTCTGTCGACCGACGCCGGATTTTTGGAACTATCTCAAAATGGCCTTAGTAAGACCCTAGTATGACCTCAGGTCCCAACACTCACACACATATCATATAATAAATATAAGTGTTAAATTTGTGCTTAAAATGAATATTATTAGGGGTTTTGTGAGAGCTCGGGCGACCGAACCCCTGGAGTTCAAAACTCCTTGGGTGCTCGAACTATTGAGAAGTCAATAGTTGACTTAGGCTCTCAGGTGACCGAATCATATTGCACGCATTGTCCTCAGGCGCCCGAACCCGTTGTAAGGGACTCCTCACCAACTCGGGCTACCGAACTGTATAGTTCAAAATAACCCCGGGCGACCAGACACAGGGTTTTGGGCCACCGAATATAGGACCGGGCACCCGAAGTCACGAAGCAATGCTATTGAATTTGATTCGGGCTGCCGAACCATGCCACGGGCGACCGAACTCATTTAAAATACTTTTATTACTGTGCCTCTTCGGGCGATCGAACCACGGTTCAGTCACCTGAACCTCGGCGGGTTAAAATTATTTTAACTGCGGTAAATTTGGGTTAAGTGGGGTTAAGTGTGTTTAAACATTTTGAATCTTTTCTAATAATTCCCATCAAGTTCCAAACGGTTATAATTTTACCCTAACTTATAAATATGGGTTCATTTGTGAGGATTAAGTGAGATTAGCCAAAAATAATTAGCAAAAATCCTCTCAATCTTAAAAACCTATTTTAACTTATTCCACTCCAAATATTCACGTATATTCATTCCCTTGATACATCTTAGCATTGTGAGTATACTTTGTGTGCTAATACTTATTAGGTATTGCTAATACTCCCATTGTTCTTATCTGATTGATTTGTTTATTTTTAGGGGAGTTAGCAAAGTTTATCCCGCATATTTGAATATAATAAATCTTGTGTTGGGATAAATTAGCAAGTTTAGGATATTTACATTGTTATTTCAAGTATCCCTTAGCTTTGATTTTGTTGTGCGAAATATTTTCTACAAGCTAAAATATTTTTCAAACTACTTGTGTACCTATTTCATTGAAGGAAATCTTTTGAGTCAATTTGAATATTTGATTAACATCTTTGAAACCCTGATTTTCTATTGAGATTTCATTTAGCTTGTTTCAAAGATACAACTTGTTTAGAACACTCTTGTGCTTGATTAGATAAAGTCATTATATTAAGTGTAGATTGCACATATATACCACCGAGCTTATAGTTCTTACATGTTTGGTGTGGATTGATTATTACTTGCACATAATTGGGTACATATCCGCTTTACATGAAAGCACAATCACTGTACCAACTTGATTGAGAAAAATAAACATTTGTTGTATTCCAAGCACGGGCCTGAAGAGGGAGACTAGCCCTTTGAAATAGTGCCGGATTGGCTTAGACCCGGTTAGGAAATCTAGGTGCGTCATCCTGGTAAGGCGTGTCGATTGAGGTCAGCCCCTTGAATTGACCTAAGTCTAATCAGTGCCACTCCACCCTTTAAATGAGCCTTTAGTGAAATTCTCGGGCTTGCGAGCTAGAGGCGGGGACATAGGCACAGTTAGCCGAACCTCGATAACATATCATGTGCAATGTTTATGTTTTGCTCTTTACTTTTATTGCACATGTATGTTTTGGTGTGAATGATGCGCTTGATTTAAATTTCTGCACATTATATTATTGGAGCATTTGGAACTGTATAGATAGACCCTAGGTTGTGAATATACTGCTATTGATTTAGGTCAAACCTAGGAGAAAGTTTTAAAATTCCAATTCACCCCCCTCTTGGGAATACACCAAAGCTAACACTTCCTGAAACACAAATCTGATGTATTTGATGCTTTTAAAATTTGGAAAGCAATGGTTGAAAATGAAACTGGTTTGAAAATCATGAAGTTGAGAACTGATAACGGTGGTGAGTATGATGACACCGTGTTGACCTTATAGGTCACGCCCTGGTTTTGATAATGACAAATACTCTTGCATTTAATGAATATCTAGTTCATGTGCAGGTCCATATTAGCAGATCATTAATAACACGTGAAAGATCAAAGCTTGAAGACAAATTCATACTCTTGATTGTAATATTTTTATAGTGAAATTTGTCTGTAATAGTAATTAGGGCATTCGGTTTGTAATAAACACACACAACACATGTATGGTTTAATCTGTAAGCTCAAACCAAATACGGACCTTAGAAAGAACTTAGGGTATACCCTTCGGTCGACCAACATCGGATTTTTTCGATGTCTTAGATTAGGACACAAAATGACCCTAGGACACTCACTCATGCATACATATGTTTGAATATTTGACTTAGGTGATTGCATGCTTGAAAAAGGACAAAAATGTGCATATCTTGTACTTTAGGTCGACCGACCCACAGGTCATTTTCTCCTGGTCGACCGAAATCGGTCCGGATCAACATGTTGACCAGAGTCCAGTCAATCGAGCCCTTACAGTTCATTTGACCCCGGTCGACCGAACCACCTGGGAGTCAACATTTTGACCTCCCGGTCAACCGATCACTTTTGTACTCTAACTACCTGGTTGACCGGAGGGTCCTCGGGAAATTTCCCAGCGGTCTGGTCGACCGAACCAGGTAGTTCAAAATGGTCCGGTCGACTGAACCTCGAAAATTTGGGAAATCGCCCACTTTCGGTCGACCGAGCCCTCAGTTCAAATACCTCTTGGTCGACCGAACCATTTGAGTCCTGGTCGACCGAAACTGATTTGGTCGATCGGACCTCTCAGGTTGCCATCATTTTTACCGCGAGTTAAATATTTTTAAACAGGGTTAAATTGATTTAAGTGTCATTAAACTTTTCCAATAATCCCTAATAGGTCCTCAACGGTCAAAATTTTTGGTAGGTCTATATATACTCTTTCATTTGGAGAATTAAGCATCGATTAGCAAACATACTTAAAAATTATCTCTCAAGCTAAAAACATCCTACTTCTTATACTCTTGAAAAATCCACTCAAACTTACCTTCTCTATCCTTCTGTATCATTTGTAAGTGCATTGAGTGATATTGTTTAGAGGTTTGCTCTCATTGTTTAAAGTGCTTTGAATCGATTTTTCATACAAGAGCATAACCTAAAGTATTCTTAGGAGGCTTTTCTAATAAGCCTATCCTAAGAAGACTTGTTAAACTTCCGAGTGTTGCATTCTTATTGCAATAACTTAGAAAGTTTGTATTTGCCTTTGGCTTGCAAAACTATTTTCAAACGTATTCAAATATCTTGTGGTATTCATATTGATATTCTTGTGAAAAGATATTTGTGTGTGTTATATTAATCTTTGTGGCAATATCCATTCAAATTTATATCCTTTGCTGAAATACAAAGATTACATGTATCTTGCAATCCAAGCATATACATATTCATGTGATTGAGACATTCTATTAATTGATATTCTTGAGGCTTGTTTGATATTCTGTGTGAACACGATTGATTGAATATTTTGAAATACACAGATTATTATTGATACTCTCACGTACTCACTACACTGATAGAAAACATCTTTGAGAGTTAAACTACCTAGACCACATTGAGCTTACATTATTAAATCATCTGTGGTGTTTGTGTTTGTGCGCATTGGTGGTACAAATTTTCTTTACGTGAAAGCACCCATATATTGTACCTTTTGATTGTATATCTAAGAGATTCCAGGCGTGGCCTGAGGGGGCGGTAATCCAGCCCGGTAAGGATTGGTGTAAAGGTTGAGGTCAGCCCTGTGATAATTTGACCTGGTTGTATAGGTGCCGTTCCACCCGTTTAAGTGAGCAAGTTAGTGTGATAATCCTTGTGCTGGTTAGTCAAGGCGGGGACGTAGGCAATTGGACGAACCTCGATAACATATCTGCGTGTCACCCTTTATTTACTGCTTTCTGGTGCTTGTGCGATTAATTAAACTGCTTCATTCAATTTCTGATATATTTATACTATTCACATTAGATTGACCATAGGATTGTGAACATACTGCTGTTAGGAGAAATACCTAGGGGATAAATTTTAAAAATACCAATTCACCCCCACTCTTGGGATCACGGTAAAGCTAACACACCGAGTTCAAGAAATTCTGCTATGAGCATGGTATCAGAATGGAAAGAACTGTGCTAGGTACACCTCAGCACAACGACGTAGTTGAGTGGATGAACCGAACATTTAATGAAAGAGCCAGAAGCATGTATATGCAGTTAGACTTACTGAAGCAATTCTGGGCAGAAACAGTCAATACAACAACATACTTGATTAACAGGAGTCCATCAGTACCATTGGACAACAATCTACCAAAAGAGGTATGGAGTGGAAAAGAGGTGAGACTTTCACATTTGAAAGTTTTTGGTTGTGTAGCATATGTGCATGTTAACGTGTAAGAACCCGAAAAATATAAAATGGATTTCTACAAATTTCGTCGACGAAGGCAATAGACTTTTCGTAGACGAAATTCAGAGGTTCGTCGACGAAGAGAAGCCGAGGGTCCTGGAGAAATTGAAATATCAGACTTCGTCGACAAGGCTGCCGACATCTGCGATGAAATCCTTGACTTTTCATCGATGAAGGCACTTTTCGTCGACGAAAACCGGGCGAGTCAAAGGGGGTATAAAAGGAATTATCCTTTCTTCTTCATTAAGCTTCTCTCTACTCTCTCTCTCTCTAAAAACTCTCTCTCTCTCTCTCTCTCTCTCTCTCTCTCTAGTTTTCCTTGTCGGTCGTTGATAGGATCGGAAATCCGAGGTTACCACGAGGGTCATGGAAGGATTCTCTACGTTTCTACTGGTTCGGAATCTCGATTCAAGCATTTTTGGGTTTTGGGCCAAAATCGAGGTAGGGCTCGGTTTTCATTTCTGATTCGGTATATGTGTAGTAGTATGGATTATAAGCATGTTTAGTATTGTGATTTTTAGATTTCGAAGTCTCGGTTTGTAGTTTTGAGGGCCGTAGAGTTCGTGGTTTGGTTTCGGGTTGAGGTAAGGGGATTTTGTTTATATCAGTTCATTTTCGAAATTAGGATTGGTAAGCTTGTAGGCTATGATCGTATGTATGTTTTGACTACTTATTTAGGGAAATCTATCGGGTAAAAACACGGGATTTTCGGGTTATAGTTTTCGGGAAAATTGGCGACTTCGGGTATCATCTCTTATTTGATTGGAAAACCGTTTATGTCGTTTAAATTGAATTATTGAGGTGACCGTAATCCATATTTGCATAAACTGTAAACTTGAAATTATAAACGATATGATTTTCCATAAACCAAATAAGTGTGGTACGTGTGTATGTATGTATGTTGTTCCAGGTATTTGTGGAAAACAGCTATGTGGCGGCTTATTACCGTACACTGAAATGTATAGGGACGTGAGTTCCAAAGTGATTCTAGGTTTTTTGAAAAATGGCTAGGCGTGGCTAACTACTGTACGCCGTAACAGCTAGGGACGGCTAACTACCATACGTTGTAACAGCTAGGGGCGGCTAACTAACGTACGCTGTGCCCTGTAACGGCTAACTACCATGGGCAAGAGTGGCCGGCTCTATATCCGGGGTGCGAATTATCACCAGTATGATTTGGTTGGTCACCGAATGTAGCAACGGACCATAATGGGCCTAGGTTGACGCAGCGTAGTTTGCACATGGTAACGTAATCGGGGTTAGACCAGGTGACCTTGTGTAGTTGCATATGTAGCAATGGATTCACTATTGGGCCTGAGTCAGAAACCTTCGTAGTTTAATGCATTGGAACGTAACCACTGTGAGACTAGGTGACTTGTGCAGTTGTGAGTAGTGTGACGACACTGACTGTATGTATGTATATATGTATTTGAGTATCGTATGAACTGGAATGGATTTTGTGCAAATACTGGAACTGTATGGAATTGTATGGAACTTGTTTTGAAACTGTACGTATTGTATCAAACTGTATTGTATGTATGTGTTATAAAGTATGAAAATGACACTAGTAGGCCACACACTGATATAACATGTTTTCTCCCTTACTAAGAGGTGTCTCACCCTGAATATATACAATTGTTTTTTTCAGGTCCTTCGGGTAGCCGAAACTAGCATCCTAGCATCCAGAAGCGAGGGTGTGTTTAGCTAGTGTTAGTACCTGATAGGTATGAATTTTGTAACCAGGTTGTCCGGATGGATTTTGTAGAAACCCATGGTATGTATGGTATTTGTAGGTATGGTTAACCCTGTATGGTATAGACTCTGGTATGGTACAGTTTGATGTAAAGAAAGACCGTATTCCGCTGCGTATGTTGATGAGTTTGGACATGTGTATGTATGTGTATAGGGCATCCGCTAACCCCACGGGGTCGGACCCTCTTGTATGTGGTATCATGTATGTTTTAATTGATACATAAACAGGTTAGGTTACTTAAATTCACCCTTGGGTCCAATTTCTAGGTTCGGAGCGTGACATAACGATCATGTTAGAAACAAGCTTGATCCAAAGTCCTGTAAATGCATATTCGTCAGTTACGATGAAGATGAGTATGAGAATCGCATTTGGGATGATGAAAACAAGAAGGTGATCAGAAGCAGAGATGTGATCTTTAATAAAAAGGTGATGTACAAAGACAAACACACAACAGAACCATCAGAACCCCCATAACCAGTTCAAAATGAAACAACCTATGTAAACTTGGATGATGTTTTAGAAGGTGTTAAGACACAACAACAAAACACCGAGAATCCTTAGGTAGAGGAGACACAACAACAAAATACCAAGATTCCTCAGGCAGAGGAACCTGTGGAGCAGATTGTCGCACCGTCGTCTCCTACTCCAGCTCCGGAGCTTAGGAGATCTTCTAGGTAACATATACCAAATAAGAGGTATATAAATTATTTACTTCTTACAGATGGAGGAGAACCCCAATGCTATGATGAAGCAAGTCAGGCGGGAGATTCAAGTAAGTGGGAGCTTGCAATGAAGGATGAGATGAAGTCCCTCAACTCCAATAAAACGTGGGAACTAGCTAAGTTGTCCAAAGGTAAGAAGACTTTTTACAACAAGTGAGTATATAGGATCAAAGAGGAGCATGACGGATACAAGAGATAGAAAACCCGATTGGTAGTCAAAGGTTTCGAGCAGAAGGAAGGAATTGACTACATTGGCATTTTTGCATCGGTTGTGAAGTTAACAACCATCAGATCAGTCTTGAGCATTGTTGCCTTAAAGGGTCTACATCTCGAGCAGTTGGATGTGAAGATAACATTTATTCACGATGATTTTGATGAGGAGATTTACATGCACCAACTAGAAGGATTCTCAGTAAAAGGTAAAGAGGATCTTGTGTGCACATTGAAGAAGAGCTTGTATGGTCTCAAACAAACTCCCAGACAATGGTATAGAAAATTGACAGCTTTATGCGCAAAAAATATTTTTAGAAGTGCAATTTCGACCACTGTTGCTACTTCAAGAGGACCAGATATAGGAGAAATTAGGAAATTGAAGTAGCAAATGTTAGAGGAGTTTGACATGAAGAACTTGGGTTCAGCTAAGCAGATACTTGGGATGCAGATCTCCAGAGATAAGCAACAAGGAACGTTGTGGTTATCATTTCGTCATATCTCTATTAGAGGATGGAGTATTGATACTAAAAAAAATCCAAGGTAGTAGGAATCCGACAGATATGTTGATGGAGGTGGTGACTAAAGAGAAGCTGAAGTTGTGCTCAACTTTAGTTGGTCTTCATACTTGAAGACAGATTTGAGCACATCATTATCTATATACTGGTTGAGATAGTATCTCCGTCTCCAAGTGGGAGACTGTTAAGCTGAAATGGAAACGGAGAAAATATGGAAACAAAGAAAATGGAAATGCCTTGAAGAGGATGAGTTGCAATGGAGGAGAATGAGTGTGCCAAATTCATTCCATAAAAAAACACAATTATCACGTGCTCAAATAATCCATTAAAAATCATGTGCTCATTATCCATTAGAATGCAATAACTCATTTCCTTCTATATTTAACATATGTATCTATAAATAAGAACATTTGTATTGTGTGAAGAGTGCAAGTGAAGTGAGTGAGTGAGGAGTGTGAAAGTGCTGAAGGTGAGAGAGAGAAAAGTGTGAGAAGAGTTAAGTTGAGTGTGTGTGTCTCCTCCTCTTGTTTTTCTCCCAGATTATAGTATATTCGGTGTGCTCCATGGGCGTAGGTCAGATTAGACCGAACCACGTAAATTTGGTGTTCTTATTTTGTGTGATTATTTTGCTTGTGTGTGTGGTTATTGTTCCTAGATCCCTAACACAAACCTCCCCTTATATTTTACAAATAGACATTTTTATTTAATTTTATAGAAAAGACTGTTTTTTGGAAAATCTCAAGAGAGATTTGTGATATTTTTGAAATCTCAATGAAGGTGAGTGTCTTTTATCATAAAAATTAATAATACAAAAATAAATAAATATATGACATATGCTTAGCTAGCATTAGGGGTGTAATCAGTTTATCACGGTTCGGTTATGGGTCAAATCGAAAACCAAACCGAACCTTGTGATTTTTAGTATTTTCAAACTGAAATCAAAATCGAAACCGAACTGAATTTATTATCCTCTAGAAAATTAAACTTTCGATGGTTCAGTTACGATTTTTTCGATTTTTAACCAATTTTCTAAATATTTAGCAATTATTTTTCACAAGGGCTGTTGAGAGTCTATTGGACATTTTTGATTTCTAAATATTAAATGAATCAATCATGTATTAACATACTAATTGAGTAATTATATTAATTTTTATATATAATTTAAATTTAAATCAATCTTTTTCGATTTTTTGGTCCGATCATATTTTGGAAGCCAAAACCCAAAGTTTACATTTTCTAACACTGAAACCGAATACTGAAAAACTGAATCGTTTGTGATTTCAGTCAGATTTTCAGTCATTTTTGTGGACCCCTACATGACATGTGTGATGACTCATATGATTAAAAAAATGCTTGTCAACTCACACATAGAGATATATAATATATGCATCAAATTATTACTTTATACAAAGTCTAATTGAGATACTTTATGATGATTTAGGGTCGTAGTTTAAATACATAGGGGATTTCGAGTGAGGACAAAAAACCAAAACCCTAGGTAAGTAAGTAGCTATTAATTTATAAATAATCACTTCCATCCACTGCAAATTCCGTGTGGTGTAATTGGATGACCTAGATTTATTTCTAGCTAATTAACGGACTGCTTCAAATGGATATTAGTGTATTACTAATGAAAGCAGCCAAAGACTAAACATGCAATTATAACATCGTATCTACAAAGCCTGAAATCTCAGCCACTTGAGGTTGCTTCCTGTGCATTTTACCATTCTTATCTTAATTGATTAGTTAATTTAATTAATTACTATCCAAAGCATCTATTTTTTTTTTAAGTTAAAATAAATTAAACTAACCACAACAATGCAAGTACCTCTTTTCTTTTATTCTCCTTTTCCAATACCTAGCTAGGTATCTATATAGAAACTTTAATTTAATTAATTAATTTTTAAAGTCAAGGCCTCTTCAACCTTATTTAATAGCTTTGAACCGAATTATTCCTCCATTCATAATGTAAATATATAGTATGTATTATGTATGCATACAATGCATATATGTTTGCGTTAACGGTAAATCGAATATCATATAATAAATAACATATTAGATGCGACTGGGCTTATTACTTTCTTTTTAGTTAATGACATGCTAACTCATTTATTTATTTTTATATAAGTACATACAAAATTAGCATGTTGGGTGGTCTTGGGCCTTCTCAACCCCAAAAGCTAACTCATGGGGTGAGGTTTTCCCTCATACTTAATAACTGACCACCAAGCCCCTTCCACAACCGATGTGGGACAAATCTCAACAATCTCCCCCTCACACATCGGACTACAAACTCCTCACGAATTGGGATTGGGCTCCAAACTCCGCATGAATTGGGCTCACCAAATTGGCTGCACTACATGCTCAACATCCCAAGGAGAAACCATGGGCTCTGATACCAGTGTTGGGTGGTCTTGGGCCTTCTCAACCCCAAAAGTTAGCTCATGGGGTGAGAATTTCTCTCATACTTAATAACTGACCACCAAGCCCTTTCCACAACCGATGTGGGACAAACCCCAATAATCTCCCCCTCACACATCGGACTACAAACTCCTTATGAATTGGGATCGGGCTCCAAACTCCGCACGAATTGGGCTCACCAAATTGGCAGCACTACATGCTCAACATCTCAAGGAGAAACCATGGGCTCTGATACCAGTGTTGGGTGGTTTTGGACCTTCTCAACCCCAAAAGCTAGCTCATGGGGTGAGACTTTTCCTCACACTTAATAATTGACTACCAAGCCCCTTCCACAATCGATGTGGGACAAACCCCAACAATGCGTACTTTATATACATTGATGTTAGCTCCAAAGGAGTTTATGAGTGGGCTTGATACACATGAGTGAGCACCAACTTGACCCAAAAGGTTAAACCTATTAGGTCTTGAGTCTAACCATGTATATAAGCACCCATCATCCACTCAATTTTTATAATGTGAGACAAACTCACAAGTAGGATTCTCAACAGTTGATTTATCCATTTTCGAGTGAGTTGAGAATCATTATTAGACAGAGAAGAGAAAAAATAATAATAAAGCAATAAACAATTTCTTAATTCAATTGTCACTAAAACACATAAAATATTTACTTTTTAAAAGTATATTTAATATTAATATTCTACATGTTAATATAATTGAGAGACTGTTGGAGCATGTTCTTACATATATGCTCCTTGAATCCACTATGGGATGCCATCTCCCCTTGTTGTGGTATTTGGCAGCCTAAACCAATGTCCAAAGTGACAAATTATGTGAGATGATAGGTGATGATTAGACTCCCATACAAATATTCTCGGTGCTCCACTTGTTCCCCTAGCTCAAAAGTTGGTGGGCATGCAAAAGGGTTGCCAAAACGGTATCGTCTTAGGCACTAGTAGGTTGTGGACCACCATTCCATGTTCTTGGCCAGGAGGAGGAGCTAGCTTGTATAGGGGAAGAGGTGCATGAGTGACACTTTCTAATGCATGTATTGGGGATTTCTACTTTCTTAATATGACCCTTTGAAAAAATCAATTAGAGGTATATTTAATCTAATATATTAATTATTAATGTATTGCAACTTCCATATGCTCACAAAACCCACTTCAAGAGCGCTCTTTAAAAAAAGAACTATTTATTACAAGAAAACTTTCAAGATTTTTCTTTTCAAAAATAATGCAGTACTGCGAGAAAGATTTGATTGATTAATTAGATGCAAGTAGCTAGGTCTGATTGGTTAATTTAACAATACTATGTTTCTTGTAAATAATATTGTGATGAATAACACGACTCACATTTCATTTTTACATTATAAGAATTACTTATTTTTCTCAAAAAATTACTTTTTATCATAATACTTATTTTAAGTGTAAGTCAAATGCTAGTTATTGACACTTTTTTTTTTTTGGTAAAAGAGGGTGACACCTACTAACTTTATTGGAAAACCCTTCACTTATGGCGGAGGAATACCGTGGTTCCAATTTTGAGACTTTGGGACAGTAAAAGCAAACTCCAAGAACTTAAACCTAACTTAACTAACATAAATCAAACCAAAAAACCAAAGACCAACAACCAAACAAAAAACCTAATAACTAAACAATTAAAAGTGGAAAACAAACAAAACTCCAAAAGATAACACAAAACATCATGAGCGCAAAGAAGGAAAACCCAATAAATCCAATCGAATCATTCCCCTGACTTGTTGAGAAAGATCATCATGCCAACTATATGATCGAGAAATACCAAATTCACCCTGTTTGACAAAGAAATTTACACTTTTATATGCCTCCCTATAAACATGTTCCACTTTGAACTATATGCCTCTCAATGCTAGCATAAGCTCTTCCAACAATTCCCCTAAGTTCCAAATCGAGCACTTCCCAAAATTTATCCACTGAACCAACAAAGTAGAGTCACATGCAATCTCCACTTGATCAAATCCGAGATCTTTGCACAAATTAATTCCTAAAATAATCGCCTTTAATTTAGTCATGTTATTTGTTCCATAACCCAATAATGAGGAAAAAACTGCTTTAAATAAACCTTTTTCATTTCTTATCACGCCTTTACCACCACATTTACCTGGGTTACCTCTACAACTCCCATCTACATTCAACTTAACCCAACCTATCTCAGGTTTACATCATCTGACTACAAAAGGAAGACAAACCCCCACATTTTTTACTTGAATATCCAAAGCACGAAGGACTGCAATATTCGTGCAAGAAGCAGGTGCACATTTATTTAACTTGTCTGAAATGGATCTCAACTAATATTTAATATCAAGCCACACAGTTCTCATAGAATCATGAATTGATTCCATCCTGACTCTACATCAACAAGTCCAGAGTCTCCAAAGGATGAGACTAGGTATAAGACCTACCAAAATGCCTAACTTTGAGGCTCGTCTTGCACAACTAAACCAGACATTAACTCTGCCTTTCCAAGTACTCGTTGCCATACAATTAACACCCAACGCCACTGCTGCTTTTTTCCATACCTCCTGAGCAAAAGATCTAGTGCAAAACACATGGTCTAAAGATTCAATCTTGGCATTTGAACAACAATCACATCGAGAGGCCATCTGAACACCTACTTCTTTAATACAAGTATGAACCGAAAGACAAATGAAATAAGACTTCCACATACAAATTGACACCCTTTTTGGCAACATAGGATGTTAGATTCATTTTGCAACTGAGAATTCCTCTTTATGCTCCCTTATAATTTCCCAAGCACTTGCCGTGGTGAATTTCCCATCTGTTGAAGGTTCCCAAATTACTGTATTTGGACCCTCCTTGCAAGAAATAACAGAGTTCATTACTTCCACAACTTGATCTTTACCCAACAGATCCACTAATAAATCAACATACCACCCATCTCTATTCCAACAATCTCAAGTTCATAACTTATGGTTACTAATTTCTTGAACCTAAGCCCAAAGGGGATCAGAGGCTAACCAACGATCAAACCAGAAAGAAGTCGACCCTTCTTTAATTCAAACACAAACATGCTCCCAAACTTCAGGAATCACACGAACAATCGATCTCCAAAATCTGTTCCTTTATCTAGTTATTGAGACCAAGTACTTAATTTAAGTACTTTTCATAATAAGCGATTTTTTAAAATGTTCCAAAACTAGAACTAAAGCCTTATTTAATCTCTTTTGTCCATGAATTTTAAAGGGATTAATGTTGAGGATAAAAAAACACATTTTCTTTTAGGCTTGTTTGGAACTAAAAAAATATTACGAAAAGGAAAGAAAAATATAAAAAAAAATAACATTTTCTTGTTTGATCATCATGTAAAGTGAAAAAGAATTTTTTTTAAAAAAATACCAAACTTATGAACAAAATTTTGATTTTACACATTGTTAATATTTATTTATTCCTAATTTTAAGCCATATTAAAATAAACTCTCATTTTTTATAGTATTTAATAGAGAAGGAAAATATAAGGAAAAATAAATTTCTTTATTATTTTCCTTTTCTTTTCCCAAGTAAATTTCTTGATCCAAATGGGCACTTAAGACTAGAAGCCTCAAAAGCGTCGGTCATTAGGTCTTGAGTCCATCCAAAGTATTATAAGCACTCACATTCACTTAACTTTCCCTGATGTGGGATCAACTAGCAAGTGAAATTTCCACTAATAAGTTTAGTGCGAGAAAAAAATTGAACAAAATTGAGTTTATTATTTTATTTTTTGTATTCTTCATTCAAAATTTTATTCTATTCATTTTTTGCTCATTCCATTTGAGCAAACCACTGAAAAAAAAAAAAAAAATACTATCCACTCATTTCTTTTGAGAAAATTTAAATTTAGATTTGTGTAAATTTAGAAAAATATTATAAAAAATTATGTCAACTTTTGTTTAAATCTACATGGATCCATCCAAAACTCAAAATCCACTCACTGTACATGAACTAAAAAAATATTACTTAATTGAAAACTCACACCCTACAAAAGGACCCCAACAATAGATTTTATAATGCAAATGTATGATTGCATGCAAATATGCCCCAGCTGGATGAAGGCAATGCACAGAAAATTAACATATAGGAATCAGCTGGCTTGCATATATTGATATTGCTGCATGCTCCATTTTTACACTCCACAACTTTAACTCGTGCAAATATTTTGTTGAATGCCCTCAGCGTCGTAAGTTCTTGCTGACGCAGATGCCTCACCACTATAGACTAAGCCACTTGTAAGTTAATTGTATCCCACCCTCTCTCTCTCTCTCTCTCTCTCTCTCTCACACACACACACACACACACACACACACACACACTCTCTTTCTCTCTCTCTCAGACACACACACACACACACACACACACACACAAAAGCACCAACTTTTTTTCAAACTTTAAAAAAATGAACATATTATTGCCTGTCTGATCTGAAATGGATAATTAGAATTGTCAATTTCTGCAGACTCAAAAGTAATTATATTGAAGTGCAGGGCCAAAACGGTCTCTTCCAAATACTATTAACATATTAGTTTATATAAAAATTCTCATCAAATGGTGCACAGTGATAGTGCTTCAACCCATATAAATAAGCGTGGACACTTGCATAGTTTTCCTTGGGGAGTATCTATAATTTTACTTGCCCAGCTATCCATCCAGCCTGCATGTGTCTATCTTCCCTCTTCCATCTTCTGGTTGCCCTTTGTCCTTAGTTGCAGGATTTTCTAGGCAAACTACTCAACTTCCCAGTACTTTTTTTTTTCTCGAGAAAATTAAGTTATGGAAGGGAATAGTAGTAATAAGAACCACTGCTGCTGCAGCAGCTTCATAAGGAACTGCAAGCCATATGCGGCCATGATATCGCTGCAGTTTGGGTATGCAGGCATGAACATTATAACCAAGGTGTCCCTAAACCGCGGCATGAGCCACTATGTGCTTGTGGTTTACCGCCATGCTTTTGCCACTGCCGTCATTGCCCCCTTTGCCTTCTTCCTCGAGAGGTACTCTTAACTTAATATGGTTTGAGTTTGGGCTCACCCTCGAGCGCTATACACTCATCCATATATCATAACAGACAAATCTTAGTTATAAAATGGATCAATTGGATTAAACTGACATATATGGTACAATAATTTATAACATGTTTGTTGCATTTGCTTGCAGGAGGGGGCAGCCTAAGATTACTTTACCAATTTTCATCCAACTATTTGTTCTGGGTCTTCTTGGGTTAGTCCTTGTTTCTGTGTTTTTCCCCACTTAATTCTTTTTGTATAGCACATTTTCAGTTCATTTCCATGTTAGGTATACATAGCTATCATAACTATTGCTTAAAACTTATATGTACCTCCATAAAATTTTGAGTATGTCTAGCTTGTGTTATGCATGTACATAGGCCGGTGATCGACCAGAACTTCTACTATGCGGGGCTAAAATTTACGTCGCCAACATTCTCATGTGCAATGAGCAACATGCTGCCCGCCATGACCTTTGTCATGGCCGTCATATGCAGGTATACATACATACATACATATAGATATATACACACACAATATGTGCACCATCATCATGTAATTTAAAAAAAAAATGAAGGAATTAAATGGACTTAATCTCTTATAATTAGTTGGTAATTTTCACTAATCAAGCTTTTTTTTTTTTGGGGTGGAATTAATATTGTGAAGGATGGAAAAAATAGACATGAAGAGGGTGAGATGTCAAGCAAAGGTCGTGGGAACAGTGGTGACAGTGGCAGGGGCAATGGTAATGACACTCTATAAAGGACCTATCATGGAGATGGTGTGGTCAAAGCATATGCATACTCACAAATCCAATGTGACAAACACCACGGCAGTATCTGACAAAGATTGGTTCAAGGGCTCCATTCTTCTTATCATTGCTACCTTTGCCTGGGCCTTTTTCTTTGTGTTACAGGCAAGTGATTTGGGATATCAGAAAAGAAATTTTGGGAAGAAACTATAAAATAAGTTTATTAAAATATCTGTATTCATATTGAAATTTGTTTAGAATAAATTAACTCATAGTAGATTTTCATACATAAATTACAATTTCTGTTGTTTTTATGTGACTTGATTGTATTTACCATGCAGGCAAAAGCATTGACGACATACAAAAAACATCAGCTCTCCCTCACATCATTGGTGTGTTTCATTGGCACCTTGCAGTCCATTGCTGTTACTTTTGTCATGGAACACAAAGCCTCTGTTTGGAGAATTGGCTGGGACATGAACCTCCTTGCCGCTGCCTATGCTGTAACTCTCTCTCTCTCTCTGTTTGGAAAATCACACGTTGCACATTTTCATATTTTGTGGGCGCTCAGAGAAATTTCAAAGTTTGTCACGTAAGATTTCCAAGACAAACCAAACGTGGACATTTGAGACTCAACTCACAATAACCTTTGAGAATATCTTAAACCAAAGAACTAATTAAAATATATCTTTATAGCTAGTTAAACACCTTGAAAGTTTAGTTAATTAAATATTTCATTACTGAAAGATGAATAATTTTTAATTTTTAAATATGTCTGTACGTAAATACAGGGGATTGTGACATCAAGCATATCATACTATGTTCAAGGACTTGTTATGAAAACCAGAGGCCCCGTCTTCGCCACTGCTTTTAGCCCCTTGATGATGATCATCGTTGCAGTCATGGGCTCCTTCATCTTGGCAGAAAAGATCTTCTTAGGAGGGTACGTATGTAATTGAATTGAAAAATGATTTATCTTCCGGGAAACGCATTTTGGATGACATCCCGAATCAATATATGTGGAATCCATGTGAATGTAGAACCTATTTCTAATATTTCTCGAGAAGCATACATGCACGTATATCTAAGTTTTACTTTTGATATTGGATGGTTGCAGGGTACTTGGTGCCATCTTGATAGTTGCAGGCCTCTACTCAGTTCTATGGGGTAAATACAGAGAAAAGATGGACTCGGAGGCCCGACCCGATCCCATACCCGACCCCGTGAAGGTGAACGGGTCAGTTGCCCTGCCCATTGGTATCGTAGAAGGAGTTAAAGATGTTGAGTTGCAGACAGCAGAAGCAAACTATAATAACAAGCTTAACAATGCTTCTGTGGTCATTGGCATGCCAATTCCAGAACCACCCATGAAGGACAGCCAGGGACCCAAGGCTTAGCAGGGAGAATGCATGGGCATTTTTGTCCTTTCGCATCTTCTTTTTTTCCAATATATCTTTTTTATTTATTTTCCCTTTTATTTAATTAAGAAAAATTATGTCTGGGGATGAGCTTGCTGTTATTGTATTTGTTATGCGTAAGCTAATTAATTAATTAATTAATTAATTAATTATTATGTAGGGGGGACTTTTAAATCAACTAATTAATTAATGGAATGAAGAGAATTTCCCAGAATCCCTTCTGGGTCTGGGTGGTGTCTCGCCGAATCCCTTTTTTGGAATTTTCTCTTTTGCACGTGGCATGATTACTGACGTCTGATTCAGATTCCACTTGGAGAGTTAGTGCCCCATCACCTCTTATTTCTATTTTTTTGGGGGGTAAGATATTTTGAATGGTTAATTTCCCACTAAAAATTTACAACTTAATTTTTATAATATATTAAATTAATTAAGATTACGTGTCGACATTCAAGATTTTTTTTTTTATAAAGTTTAGTAATAGTAATTACTAAAACGGTTCAAAAGAATTCTAAAAATACAAAAGAAAAAGAGACGTGAACTTTGCATGCAAGGAATACTGAAACTAAGGTAGAAAAGATGGTATGGATTTCATTGATTGGAATATTTGTATACACATCACTATGCCATTACAAATTCATAGAATATTTGAAATTAACAACATATTTTATACAATTAATTTTAAAATAGATATAGAAAAAATACAAATCAAAACATTATGAAACATGAGCAGTCTACAAGAGTGCAATAGCTTTTTGCACGAGGGAAAGACTCCTAGGGCAATCTGTAAGTTGTATGAAACATGAGCAGTCTACAAGAGTGCAATAGCTTTTTGCACAAGGGGAAGACTCCTAGGGCAATCTGTAAGTTTTATGGAATGGCTTTCTGCACTAGGGAAGACTCCTGGTGAAATCTACAAGTTATTCTAGGGGACTCTTGTCTATCACACTGGGAAGGCCAGAAATTATCTCTTACACAAGCAAAAGCCTCTTAATTTTGATCCTGTGGTTCATATCATATAAAGATATTAGTTGCTTTGATGCAAGTTTTTTTGATTTCTTGGTCTATTAGCCTTCTTTTGCATCTCTTTTGAGCTAATGTAGCTAGTGTATTGAGAGTATGGGAAATGCAGGGCATCTGCCAAGTGTATCGCAGAAAGCAAATACAGAGAATGTATCCTCGGGCTAAGTTTATATGAGTTGTTCTGCTTTTTTCCTCGCATAATTTAAGGTAGAAAAAATAACTGGAAAACCAAGAAAGGATGGACAGGTTGTGTTTGGGAGCAAGAATTTGAACTTCGATCCATTTCCCCAACACTTCAATCCCATGATCATCCTGCTCACTTCTAAAAACAAGTCCAAACCCACTTAACCAATTTTCCTGGCCCAAGCAACCAATAAGATCTAACTAAATCTGGCTGGAATATATTTAACTCTATGACCAGTATTAATCCTTTCAATTCTGTTTGGGGGCATGAATTTTAAGTTCGATGTACATCTCCAGCACTTCAATCCCATGTTCATCCTGCTCACTTCTACAAACAACAGTTCAAACCCACTTACTAAACCAATTTGTCTGGCCCAAGCAACCTAATAAGCTCCAACTAAATCGAGCTGGAATCCATTTGACTGCATCATCAGTAATGATCTTTTCAACTTACATTTTAGTTAAAAGTCCTACTTTTTTGTTCTCCACATAATTTTGTTTGAAGGAAGAGTGGTTTGTAGCCTGTACTATACTAATTTTATTTCCAATTATCACATGATTTTTAACTTATTTAAACGTCCTACTTGGACATCAAGATATTCCCAGTTTAGAATTGTTCACTGATTCCATCTCTTTGATTAAGAAATTTCTCTAGTTTTTATTTCTGATCAATGCTGGAGATAATATAGGCTCCCTTTTTTTAAGCAGCAAAAAAAAAAAAAAAACAGTCGAGCTACCTTTTTCTTCCAAGATATGGGGCAGGGGCAAAAGCATACTAAACTGGACTTGAAACTTTAGGTATAAAACCCTAATAGGAGAACATAAACTTACAAGTTTCTTGTTAATTGTTGAGATCAACTAATACATATTCAATTATCTATTGATTAGCCAAAATTATCATATACCTCACTAAGAGGATAATATATAATTGCCTATATTAGATATGCTAATGACACACACAAGTACAAAGGCCTCTTTTCCCTAGAGGGGTATAACCTAATTATATTCCTTAGGGTTCCGAAGGAGAGAGAGAGAGAGAGAGAGAGAGAGAGACTTAACCTCACCCTCTCCATCATGAAGATCATTCATGGCCCTAAGATGAAATTTTTGGAGCCAGGAAACTAGTAATTTGAGGAATGAATCAAAATATAATTGTCAATAAGTGCATTATTGGGCATGTTATATGTGTGAAAAATTTCAACTGTCCCTCCTAAACATGGTGTAAAATAAACTTCTCCAACTTGATAAGGACAAATTCAAATCCTTCCATCCACCTCCAATCCATTGTTGCCAATCAAAAATATTTAAATTGGACTCTAGTCTTTGCAAACCTCTACAAACATAACCATAATAAATATCCCACCAAGTTAGTTAAATTTCCTTAAAATTTATCCAACAAAATTTTTACAAACTCTAGGTTCCAATTATCCAAGTCTTAAGTATGGGGCTGATAAGATATGAACAATATTTATTTTTCGCTAAATAATAGCCATATGGGTCTTGATTTAGCCTCCAATCTTGTACTAACTTTCATTCCGTCCTCCTTTCTTGTGTCCGTAACCATAATTGGCTCACTTCCCCTACCCTCTCAGACATTAGAACATAATCCCATGTATCTGTCTAACAGTGTGAGTATGCTTTCGAGTCGAGGTTTGATGTTCTTGGTTCTTGAATTTCTTTAGTAATATCTGTCTTCCATGCAAATACAACTATTATTTTGTGCTACTGCACAATTTCTAGCCAACCGAAATGTATCAAGGGTTCTTATTTGTGATCATCACATTAATTAGTTTTTCATCAAATGTTATGCGTCCAGGAAGCAACATGGGAAAAACATGAATTAATTAAAGTTAACCAGAAAAAGCCCAATAAACATATTAACAAACGCATAAACAACTTGAAATTTGTTTATATCACATCATATTGTACGATAAATGCCGTGTAATATTGAACAAGATGCATCTGTGGCATGATTTATGAAGAAATATCTGAATAGCATATATATTATATAAACAAAGAAGGATGCTATCCATGATAATTATCATATTTGAATTCTAAAGCGGGAATAGTTATTGAAAACTAAAGCATGGGTTGTACCAGAGACATGTTAATTTTCTCGGAAAATGGAATACATAATTTTTCATGCAACAAACAATTTGAAGGCAGTAAATAAAAATGATCTAAAAGCTTCATTTAAAACGTCGTCAACCAATTGCGAACTTTTACAACACTTCACAAGCATAAATCATTTCACAGCATGCTGGGAACAAAATATGATACACATTAAACTGTTGGGCAGGCGCTTCCACAGAAAAGTTTGATATAACTTACAAGCCACTAATTTTTATCCTTTCAAATTCATCAAGCCACTTTTCCTATGATCCTCCCATGCATACTTTAATTTATCCACCATTTCCAAAGTCTCCTTCCTGCTTGAACTCTTTAGCTTTCGGGAATGGATGGCTCTGCTAATTTAATGTTTTCCAGCAAACAAAAAATTGCAAATAATAATGTTGATTCAAAATTATTAGCAAGCACCAAAATGGATTAAGAAAAACACTAAATGACTCAATTTTAAATTTAAAAGTAAATTATGCAGCACCCGCTAAACAAGGTTCACACACAATTCATAAATTATCTAGAAATACGGGGAAATCGAGGAAGAAAAGAAAATAAATGAGTAAAATATATTTTTACAGATTGACTGGCTTAAGTTTTTCCTTCTTCTAGCCTGTATCTTTTCTTTTTAACACTTATTGACTTAGGAGCATACTTATTATCCTCCAAGTTGAAAATCTTTCTCCTTAAAAAAAAAAAAAAAAAAAAACATGTTCAATTGGTTAGCTTTAGGCAGCCAATTCCAAGACAATGACAAACATGCAAAAATCTGGTCATGTTACAAGAGAATAAAGATGTAGCAAAGAAAAGAAAGGCAGCCAGACATTTGTAGAGGAATTGAGGAAGGCAAGCAAATCTAAGAAGGTTAGGAAGACATGTCCGAACTTACCATCACAATTGGAAGCAAAGGAGTTAACTACCCTTCTAAGTTCACAATTATTATTATTATTATTATTTTTTTGAAGAACTATAATCATTCTTATGATGGTCTAAGAAGATACATAAACCTTAATTAAAACAAGAACTTTCAGCTCCACAAGCTCATAAAGACATGTAATCAACAGCATAAATTATGAGGAAGTGAACCTCTCAAAAGATGAAATGCTTCATCTCCCATCAAAAGGGAGCTCTGGAAATCAGCCTCATCAAAACATGAAATTCACTACTGTAAATCAATAGCAAAAGCAATAAGGAAATCCAATGAAATATAATAAGGCTGTGAAGGTGGCCTCATTATCCACATCTCTAGTAAGACGAATGGAGGATCGACAGACCCCAGTTTTCATGAGCGTTGGCAGGCCCTGGAGTGCCTGTCAAAGGCACTAACCCCGGTTTTGCACAAAATGCATATTGTCTGAAATTGGGTGCCAAACTATTGACGGTTATAGCCAATCCGTCGACGGTTTCCCTGCTACTCCACCAACACTTTGATTTTCTACTATGTTCTCTCATTTTACATGCATCCCATTAAGTATATGAGTCACGTATCATGACAATCTTCACCTTGGCAAATATACACCCCTTAGGAGAAACTGAAAACATAGCTTGCTGTTTCACCTTAACCTTCAAAAGTTAGGTTGGGACCGCCTCCCGTCTAGCAATTGGATACAAACACCAAGTCCAAGCAATGCTTGAACTTGCCCATGACAGCTTCGGCTTCTGTCATCAACTCCAATTCAGTTGTAGATGTAACAACCTAAGACTTCACCCTAGGCTTCTAATAAGGCCTTCCCACAACAGTAAACACAAAACCTGCTGTAAGTCTTCCATCACCAAAGTCCCCTGCATAGTCTTCAACAAATCTCGTAACTGACAAACCACTATGTTGCTTGTCAAAACACACCATTGCACCATCATGGGGGACCTTCGACATATTTTGGACCTCACTATCCGTCCTTAGGTACCATGCGGTAAACATTTTACTTTGATTATCCACATAACCTCCTTAAGATGGCAAACAAAGTCTCCCTACACTTCTGTCCACAAAATCACCCTAAGATAACACCAATCTCCCTACAATTTTATCCACAAAGTCACCCTAAGATAACACTAATTTCCCTGCAGCTCTGTCTATGCGAATCTTCAAACCAAAACCCTTCTAGGTAGAACCCAAAACATTCATGACAAACCCTTTCAACAGAGCTTCCAACTGATAAGCCTCAATCAAAGCTTTCCCAGCTAATAACATGTCAGTCACAAACAATAGATACATCACTCCCTTGCATCTTATCACCCTCTTCCCCACTGGAAGCCTCACCCACTCTCACATCTAATTTTTATGCAGTAACTTCATTTCCTCTACCATAACACTCATCCATCTATTTTTACCTTTACTGCGCACTGCAACTTGAAAAATAGTAGGAACCTTGCTGTTGGTAGTAATGAATGTATAAAACACCAGAATGCCAAATTTATACTTGAGTGGTGGTCTGATAGTGCACCTAGGCTCACCGTGATCCTGCTGGTCTCTCGAGCTAAAACTCCTTACAATATGAACAATGTCATCTCTATCCTGAGTCTGTAACTCCATCTGCATCATATGCCCATTTATACTGTGATACTGTTGACCTGAGATAGAACTCCCTGCATTTCTGCCCTGAGTATCTAACTCCACCTGAATTACATGTCTGTTGCTACTACAGTTTTTTGACATTTTTTTCTCTTCCTTTACTTGAGTACGCTGCCCTATGGCTTTCTCACCAAAAGTCATGTCTCCACTAATCACCCCCTTGTTTGTCACATGATCACCCATCTTGAACTCACCCTTCTTATATCCCACAAAGATGTACTATCCAAACATAACACCAAACCTAGATTCAACATCACTAGAAATGTGCACCTATGGACATCCACTCAAATCTGAGTAGTCCACCACAAAACTTGCTCACAATTCTCCTGTAACTCTCCCATCTATTGATACCTTCAGCGATCAGTTAAATGAGAAACGCGTCATACTCACTAACTTCACCAAGTTGTTCTCTACAAGCCCTGTATATAACCTGCCCTGCTCACAAAACTCCATGAACTGAACTAGCGTACTCAGTCCCAATATATAACCTGAGGATCTCTCTCTCAGTCTGGTTCTTCATCTCAACCACAAGTTAAATATGGTAAACATCTCAAACTTGTGCCACATGAGATTGGGCCGAATAAGGAATGGGCATAACAGGAAAGCATTCGGCTCAGATTGGGTCGAATAAGGAAGCAATTGGCTCAGATGAAGCTAAATAATTGGCTCAACAAGGCCGAACAAGAAGGCATTCGGTTCGGATCCAGTTGAACTTTGAGAAAACTGGCTCGAATGGAGTCGAACAACCAACTCGAAGTGGGTCGAATAGGAAATCATTTAGCTTGGATTGAGCCAGACTTTGAGAGCCTCAACTTGGAGGGGGTCGAACAGGAAAACATTCGACTTAGATTGAGTTGAACTTTGAGAGAATCGACTCAAGTTGAGCTGAACAACCTGCTCAGACTGAGCCGAACAACCTGCTCTGGCTAAGTTGAACAAGCGACTCAAATTGAGCCAAAAAGGAAGGCACTTAGCTTGGATTGGGCCGAATTGTCCAGTAATTGGCTTGGGTTTAGCCAAAGAGTAAGATTACTAGCTTGCCTTGAGCCAAATAACATTATAACCGACTCAAATCAAGCTGGAATTCTCAATAACCGACTCAGATTGAGCCAAGGCACTCTGCAACTGGCTCAGATTGAGTTAGAAGCTCCCCAAATTGGCTTGAGAAGGGACCTCAAAACACACTCTCGATAAAAGAAGCTTACTTCAAAAATTCGAGAGCCAGGGGGGGCAATTGAATACCTAAAATTAACAGGCACATTCATGAGGACTATGGTTATAAAACCATCATCAATACCCCTACATAACTAATATACTGAAAGTCAATAGGCATATTCATAAAGGGTTGTAGTTATTAAACCACTATTGACACCCTCGTGTAAATGCCCTTAAATCATCATAACCTCACCTATAATTGTAATAATATGCCCATAAATACTAAATTAAAGAAAGACATCCCTCCACCACTATAAAAAGGTACTCTGAGAGGAGCCGAGAGGAGGTAAGCATCTCATTCTCATTGTTGCAACCTAAACCTCCCACAGTCCCTAACTTAGGCAGCAGAATGATCCCCCAAAGTACACCTCAGGTCCTCCAAGCCATTCTTCTTTGAATTCTTACAGGTGATCGCAGTCGAAGATCAATTTATGGACGTCATTCGATTTTTGGCAGCAACACCTTTGATCAAAAGGGGGCTTTGGAAATCAGCCTCATCAAAACATGAAATTTACTACTATAAATCTATTGCAAAAGCAATGAGAACAGCCCATGAAATATATATAATAAGGTTGTGAAGGAGGCCTCGTTATCCACATCTCTAGTCAAATGAATAATGTATCAACCGACCCTGATTTTCACGCACAATGGCGGGCCCTGGAGTGCCTATCAAGGGCACTAGCGCATATCCCAGGGTGATCATCACCACGTGCACCTCACACCTCAGCACAGTGGAACATGTAACTCGCCCACTGTCTCATTCAACTACATTTGTTCCTTTAATTCATAACCTAATAGAATGCAGCAGCAAGGGACAACCCAAAAATTACTGTTTAATTTTTAATTAATTTGAACAAACCATACATTATCTGTTACACCTATTTAATTAACGCTTTTGAATATCACTGTTCAACATTTGCATGTGGCCATGTCCTCCGACAAATAGAACATTTATAATTTCTCTGGCCATCATTATGCACACAAATTTGGGTTCAAACACTCAGGTTGTTGGGCTTTTGTGGAGCCTAGTTGTGTCTTAATTTGGATGACGACCTGACCTCTGTTTAATTAGAGATTTTTATCCTAAGGCTTAGTCTATGATACAAGTCGTACTCATGGGGGTCCCCCCCGGGGAAAATTTTTGGAGCCCATTCGGAACGGAACCATAGGCGCAACACATAAAAAGGGTGCTTTCGGGTGATTAGGGTTTGAGTGGTTGTATCCGCGAAAGAGAGCGAGAGCGAGTGAATTGTATCGCCACACTCTCTGTGCTTTCTTCCTGATAATATTGAAATCCCTGCAACTCCGTGGACGTAGGCAAAATTGCCGAACCACGTAAATATTGTCTTGTGCGTGTGATTGAATTTTTCTTTGATGTTATTCTTTCTCTATTTGTTTCTCACAGGTTTCGGGAATTTGTTCGTATATTCCTAACACAGGTCACAAGCAATACGCACCTCCTATCTTGTACATATAACTTATGAATAAAATATGGGAATAAATTGATGAAATTGCATTTTGAAATTCACTTGATAAGTGCCAAATGCAATTAGCAGATCCTTCATGCTTGGCATTACAATTTATAACACAATGCTAGAAAAAATAAAACAAGCAGCCTAACTTTAATGGCTAAGCTTCTGTAAGTGCAAAAATGAGGCAGAAAATCACATTATTGTGCAAACATTAAAAAGAAACAGGGTATTACAAGAGACTGTATGGCCAAATTTTCAGTACAAAAATAAATTATTTCAAGTTGCTCTAACTAGAGTTTTTTAACATGCCGACTCTTACCCAATTTAGCAGATTAGAAATAAATAATATACAATGCAGTAGTAGCACAAAATAGATGTGTCAACAAAAAACACTTGAGGTTGTGTGTATATATGAGAAAGAGAATCAGTGCTCTAAGTTATGTCACCTTTTGCAGCCTCTACTCTTTCTCTTGCTTTATGAATTGATGAAGTCTATTAGTGGTGCAAGAGTGTCATTTGAAGGATCACCTATTATTATCCATCTGCAAACAAAGAGTCTACAAACAAAACAAAGCAAAGGGGAAAATCAAATAAATTGAATATTCAGCACCCAAATATTAGAAGCTCAGTTCCTAGTCAGATTTATAGAGTGAACCTTTTAGTCTGAAGTTCCCTGAAGATGAAACAGCAGCTCCCCAATTTCTTCACCCTCAAATCCCACTCATTTACTTGTATAGAAAAAAAATTAACAAACTGAGCATTACCGGTTACTGTTTCTGCAAAAATCCTAAAAATTTGTAGCTGGGTTTCGGAAAAATCCTCCAGCCATTCTAGGGTTCCTTGGATTTCTGAATACTCCTAAAGCAATTCTTGTTTCTTTAATCTCAAATCCTTAGCCCTTTTCCTGATCAACCAAGGCAAAAAGAATCAAATTGCATAATTCCATATAGATTACTAAATTTTATATTTAAAATAAAAAACATAATAAAAGAAAATGCAAAAGGGGCATACCCTTGAAAAGGACGGCAGCAAGCAGAAGCATCTTATCCATTTCTCACTTCGCAGACCTTTACCAAACATCAGGAGTGGTGCATGGCATATTCCCAAAACCAAAACCACTCCTTTTTTTGGTTCTTTTTTTTGCCATGTTTGGGGATTACAAAAGACATATCTTTAATTTGGATAAAATTCAATATATTTAAAATTTTGGATAAAATTTAATATATTTTAATACTACATACTTTATTTAAATTTATACAATTTCAAATTAGATTTTTAAAATTCAAACTCCTAAATTTACGAGGCAGAGTATAATAATTAAAATCTTTGAATTCAAAAAATAATTAAGCATAAAAATATAACAGAAAATTTCGTATTCAATGCATGCCTTAAAAGATATTCTAAACATTATGTAAGATCATTCAAAGATTCAATCAAAGTATGTTGTAACATCTCATTTCTTATTTTAAAAGTATGCAATGACGAAGAAGATTATAATTATATTAATTTTAAAAATTTTAAAAAATAACATCACATGTGTATAAATTATTTTGTTTATAATTTCATATTTTCTTCAATAGACATATATGATATGTTCAACTTGGTCTTTTTTATATTTAGGCCTATTTGGCTTGTTTGATTATGTCATTTTGTTAAATTTCTTTAGATGGACTTATTTTTTCTTTTGTACCTGATCATACTATCAATCTCTTTAGATATGTCCATTTATTCTTTTATCTATAGTCAGTCAACTAGTTGGTGGGCTTATTTGATTTTTTTCCTTTTTTCTCTTTATCTATTCTCTAAGGGTCTATTTAGATTAAGGATTTTACTTAGAAAAAAAATAAGAAATTTCGAACAACTAAATATTAACGATGTGTAAAATCAAACTTTTGTTAAAAATTTGTTATAGTTTTTATTTTCTTTCTCACTTTCCTTGATAAACAAACCTGAAAATGTGAATTTTTTGATATTTTCTCTTCTTTTCTCTAATATTTTTTAAGGTCTAAACTAATTCTAAAAGGAATAATATTTTTTTGCATTATTATTACATATTATTTTAAGTGTTTGTCAGGTTATATTAGTGAATTATGTCATACTTCTAATAAAATGGAAAGATATTAGAAGAAAGAGTTTTTGGTATATATGGGTGACCCATTTTTTTATTAAAAAAAAGGAAAAATATCCTCAAAAACATATTATTTAAAGATTACTTTTTTCTTAACATTTAGATTTGCAAGTATTTTAAGAGAAAATCAATGAATATAGAGAATGAATGAAATATATATATATTTTTCTATCACTTGGGAGAACAAAAAGAAAAAGTGATGACACCTTTTATTTATTCATTTATTCATTCCTTTTAAATAGAAAAGAGAACCACGAAAGCACCTTCCTAGCTACTTGCTTGGTGACTGGTGAGCCCAGTGGCTACTTTATTAGGCATGACAAGGCTGACCATTAACACTCAACAATGTGGGAACTTGACCAATAACATATATGATGACCATGGATCATCATATATGTATATATAAGTAAGTGTGGGGCTGACCGGTCTGCTTTAGTTTCTTCATTCTTATCTCAATTATCAAACACACTACTGTTGTTATCCCCTATGGCTATAAATAAACGAACGCCCAGCAGCCTTAGTGCCCATAGCAGCAGCAGCTGGGGTAATACTCTTTAACAAAGAGAGAAGTTAAACACATACAGCTCATCAACTATACAGAGATATGGCAGTTGGTCAGCAGGCAGCAGCAGAAGCAGCTAAGTCCTCTCTGAGTATCTTCTGTGTTACCCTCCTGCTAATTTCCACCCAGCTGCTGATTCAATCCCCCACAGTGCTTGCAGCTCCACCAGCTTTAGTATCATCCCAGCAGTCAATAAGTAATACATATTAACTCTTCTTTGTGCCTACTCTTTATCTATAAATCATTTTTTTCAATTTCAGAACATATGTATATACACATATACACACATATATAATACATACATTCATATATATATATATATATATATATATGCAAGTAGCCTGCCTCCAATTTTCTCTCTTTTTTTTTTTGCTAATTCATGATTTCACTTTCGATGAGTCATTTAGGTCCTCTCAAATGAGTTATAAATAAGGAGAGGACACAATATACCAGACAACTCCCTCATGATAAATGAAAGATCGGCGAGATCGTGAAATTACCTCTTACTACCAAGAGCCTTGCTCTAGGGGCAAAGCAAATAGCCTATCTCAAATATTAATAGAGGGGCTGAATGTGTATATAATTATTATTTATGTTAATAATTGTATTGCACAGAAGAAGAGAAGGTCGTCATCGACAACATTAATAGTAGAAAGATGCATGGGGGGCTCAAGGAAAATAAAGGTACTCGCTCGTCATCTGATGGATGTGGAGCACTAGACGCAGTAGGTCCTAGAGATGCATACAATCGAGCACGTCTTGGAAATCCATACAATCGAAGGTCAGGTCTTGGAAATTCGTTCATTCGACGGTGCCCACCGGGCAGCAGGCACAGGCAGCCTCACATGCACCCTTAAGCTGAATGATATCAGATGCATAATTACACAGAGTCAATAATTATTTGGTTTATTTATCTTTCCTAATGTGTGAATCACTCTTAAAGTGCAATCACTGTCGGATTGCTTTAATTTTTAACTAGCTAGCTAGTAATTAGAAGATATAAAGGTCTATTTGTTTGTGTGTGCCTGATCATATAATATGTGAACATGCAAAACTGATGCATGCTTGTATGATGAGATGTTTTTGTGCTAATAAATTCCTACTTTCATCTCCGAAGGTTCCAACATATAAGTCCCAAACATTAATGATTTTTTTTTTTTTAAGGAGCACTTCAAGTAACTAGTCAAAAGAATTCTTCTTTTGAGTGTCACCAAAATACTCCACCTATGACAATTTTGGTTGGAGTCTCAGGTTTGAATCTTGAGATGAGGTAAGAGGTTGATATAATTGTTATTGTTGTGTAGTTCAAGTTCAATGTAAATTTTTTTTAGGCCAAGAAAATCAAAAGTTGTCTCGAAAAATTTTGGGAGAAAAAAATTATAGAAGAAGGCAAGCAAATAAAGAAGACAATGTTCCAACAATATGCATGACCATCACAATTAGGAGTAAAGGAATTAACTAAGCTTTTAAGTTGATAATTATTATTAATTTTTTGGAGAACTAATTACAATTAAACTTGTAAACTGAATTTCAAATATAATTGGAACTTGCCTATAAATTTAAGGTAGTGTTCCGTAGCATTGATTTTAGGACTTTGAATTAAAATCTTTTTAGATTGGGTAGAAGTTCAATGCAATGTTATATTAAAATTTGTCCAAATTTGAACAAATCTAAATCTAAACCCTAAATTTCATGCTCCCAAGAGTAGTGTTAATATTATTTTCAATTGCTAGCAACAAATCAATCATTAATATATATGGATCTGGAAAATAAAGAGAAGTGTGTCATGAAGTATTGTGGAATTCATATTATTTAGAAGAAAAAATGTCCAAAATTGCCTCTTAACAGTTATAACATCCAGTAAGAAGTAATGCAACACTTACTAATTAAAAGGTTTACAAAACAAGGTTGATTTAATTAATTGAATTTTAAACATTAAGAATTTGAACTCTTTTTAAAGGCAACTAAAGAGCGCATAAATACATGCATAAACCCTAATTAAAAAAAGACTTTAACCTCCAATAGCCCATAAAAACATGCAGTCACCATAAAAAAAAAAAAAAAAAAACATGTTGTCACAATCAAGTGGAGATCACAAGAATAGGATGAGAGAGTGTGTTGATGTGGTCAAGGAGTCGCCACTAACATATTTACCTATGTGCAGTTAATTAGATCAATCACCTTCTATTGGTCTATTAGCCTCTAAGTGCAAATTTAAATTAATTCTAGAAATCAATAATCCCGACTACACAGTTGCGTAGGGCTAGGTTTAAGACTATGATCATATAATAAAATGCTATGAATACCCTCTACATCTCCACTCGAATAACACTTAACTTGCTAATCATTATCTCTAAACTTAAATAATTATGATTTTTTTATCAACTCTTCTTACTTTATTTAATTTTAAGCCTTCATATTATTGAATAGTTACATGAATGATTATGCATTGTGTTTCCGAATTTTATTATAATTATCATATCTAACCTTAATATTAAATAGTTTTGTAACTGTGGAGATTATTTCACTTCACGAAGCTAAAACACTAAACTTTAAACAAAATTAATATAGAAGGCAAATGGTAAATGAAGAATTGAAATATGTAGCATAATCATAGAAGTGACTCCAAGATTACTAGATAATTTTTCAAATTTGTACAAAAAATTAGAAAACATCTTTTTATATATAATGTTTCTTCTCAATTTTCTAAAAAACAATGTGATACTTCAATAATTATTTAAAAAAAATTTAAAAATTATTTTTGACTACTAAGTAGTTCATTTCTCTTCACAAATGTGCAGTAGACTTTAATATGAATCACTTTCCACTAATCATTTTATAATTCTAATATAAGACTTAAAGAAATTTAGGCTTTTACCATCAAAATGTCCCTGTCAAGTCCAACCAGCCAATGAATAAAGAGAAAGAGAACCGGATTGCCTTCATAATTATTTCATAAACTAGTTAGTATGGAAGATTGCAGAATTAGAATGAAGATTAATCACTGTAGGCGAGAATGCTCTTGTTTTCCCGGTTTTTTCACAAAACACGGGTGTGCCGAGTGGAGTTTCCTCTCTGAAACTCAAAGAGCCTATCGATGAAGGCCAAATGTCATCGACTAGTCCGGTTCAAAGGGTAGCCGGTAAAGACTCATCAAATCCGTTGAAGGCTGTGGCTTTGCCAAAAAGCCAGTCACCGGTTTTCCATGCAGGTGAGAGTAGTAAGAGACAGCGTAAGAAGAAAGCTCTTCAGAAAAAATGAAAAAGAAAATAACCAGATGAAATTATTAGAGGCAGCTGTAGCAAAGATGGTAAAAGAAATGGTGGGCACGATGCCTATCTCGAAAGACGCTCATCATCAGCAAGAACCAAAAGACATCAAAGAAGACGAAAATAGTGGAAGCAATAATTTTGAAGACCAGAACCCCACAGACGAAGATAGTTTGAAGACCAGAACCCACAGACCTGAAGCAATAATTTACAGCTGTTAGCCACTTGGCGGCTTGTAATTTGTGTCGGTCAAGTCAGTCGAAAGCATTATGAGATAGGGCTTGGCAAGGAGATCCACATCAGTGGCACCGATGCAGAATCAGTACCAATTAAGCAAGAAAAAGATGAGCAACGCGATTCTGTCCACTCTAAACCATTCTCCAAAAAACTGGTGGATCTCATTTTTTTTATATTTTTAGTGACTTCATCAATAACTAAAGTAAAAAATAAAACTCAAAATAAAATCTTGATTAAAAAAGAAAAAGTATCTTTTCAATGATTAATATAAATAAAACGCAATTGGAAATGTCAATGAAAAGCAGCAGCAGAACCCACCATGCACCTTCCTTCTTTCTCTTTTTCTCTTCTTTCTAATAGCTAATAAAATGTATGCACGTGTTGCATGCATGCAAACAAAAATGGTGGGTGGAGGGCAGTATCCTGCAGGCAGCAAGTGTTGAGAAAAATATTATGTATCAAGTAAATCAATGAAATAATATAAATAATAAATAAAAATGAGACACAAGAAATTTAATGTGATTCCCTCAAATGTTGAGGTACATCCACAGGATACGGCGGTCCAAATCCACTATTACCAAAATATTGTACAAAATGGATACAAAGGCATAAGTCTTACAAATACACAAGAGTATAAATAAATGTAGTAAGATGGAAATGTCTCACCAAATATTCTGAACAAAACTCCAAAGAACCAACCAAAATGAGCACAATCTGAAAATACCAATATGTTGATAATATACGGCCAGAACAGCAGCAGGAATGGCCGCAACTTGCTGGAGAAAAAAAAAAAAAGTCGCAGCTACTACGGAAAGAAGACAAGCAACCCTGCAGATGTGAGGAGCTGCTGCATGTAAAAAAAGAACGGAGAGGTAGTTGCTGTGGGTGTGGCGCTGTAGACGTGTGGTGCAGACGTGAAGAAAAAATGGAGCAAAAAAATGGCAGATTAAAATTGAATACGTTGGCTGCTACGCGTTAGGGCTTTGAAAAATTACAAGATATGCTGCTGCCCAAGCTTCATAGAGAAGCCAACTCAATAATAAAAGAACACCTTTCAAAAGGCATGGGCCCCACAAGAAGGGAAACCCAACAAATCTCCCCCTCCCGACTTATGGGGATGACTCCACCAATTCGGCCAAAACTCTACACTTCACATGTTTGTCCCTAGACAATACTATTTCTCATCATATCCAAACCATTATCATCGGTGTGCATTTTGTCAAGTTGTAACAATTTCTTATCTAACACATCCCGAATCCAATGATATCTAACATCAATATGTTTTGACTTTGAATGGAAGATAAAATTCTTGCTCAATTGAATTGCACTTTAACTATCACAATGAAGAACATACATTTCTTGTTCCATGCCCAACTCTTTCAAGAATCTCTTCAACCAAAGCATTTCTTTACAAGCTTCCATAATGGTAATAAACTCGACTTCCGTAGTAGAAAAAGTAACACATTTCTGTAATTTAGATTTTCATGCCACAGCTCTCCCATCAAAAGTCATCAAATAACCCAAAGTGGATTTTCTAGAATCAACATCACCAGTCATGTCGGCATCTGTGAATCCATGGAGCATAGATTTACCATTTCCAAAATACAAACACACTTTTGAAGTGCCTCTAAGGTATCGGAGAATTCATTTTACCACTAACCAATGCTCATTTCTTGGATTAGAGAGAAACCGACTAACAACTCCAACAGCGTGAGCTAAATACGGTATTGTGCAAACCATTGCATACATTAATGAACCAATGGCCGAAGTATAAGGAATTTTCTTCATTTCTTCCTTATCCTTCTCACTTGTAGGACTTTGTTTTGTACGAAGCTTGAAGTGACTAGCAAATGAGCAACTAACGAGTTTTGCTTTATCTATATTGAACCTTTTAAGCACTTTTTCAATGTACCTTTCTTAAGACAACCAAATTTGCCCTTTTTCACAATCACGAACAATTCTTATGCCAAGAATTTGCTTTGCCAGTCTCAAGTTTTTCATAACAAAAGACTTGCTCAACTCCAACTTCAATTTGTCAATCTTGGAGGAGTCTTGTCCTACAACAAGCATATCATTAACATAGAGTAAGAGAATAATATAAGCACCATCCGAAAATTTTTTTCACAAACACACGATCATCCGAAAAGATTTTTGAGTAACCATGATCAATCATGAAAGAATCAAATTTTTTGTACCATCTCCATGGTGCTTGCTCAACCCAAACAAACTTTTCTTTAATTTGCGCACTAAATTCTCTTTCCCTTTTTGTTTGAAGCCTTCCGGTTATTCCATGTAAATTTCATTTTCCAAGTCACCATGTTAGAAAGTAGTTTTCACATCTAATTGGTCAACTTCTAAATTCAAGTATGCTGTCATGCCAAGAACAACCCGAATAGATGACATCTTCACAACTGGTGAGAATATTTCGTCAAAGTCAATTCCCTTTATGACCAAAGTCTTTTACCACAAGCCTAGTCTTGTACTGAAGATTCTTTCCATCATTTTTCAACCTAAACACTAATTTGTTTTTCAAAACTTTCTTTCCAGGAGGAAATTTAACCAAATCATAAGTGTGATTGCCAACTATAGACTTCATTTCCTCTTGCATAACCTCCATCCATTCAACTTTATTTTCATGGTTTATGGCTTCTTTATAGCTTTCGGGCTCCCCTTAATCTGCTAGAGTAACATAGTCACTTGATGGATATTTAGTTGAAGGTCTTGGCTCTCTTGAAGATCTTCTCAACGGAACTTGCTCTTGAACTTGTTGCTCTCCCTTATTTCATCTTCAACATCACTAGGAATTTCATCATTTCCAACATTTTCAAGAGGTGGAAGAACATTTTCCATATTTTCATCATGAGCCAAATGTGGAAAAGGTGACTCTAAGTCAACAAAATCATTCCCATTAGATCGTGATTGCTCAATCGTGTCAAAATCTTCAATTGTTTGATCTTCAAAAAATACAACATCCCAACTTCTAACAATTTTCTTGTCAACCGGATCCCACAATCTATATCCAAATTCATCATGCCCATAGCCAAGAAAAATGCATTGCATTTTCTTGTCATCAAGTTTGGATCTTTCATCTTTTGGATGCACGACAACCAAACACTTTCAAATGATCATAAGTGACATTCTTACCTTTCCAAATTTTTTCGGAAACTTCACCAAGTAAAGGAGTTGAAGGAGACAAATTAATCAAGTCCACCGTCGTCCTCATTGCTTCACCCCAAAATGATTTTGGCAACTTTGCATGAGAGAGAATGCATCTCATTCTCTCTAGTATGGTGCGGTTCATCCTTTCAGTAATACCATTTTGTTGAGGGGTTTTCTTGATGGTCTTTTGATGTCTAATGCCTTAGCTGTAACAATATGCATCAAATGGGCCAATGTACTCTCCACCATTATCCGAGCACACATTTCACCTCCTTTCCAGTCTCCCTTTCAACTTTAACCTGAAAATGTTTAAACACATCTAAAACTTGATGTTTAGTTTTCAAAGTATAAGCCTAAAATTTTCTTGAATAATCATCAATAAAAGTAACAAAATAAAGTGCGCCGCCATGAGATTTAACTTTCAAAGGACCACATACATAAGAATGTATCAAATCTAGAACATTAGATTTTTTAGTAACAAATTTTGTACGAAAAGGAGCTCTATGTTGCTTACCAGCCAAACAATGAACACAAGCTTTAAGAGAAGTACCTTTCATCTCGGGTAGGAGCTTCTTTTTTAACAAAAACTGCATTCATTTTTCACTCATGTGCCCAAGCCGCTTATGCCACAAATCGGTGGAAGAGTGACTCTCAATTGCATTCACAATACCATTACCAATTTTACCTTGCATCATATAGAGTGTACTAGTCTTCTTTCCTTTAGCCACCACCAAATTACCCTTTGTGAACTTCCATTTTCCATCACCAAAATGGTTGCTAAACCCTTTATCATCAAGCTTTTCGATAGATATCAAATTTAGCTGAATGTCAGGTACATGTCTTACATCTTTGAGCACAAACTTGTATCCCAGATTTGTTTCCGTACTAACATTTCCCATGCCAAAAATTTTTGACAAACCTTCATTTCCGATCCGAATAACTCCATAATTTCCTTTGGAATAAAAAGTGAAGAAATCTTCCCGAAAAGTAACATGGAATGACGCACTAGAATCAATAACATAATTAGTATCTTAACTTGTCAAATTAATGCAACTTTTATCACAAATAATCATAAGATCATCATCAAATGTAACTGAAGTTATTTCTTCATGCTTTTTCTCAAAATTTTCCTCTTTATTTTACTCATTGAATTTCAATTTTTTACACTCCCACTTCATATGCCCCTTGTTATGACAATAGTGGCACTCAATATCTTTCTTCGAAAATGAGCTGGGCCGGCATTTTGATTTATCATTACGGTGAGAGTATCTATTTTTGCTTCTGCCTTTCCCTTGGTTTCTGTCACAAGTGCCTCTGAATAAGAAGAGTCAACTGATTTTTTTCTAATTTCTTCATTCAACAGGCTGCTAGTTACTTGGTTCATAGTAACAATTCCATCGAGAGTCGAATTACTAACTGTCACAACCAAAATCTCCCAACTTTCTAGCAAAGAGTTAAGAAGCATTAAGGCCTGCAATTCATCATCAAAAACTATTTTCATAGTAGAAAGCCGGTTGATAATATTTTTCATCTCATTCAAATGCTCAATAATAAGACTACCATATTTATATTTCAAATTCACCAATTTTCGAAAAAAAAAAGTTTTATTTTTGTCGACTTTCTATCATAAAGACCCTCTAATTTTTTCCACAATTCATGTGTCAAAATTTTGGTAGAAATATGATGAAAAACAGTATCCTCAATCCATTGTCGAATGACACCAACGGTTTTTCTATTAAGCCTATTCCACTCATCATCACTCGTGTCTTTAGGCTTTCGACTATCACCCTCAATAGATCCATCCAAATCTTTGTAAAATAAAAAGTCTTGTATTTTTGTTTTCCAAGTTACTCAATTGCTTCCATTGAAGTTAATCATACAACCAACATTACCATCCATGATTTACACTAAACTAATGAGTCCAAATAATACAGCTCTAATACCACTTGTTGAGAAAAATATCATATATGAACTAATTCCCACAAGTAAATAAATGGAGTAATGCAAATAATAAGTAAAAATGAGACACAAGAAATTTAACATGGTTCCTTCAAATGTTGAGGTACGTCTACAGGGTACAGCGGTCGAAATCCACTATCACCAAAATGTTGTACAAAGTAGATACAAAAGCATAAGTTTTACAAATACATAAGAGTGTATAAACAAATGTAGCAAGATGGAAATGTCTCACCAAATATTCCGAACAAAGCTCCAAAGAACCAACCAAAATGAGCACAATTAGAAAATACCAATATGCTGCTGCTGCAGAAAGAAGACAAGCAACCCTGCAGACGTGAGGAGCTGCTGCGTGTAAAAATAGAACAGCGAGGTAGCTACTATGGGTGTGGCGCTGTAGATGTGCGGTGCAGACGTGAAGAAAAAATGGAGCAACAAAATGGCAGAAGAAAATTGAATGCACTAGCTATTGCGAGTGAGGGTTTTGAAAAATTACAAGATATGCTACTGCCCAAACTTCCTAGAGAAGCCAACTCAATAATAAAAGAACACCTTTCCAAAGGCATGGGTCCCAGAAGGAGGAAAACCTAACAGCAAGATTAAATATTCATTTTATTTTCTTAAAGCAAGAATAAAGGTGCTATCACCTATCACATAAAAGCAATTCTAAGATTAGGACACAAGACTTTATGACTATCTACTAATTCAATTCTCAAGCACCCATACTTTTCTTAGTTACCGTATTACTCCTCCAATCAATATACCTGCTCCCATGTGGATAAATACATTTGGTTGTTCTCTTCTTTCTATTTTTTTTATCTAAAAATTATAATTATATAAGATCAAAATGAATATGTACAACTACACGTACTGGGCATACTCAAGAAAGAGTAGCATTTAGCTTTAACCAATCAAAGTATTATCTATAAGAAACAGAACTATATCAAATTCGAACATACCCAGGGACGTTGATGGTCCTCACAATATAGTACTTCACAAATCTAGAAGTATGACGTATAATAATAAAAAATTAATACAAGTTAAGTAATGCATAATCATGAACAACAAAATTGTTCTTGTAGCACTTAAAGGTGAGTTCTGAAATAGAATAATTAAGGAAAATAGTTGTAATAATTTCAATTTTTATTTATAAAATTTTTCAATTTGCATTATTTTATTATTATTATTATTATTTTACATATTTTAAATTGTTATTTGATCATGGAAGAAAATAAACATTTGTTCAATCATGTTTTTAATTGTTTTAATTTTTTAAAAATAATAACCAAACTTTGTGGTTTTAGATTTGAAGTTTTTATCCCTGATTTTTAGTTTTCATTTTTTATTTTTATTTTCTTAATTTTTTATCGTCATGCCAAAAACCTCTCATTTACTTAACGTGTTTTTTTTTATAAAAAAGAACAGTTTAGTGCACAAAACTCTCGCATATACAAGGTCATGAGAAGGGGCAGACCATAATGAGTGAATAGTACACAACCTTCCCTAACACTTTTGTAAGAGACTATTTCCACATACCTTCATTATAACTTTTCCATTGTGCCTAAACTCCCCTTCCATTTACTTAACTTTTATCCAATCCCAAATAACAAATTACATTGCCATCAGAGGCAAAGGTTGTAGATGAAGATACCACTCACTAGGCCAGCGATGAACACCACAAAAATTTTTCCATTGCTCTGCTCACCTACCAGGAAGAAGGGGGAAAAGAAGAAGAGCCCAAAAAAAAAAAAAAATCAGCGACCGAAGACATACCTAACTTTGAATGATTGATGGAGATTAAATAAGAAATAGAAAATGAGGTTTTTAAGATAAGATTAGAATCAGTGTTTCAAACTGTTTCATGTGTCCTTAAAGATGATCCATACATGTCATTTCAAATCACTATAAAAAGAATATGACACGGTAACAATAATGATTGACTCAAAGTCCTCTGGCTTATATTCAATCTTATAAAATGACTTGCTTTAAACCACCTTCCATATTGTGTATTACGGGGAATCAATAATGTTGTATAGGCCCCCCCAAAAAAAAATAAATAAATATATCTTCCCAACAGGTAATTTTCAATAATTCATGCAATTGGAGGGGGCACTATTGTGTCAATAGAAAGCAACAGCAGAATCCATCTATGCCCTGCCCCCCTTTCCTTCTCTCTTTCTTTTCTTTAACTTAGAGTTAATTAACATGCACTTCTTACATGCAAACATGAAAATAAAGACACCAAAGGAAAAAAACAAGCACAAGTTAGATTTCACAAACAAGACTTTTAGTCCTCATTTTATTTTGCCAGAGAACACTTTTAAAGTTTGCAGAAATGCACACATCGTACAGCAAGCGCAAATAGAAATAGCTCATAATCACAATCAGCAGATCAGCGATAGTAAACGAGAAAAAAAAAAAAAAAAGACCACTATGCAGCTTGTATGTGAACATTATTAGTCACTTCCCATTGCAATGAAACAATTTTTTCTTTTTTCTTTTTGACAATGAAAGAAGCTGGTCATTTCTTTGAGTGATTTTACCGCTTCTGTGTGTTTAGCTTCCTAAAGAGGCACATCTTTCTTTTTCAAAAGCTGGTGAAGTAGTGCTGTGTAGGTTGTCATCTTTGGGATAAAGTCTATCATATAATTTACAATACTTCCATTAGATAGAAAGAGTAGAAGGTACAAAAACAGGTTTGAGTCTATTTATCCCGTCTTTGCTTATATTAGACAAGTAAGCTTTTTAAGAAAAAAGAAAAATTAAGCTTGGCTAAGCTATTAACTGTCTGTTCAAGCTTAGACAGCACAAAAATTGAAAATTTGAGAGCTATTTCATTGTGCAAAAAAAACTAATAGGTGAGCCATCAAAACTGGTTAATGAATTACATTCTTGGAGTTGGAAATTGATTGAATCACTTACCTGAAATTGTTGTATCCTAGCTTAGAAGTAGTTTTGCACTGAAATCATTTGTGCTCCAAAGCTACCCCAAACACACCTTGAATAAGTGATGAGATATATTCAATAGGCCTCAGAAAACGTTACCAAACAGAAAAATTAAGGAACAAGGCATGAATTTTTCTGGTTGCAGACTGAGGGCGCAACTCATATGTCAGTGCAACAGATGGGCAACTATGTCTGGCCTTAGTGCTGCGAATTAGATAATCATTTTAGGATTTGTTGGATAAGGATTTTACTTGGGAAAAAAAAAAAGAGAAAACTCATTTTCCGTTATATTTCCTTTCTATGTTAAATACTATTGAAAATAAAAGTTTATTTTAATCTGATTGAAAATATGAAAAAATCAGATATTGATTATGAGTAGAATCAAAATTTACTTTTCTTGACAACTAAACATGAAAATACAATTTCTTTCATATTTTTCTTTCCTTGGTATTTTCCAAGATCCAAACATTGCATACCCTTGGTGAAAAACTAGAGGCCCGAGTAGTATCCTATATATGAATACGAATAAACTTTGGGTTGAAGAAGGATTGAATAGAAAAGAGGACCTCTCCCACGAGGTGCCAATAATTGTGGAAGAAAAGCTCCCAAAAAAATTCATCAAGCCCCCTAGAGATGATTTACTTTGGGCGGGAGTGGACGCACGATGTATGACCATAGCTGCTAAGTGATAGCCTTACCTTCTATTGCAGAAAACAACCCCCACCCCCCATTATTATAGTGGTGGCCTGCAGCTTTTCCTCTTCTATTTTATTTTAAGGTGTATGATGGATTGGAACTGTAGTAAAATGGGTGGAGCAAACATTAAACAATTAGCTAAAAAAAGCTATTAAAGATTCGCAACAAAGAGGGATCATTTCTTAGAAGACCCACTTGTATGTACGTTCTTCCTCAAACAACCTAGCTAGTAGGCGAAGTGCCACTACAGAGCTTAATAACACTTTGCACGTAGCAACTTCTTGTTGGGCTTTTGTGGAGTCTAGTTGTGTTTTAATTTGGATCCCGACTCGACCCCTATTTAATTAGAGATTTCTATCCTAAGGTTTAGTCCATGGAGCGAAGGCCCAAGCCGCAACATATAAAAAGGATTGCTTTCGGGTGATTAGGGTTTGTGTGGTTGTACTTGCGAGAGAGCGAGAGGGAGAGCATTGTATCGCCGTACTCTCTGTGTTTTCTTCCTGATAATATTAAAATTCCTACAACTCCGTCGACGTAGGCAAAATTGACGAACCACGTAAATATTATCTTGTGCGTGTGATTGATTTTTCTTTGGCGTTATTTTTCTCTATTTTGTTTTTCACAGGTTTCGGAAATTTGTTGTTTATTCCCAACACTTCTTTATCATAATTAACAATCAACATGGCCTATCATCACCACGTGCACCTCACACCTCAGCACAGTGGAACATGTAACTCGCCCACTGTCTCATTCAACTACATTTGTTCCTTTAATTCATAACCTAACAGAATGCAGCAGCAAGGGACAACCCAAAAATTACTGTTTAATTTTTAATTAATTTGAACAAACCATACATTATCTGTTACACTATTTAATTAACGCTTTTGAATATCACTGTTCAACATATGCATGTGGCCATGTCCTCCGACAAATAGAACATTTATAATTTCTCTGGCCATCATTATGCACACAAATTTGGGTTCAAACACTCAGGTCACAAGCAATACGCACCTCCTATCTTGTACGTATAACTTATGAATAAAATATGGGAATAAAGGGATGAAATTGCATTTTAGGTCCCTGAAATTCACTTGATAAGTGCCAAATGCAATTAGCAGATCCTTCATGCTTGACATTACAATTTATAACACAATGCCAGAAAAAATAAAACAAGCAGCCTAACTTTAATGGCTAAGCTTCTGTAAGTGCGAAAATGAGGCAGAAAATCACATCATTGTGCAAACATTAAGAAAGAAACAGGGTACTACAAGAGACTGTATGGCCAGATTTTCAGTACAAAAATAAATTATTTCAAGTTGCTTTAACAAGTGTTTTTTAACATGCTGACTCTTACCCAATTTAGCATATTAGAAATAAAAAATATGCAATGCAGTAGTAGTACAAAATAGATGTGTCAGCAAAAAACACTTGAGTTTGTGTGTATATAGGAGAAAGAGAATCAGTGCTCTAAGTTATGTCACCTTCTGCAGCCTCTGCTCTCTCTCTTGCTTTATGAATTGATGAAATCTATTAGTGGTGCAAGAGTGTCATTTGCAGGATCACCTATTATTATCCATTTGCAAACAAAGAGTTTGCAAACAAAACAAAGCAAAAAGGAAACACAAATAAATTGAATATTCAGCACCCAAATATTAGACTCTCAGTTCCTAGTCAGATTTATAGAGTGAACCTTTCAGTCTGAAGTTCCCTGAGGATGTGAGACCAGCTCCCCAATTTCTTCACCCTCAAATCCCCACTCATTTACTTGTGTATCAAAAGAATTAATAAACTGAACATTACTAATAACGTTGCTAAAATATGTTACATTTTAGTATTAAACAAAACTGAACATTGCTTTATGAATATGCATGGTGTCATGGACCCCCAAAATGGGACTTAAGCAAGGGCCGTGTGGCACTCGTTGAGAGCTCTCCCTCGACAAGTCAGCCAACTCTCACACGTTCAAGCCTGCAAGCACGAGCACCAGGTGAATCTCAATACTCAAGGAAAACAAGAAACAATAGGATTTCACATGAGCAATATATTCTTATACACCGAATAAGACTATAACAATCAGAGACATCATAATCGAAGGCAACAGAACACCACAATGAAAAGAACTACTTGTATTATTCATCTACAAGAGAATCACCATACAAGCGATAACACAGATATTCATATATTCATTCCAAATCCCTGAAGAATACAATTATAGTAGTATCTCACTCCCCCATTTTCCCCATTACATTGTCACACCCTAACATCCTCCCCCACTCAATTTATCGACGTCCTCGTCGATGTGTTGTAGACGGCCTTCTCACTCTTCTGATGTCGATGTAGATGTCGTTGACTACGAATTTCTGAAATCTTCAATCTTCTGTATGGCATGCTGAAGGTTGTCTGCTGTTTCCCAACTATTCTCTTCTTCCCCCAGTCCTAACCACTAAACCAGAAATTGTTGTTTTTGATGACCTTCTAGATTGACGACTCTGTCTGCAATGATCTCCTGGACTTCTTTGGTGACAGGATGCCTTCTGGAAATTGTTGATCTCCTTAATTTTTGTCGGTGCGGATCTGCTTCATCTGTGTGGAATGGCTTTAAATTGCTTACATGAAACACGGGATGAACTGGACGTCTATGGCTTTTCATCCACTCGGGTTGCTCAAGCCGATAAGATGCATGTCCCACCTTTTCGATTACTCTGATTGGACCTTCGTAACGACGTAACAGCCTTTTATCCTTGCCACGAAGAAAGCGAAATGTCTTCGGTGGCACTTTTACAAGAACCAGATCTCCAGATTCAAATTGTTGTGGTCGTCTCCCTTTGTCAGCCCATTTCTTCATGCGCTTGGATGCTTTTTCTAACTGAGCTCGGGTGACTTCGATGTTTTGCAACCAATTTTTCGTGAATTGGTAGGCTTTTGGGCAATTTCCTTTGTATGTACCATCTAGAGTGTGTGGAAGAGTCGGTTGTTGACCTGTCACAATCTCAAAAGGGCTTTTATTAGTTGCAGAAGATTTCATAGAGTTAAAACAGAATTGTGCCGTGTCAAGTAAAGTAACCCAATTCTTCTGATTGGAGTGAACAAAATGTCGCAAGTATTCTTCCAGCATCCCATTAAAACGTTCAGTTTGACCATCTGTCTGTGGGTGATAGCTCGTGGAAAGATTAAGGTTTGAACCCATCAAGCGAAAGAGTTCACCCCAAAATCCCCCCGTGAATCTAACATCCCTATCACTAATTAAGCTTTCTGGAACACCCCAATATTTCACCACATGCTTGAAGAATAACTGAGCTGTCTTCTCTGCTGAACACGGCTTCGAGACTGGTACGAAAGTTGCATACTTTGAGAACCGGTCAATCACCACCAAAATTGTGTCAAACTCCTCTACTTTTGGCAACGAGGAAATAAAATCCAAAGAGACACTCTCCCATGGCCTAGCAGGAACTAGCAATGGCTCCAATAAACCTGAGGTCTTCTTTCTTTCTACCTTGTCTTGTTGACAGATCAAGCACGTTTTAGTATAACTCATCACATCATCTTGCATATTTGGCCAATAGTACCCCTGTGTAATCAAAGCATGAGTTCTTCGCCATCCCGGATGACCAGCCCACAACGTATCATGGCACTCTTTCAGTAAGGTTTTCCTCAAGTTTCCAGCTTTAGGCACATAGACTCTCCTGCCTTTAGTCATTATCAGTCCATCTTCTATCCAGAATTGTCGTGTCTTCCCTTCGTCTATTAGTTTGCTTAGTGACTGCGCCTGCTGGTCTGTACTTAAATGTTCCTTGATAAGATTCTTCAAAGGTAGCGCCACCCTACTAGTTGATAGATGACTGACGATTTTCAATGCTGCCAATTCAGTTTTTCTACTTAAAGCGTCGGCCACTTCATTCGTCTTTCCCACTTTATATTCAAAAGCAAAATCAAATTCAGCTAGCTTCTCCTGCCAACGGGCTTGTTTTGACGTTAGTCTAGGTTGTGACAAAAAATGAGTAACTGCTACATTATCGGTTTTTACCACAAATTTGGACCCCAAAAGATAGTGCCTCCACACCCGAAGACAATGTACCACTGCAAGAAGCTCCTTTTCTTGTGCTGTATAATTCCGTTCGGCACCCGACAATTTTCTACTTTCAAAAGCAACTGGATGCCCTTCCTGCAAGAGAACTCCCCCTAATGCAAAGTCTGAGGCATCTACTTGCACTTCAAACGGTTTTGTCACATCAGAAAAGATTAGCACAGGATCTCCTACAATCTTTTCCTTTAATTCAACAAATGCTGATTGGCACTCTTCTGACCACCCCCATGGTACCCCCTTCCTCAATAAATTCGTTAACAATACAACTCTTCTAGAGTACCCCTCTATAAACTTTCGGTAGTAGTTGGCTAGACCCAAGAAAGATCGCAGTTCTCTAACGGATGTAGGTGCTCGCCACTCCTTGATAGTTTTTACTTTAGCTGAATCCATCCGAATCTGGCCCTCCTCAATGATATGCCCCAAGAATTTAATACGCTTTTGAGCGAAAGCACACTTCTCCCCTTTTACATATAACTGATTTTCTTTGAGTTTTTGAAAAACCTTTCGAAGATGATCTTTATGTTCTTCTAAGGATGCGCTGAAAACCATTATGTCATCAAGGTAAACAACCACAAACTGATCAAGGTAGTCTCGAAAAACCTGATTCATTAGAGAACAAAAGGTAGCGGGTGCATTTGTTAGCCCAAAAGGCATGACAAGGAATTCAAATGCTCCATACCGTGTGACACAAGTGGTCTTCGGTTCATCTCCCTCAACAATGCGCACTTGATGATATCCCGACCTTAAGTCCAGTTTCGTGAAATATCTAGCTGTACTTAACTGGTCAAAAATATCAGCAATCAGTGGAATAGGATACTTGTTGCGCACGGTCACCTTATTAAGAGCCCGATAATCTATACACAAGCGCAAACTACCATCTTTTTTCTTCTGAAATAACACTGGGGCCCCAAAAGGTGCTTTTGAAGGCCGGATGAACCCTGCGGCAATAAGATCATTCAGTTGCCTTCTAAGTTCAGCTAACTCAGGCGGCGCCATTCGATAAGGGGCACGTGCTGGCGGCTTTACTCCTGGCAAAAGTTCAATTTCGTGGTCAATCTGTCGTCGAGGTGGTAAAACCCTGGGTAGCTGTTCCGGGATCACCTCCTTGAACTCTTCTAAGACTTCCTTAATCTCAAGTGGATATTTCCCTACTTCTGCATCTTCTGAGACTATTGGTAGAACCACGAGAGAAGATTCTTCCCTTTTTACTCCCTTTTTGAATTGGAGGGCTGAGAGCAACTTCCTCTCATCAAAATTGTTGTAGGCTGCGGGGACCGCACAAGGTGCACTTCCCATTATCACAAGACAATCCGCAGCTGGGATCGGCATTGAGCGTGTCACTTTAAGAAAATCCATCCCCAATACCACATCAAAGTCGTCAAGGGGTGCCACAGTGAAATCAACTGTTCCAGACCATGATCCCATTTGGCATGCCACTTTAGGTACCACCCCCACCGTGGTTAATGCTGGAGAATTCACTGCTTTTATCTTGCCCACATCTTTATCTACTTGCAATTCTAACCGTTGAGCTTCAGAATCAGCAAAGAAATTATGGGTGGCCCCTGTATCAATCATGGCCCTGATTTTCTTTCCATTCAAAAGTAGATCCACATACATTAGTCCCTTCTCCTGAGACTTGTTGTGAATTACTTGACGCTCTAATGCCCCCAAAAATCTCAAGGCTCCCACCATATTTGGTTGTTCTTCTGGAATTGCTGTCAAGGTTTCGGTTTCCCCTCGAAGGGCCTTCATAGCATTCAAAGCCTTACGATCGGGGCACTCCGCCACTCGATGTGGTCCACTGCAAAGAAAACAAGAGATCGGTCGACGCTCTCCACCCCCTGTTCGTCCGCCCCTCCACTCCCTATTCATGGGCGCTCTTTTATCTTTCCAAGAACTATTTGTCTCCTTATCCCTTCCCCCATTTGTGGGCTTATACACTTTGTTGGGACGGGAATCATTATTGGCGGATGTAGGGAAATTTCGCTTCCCAGAAGTATCTGAAAAATCATCCAACCGTTCAGCAGCAGCGAGGGCAGAAGAGAGATCACCAGCACCTTGCCGACGTATTTCATTTCTTGGCCATGTCTTCAAACCCCAAAGAAAATGAATCAGTTTATCCGATTCAGTCATGTCTACAATGTCCAACATCAAGGCTTGGTATTCCCTTACATAACTCCTTAACGAGCCCGTCTGTTGCAATTCCATTACTTTACACTTTGCTATATACTCCACATTTTCTGGATAGAATTGGGCCTTCAACGCCTGTTTCAACCCCTCCCATGTGTTAATGACACATCTATTGTGCTGAATATCATTCCATTTAGTTCTCCACCACAATTTTGCATCCCCAACCAGGTATACCGTTGCCATATTGACGCGGTCCACTTCTAAATCCACTCGGGAGCACGTGAAATAGTGTTCCATATCAAAGAAGAAATTGTCTAGCTCCTTTGCATCTCGTGTACCCCCAAAACTTTTAGGTTTCGGTACCTTCCGTCGAGAAGTCTCATTTGGATGTGCAACTGGCCATCGGGCTAACTGTGCCACTGCATTCACTTTCGCAGTGATCTCTTGTAAATCCCTCTGGACTTGGACCACCGCACTTTGGACATTGCCCATCTCCTTCAAATCTCCCTTCAAAGCAGTAATGGACACTTTAACATCTTCTGTAAGGAAATCAAGATTATCCGTTAGCTCCCGTAAGGAGGCCTCAAGCTCTATTGGCTCTCCCCGTTGGGACGAAAAAGATGGCAATATGCCCTCAATATGTTGTAGCCAACTCTCAAAGGCTTCCAACTGCTCGATACTCTTCTGGAAGGCCTCAAGCTCTCTTGGCCGTTTCTCTAGGGATTTCACACTTGGAATGAATTTTTCAAGTTCCTCAAGTCTCTCTATGACTTTTGATACCCCATAGAGATTTTCTCTAGGGTTTTCTTCGGCGGCCTCAAGCTCTGTTGGCACGCCTTTCTCTTTTATCAATGTTGGCACCAACCCTTGGAGGTCACCACACGTTGTCTCCAGGGTTGCGAGTTTTGTCTCAAGCGCCTCAATGCGCTTCACTCTTCCTGACTTATTTCTCCTAATCCCACGCATGGTGCTCGCACACACTGTGCTCTGATACCAACTGTCACGGACCCCCAAAATGGGACTCAAGCAAGGGCCGTGTGGCACTCGTTGAGAGCTCTCCCTCGACAAGTCAGCCAACTCTCACACGTTCAAGCCTGCAAGCACGAGCACCAGGTGAATCTCAATACTCAAGGAAAACAAGAAACAATAGGATTTCACATGAGCAATATATTCTTATACACCGAATAAGACTATAACAATCAGAGACATCATAATCGAAGGCAACAGAACACCACAATGAAAAGAACTACTTGTATTATTCATCTACAAGAGAATCACCATACAAGCGATAACACAGATATTCATATATTCATTCCAAATCCCTGAAGAATACAATTATAGTAGTATCTCACTCCCCCATTTTCCCCATTACATTGTCACACCCTAACACATGGCATATTCCCAAAACCAAAACCACTCCTTTTTTGGTTTTTTTTGCCATGTTTGGGGATGACTAAAGACATATCTTCAATTTGGATAAAATTCAATATATTTAAAATTTTAAATAAAATTTAATATATTTTTATACTACATATTTTATTTAAATTTATAAAATTTCAAATTAGAATTTTAAAATTCAGACTCCTAAACTTATGGGGCGGAGTATAATAATAAAAATCTTTAAATTCAAAAAATAATTAAACATAAAAATATATCAGAAAATTTCGTATTCAATGTGTACCTTAAAAGATATTCTTCTTTTTTTTTTTATACCTTTTTTCTCTTTATCTATTCTCTAAGGGTCTATTTAGATTAAGGATTTTGCTTAGAAAAAAGAAAAAGAAAGAAAAATAAGAAATTAAGAAAAACTAAATATTAACGATGTGTAAAATCAAAATTTTGTTAAAAAATTTGTTCTAGTTTTTACTTTCTTTCTAACTTTCTTTAATAAATAAACATGAAAATGTGAATTTATCGATATTTTCCTTTCTTTTCTCTAATATTTTTGAAGTTTTAAACGAATTCTAAAAGGAATAATATTTTTGGCATTATTATTACATATTATTTTATGTGTTTGTCAGGTTATATTAAATGAATTATGTCATGCTTTTAATAAAATGAAAAGATATTAGAAGAAAGAGTTTCTGGTATATATGGGTGACCCATTTTCTTTTTTTAAATAGAAAAGAGAACCACGAAAGCACCTTCCTAGCTACTTGCTGACTGGTGAGCCCAGCGGATACTTTATTAGGCATGACAAGGCTGACCATTAACACTCAACAATGTGGAAATTAAATTAAAGGCAATGGTAAGTGTGGGGCAGACTGGTCCGCTTTAGTTTCTTCTTTCTAATCGCAATTATCAAACACACTACTGTTGTCATCCCTTATGGCTATAAATAAACGAAGGCCAAGCGGCCTCAGTGCCCATAGCAGCAGCCGCTGGTGTAGTACTCTTTAACAAAGAGAGAAGTTAAACACATACAGCTCAGCAACTATACAGAGATATGGCGGTTGGTCAGCAGGCAGCAGCAGAAGCAGCTAAGTCCTCTCTGAGTATCTTCTGTGTTACCCTCTTGCTAATTTCCACTCAGCTGCTGATTCAATCCCCCACAGTGCTTGCAGCTCCACCAGCTTTAGTATCATCCCAGCAGTCAATAAGTAATACATATTAACTCTTCTTTGTGCCTACTCTTTATCTATATATCATTTTTTAAAATTTCAAAACATATGTATATACACATATACACACATATATAATACATTCATTCATATATATATATATATATATATATATATATGCATGTAGCCTGCCTCCAATTTTCTTTCTTTTTTTTTTTTTTTTTGCTAATTCATGATTTCACTTTCGACGAGTCATTTAGGTCCTCTCAAATGAGTTATAAATCAGGAGAGGACATGATATACCCGACAACTCCCTCATGATAAATGAAAGATCAACGAGATTGTGAAATTGCCTCTTACTACCAAGAGTCTTGCTCTTGAGGCAAAGCAAATAGTCTATCTCAAATATTAATAGAGGGACTGAATGTGTATATAATTATTAATTATGTTATTAATTGTATTGCACAGAAGAAGAGAAGGTCGTGATCAAAAACATTAATAGTAGAAAGATGAATGGGGGACTTAAGGACAATAAAGTTACTCGCTCGAAATCGGATTCAAGTGGACACAGCCCAGAGAATAACAGGCACAAGAATAGTCGCATGCACCCTTAAGCTGAATGATATCAGATGCACAATTACACAGAGTCAATAATTATTTGACTTAATTTATCTTTCCCAGTTTGTGAATCACTCTTAAAGTGATGTTACTGTCAGATTGCTTTAATGTTTAATTAGCTCGCTAGTAATTAGAAGATATAAATGTCTATGTTTGTATGTGTGTGCTTGATCATATAGTATATGAATATGTTAAATTAATGCACCTTTTGTACGGTGAGATGTTTTATGCTAATAAATTTCTATTTTCATCTTTCAAGGTTTTAACATTTAAGTCCTAAACATTACTAAATTTATTTTTGGAAGAAGCTTTTCGAGTAATAGGTGTCGCGGCGTCCCGGGAGCGCGTGTGCCCCGGGCGACGAAATTAAAATCATTTTTTAATATTCAAGGAAAATATGGAATGTCGGAATCGCCACTAACTTTTAGTGTGGTTAGAACACATGATTTCCACCCCGTTGGGGGTAGAATGGGTCTATGTTACTAGAGTTAGGCTCGGGAGTTCGGTTACGCGAGGGGAAGGTACAAGCACCCCCTACGCGCCCGTTCTTACGAACGGTACCTAATTAATTTGAAATTATCCCTAAGTTAATCTAATAAATCTTTAAATTACTCATTTTTATGAATTTATTAATACATGTGAAAAAATAAACAAATAAAATAATAAATAAATAAAGATAATATATACATATATATTCCCTCAGAGCTTAGGGTACGTAAAGCCCGAAGGCTCATACCCCCGCAATAAAATCATAGGGATAATAATTAAGAAAATACACTCCCAAAATTTTGAAATTATATATAAAATTTTTATAGGAAAATACTAGTATGGGAGGTTTTAATATATATTAATAAGATAATAAACTAAGAAATTAAATTACCATAATACATGTAATAATAATAGGGATACATATATGCTATATATACTATATAATAATAAATTGTTTATAACACCTAATAACTTATCCTAATAATAAACCAACCTAATAGAAAGTAATAATACACGCATAATAAGGATAATAATAATGTAACTCATATCGTGATAATACTAAACTTAGAATACTAATAATAATGATACTATATCCTACGTAATAATAATAACCATAATACTAATAATGACAATAATACACTACCATATAATAATATATTAACATCCTATAAATACAATAATAACAACTTAGAAATAATCAAAACCTTAAAGTTAATATTCAATATATACACATATGGAAACAACTAATACCTATGGAAACAATTTGAACCCTAAAATAAATGTACAAAATGCAATAATAAATATGGAAGCAACTAATGTAATTATGGAAGCAAATCTGCCCTAAAACTAATGTGCAAAAGGTAAAATAGCAAATATGGAAATAACTGACATTATGGAAACAAATCGACCTAAAAATTAACATGTTAATAAACAATAATATATATTTAAAACAATTAATGAAATTAAGGCAACAAATCAATCCTAAATAATGTATAATAATAATCGAAAACCCTATAACCATATAACTGCCCTAATATACAATATCACTATTACAATAATGATCACCCAAAACATACAATATCAATATGACAATGATGAAAACCATAAAATAACTATATAATAAGATCAACTAAATATTAACATGATAATTACAACAATAATAAACAAGAATATCACAGGAATACATAATAGGCAATAATATTACGTAGATATATATACATGCAAATTAGATATACAATTAAAATATGCAACCAATAATAACATAAATATAAATATATTAGGTCATAATAACAACAATCTCATAAGTATGTAAAAATATATATAAAATAAATATGTCACATAATAATAATAATATGCAAAATAAATACACATGAATCATATATATAACAATATTATTAATAAAATACAGATAACAATAATAATATAGTCAATATAAAATATATATGTACATACATGCATATATATATATATATATATATATTAACATTAATCAATGATTGTAATACAATAAATCAGAATATGATATACAATATTAAAAATATATAACAGTAATGCAATCATTTTAAATATGCCATGATATACTATATCAATAAACACAAATATATAATAAGGATAAAGCATATTAAACATTAATGTCGACATCTTAAATATACAAATAAAAATAAATATATTGTCATATAACCCCCCTAAACACATATACAAATAATAAAAATAAAAAAATGCTTGTGTAACAATGATGGAATATTAACAATAATAATGCCCTAAATGACATACAAAACATGAATACCTAAGCAAAGCTTTTTACAAATAATGAACAACAAATATTTAGTGAAAATAACAAAGGGTACACTATAATAACTATGTGGTGACAATATGAGATAACAAACCCTAAGAACACATATATGACTAAAAATGATACAAAATAACAAATCGCAATATAAGCATACATTTGATAATAAAAAAAAAACATCATATTACTTATTTAACATTTATACAATTCAAAATTTAAAAATTGAAACCAGCCTCAATAAATAAAAAGGAAACCTACAAAAATGAGAGAAAATCAATTAGCATTTACAGTAGTTATTTCAAGAAATATAAACGAATATCACCGCAATCAAATGAAATTATAAACACAATATTTAGAATTTTAACATGTATATAATAGGTGCCTAGATATGAATATTAACCAAATACCACAATAAATAATATATTAATATACTAAAGTCTCAAACTTTGAATATTAAAACAAATAAAAAAAAAATCATCACAAATACTACAAATTAACAAATAACAATAATAATGCAGAAAGTAATAATAATAGTAAACATGTGCATGTGTGTGTCAGTGTTCGCATGTGTGCGTGTGGTTAGAGAGAGCTCACAGAGGGGGACACCGGAGGAGTGGCCGCTGCTGGAGATAGGATCGTCGGAGTGTAGACGACAGCGACGGTGATGCCTGGGCTGGGTGGTGAGTGGCTGAAGGGAGGGGCGTGGCTCTGCTGGGTCGTTGCAGTGACAGACGCCGGAGATGACGGAAACGGCGAGTGGTGGGGGGCGTCGGCGACGGTGCCGATTGCTGGAACAGGGGCTGGCCGAGGAGTCGTGAACAGATGGGAGAGAGACGACGCCAGGCTGCGGTGCAGAGTTGGGCTGCCACAGCAAGGAGGATGACGGAAACAACGCCTACGGCAGCGGCGCGAGTGGCAGAGTTGAGATATGGCGACACTGTGCTGGTGGCCGTGTGGGGTTTATGAAGGTGAAGATGGGATCGTGGGGTGATTGCTGCGGCCTATGAGCTTGCTTTGGCCGCAGCTTGGGTGGAGGTAGCCGGGGAGCAGATGGACAGATGGAGAGTGTGAGAGTGAGCTATGGTTTTCTTTTTTTTCGGCTGCGCGCCGCCGCCCTCCCCCCCTTGAGAGAAGCCAAAAGAGACCTTTTATAAAAAAAAAAATTTAGAAACCCTACTCCTCTTTTCATTTTTTGGTTTTTTGTATTTTATGATATTTTTCTTTTTTTTAGAAATAATATATACTACTATTATGGTAATAATAAAAATAAAAATAATAATAATAAGGTAAAAATAATAATAATAATAAAATAATAGTAATAATAGTAATAACAAAGATAAATAAATAAATAAAATAATAATAATGATAGTAATAATAAAGGTAAAAATACTAATAATAATAATAATTAAAAATAATGTCAATAATAATAATAATAATAATAATAATAATAATAATAATATAAATAGAAATAAAAATAAAAGTAATAATAATAATACTAATGAAAACTAATAATAATAATAATAATAATAAATAAAATAATAGTAATAATAGTAATAAAAATACTAATAATAATGATAATAAAAATTAAAAATAATAATAATAATAAATAATAATAATAATAAAATAGATGTAAAAAATAAAAATAAAAATAAAAGTAATATTAATAATACTAATGAAAAATAATAATAATAAAGAAAATAATAATAATAATAAAAATAATAATAATAATAAGATTAGTGAAAATTAATAATAACAATAATAATAATAATAGTAATACATATATTGGGCCTGGGTAAAAATGGGGTGTCTACAATAGGTCAAAAGAATTCTTCATTTAAGTATGCCAAACTCCATATAGCAACACTAGAACATGAAATTACAATGAAAATTTTGGTTGGAGTATCATGTTTGAATCTTGAGACGAGAGGTCGATAGGATGCCGATTATTGTATAATTTAAGTTCAACGTAGATCTTAATTGGCCAAGAAAATTAAAGGTTGCCTAAAAAAATTGGGTGAAAAATAATTAGAGAAGAATGCATGCAAATACAAAAAACATGTTCCAACAGGCATGATCGTCGCAATTAGGAGTAAAGGAGTAACTAGGCTTTTAAGTTGACAATTATTATTAGTTAATTTTTGGAGAAATAATTAAAATCATGTTGTTTTTTTGTCCCACATTGGTAGAATAGTTCCACATTAGTATAAAAGATTGTTTTGAATTTTTTATATTATTTGTCCCACATTGGAGAAAAGTGTTTTTTGAACTTGAGGTTGAAGTTATATAAAGAGTTCAACTCTTCATTTGTAAAACACACCTCAAAGTTGTACTTTGTCAAGAAAGTAGTAGATTGATTATTGGCACTCAAGGACATAGATAATTCTATACCGAACCTCATAAATTTCTTGTGTTGTTCTTTTTATTGTTTTATTATTAGTTTCTGCATTATTTTAATTTCTTATATATTCAATAGCAATAGTTGTAGTATAAGTGTTTGGCACAAGTGGGGTGCCCGGCACAACAATTGGTATCAGAGCTAGATTGAATAGTGTTGATATGGAGGTGTTCCTGTGTTAGGATCCTTGATTCTACGTTTGATGCCTAGGAAAGACCTTATTTAAGCGAGTGCTTAGAGACCATTGCGGCTCAGTCGCTCCCTAGAGGTCGGCCTGGTCAAAGTGAAATTTCATAGGATAAAACAGAGTAGACACAGTTGGTACGTACTATTCATCCTAAGCCTTTTGCTTTGTTGGTTGCTATTGAATATATAGAAGATGGCAGAAACTAGTGCAGCAGTAGAAGAAATACTGTCCACACGAACTCCAACCCCTTCGGCTTCGACATCATCATCAAAGACGATAGCTAATGCTCAGTTTGAGGTGGAGAAATTTGATGGTACCAATAATTTTGGTATGTGGTAATGTGAGGTATTGGACATCTTGTATCAACAAAAACTAGATATTGCTTTCGATGATAAACCAGTAGATATGGGTGACAGAGATTGGGAAAAGATCAATCGTCGGGCATGTGGTACGATTCGTCTGTGTCTCGCCAAAAATCAGAAATATTATGTTATGAGGGAGACATTTGCAAAGAAATTTGGGAAGATATTGGAAGATACATTTATGACCAAAAGTCTGGAAAATAAGCTCCATTTGAAAAAGAAATTGTTTCGCTTCCAGTATCAACCAGGTATTTCGATTAATGACCACATAAATGCTTTCGATAAAATTTTAGCCGATTTGTTAAATTTGGATGAAAAGGTGAAAGATGAGGGTAAAACCATATTGTTACTGAATTATCTCCCTGATGAATATGAACATTTGACTACCACTTTATTGTATGGGAAAGATAAAGTTACTTATGATGTTGTTTGTACTACATTGATTAGTACTGAAAGTAGAAAGAAGGATCAGAGGGTCTATAAGGAAACAGCAGAAGCACTAACAATAAGGGGACGTTCTCAGAGTCGTATGCCTGGAAGGAAGAGTAAATCTCATGGGAGGAGTAAATCTCGTGGGAGACTTGCTAAAGATGAATGCATTTTTTGTCGTGATAGAGGGCATTGGAAGAAAAATTGCCCTAAATTACAGTTGAAGAATAAGGGAAAAACACATTCTAATGCCAATATAGCCAATGATGATGGAAGTGAGTCAGATTTTTCTCTTGTTGGAGCATCTTCGTCACATTATTTGGGTGAGTGGATTTTGGATTCTAGTTGTTCCTATCACATGTGTCCCAATAGGGAATGATTTTCTAATTTTGAAGAATTAGATGGTGGGGTTGTTTTTATGGGAAATGATAATATTTGTGAAACAACTGGAATAGGATCAATACATTTGAAATGTCAAGATGGAACCATTAAGACCTTGACTGATGTTAGGTATGTTCCAAGCCTAAAGAAGAATCTGATTTCATTGGGAGCCTTAGAATCTAAAGGATTCACTATCACTTTGAAAGATAAAACCTTAAAGATTAAATCAGGTGCGTTGGTGGTGATGAAAGGAATAAGGAAAAATAACTTGTATTATTTACAAGGTAGTACAATTATTGGCACAGCAACTGTTGTTTCTCAGAAAGATGCAGGTTCAGATTCAACCAGGTTATGGCATATGCGATTAGCACATGTAAGAGAAAAATCTTTGCAACAATTAGCTAAGCGAGGTTTGTTAAAGGGTGCAAAGGTGTGCAAACTTGAATTTTGTGAGCATTGCATTCTAACTAAGTGAGGTTTGTTAAAGGGTGCAAAGGTGTGCAAACTTGAATTTTGCGTTAGGTAGCTGACAGCCAGCATAAAATTTGTCAGATCACTATGATATGAATTGATGAGTCATACGATGAAATTATGGGAAAGAGTAGTTGAACAAAGATTAAGGTTAGAAACAAATATCTCAGAAAATCAATTTGGTTTTATGCTTGAGAGATCTACCTTAGAAGTTATTTATCTTTTAAGAAGATTAATAGGAAAGTTTAGGGAAAAGAAGAGGGACTTGCATATGATATTTATTGACCTTGAGAAAGCATATGATAAGATACTTAGGGAAGTTCTATGGTGGGTTTTAGAAAAAAAAGGTGTATATTGTAGGTATACCGACGTCATTAAGGATATGTACGATGGTGTAATGACTAGTGTAAAGACTATAGATGGAGAAACTAAAGAATTTTCAATTACCATAGGTGTACATCAAGGATCTGCTTTGAGTCCTTATCTTTTTGCTTTAGTGATGGACCAATTGACAAAGAGTTTTCAAAAGGAGTTTCCATGGTGTACGTTGTTTGCAGGTGATATTGTATTAATTGACGAAACTAAAGATGAAGTAAAGGCTGAGTTAGAATTATGGAGAGAAGTTTTGGAATCTAGAGGCTTTAAGATAAGTAGAAATAAAACAAAATATATGAAATGTAATTTTAGTAATGATAGGAGGAATATTGGAGACAAAGTTAAACTTGATGATGAAGAAATAAATAGCACTTGTAGATTTTGATACCTTGGATTTATTATGCAAGTAGAAGGAGAAATTGAAGATGATGTAATGCATAGAGTTAAAGCAGGTTGGGTAAAATGGAGAAGTGGTTCAAGTGTTCTATGTGATCGTAGAATATCCTTAAAATTGAAAGGGAAGTTTTATAGGACAACTATAAGACCAGTTATGCTATATGGATCAGAATGTTGGGCAACGAAAAAACATAATATCCAAAAAGTAAAAGTTACCGAGATGAGGATGCTTAGATGGATGAGTGGTATAACATTGAAAGATAAATTAAGGAATGAACATATTCGTGTAAGTTAGGTGTAGCTCCTATAGAAGATAAGATAAAGGAAGAATGACTCAGATGGTATGGACATTTGCAACATAGGCCTTATAGTGCACCTGTGAGGAAGAGTGACTTAGTTACTGTGGGGGGCAGTAGAAAGGGTAGGGGTAGACCTAAAATAACTTGGGAGGAGATAGTGAGTAAGGATTTAATATCCTTGAATCTATCAAAAGAAATGGTCCATGATCGCATAAATTGGCGGAAAGGGATTCATATAGCCGACCCCACTTAGTGGGACTAAGGCTTGGTTTTTTTGTTGTTGCTGCATTCTAGGAAAACAAACTAGAGTGAAATTTGGCACAGCAATCTACCAGACTGAAGGTATTTTAGACAACATCCATACAGATCTACGGGGGCCTACAAAAACGGCTTCGTTGGGTGGTATGCATTATTTTTTCACTTTTGTTGATGATTTTTCTAGAAGAGTTTGGGTGTATTTTATGAAGCATAAAAATGAAGTGTGTGATATTTTCCTTAAGTGGAAAAAATTAGTTGAAACTTAAACTGGAAAAAAGATTAAACGGCTTAGATCAAATAATGGTGGTGAATACACGAGTGACCCGTTTATGAAGGTATGTTAGGATGAAGGTATTGCTCGACACTTCACAGTTCGAAATACACCACAGCAGAATGGGGTGGTAGAGCGCTTGAATCAGACTTTGCTGGAGAAAGTTCGATGTATGTTGTCTAATGCTAGGTTAAACAAAAGGTTTTGGGCTGAGACTGTTAGATATGCGTGTCATCTTATCAATCGTCTACCATCATCTGCCATAGGGGGGAAAAACACCCTATGAGGTATGGTCGGGAATGCCTGCTAGTGATTATGATTCTTTACATGTATTTGGTATTATGGCTTATTATCATGTTAAAGAATTTAAGTTGGATCCAAGAGCCAAGAAAGCAATATTCTTGGGGATAAGTGCAGTCTTTGGTGTTTAGACATGAAAAAAATGATTTTATGTAGAGATGTAACTTTTGATGAACTTGCGATGATGAAGAAAACAATACGCAAGGAGTCACGAGTTGAAGAGAAGGCCAGTGGTACTCAACAACAGGTTGAGGTTGAGACAATTTTGGGAAACCCAGTGAGAAATGAGACTACACAAGGTAACTCTCCAATTACGATGGGGAATAGTTTACAAGAAGAGGAGATTTCAGTTCGAGAATCTTCGCAGCAACAAGAATCAATTGTTTCTCAAAGGCCAAGACGAGAAATTCGAAAACCTGCTCATTATACTAATATGGTGGCCTATGCACTTCCAGTTGTGGATGATAATGTTCCTTACACTTTCAAAGAAGCAATGAGGAACTCTAAATCAGACAAGTGGAAAAGAGCAATGGATGAAGAAATGCAGTTTCTTCATCCGAATCAGACTTGGGAGCTAGCCCAACTACCCAAGGGTAAGAAAGCAATTGGTTGCAAATGGGTTTATGTAAAGAAAGAAAGATTTCCAGATGCAAATAATGTTCGCTTCAAAGAAAGATTGGTAGTTATAGGCTACGCACAGAAGAAAGGCATTGATTATAATAAGGTATTCTCTCCAGTTGTTAAACATTCTTCCATTCGAATTTTGTTGGCTTTGGTAGGACAATTTGATCTTAAACTAGTTCAACTCGATGTACAAACTGCATTTTTACATCGTGATTTAGAAGAGGAAATCTATATGACTCAGTCAGATGGATTTCAGGTTGCTGGAAAAGAAAATTGGGTATGTAAACTTGGTAAATCATTGTATGGTTTAAAACAGTCTCCAAGACAATAGTACAAACGATTTCATTAGTTTATGATGGGTCAAAAGTACATCAGAAATAAACATGATCATTGTGTTTGTTTTCGCATACTACAAAATGGATGTTTTATATATTTACTCTTGTATGTTGATGATATGTTGATGGCTTCAAAGAATAGGGAAAAAATCAACAAGTTGAAAATTCAGTTAAATCAAGAGTTTGAGAAGAAAGATCTTGGTGAAGAAAAGAACATACTTGGCATAGAGATACGTAGAGACAGAATGAGAGGAAGAGTTAGTTTGTCTTAGAAACAGTATTTGAAGAAGGTAGTACAGAGTTTTGGCATGTCTGAGCAGTCAAAACCAGTAAGCACTCCTCTTGCTCCTCATTTCAAACTTAGCGCGGCTTTATCTCCTAAATCAGATGAGGAACGTAAGTATATGTCATAGATTCTTTATGCAAGTGTTTTTGGTAGTCTGATGTATGCAACGGTTTGTACTAGACCTGATATTTCACAAGCTGTTAGTATGGTGAACAGGTATATGCATGATCCGGGTAAAAGACATTGGCAAGCTGTGAAATGAATTTTGAGATATATTATTAATACGATTGATGTTGGTAAGGTATTTGAGAAAAACATTACTATTGATCAACGTGTTGTTGGATATGTGAATTCTGATTTTGCAGGTGATCTAGATAAACATCGATCAACTACTGGATATGTTTTTTACATTTGCTAATGGTCCAGTGAGTTGGAGGTCTACCTTATAGTCTACCATTGCCTTGTCTACAGCAGAAGTAGAGTTCATGGCAGCTTCAGAGACTGTTAAGGAAGTTATTTGGTTGCAGGGTTTACTTAAAAATTTGGGAGTTGTTCAAAAGCACATTGTTGTGTTCTGTGATAGCCAAAGTGCTATTCATTTGGCAAAAAACCAAGTCTACCATTCACGAATGAAGCATATCGACGTTCGGTTTCATTTTATGCAGGATATTATTGATAGAGGCAAGATACTTCTTCAAAAGATTACTACAACTGAAAATACCGCAGATATGTTGACCAAGATGGTGACAATAATCAAGTTCAAACATTGTTTGTACTTGATCAACACTACAAAAAAATAGGTTTTTAGTAACGAAAGTATTAGTGACGGTTTTAAAACCGTCACTAATAGTGCACGCATTAGTGACAGTTTTAGCAGTCGTCACTAATACAACACTATTAGTGACGGTTTTAAATTCGTCACTAATACTTTCGTCACTAAAAACTGCGTTATAAACAATTTTCGCGCAAAATTTTTTTTAGAAAAATATTATTGACAATTTTATGGTATTAGTGACGGATTAAATTCGTGACTAAAAGTCACTTCTTAGTGACGATTAACCAACCGTCACTACTAATATTTATGAATATATAAAAAAAAATTAGTTACTAATAATGCCTTCTTTTAAAACAAATAAAAAAAAATTTTAGTTCAGAGTATTCGTCACCATTGGTTCTTGATTAGTGATGAATTTCTAAACTCGTCACTACTATGCCATTATTAGTGACAAATTGTGGATGGTCACTAATGCTATGTCATTTAAAAAAAAAAAGGGGGGATGGAGAATAATAGTGATGGTTTTGAAACCGTCACTAATGCCCAAAATCTCTTATCCCTATCCACGGGATATTTTCCTTCCTATTCTCTTGGCTTCTCCTCTTCCCCGTGGCGCGATCGTCTCTCTTAGTCTCCCGTTGCTCTCTCGCGGCCTGGTGTGCTCAACTTCACCGAACGTCAAAGGCTTCATTGGAGCTTTAGTGGACTGACGGCCTGGTACACCCGCTCCTAGTTTCCCGCTGTGAACCCCGTCGAACCCGGCCCTTTCCCAGTCTAGCTCTTGATGTTCCCAGCTGACTAACGACTTTAGCTTCTCATCGCACACCTTAGGTTTGTTCCCTAGTCTTTCTTATTTTTTTATTTTTATTTTTATTTTGGCTGGAACCTCAACAATATATTAAATTTCTAGGGTTATTTCTTATTTTTAAAATAGTCAATCCCTAACCGTGTTTTTGGGAGCATGGAAAATTTTTACTTGGTTTGCTTAGATTTAGACATAATTTAGTTTTTGTATGGAATTATTTTAATATATAGAAATCTACATTTAAACTCAAAATTTTTGCTTTCAAAAATACATATTATCACTTTATTTTTTAATTTTTAATAGTAATACTTAGTCTTAATTATGTATATTTAAATAAGATGGCCCTGCTTAATAATACATTATAATTTTTACCGAGCTGTTCATGAGCCAAAATGAACGAGCCCGTCTGTGTTCACACTCAGCTTGTTTACCGAGCTTGAAAATTAGGCTTGGGAATGCTCATTAAGATAATAAACGAGCCTGAATGAGCTTCAAATGAGCGAGCTCCCTTGGTTCATTTGCAGCTCTAGCCATCCCAAAGCAAGTTTGAACTGTGGAACTTCTATGGTGGGAGTTCCAAGGTGAAACTATTGGTTGTTCCATATAGGACCTTCTGCTGTCATCTCTTGAATGATGATTAAAAATTTGGTCTATGCCTTTTATGATGTAACCAGCCGAAAGATGGTAATATCAGTTTATAAGATCATTGCCAAATTGCTAGTTGATAGGTTGACATGGTATTAGATGATGCTATTTCTAAGGCTCAAAATGCATTTGTGGGGGGTTGGCTGATTGTGGTGGTTGCTAATGAGGTTGTGGAGGAGGTTTGTAGGAAAAGGAAGAAGAGCATTATTTTTAAACTGGATTTTGAAAAATCTATGGTTAGACAAGGGGATCCTTTATCTCCTTGTCTGTTTGTTTTGGTTGATGTTTAGAATGCTGGAGAGGGTGGTTTTTAAGGGTTTAGTTAAAGGGCTGGAAGTGGGTAGGGAGGGGGTTTGTCTGTCCATCTCTAGTTTGCTAATGATACTATGTTTTCTATTTGTGAATCTGTGATCATAGATATTCTTTGTTGAACATTTTGAGACTCAAATATTTGAGAAGGTTTTTGGGCTTAAAAAATTAATTTGGGGAAGAGTGGTATAGCAGTCATCAATTTGGGGAAGAGTGGTATAGACCTACTAGACATCTAGTAGGTCAAGGGAGTTGGCTTCGTTAGTGTGTCTCTTGGAGGTCCTTGTCATATCTAGGTGTTTTATTGGGGGGTAATTCTAGGTCCCTGGCTTTTTAGAATATGGTGGTCGAGAGTGTTTCTAACTGTTTGGATGGGTGGAAAGGTGTGTTATTTCCTTTTGAGGGTCTCATCACTCTTAGTCAGGCTTGTCTTGCTTGTATCCCAAAATATATATATATATATATATATGAAAAATTAATAAGCAATAACCTAGTAATTAATTAATCTCTTCCCGTCGCCGCCGCCCTCTGGTGCTTGACCATTTCCATGGTTAATAAGAATTGGTTCATTGCAGCTTGGTTAAAGGTGAGATTTGAGCTTGCAACTAGGCCATTGATTTGCATTTTTGAAGTTGCTGCAAATTTTCTCAAAGTCTTAAGAAAGATGTTTTGTATTTTTGACAATTAAAGGGGTTAGTGTGTTCTGTTTTTGTTTTTAATATTTTTATTTGTTTTGTTTTCTGTACCATTGGGGTTTCTCTTAAGGCAATTTTGAGATCATAATTTGAAATGAATGAATTTCAAATCTTGCATAAAAATATATACATTTTTTAAGCATTTTTAAAAATTTTGCTAGTCAATAATAATGGGTACATTGTATTTTAGATTTATATAATAGTGTTTGAACACGAGGTATAAATGAATTAGAAGATGAACTAGACGAAGGAAAGGAAAATGAAATAAGAAAAATCAAGGAAATTGCATTGGTAATATATATTTTTTCTGTCAATTCTACTTTATTTTGTATGCAAGCCCATTGTTTTTATAGGATCTATTCTTTTAAGGATCATTAATGTTTCTTTAGTAGCTAACTTTATGTTGAGCTCAAGAAATTTTAGTTTTTGTTTACATCTTTTCATCCCCAGGCGATTGCCTTGTTTGATAGTATACAATACTTTAGGACCAAACAACATTATCAAATGTTTCCTAAAAGTGTAAAAAGGTTCAAGGAGACATAATTTAACTATCCTTAGCTTAGATTTTTCCGTCATTGAGAAGGGTTTGTTATATAATTTTAAGTCTACTTTTGATAACTTCTATTTTTGATAGTGGGCATATCATTTGCAGTGTATATACAATGAATGGAGGGGCTTTATCTAGTTTACCCGGAGTTTCTTTTCAAAATTAATTTGAAATGCGATAAGCCTGCCCATGTAGACAAAATGAATTTTAGCCTTTCATCTGATAGGTCGTCTCTTATAGTTAAGGTATGATTTAAATATTAATTTTATTTCTCTCGAATCTTGATGCCCTTCTTGCGGTCATTGCATGGCATCCACATAACCTCCCTAAGACAACAAACAAAGTCTCCCCACACTTATGTCCACAAAATCACCCTAGGATAACACCAATCTCCCAGCAGTTCTATCCACAAAGTCACCCTAAGATAACACTAATCTCCCTACAGCTCTATTTATGCGAATCTTCAAACCAAAATCCTTCTTGGTAGAACCCAAAACATTCATGACAAAACCTTTCAACAGAGTTTCCAACTGATAAACCTCAATCAAAGCTTCCCCAGCTAACAACATGTCAGTCACAAACAATAGATACATCACTCCCTTGCATCCTATCACCCTCTTCCCCACTAGAAGCCTCGCCAACTCTCACATCTGATTTTTATGCAGTAACTTCATTTCCTCTACCATAACACTCATCCATCTATTTTTACCTTTATTGTGCACCGCAATTTGAAAAATAGTAGGAACCTTACTGTTGGTAGTAATGAATGCATAAAACACCAAGATGCCAAATTTAAACATGAGTGGTGGTCTGATAGTGCACCTAGATTCATCGTGATCTTGCTGGTCTCCCAAGCTAAAACTCTCTCTCAATATGAACAATGTCATCTCTACCCTAAGTCTGTAGCTCCACCTACATCATATGCCCATTTATACTGTGATACTGTTGACCTAAGATAGAACTCCCTGCATTTCTGCCCTGAGTATCTAACTCCACCTGAATTATATGTTTGTTGCTGCTACAGTTTTCTAACATTTGTTTCTCTTCCTTTACTTGAGTACGCCGCCCTATAACTTTCTCACCAAAAGTCATATCTCCACTAATCACCCCCTTGTTTGTCATATGATCACACATTTTGAACTCACCCTTCTTATACCCCAGAAAGATGTACTATCCAGACATAACACCAAACCTAAATCCAACATCACTAGAAATGTGCACCTATGGACATCCACTCAAATCCGAGCAGTCCACCGCAAAATTTGCCCACAATTCTCCTGCAACTCTCCCGTCTATTGATACCTTCGGTGATCAGTTAAATAAGAAATGCGTCATACTCACTAACTTCACCAAGAAGTTCTCTACAAGCCAAGTATATAACCTGCCTTGCTCACAAAACTCCTTGAACTGAACCAGCGTACTCAGTCCCAATATCTAACCTCAGGATCTCTCTCTCAGTCTAGTTCTTCATTTCAACCACAAGTTAAATCTGGTAAACATCTCAAACTTGTGCCACATGAGATTGGGCCAAATAAGGAATGGGCAGAACAGGAAAGCATTCGGCTCAGATTGGGCCGAATAAGAAAGCAATTCACTCCAATGGAGCCGAATAACTAGCTCGACAAGGCCTAACAAGAAGGCATTCGGCTCAGATCCAACTGAACTTTGAGAAAACCGGGTCGAATGGAGCTGAACAACCAACTCAAAGTGAGTCGAATAGGAAATCATTTAGCTTGGATTGAGCCAGACTTTGAGAGACTCGACTTGGGGGGGGGGTCGAGTAGGAAAGCATTCGACTTAGATTGAGCTGACCTTTGAGAGAATCAACTCGAGTTGAGCTGAACAACCTGCTCAGACTGAGCCAAACAACCTGCTCGGGCTGAGTTGAATAGGCGACTCAAATTGAGCCAAAAAGGAAGCCACTTAGCTTGGATTGGGCCGAAACGTCCAGTAATTGGCTTGGGTTTAGCTAAATGGTGAGATTACCAGCTCGCCTTGAGCCAAATAACATTATAACCAACTCAGATGAAGCTGGAATTCTCAGTAACCGGCTCAGATTGAGCCAAGATGCTCTGCAACTGGCTCGGATTGTGTTAGAAGCTCCCCAAATTGGCTCGAGAAGGGACCACAAAACACACTCTCGATAAAAGAAGCTTACTTCAAAAATTCGAGAGTAACGGGGGGCAATTGAATACCTAAACTTAGCAAGCACATTCATGAGGACGGAGGTTATAAAACCATCATCAATACCCCTACATAACTGATATACCGAAAGTCAATAGGCATATTCATAAAGGGTTCCAGTTATTAAACCACTATTGACACCCTCGTGTAAATGCCCTTAAATCATCATAACCTCCCCCATAATTGTAATAATATGCCCATAAATACTAAATTAAAGAAAGACATCCCTCCACCATTATAAAAGGGTACTCTGAGAGGATCCGAGAGGAGGTAAGCATCTCATTCTTACTCATTCTCTCTTACTGTTGCAACCTAAACCTCCTACAATCCCTAACTTATGCATCGGAATGATCCCCCAAAGTACACTTTAGATTCTCCAAGTCATTCTTGTTTGAATTCTTACAGGTGATCGCAGTCGAAGATCAATCTATGTACATCAATCAATTTTTGGCAACAACACCTCCCATCAAAAGGGAGCTTTGGAAATCAGCCTCATCAAAACATGAAATTCACTACTATAAATCAATTGCAAAAGCAATTAGGACAACCCATGAAATATAATAAGGTGGTGAAGGAGGCCTCGTTATCCACATCTCCAGTTAGATGAACGAAGTATCAACTGACCCTGGTTTTCACGCACATTGGCGGGCCCTGGAGTGCCTATCAAGGGCACTAGCGCATATCCCAGGGTGATCATCACCACGTGCACCTCACACCTCAGCACAGTGGAATGTGTAACCCGCCCACTGTCTCATTCAACTACATTTGTTCCTTTAATTCATAGCCTAACAAAACGCAGCAGCAAGGGAGAACCCACAAATTACTGTTTAATTTTTAATTAATTTGAACAAACCATACATTATCTGTTACACCTATTTAATGGACACTTTTGAATATCACTGTTCAACATATGCATGTGGCCATGTCCTCCGACAAATAGAACATTTATAAATTCTCTAGCCATCATTATGCACAAAAATTTTGGGTTCAAACACTCAGGTCACAACCATTACGCACCTCCTATCTTGTACGTATAACTTATGAATAAAATATGGGAATAAAGGGATGAAATTGCATTTTAGGTCCCTGAAATTCACTTGATAAGTGCCAAATGCAATTAGCAGATCCTTCATGCTTGGGCCAGAAAAAATAAAACAAGCAGCCTAACTTTAATGGTTAAGCTTCTGTAAGTGCCAAAATGAGGCAGAAAATCACATCATTGTGCAAACATTAAGAAAGAAACAGGGTACTACAAGAGACTGTATGGCCAGATTTTCAGTACAAAAATAAATTATTTCAAATTGCTTTAACTAGCGTTTTTAACATGCTGACTCTTACCCAGTTTAGCAGATTAGAAAAAAAAAAAATGCAATGCAGTAGTAGCACAAAATAGATGTGTCAACAAAAAACACTTGAGGTGGTGTGTATATAGGAGAGAGAATCAATGCTCTAAGTTATGTCACCTTTTGCAGCCTCTACTCTCTCTCTCTTGCTTTATGAATTGATGAAATCTATTAGTGGTGCAAACAAAGAGTCTGCAAACAAAACAAAGCAAAAAGGAAACACAAATAAATTGAATATTCAGCACCCAAATATTAGAATCTCAGTTCCTAGTTAAATTTATAGAGTGAACCTTTCAGTCTGAAGTTCCCTGAGGATGTAAGACCAGCTCCCCAATTTCTTCACCCTCAAATCCCCACTCATTTACTTGTGTATTAAAAGAATTAACAAACTGGGCATTACTGGTTACTGTTTCTGGAAAAACCCTAAAAATTTGTAATTAGGTTTCTGAAAAATCCTCCAACCATTTTAGGGTACCTTGAATTTCTGAATACTCCTAGAGCAATTCTTGTTTCTTTAACCTCAAATCCATAGCCCTTTTCCTGATCAACCAAGGCAAAAAGAATCAAATTGCATAATTCAATATAGATTACTAAATTTTATATTTAAAATAAAAAACATAATAAAAGAAATGCAAAAGGAGCATACCCTTGAAAAGGACGGCAGCAAGCATCTTATCCATTTCTCACTTTGCAGACCTTCACCAAACATCAGGAGTGGTGCATGGCATATTCCCAAAACCAAAAGCACTCCTTTTTTTGGTTTTTTTTTTTTTTTGCCATGCTTGGGGATTACAAAAGACATATCTTTAATTTGGATAAAATTTAATATATTTAAAATTTTGGATAAAATTTAATGTATTTTAATACTACATATTTTATTTAAATTTATACAAGTTCAAATTAGAATTTTAAAATTCAAACTCCTAAATTTACGAGGCAGAGTATAATAATTAAAATTTTTAAATTCAAAAAATAATTAAGCATAAAAATATAACAGAAAATTTCGTATTCAATGCATACCTTCAATGCGTACCTTAAAAGCTGTTCTAAACATTATGTAAGATCATTCAAATTCAATCAAAGTATGTTGTAACATCTCATTTCTTATTTTAAAAGTATGCAATGACGAAGAAGATTATAGTTATATTAATTTTAAAATTTTAAAAAATAACATCACTTGTTTATAAATTATTTTGTTTATAATTTCATATTTTCTTCAATAGATATATTTGATATGTTTAACTCATATTTAGGCCTATTTGGCTTGTTTGATTATGTCATTTTGTTAAATTTCTTTAGATGGACTTATTTTTTGCCTTTATACTTGATCATACTATGAGTATCTTTAGATATGTCAATTTATTCTTTTATCCATAGTCAGTCAACTAGTTGGTGGGCTTATTTGATTTTTTTTTTCCTTTTTTCTCTTTATCTATTCTCTACGGGTCTATTTAGATTAAGGATTTTGCTTAGAAAAAAAAAAAGAAAAAAAATAAGAAATTGAGAAAAACTAAATATTTACGACATATAAAATCAAAATTTTGTTAAAAAATTTGTTATAATTTTTATTTTCTTTCTCAGTTTCCTTGATAAACAAATTTGAAAAAATGAAAATTTTCGATATTTTCCTTTCTTTTCTCTAATATTTTTGAAGTTCTAAACGAATTCTAAGAGGAATAATATTTTTTGCATTATTATTACATATTATTTTATGTGTTTGTCAGGTTATAATAGTGAATTATGTTGTACTTCTAATAAAATGGAAAGATATTAGAAGAAAGAGTTTTGGTATATATGGGTGACCCATTTTTTTATTAAAAAAAAGGAAAAATATCCTCAAAAACGTATTATTTAAAGATTACTTTTTTTGCAGTTATTCTATTTAAAACATGGTAAGATATTAAAATATATGTAAAATAGACTTTTTTACTGACTGATTTAGAACCAAATCAATGCAAATCCTATTTATTAAATCTTCATCAATTAATTAATTACTTGAAACTTGACTCATTGACTTGTTCTATCACTTGGGAGAACAAAAAGAAAAAGTGATGACACCTTTTATTTATTCTATTCACTCCTTTTAAATAAAAAAGAGGCACCTTCCTAGCTACTTGCTGGGTGACTGGTGAGCCCAGCGGATGCTTTATTAGGCATGACAAGGCTGACCATTAGCACTCATGGATCATCATATATGTATATATAAGTAAGTGTGGGGCTGACCTGTTTGCTTTAGTTTCTTCTTTCTTATCTCAATTATCAAACACACTACTGTTGTCATCCCCTATGGCTATAAATAAACGAACGCCCAGCAGCATCAGTGCCCATAGCAGCAGCGGCTGGGGTAATACTCTTTAACAAAGAGAGAAGTTAAACACATACAATTAAACACATACAGCTCAGCAACTATACAGAGATATGGCGGTTGGTCAGCAGGCAGCAGCAGAAGCAGCTAAGTCCTCTCTGAGTATCTTCTGTGTTACCCTCCTGCTAATTTCCACCCAGCTGCTGATTCAATCCCCCACAGTGCTTGCAGCTCCACCAGCTTTAGTATCATCCCAGCAGTCAATAAGTAATACATATTAACTCTTCTTTTTGCCTACTCTTTATCTATATATCATTTTTTTCAATTTCAGAACATATGTATATACACATATACACACATATATAATACATACAATCATATATATATATATATATATATATATATATATATATGCATGTAACCTGCCTCCAATTTTCTTTCCTTCTTTCCTCCTCTCAAATGGGTTATAAACCAGGAGAGGACACGATATACCAGACAACTCTCTCATTATAAATGAAAGAACGATGAGATTGTGAAATTACCTCTTACTATCAAGAGCCTTGCTCTTGGGGCAAAGCAAATAGCCTATCTCAAATATTAATAGAGGGACTGAATGTGTATAAAATTGTTAATTATGTTATTAATTGTATTGCACAAAAGAAGAGAAGGTCGTGTTCGACAACATTAATAGTAGAAAGATGCATGGGGGGCTTAAGGACAATAAAGGTAGTCGCTCGGCACCTGATGGATGTGGAGCACTAGAAGCAGTAGGTCATGGAGATGCATACAATCGAGCACGTCTTGGAAATCCATCCACAAATGCTCCTGGAATTCGTCGAGGTCCTTGCCCACCGGGTAGCAAGCCCAGGCACCCTCGCATGCATCCTTAAGCTGAATGATATAAGATGCACAATTACATAGAGTCAATAATTATTTGGTTTATCTATCTTTCCTAATTTGTGAATCACTCTTAAAGTGATGTTACTCTCGGATTGCTTTAATGTTTAACTAGCTAGCTAGTAATTAGAAGATATAAATGTCTATGTTTGTATGTGTGTGCTTGATCATATAATACGTGAAGATGTAAAATTGATGCACCTTTTGTACGATGAGACGTTTTGTACTAATAAATTTCTATTTTCATCTTTCAAGGTTTTAACATTTAAGTCTCAAATATTACTAAATTTATTTTTGGAAGAAGCTTTTCGAGTAATAGGTCAGAAGAATACTTCATTTAAGTACCGCCAAACTCCATATAACAACACTAGAACATGAAATTACAATGATAATTTTGGTTGGAGTATCAGGTTTGAATCTTGAGATGAGTGGTCGATAGGATGTCGATCATTGTATAATTTAAGTTCAACGTAGATCTTAATTGGCCAAGAAAATTAAAGGTTGCCCAGAAAAATTGGGTGAAAAAATATTATAGAAGAATGCAAGCAAATACAAAAGACATGTACCAACATGCATGATCCTCGCAATTAGGAGTAAAGGAGTAACTAGGCTTTTAAGTTGACAATTACTATTAATTAATTTTTGGAGAAATAATTAAAATCAAACTTCTAGCTGCTTTGATAAAATTAAATATTAAATGTTAAATGTTGAATGCAGTTGTGAATCTTAAAACTGAATTCTAAATATAATTGGAACTTGCCTATGAATTTAAGGTAGTGTTTGGGAACATTAATTTCAAGATTTGAATTTAAATTTGTGGAGATTAGGTTGAAACACAATACAATTTAGATTAAAAGCAACGTAAATTCTTATTTTTCAGTCACTAGCAAATAATTAATCATTAATATATGGATTTGGAAAATAAAGAGAAGTGTGTTTTGGAATACTATGGAATTTATATTATCTAGGAGGAAAAATGTCCAAAATTACATCTCAATAAACAGCTTATTAAATCAGAAATAATTCAACACTACCCAAAAGGTTTACAAAATAAGGTTGATTTAATTATTGAATTTTAAACATTAAAATTTTTAAAACTCTATTTAAAGGCAAACTAAATGCAACTAAATAGCACCTAGGCCTACCAAAAGAAACCCATAGTTTCTCGATTGTAACAAGTTAAAGTTCCATAAAAGAGCATTTTCATGGGATAGAACCTCCTCGGGGATTATAAAGTTTTCATAAGGTTGATTTTGAGTCGACATCCAAGAAAGAATATCTTTTACTTCCATTATAAGTAACGTATTTGGATTTAAAGCTTTGCACGCTCTATGTTTGGAGGACTTGCGAATTCCTCCTACTTATTCTAAAACTTTCGAAGGTTCGCATTTTGGTATCCAAGTTAAGAAAGAAGGTCGTCATCGACAACATTATGCGCTTAAGGACAATGAAGGTACCTGCTCAGCATCTAATGGATGTGGAGCACTAGACACATTAGGTCCTGGAAAGTCATACAATGAAGGCCGAAAACGAGTTTGTTGCCCATCAAATAATGAACAGAGGCACCCTTAAGTTGAATGATATCAAATGCACGATTACATGGAGTCAATAATTATTTAGCTAATTTATCTTTCCTAATTTGTGAATCACTCTTAAAGTGCAATCACTGTCGCATTGCTTTAATTTTTAACTAGCTAGCTAGTAATTAGAAGATATAAATGTCTATTTGTTTGTGTGTGCCTGATCATATAATATGTGAACATGCAAAACTGATGCATGCTTGTATGATGAGATGTTTTTGTGTTAATAAATTCCTACTTTCATCTCCGAAGGTTTCAACATGTAAGTCCCAAACATTATTGATTTTTTTTTTTTAAGGAGCACTTCAAGTAACAAGTCAAAAGAATACTTCTTCTGAGTGTCACCAAAATACTCCACCTATGACAATTTTGGTTGGAGTCTCAGTTTTAAATCTTGAGATGAGGTGAGAGGTTGATATAGTTGTTACTGTTGTTTAGTTCAAGTTCAATGTAATTTTTTTTAGGCCAAGAAAATCAAAAGTTATGAAAAATTTTGGGAGAAAAAAGTTATAGAAGAAGGCAAGCAAATAAAGAAGACAATGCTCCAACAATATGCATGACCATCATAATTAGGAGTAAAGGAATTAACTAAGCTTCTAAGTTGATAATTATTATTAATTTTTTGGAGAACTAATTACAATTAAACTTGTTGCCGTCTAAGGAGAAATTTAATAAAATTAAGTGTTAAATGTTGAATGTAATTCTAAATTTGTAAACCGAATTTCAAATATAATTGGAACTTGCCTATGAATTTAAGGGAGTGTTCGGTAGCATTGATTTTAGGACTTTGAATTTAAATTTTTTTAGATTGGGTAGAAGTTCAATGCAATTTTATATTAAAATTTGCCCAAATTTGCACAAATCTAAATCTAAACCCTAAATTTCATGCTCTCAAAAGTAGTGTTAATGTTATTTTCAATTGCTAGCAACAAATCAATCATTAATATATATGGATCTGGAAAATAGAGAGAAGTGTGTCATGAAGTATTGTGGAATTCATATTATTTAGGAGAAAAAATGTCCAAAATTTTCTCTTAACAATTATAACATCAAGTCAGAAGTAATGCAACACTTACTAATTAAAAGGTTTACAAAACCAGGTTGATTTAATTAATTGAATTTTAAACTTCAAGAATTTGAACTCTTTTTAAAGGCGACTAAAGAGCGCATAAATACATGCATAAACCCTAATTAAAAAACAACCTTAAGCCCCAATAGCCCATAAAAACATGCAGTCACAAGCAAATAAAAAAAACATGTTGTCACAATCAAACGGAGATCACAAGAATAGGATGAGAGACTATGTTGATGTGGTCAAGTAGTCGCCACTAACATATTTACCTATGTACAGTTAATTAGATCAATCACCTACTTATTGATCGATTAGCCTCTAAGTGCAAATTTAAATTAATTCTAGAAATCAATAATCCCCACTACACAATTACGTAGGGTTAGGTTTAAGAGTATGATCATATAATAAAATGCTATGAATACCCTCTACATCTCCACTTCACGAATAATACTTAACTTGCTAATCATTATCTTTGAACTTAAATAATTATGATTTTTCTACCAACTCTTCCTACGATATTTAATTTTAAGCCTTCATATTATTGAATAGTGACATGAATGATTATGCTTTGTGTTTCCGAATTTTATTATAATTATCATATCTAGCCTTAATATTAAATAGTTTTGTAACTGTGGAGATTATTTCACTACACAAAGCTTAATATTAAGGACGAAATCTCACCACAATTTCATCAATAGGTAATCAAACACTAAATACCTTTAAACAAAATTAATACAAAAGGCAACGGTAAATGAAGAATTGAAATATGTAGCATAATCATAGAAGTGACTCCAAGATTACTAGATAATTTTTCAAATTTGTACAAAAAATTAGAAAACATCATTTTATATATAATGTTTCTTCTCAATTTTCTACAAAAACAATTATTTCCATACAGCTGAGAGTAGTAAGAGACAGCGTAAGAAGAAAGCTTTTCAGAAAAAAAGAAAAAGAAAACAACCAGATGAAATTATTAGAGGCAGCTGTAGCAAAGATGGTAAAAGAAATGATGGGCACCATGCATATCTCGAAAGACGCTCATCATCTGCAAGAACCAAAAGATATCAAAGAAGACGAAAATAGTGGAAGCAATAATTTTGAAGACCAGAGCCCGACAGACGAAGATAGTTTGAAGACCAGAACCCCACAGCCCAGAAGCAATAATTTACAACTGTTAGCCACTTAGCGCAGCTTGTAATTTGTGTCGGTCATATCAGTCGAAAGCATTGTGAGATAGGGCTTGGTAAGGAGATCCACTTCAGTGGCACCGATGCAGAATCAGTACCAATTAACCAGGATCTCATTTTTTATATTTTTAGTGACTTCATCGATCACTAAAGTAAAAAATCAAAATCAAAATAGAATCTTGATTAAAAAAGAAAAAAAAAAATCTTTTCAATGATTAATATAAATAAAACGCAATTGGAAATGTCAATGGAAAGCAGCAGCAGAACCCACCATGCACCTTCCTTCTTTATCTTTTTCTCTTCTTTCTAATAGCTAATAAAATGCATGCACGTGTTGCATGCATGCAAACAAAAATGGTGGGTGAAGGGCATGATCTTGCGGGCAGCGATGTTGAGAATAATATTATATACAAACTAATTCTCACCAATAAATCAATGCAGTAATGCAAATAACAAATAAAAATAAGATACAAGAAATTTAACGTGATTTTCTTAAATATTGAGATACGTCCACGGGGTACGGCGGTTCAAATCCACTATCACCAAATATTGTACAAAGTGGATACAAAAGCATAAGTCTTACAAATACATAAGAGTATAAACAAATGTAGTAAGATGGAAATGTCTCACCAAATATTTTGAACAAAGTTCCAAAGAACCAACCAAAATGAGCACAATCAGAAAATATCAAAATGTTGATAATACACAACCAGAACAGCAGCAGGAATGGCCGCAACTTGCTGGAGAAAAAAAAAAAGTCGCAGCTGCTACAGAAAGAAGACAAGCAACCCTGAAGACGTGAGGACCAGCAGTGTGTAAAAACAGAACGGAGAGGCAGTTTGTAAGAACCCGAACTGTGATAATTGGATTTAAATATTAAGAAAGGGGCAAAATTGGAATTTACCAGGCTTCGTCGACGAAGTGTGTGCTTTTCTCTTTGACGAAACTCAGAGCCTTGTCGACGAGAAAAAGCTGAGAGGTCTGGGAATTTGGAAATATCAGACTTCATCGACGAGGCCACCGATTCGTCGACGAAATTAGTGAAAGATTCATCGACGAAAGTTCCATTTCGTCGACAAAATCCGGCCGGGTCAAGGGCTATAAAACGAAATTATCTTTCTTCTTCATCAAGTTTCTTAAATATCTCTCTCTCTCTCTCTCTCTCTCTCTCTCTCTCTCTCTCTCTCTTTTCTCTCTCTCTCTCTCTCTCTCTCTCTCTAAACTCTCTCTACTCTCTCCTTCTCTCTAGAATTCTTGGCCAATCATTGACGGAATCGGAAATCAGAGTTTACCACGAGGATTGTGAAAGGATTCTCCACAACTTCTACGGATCAGAATCTCGTTTAAAAGGTTTTCGGGTTTTGGCGAAAAATCGAGGTAAGGCTTAGTTTTCATTTCTGATCTGGTAGTTTTGTAGAGGATGATCTTGTGAGTATATTCTGTACTGTGATTTGTAGGTTTTGGAACTCGGTTTGCTGTTTAGGAGCCTTGGAGTTTGGGATTTGTTATATGGGGTTAAGGTAAGGGGAAACTGTGTTATATTAGTTCTTTTTGAAATCAGACTCGGTGGAACTGTGGTCCACGGTCCTGTGTGTGTTTTGGCTACTCATTTGGGGGGATCTAATGGGGAAAACTATGGGTTTTTCATTGTTGCAGTTTTGGGAAAAAGGGGGCGATGGGCTGAATCTCGGGTTTTGTTGAAAATCGAGTATATGTGTGATTTATACTGTGATATTGGGATGGTCGTGCCTTGACCTTGTTTAAACTATATTTGTTTGGAAAACCATGATTTAGATTACCAAATGAGTGTGGTTTGTTTGGTTATATGAGCATGCATGTATGTGTGATATGCGCAAAGGTTGATAGGAGCGCGGTTCCAAAATTGCTGATAGGATCGCGATTCCAAAATGATCCAGGTACTCAGAGTGGTCGACTCTATATCCGAGGGCGTGTGTATTGCCAGCCATGTAGGCAAGAGTGGCCGACTTTATATCCGAGGGCGTGAGCCTATTCCGGAAGATCAGACCGAAGGGTGTGGATCCACCAGTTAGCGTCGGTACGATGCCATGCGAGTTGAGGACTAGCCATGTGCTGATGGCGCCGTGCTTCGCGGGTTGGCTATGGGCCTACACTGGAATGCCGAACCGGCTTCGGACCGATGAGTGTGATGACACTGTGTTTTCTGATTATGCGTGTGTATTGTAATGGGATTGCGTATAAATGGCCGCTGTATATGTGTGTGTATGCATTGTGTGAATTAGTACTGGATTGCATTGAACTGCGTGTATGTTGTATCATAATAACACTCAAATGCCACACACCGATATAGTGTTCTTCTTTACTGAGAGGTGTCTCACCCCTGCTGTACGTACATTTTTATAGGTCGTTCGAGTAACTGGAACTAGAGTCCTGGTGTAAGGAGCGTAGTGGCCGGTGTACTGCGTTAACACTTGGGTAAGTGCTAGGACTGTAGTTTGTTGGGTTGCTATTTTGATTTGTATTTGGGTACCTAGTTTGTACGTTTTGTTAGAGTCATGTTCTGCTTTTATATAGACTCTGGTATGATATTGCATATGTTGATATAGTAAGACTTTTTTCGCTGCGTATATGATTATGATTGGATGTGTTTAGGGTTCTTGGGAACCCCACGGGGTCGAACCCTCACCCACTGTACTCTATCGGTGATGATTTGTATAATACAGGGACAGGTTAGTTTACATTATCACCCTTGGGTCCCATTTCGAGGTTTGGGGCATGACACAGTTGCTGTGGGTGTGGCGCTGTAGACGTGCAGTGCAGACGTGAAGAAAAAATGGAGCAACAAAATGGCAGAATAAAATTGAATGCGCTGGCTACTACGCATTAGGGCTTTGAAAAATTACAAGATTTGCTATTACCCAAGCTTCCTAGAAAAGCCAACTCAATAATAAAAGAACACCTTTCAAAAGGCATGGGCCCCACAAGGAGGGAAACGGTAACAACCCGAATAAAAATGGTATTTAAATAATAAAAGAAAGGAGAAATGGCATCCAGAAACAGAAGAGAGTAGTCGACTTCGTCTACAAATACAAGGGATTCGTCAATGAAGGCTTAAGGAAATTCGTCGACGAAGACTAAATTTCGACGACGAAGGACTGCATTTCATTGACGAAATTAATGAGAATTCGTCAACGAAGGACGAGCTCGTCGACGAAATCTCCTGTTCTATAAATATGAAAATCCAAAATTTTATGCTTCTTTAAGAAGCTAACTTTCCCTCTCTCTCTCTCTCTCTCTCTCTCTCTCTCTCTCTCTCTCTCTCTCTCTCCTCTTCGGTTTTCTCTCTCTTTCTCTCTTCAATTTTGTCTCCGCCAGTCGCCGGATCGAAGATTTGAGGCTACGACGATGCTCCTGGCGAAGTTCTCTACAAGTTCGCCAGAGCAGATCGTCAGGGAAATGAAGTTGGAAATCATCCCTAAGTTGAGGTAAGGCTTTTTAAGCCATATTTGGAGTTTTGACAGTTGAGAAAAGTGTTCTATGCATAGAAATACTGAAATTTAATACTGGGGGTTTTCATTTTCAGGGTGTTGAGTTAGGAACCTTGCCGGTATGGGGAAGATTTTCTTAGGGGCTTTTTAGGAATCAGGTAAGGGGATAAACTAAGCTAGTTCTTTTTGAGAAAATGCATGTATAAATATATATGTAGCATCTAGTTTCAAGAAAATAAATATATTTATATATATATGAATTATGTTTGGAAAATACTGTTTAAATAATGATATGATGAATACGTGGAAAATTTGTTCAGTGTGGCATGAGTATAAAAATATTATGAAATATTGTTTTCTGAGAATGTGGATGGTATGGATTTTTATGATGGAAAACCGGCGTTTGGGCCAAGAGATATATATATATATATATATATATATATGTGTGGATATGTTTGTTGACGTACGAGCCGTGCTATATGGATGTGATTTGCCAGCGTACGGGCTGTGCTATGTGATTTGCCGGCATACGGGTCGAGCTATGTGATTTGCCAGCGTACAGGTTATGCTATGTGATTTTCTAGAGTACTGGCCAAGCTATGATAAAATGTGTAATACTAGCATACGAGCCGATGATTTTCATGATACACGTATATATGTGAAATGATATGATTGATGTGAAAATAAATGATATGAGATATCTATGTATCACAGTTTTAGTATACGTTATATGATATCAGAACCTTGTTGGCTTGGTCTAGGTTAGCACTTGCACAGTACCGTTGCTCTGTGTCCATGGGCTTCGTGATCATGATATCTGTGTTAACGCCGCTGTACGGAGTTGTGTAAGATTGAATGGTCAATGTGGTTATTTTCAAGAAGTGTGCTATTATCGCCCCTAGTGTACGAACCAGTCTGGGTAGACCCATCGGACCTATAGACTAGACTATTGACTTGGCAGTGGTCGGCCAACCATTGTCAGGTCCTGCCTTCGGGCCACACAACCCAATCATGTGGGGGTAATACATGACAACAGCCAGCTAACCTACCAGGGATGTTTTTAGGTTATTATTATGATATGAGATGAGATATGTTTATGAAATGCAGTATGTTCTGCCATGTTTTGATATACTTATGTTTTCCCAGATTTGATAAATAGTATTGAATATGTTATGTATGTTATATGTATAACACGGATTACTTATGTTGTCACACACTAGTATTAGTTTATTTCCCTTACTAAGAGGTGTTTCACCCCTAAATTTCATAAACTTTTCAGGAGCCCTAGATAGGAGAGTGGGAAAAGCCTTGCTGATCTAGAACAGTTGTTTGCCCTCTTTGGAAGGATAAGTTTTGGTAGGGACAGTTAGGTTTTGTGGGGATTGTCTATAGATTTCATTTTTGGGATGTATATACTAAGAGATAGTGATTGTAGTAACTCTAGTATGTTTTAATGCATGTTATGATGAGATATATGTGATTGTATGCTTTCTGCTGCGTAGGCTTCTGCTATACATACATTCTGATGCATCCCTGGTACCCACGGGTCCAAGTGGATGGTGACCTGCTGAGCTAATATATGAGATGTGTGGTATTGATTTTATGATGATGTTAATATGAAATATATATATATATATATATATATATATGTGTGTGTGTGTGTGAAAAATGAGCAGGTCGTTACAGAAACCCAACAAATCTCTCCCTCTTGACTTATGGGGACAACTCCACCAATCAGGCCAAAACTCTACACTTAACATGTAAGAACCCGAACCGTGATATAAGGAATTAATTAATTAAGATAAGGGTTATAAATAGATATTTTCATGACTTCTCAGTTAAGAAAACTCATATTCTTTCTCCATCTCTCTAGAAACTCGACCTACTCTCTATCTCTCCAGAATTCTTCGTCGTATGTAGCGGGAATCATAGATCCGACGTTACCACGAGGATCAGGGAAGGATTCTCTACAAGTTCTACGGATTGGATTTTCGTTTCTGGCATTCTCGGATTTTGGCCCAAAATAGAGGTAAGTCTCGGTTTTCAGCTCTGATTTAGTAATCTTGTAGGTAACAAAGTTGTGAGCAAGTTTTGTATTGTGGGTTGTAGGTTTTGGAACTCGGTTCGTAGTTTAGGAGCCTTGGAGTTCGAGATTTGTCATTTGGGAAAAGGTAAGGGGATTCAGTTTATGTTAAATATTTTTGAAATCGAACTAGGTAGAACTGTGGTTCACAGTCCTGTGTGTGTTTGGTTACTCATTTGGAGAAATCCAACGAGTGAACTGTGGGTTTTTCATGTAACAGTTTTTGAGAAAAAGGGGGTATTGGGCTACAATCCCTAGTTTTGTTGGAAAACCTTTGGTATACGAACCATACGGTGTTATGTATTGTGTTACGGATGGCCGTGCCTTGACTTTATTAAACTGTATATGCTTGGAAAATCATGATTTATAGATTACCAAATGGGTGTGGTTTGTTTGGTTATATGAGCATGCATGGTTGTGTTTTGATGAAATGCAATAGGAATTGGGTTTCAAGTTGTTCCAAGTTCTGAAAGAGTGTTTGGTTCTATATCTGAGGGCGTGTGTTTATCGTCTGTCATGTTTGGCAAGAGTGTCTAACTCTATATCCAAGGGCTTGAGCCTTACCGGTTGATCACTGAAGGGTGTGGATCCACCAGTTTGTACTGGTACGATGCCATAGGAATTTGAGATTCGCCATGTGCTGGGGATGCTGTATTGCGGGTTGGCTATCGCGGGCCTACTTCGGGCCTGAGGGTGTGATGACACCGGGTAACTTTATCATGTGTGTGTACGTGTATGCACTATTTTGTAAAAGTGCTGGAGCTACATTTTACTGTGTATATTTGGATATCATGATAATAATCAAATGCTATACATCGATATAACATGTATCTACCTTACTAAGAGGTGCCTCACCCCTGCTGTACGTACATATTTTTCAGGTCCTTCAGATAATCGGAGCTAGCTACCTGGTGTAGGAGTGCAGTGTTGGTGTACTGCAGGAAGCACCTGGATAAGTCCTAAGCTTATGCTGGGTGGTCTATTAGGGGTTTTGACTGCCACCTGGATTTGTGTTGTATTTTGTGGAGTTAGACTCCTTTGTATAAACTCTGGTATGGTACTGTACATGTATAAAAAGACTTATCTTCCCTATCGACTAACTCCGCGAAGTCCTAGATCCGCAGCACCACTACCTGCTTGAATATACTCCGCCTCATGCCTCTCTCAAACTGCCTTGCCTTCTTCACCTCATCAGGAACAATGTATGGGGCGAAACGAGAGAGCTCGATAAAACGTGTTGCATACTGCTAGACGGATAGTTGTCCCTGCTTCAGATTCAGGAACCCTTCTACCTTAGCCTCCCTCACAGTAGTTGGAAAATATCTGTCAAAGAATAAATCTTTAAATCGGTCCTATGTCATATCTATCGGATTCACCCTCTGCTGCTCGAATAGTTTCACTGCAGTCCACCACCTCTCAGCCTCTCCTATCAATCTATAGGTGGCAAAGAGGACCCTCTGTTCCTCAGTACACTGCAGTATAGTTAATATTTTCTCAGTCCCCTGCATCCAGTTCTCAGCGGCTACAAGATCAACTCTGCCTGAGAACGCTGGAGGATTCATCTTCGTGAACTTCTCTATGATGCACCCTTGGCCTGCAGATGGACCACTCTGCTCCCTCTAACTCCTAGCGATCTCAGCCATAACCTGCTGAGCCACGCAACGTAATACCGCGTCAGAGTCGGTCCCAGCTGCACCTGATGGTCCTGCTCCATCATTGCCCCTCGCATGGGCACTATTTCCTTTTGGATCCATCCCGAAAAATAGCTGTTGCAATTCAGTAATCCTATCCTCATAATTTACCCACCTATCCTCACCACTTATCTCAACATTTCTAACTCATTTCTAATCCCCAGTCCTACATTTTAGGAACACGACCCGACAATAACTTACTATGGTTTTCTAAAATCGTCACCCCAGGAAAAACACAGAAACTACCACGGAAGTCCTGCCTTTAGTCTGTAGGACAAAACCAATAATCATTTCCTAAACTCTGGTATTATTTTCACTGCACTCTAAAGTCTATAGAACCTAGTAACCTAGACTCTGATGCCAAGCTGTCACGACTTGCTCATTTTACACATATATATTTTTTTTAAATAATAAAATCAACATCAAATCATAAAATCAATACCACACATCTCACAATCCAGCTCAGCAGGTCACCATCCATCTGGACCTATTGGTACCAGGAATCTAACAGAACATACAGCAGAAGCCTACGCAGTAGAAAGTATATAATCATATACATTTCATCATAATGTGCAATACAACATACTAGAGTACTACAATCACTATCTCTCAGTATATACATTCCAAAAATGGAATATAGGGACAATTTCCACAGAACTTAAATGTCCCTACCAAAAACTTACCCTTCCAAAAAGCGCTAATACACTGCTCTAGATTAGTAGGGCTTTTCCCGCTCTCCTATCTGAGGCTTCTGAAAAGTTTATGAAATTTAGGGGTGAGACACCTCTCAGTAAAAGAAATAAACTAATATCAGTGTGTGGCAACATGAGTAATCCATGTTCTACATGTATCATATATAACATATTTAGTACTGTTTATCAAATCCATATGTATATCAAAACATGGCAAAACATATTGCATTTCATAAACATATCTCATCTCATATCATAATAATAACATAAAACAATCCAAGTAGGTTAGCTGGCTGTTGTCATCTATTACCCTCACATGACTGGGTTGTGTGGCCCGAAGGCGGGACCTGACAATGGTTGGTCGACCACTGCCAAGTCAAACAGTAGTTTGTAGGTTCGATGGGTCTACCCAGACAACTCCGTACACCAGGGGCGATAACAGCACACTTCTTGAAAATAACCACATCGACCATCCAATCTCACACCACTCCGTACAGCGGCGTTAACACAAATTTCATGATCACGAAGACCATGGACACATAGCAACGGTACCGTGCAAGTGCTAGCCTAGACCAAGCCAACCAGGTTCTGATATCATATAATATATACTGAAAATGTTATAGACACCCTATTTTTGTCCTAACCAAATAGAACAAGGGGTTCCCTTTTATTATTTTATTATTTTTATTTTTATTATTACTATTATTAGTATTTTTATTATCGTTATTATTACTTTCTTATAATTATTTTTATTATTTATTATTATTATTATTATCAATTTATTATAATTATTCTGGATTATTATTATTATTATTATTATCTTATTTTGGCTATTATTATTTTTATTATTTTTAGTAATGTTATCATTATTATTATTATTTATTACTTTTAATATTAGTATTATTACTTTATTTTTTTAATATTATTATTATTATTATTATTTTACCGATAGTATCTTTATTTTTATTTTTACTATAATTATTTATTATTATTTACTATTAGTAGTTGTAGTATTATTATTATTATTTCTATGTTTATTATTACCATAAGAGTAAAAGCAGAAAAAGAAAAGAAAAATAAAAATAAAATCAAAAAGGAAGGATTTTTAGGGTTCTTAAAATTTTTTTTTATATAATGGTGATACACACGGCACAAACACAAGGGGGGCGGACGGAGCACAGCTAAAGAAATAATAAAAAAAAGTGCTGTTTTTCTTCTTCTTCTTCTTCTTCTTCCCGAGCAGTTCTCTCCACCGACCCATAGCCGCTACAACTCCCATCTATCTCCATCTCTCTGCAATCCCTCAGCCCTCTCCGCTGCTCCCAAACCCGATCACCCCAGACACGAGCAGCCCCCATTGTTGCCCCTCTCGCTGCACAGTCACGCTCCGCCATCACCATCTCCTCCTTCGTTGCCGCTGCCCAACTCCAGCCGCAGGACGCCCACCGCCGCACACAGTAGCTGCGTCGTCGTTCTCCATACGTCTCTCTGCAGATCTTGTCTCACCAGCACAACAGAACGGCCACGCACAGCAACCATCGTAGCCCCCGGCCGTCTGCTCCACCAGCAGATCCCCTGCTCCAACCAAGATACCAACACTGGCAGCCTCAGCAACTCCCCAGCAGCTCCAGCCCACCGAGCAACCTCCCACACCACCAGCTTCATTCCGAGGCACAACCCAGCCACCCTACAGCAGAGCACAGCCATGACAGCTCCTCTGCTCCACCCCCCCCCCCCCCCCCCCCTCTCTCTGTAAGTCCCTCTGCTGTATATCTACACACCCACACACACATACATACACAGCACACACGCGCATGTGTATTTTATTTTATTTTATTTTATTTTTTTTCCTTTTGTTTATTTATTTAGCTATTTGTTTACTTATTTATTTTTCTGTTTTTTTTTCTTATTTTGATTTGTTTTAATATTTAAAGCTTAAGACTTCATTGTATAGGTACTTATATTAATATATTATTTGTCGTAGTATGTAGTTAATATTCACAGCTAGACTTTTTATTGTATATACGTTAAAATTTTAAATATTGTGTTTTAGGTTTCATTTTACTGCTGCGATATTTGTTTAGATTTTTTGTAGTAATTACTATAAATACTAATTGGTTTTCTCTTATTTTTGTATGTTTCCTTTTATTTGTTGGGGCTGGTTTCAATTTTTAAATTTTGAATTGTATATATGTTAAATAAGTAGTATTATGGTTAATTGAATATTATTGTTAAAGTTTTTGTTGTCATATATTTATTTAATAAATAGTATATTTGTATTTAGGGTTTTTCTTTTATTGTTATTGTATTTGATTTATAATTAGATATTCAAATTTAAATTGTGTCTATTATGTATTATCAAAGTAATGTTTTTATTGTCATCATATCATGTGTAGATATTATTTAGGTTTTTATGCATGTCTAGGTTTCTTTACATTATTTAGGGTTTTGGTTATTATTGCACTCATTTTATATGTAATATTTGTATATTTAGGGTTGTATATTAACTTTGGTGACCATACACATTGTAGAAGTAACTTATTTCCATTTTTATTATTTACTTACTCTGTTATTATTTTCCGTGCTTTAATTCTAAATTAGGTTTGTTTCCTTCATTAATTATTTCCATATTGTGTATGTTATTATCAATTGCATGTTAAGATTAAGGCAGGTATTGCGGTGTTTAGGTAGGCCTCTTATTACTAATATAATGATTGCTATAATTATTATATACTTACACATATGTATATTATTATTATCATACATATATTAGCGTACTTGTTATTTATTATAATCATACATACATATGTCCATATATATACTAAGGGAATATTATTATGATCATGTATTATTATTACTAGTATATAATCAATATACTGTAATTATTTATGTAGTATCATTGTGATATTTTTACATAGCGTTATATTATTGACACGATATTATTAATATAGGGTTACTATTATAGTGATTTGTTTTTATAATTGTTACTATTATGGTTATTTTTTTTATTTACTAATATTTAATATTCTTAGTATTTTTTTTGTCTTTCGGGTATAATTATATTTTGTATTATGTGTTACGATATCAATATTTATTTTATGTTATTATTTATTTTTGTTTTTTATCCCTATGATTTTAATGCTAGGGTATGAATTTTCGGACTTCACGTACCTTAAGTTCTGAGGGAATATATATGTATATATTACATTTATTTATTTATTTATTTTTCATGTGTATTTATAAATTCATAAAAGTAGTAATTTAAAGACTTTTTAAATTAACTTATGGATAATTCTAAATTGATTAGGTACCGTTTGTAAGAACGGGTGCATAGGGGATACTCGTACCTTCCTCTCGCGTAACCGAACTCCCGAGCCCAACTTTGGTAACGTAGGCCCATTCTACCCCTAACGGGGCAGTAATCATGTGTTCTAACCACACTAAAGGTTAGTAATAACTTCGACATTCCTTATTTTCTCTGAAAATTTAAAATTGATTTTTATTTTGTTGCCCGGGGCACACGCGCGCCGGGACGTCGCGACAACCGTGATACATAAAAATCTCATATCATTAATTATCAACCAATCATATCAATTTGTACATATACGTATATCATGAAAATCATCGGCCCGTATGTCGGTATTACACATTTTATCATAGCACAGCCCGTACGCTGGCAAATCACATAGCTCGGCCTGTACGCCAGCAAATCACATAGCACAGCTCGTACGCTGGCAAATCTCATCCACATAGCACGGCCCATACGCTGGCAAACATATCCACATAGCACGACATGCACGCCGGCAGACATATCCACATAACACGACCCGTATGCCGAAAAATCACATATATATATATATATATAAATATCTCGACCCGTACACCGATTTTTCCATCATAGAAATCCATATCATCTCCATTCCCAGAAAACAGTAATTCACAACATTTTTATACTCATGCCACACTGAACAAATTTTCCACGTATTCAACATATCATCATTTGCACAGTATTTTCCAAATATAAATCATATATATAAATATATTTATTTTTCTTGAAACCAGATGCTATATATATATACACATGCATTTTCTCAAAACAAAACAAATTTAGTTTATCCCCTTACTTGATTCCTGAAAAGCTCCTAAGAAAATTTTTCCCGTACCTACAGGGTTCTCAACTCAACACCCTGAAAATGAAAACTCGCAGAATTAAAATTCAGTATTTTTACGCGCATATCATTTTCTTCAACTGTCAAAAATCCGAATATTGAATATAAAGTCTTACCTCAACTTAGGGATGATTTCCAACTTCCCAATCAACACCCCTGAAAATGAAAACTTTTAGTATTAAACTTTAATATTTCAACGCGTATAACACTTTTCTTAACTATCACAACTTCAAATTTGACTTAAAAAGTCTTACCTCAACTTAGGGATGATTTCTAAATTATTTTCTCCAACGATTCGCTCCGGCAGATTTGTAGAGAACTTTGCCAGGAGCATCGTGGTGGCTTCGGTTTGTTGATTCGACGTAAAACTGGCCCAGAATCAAAGAGAGAGAGAGAGAGAGAGAGAGAGAGAGAGAGAGAGAGAGAGAGAGAGAGAGAGTGCACTGGCCCAGGAAAGGAATCTAATTCAAATTGGATTTGATGAATTTGAAATAAAGCTTCTTGGAGAAGCTTGCAATATATTTATATATATATATATTAATATCACAATTACTTTAATTAATTTATTTTATTTTATTATTTTATTATTATTATTTTTCTTTATTTATATGTTTTTTTTAATTTTAATTTTCCCGGTTACTACACAAATGAATTGTACTTTGACTATCATAATGAAGAACATACCTTTCTTGTTTCATACCCAACTCTTTCAAGAATCTCTTCAACCAAAGTAATTCTTTGTAAGTTTCCGTAATGGCAATAAACTCGGCTTCTGTAGTTAATAAAGCAATACACTTCTATAATTTAGATTTCCATGCCACAGCTCCCCCTACAAAAGTCATAAAATAACCCAAAGTGGATTTTCTAGAATCAACATCACCCGTCATGTCAGCATCCGTGAATCCATGGAGCATATATTTACCATTTCCAAAACACAAACACACCTTTGAAGCGCCTCTAAGGTATCATAGAATCCATTTTACCGTTAACCAATGCTCCTTTTCCCAGATTAGAGAGAAATCGACTAACAACTCCAACCGCGTGAGCTAAATTCGGTCTAGTGCAAACCATTGCATACATTAATGAACTAACAGCCGAATCATAAGGAATTTTCTTCATCTCTTCTTTGTCATTTTCACTTGTAGGACTTTGTTTTGTACGAAACTTGAAGTGACTAGCAAGTGGACAACCAACAAGTTTTGCTTGATCCATATATTGAACCTCTTAAGCACTTTTTCAACGTACCTTTTTTGAGACAACCAAATTTTCCCTTTTTCACGATCACGAAATATACTCATGCCAAGAATTTGCTTCGCCAGTCCCAAGTCTTTCATAGAAAAAGACTTGCTTAACCTCAACTTGTCAATCTTGGACGAGTCTTCTCCTACAACAAGCATATCATCAACATAGAGTAAGAGAATAATATAAGTACCATCTGAAAATTTTTTCACAAACACACAATCATCCGAAGAGGTTTTTGAGTAACCATGATCAATCATGAAAGAATCAAATTTCTTGTACCATCTCTGTGGTGCTTGCTTCAACCCATACAAAATTTTCTTTAATTTACACACTAAATTCTCTTCCCTTTTTGTTTGAAGCCTTCCGGTTATTCCTTGTAAATTTCATTTTCCAACTCACCATGTAAGAAAGCAGTTTTCACATTTAATTGCTCAACTTCTAAATTCAAGTATGTTGTCATGCCAAGAACAACCCGAATAGATGACATATTCACAACCGGTAAGAATATTTCGTCAAAGTCAATTCCCTTTTTCTGACCAAAGCCTTTCACCCCAAGCCTAGCCTTGTACCGAAGATTCCTTCCATCATTTTTCAACCTAAACACCAATTTGTTTTTCAAAGCTTTCTTTCCAAGAGGAAGTTTAACCAAATCATAAGTGTGATTGCCAACTATGGACTTCATTTCCTCTTGCATAACCTCCATCCATTCAACTTTATTTTCATGGTTCATGGCTTCTTGATAGCTTTCTGGCTCCCCTTGTTTTGTTAGAGTAACATAGTCACTTAATGGATATTTAGTTGAAGGTCTTGCCTCTCTTGAAGATCTTCTCAATGGAACTTGCTCTTGAACTTGTTGCTCTCCCTTATTTCATCTTCAACATCACAAATAATTTCATCATTTCCAACATTTTCAAGAGGTGGAAGAACATCTTCTATATTTTCATCATATGCTAAAGGTGGATAAGGTGACTCTAAGTCAACAAAATCATTCCCATTAGATTGTGGTTGCTCAACTGTGCCAAAATCTTCAATTGTTTGATCTTCAAAAAATACAACATCCCGACTTTTGACAATTTTCTTGTCAACCGGATCCCACAATCTATATCCAAATTCATCATGCCCATAACCAAGAAAAATACATTGCATTGTCTTGTCATCAAGTTTGGATCTTTCATATTTTGGAATGTGAACAAATGCACGACAACCAAACACTTTCAAATGATCATAAGTGACATCCTTACCTTTCCAAATTTTTTTCAGGAACTTCACGAAGTAAAGGAGTTAAAGGAGACAAATTAGTCAAGTCCACCGACGTCCTCATTGCTTCACCCCAAAATGATTTTGGTAACTTTGCATGAGAGAGCATACATCTCATTCTCTCTAGTATGGTGCGGTTCATCCTTTCGGGAATACCATTTTGTTGAGGGGTTTTCTTGACGGTATTTTGATGTCTAATGCCTTAACTGTAACAATATGCATCAAATGAGTCAATGTACTCTCCAACATTATTCGAGTGAACACATTTCACCTTCTTTCCGGTCTCCCTTTCAACTTTAACCTAAAAATACTTACACACATCTAAAACTTGATCTTTAGTTTTCAAAGTGTAAGCCCAAACTTTTCTTGAACAATCATCAATAAAAGTGACAAAATAAAGTGCACCACCATGAGATTTAACTTTCAAAGGACCATATACATCAGAATGTATCAAATCTAGAACATTAGATTTTTTAGTATCAAACTTTGTACGAAAAGGAGCTCTATGTTGCTTACCAGCCAAACAAATGAATACAAGCTTTAAGAGGAGTACCTTTCATCCCGGGTAGGAGCTTCTTTTTGAATAAAAACTGCATTCCTTTTTCACTCATTTGCCCAAGCCACTTATGCCACAAATTGGTGGAAGAGTGAATCTCGATTGCATTCACAATACAATTACCAATTTTACCTTGAATCATATAGAGTGTACCAGTCTTCTTACCTTTAGTCACCACCAAATTACCCTTTGTGAGCTTCCATTTTCCATCACCAAAATGGTTGTCAAACCCTTCATCATCAAGCTTTCCGATAGATATCAAATTTAACCGAATGTCAAGTGCATGTCTCACATTTTTTAGCACAAACTTACATCCTAGATTTGTTTCCAAACAAACATTTTCCATGCCAACAATTTTTTACAAACCTTCATTTCTCATCCGAACAACTTCATAATTTCCTTTGGAATAAGAAGTGAAGAAATCTTCTCGATAAGTGACATGGAATGAAGCACTAGATTTAATAACTCAATCAGTCTCTTGACTTGTCAAATTAATACAACTTTCATCACAAACAATCATAATATCACCATGAGATGCAACTGAAGTTATTGTTTCACGCTTTTTCTCAAAATTTTTCTCTTTGTTTTGCTCCTTGAATTTCAATTTCTTACATTCCCGCTTCATATGCCCCTTTTTATGACAATAGTGGCACTCAATATCTTTTTTCGAAAATGAGATGGATCGGCCTTTTGATTTATCATTGCGGTGAGAATATCTGTTTTTGCTTTTGCCTCTCCCCCAGTTTTCTGTCACAAGTGCCTCTGAATGAGAAGAACCAACTGATTTTTTTCTAATTTCTTCATTCAACAGGCTGCTAATTACTTGGTTCATAATAACAATTCCATCGAGAGCCGAATTACTAACTGTCACAAGCAAAGTCTCCCAACTTTCTAGCAAAGAGCTAAGAAGCATTAAGGTCTGCAATTCATCATCAAAAACTATTTTCATAGTAGCAAGCTTATTGATAATATTTTTCCTTTCATTCAAATGCTCAATAATAAGACCACCATCTTTATAATTCAAATTCACCAATTTTCGGAAAAGAAAAGCTTGATTTGTAGTCGACTTTCTATCATAAAGACCCTCTAATTTTTTCCACAATTCATGTGCTGAAGTTTTAGTAGAAACATGATGAAAAACACTATAATCAATCTATTGTCGAATGACACCAATGATTTTTCTATTAAGCCTATTCCACTCATCATCACTCGTGTCTTTAGGCTTTTGACTATCACCCTCAATAGATCCATCCAAATCTTTGCAAAATAAAAGGTCTTGCATTTTTTATTTCCAAGTTACCCAATTACTTCCATTGAATCTAATCATACAATCAATATTACCATCCATGATTTACACTAAACTAATGAGTCCCAATAATACGGCTCTGATACCACTTGTTGAGAAAAATATCATATATGAACTAATTCTCACAAGTAAATCAATGGAGTAATGCAAATAATAAATAAAAGTGAGACACAAGAAATTTAACGTGGTTTCCTCAAATGTTGAGGTACATCCACGGGGTATGGTGGTCCAAATCCACTATCACCAAAATGTTGTACAAAGTGGAAACAAAGGCATAAGCCTTACAAATATACAAGAGTGTATCAATAAATAGAGTAAGATGGAAATGTCTCACCAAATATTTTAAACAAAGTTCGAAAGAACCAACCAAAATGAGCACAATTAGAAAATACCAATATGATGATAATACACAGCCAGAATAGCAGCAGGAATGGCCGCAACTTGCTGCTGAAAAAAAAAAGTCGCAACTGCTACAAAAAGAAGACAAGCAACCTTGCAGACGTGAGGAGCTGCTGCATGTAAAACCAGAATGGAGAGGCAGTTGCTGTGGGTGTGGCGCTGTAGACGTGCGGTGCTAACGTGAAGAAAAAAAGGAGCAACAAAATGGCATAATAAAATTGAATGCGCTGGCTACTGCGCTGAGAGTTTTGAAAAATTACAAGATATGTTGCTGCCCAAGCTTCCTAGAGAAGCCAACTCAAAAATAAAAGAACACCTTTCCAAAGGCATGGGCCTCACAAGGAGGGAAACCCAACAACAAGATTAAATATTTATTTTATTTTCTTAAAGCAAGAATAAAGGTGCTATCACCTATCTCTTAAAAGCATTTCTAAGATAAGGACACAAGACTTTATGACTATCTACTAATTCAATTCTCAAGCACCCATACTTTTCTTAGTTACCATATTACTCCTCCAATCAATATACTTGCCCTTATGTGAATAAATACATTTGGTTGTTCTCTTTCCTTTTTTTTTTTGAAAATTATAATTATATGAGATCAAAATGAATATGTACAACTACACGTACTGGGCATACTAAGGAAAGAGGAGCATTTAGCTCCAACTAATCAAAGTATTATCTATAAGAAACATAACTACATCAAATCTGAGCATACCCAGAAACATTGATGGTCCTCACAATATAGTACTTTACAAATCTAGAAGTATGACGTATAATAATTAAATATTAACACAAGTTAGGTAATGCATAATCATTTTGAAGGAAGGTTTTTTTTTTTTTTTTTTCTACTTATTAAATGGCAAAATCTCAAAATGAAAATTGCAAAATGCCAATAAAAAGCTTCCTCCCTTATCTTCCACCTTGCCTCTTGCTTTTCTCTCAACTGATGGGTTTATCTCGATATCTACTTGCAGCCTAGATCTTATTATTCTAACAGCAAACAAATAATTTAGCTCCAACTGGGCATACTAAGGAAAGAGGAGCATTTAGCTCCAACTAATCAAAGTATTATCTATAAGAAATAGAACTACATCAAATTTGGGCATACCCAGAGACATTGATGGTCCTCACAATATAGTACTTTACAAATCTAGAAGTATGACGTATAATAATTAAATATTAATACAAGTTAGGTAATGCATAATCATTTTGAAGGAAGGTTTTTTTTTTCTAAATATTAAATGGCAAAATCTCAAAGTGAAAATTGCAAAATGCCAATAAAAAGCTTCCTCCCTTATCTTCCACCTTGCCTCTTGCTTTTCTCTCAACTGATGGGTTCATCTCAATATCTACCTGTAGCCTAGATCTTATTATTCTAACAGCAAACAAATAATTTATTCTCCCTCCCATCTATCATTCTTAAGAAGTTCTATGTATAGATTTTTCATATGTATACATATATGCTACGATACTTATCGAATAGTGGGATCGGAGATAATAGAAATACTCATTCAATATCTTATGGATGTGGAGTACTATACATCATAGATGTAGGAATCCGATCCAAGAACTTTGTCTAAAAACCAAGAAAACTTTTTTTGCTAGAATAAACGGACAAAGTCATATTAAACTTTGAATAAATTTTGAAAACTAAATAGCAAACTGATATTGCAGGTTTGCTTGATGGTTAGCCTAGAATCTGTCAATAAATTAAGCAATTATTTATCGAATATTTCCTTTATTAGCTTAAATTAAAGAATGACTCATTATTTTAGACTCCCTTTCCACACCATGCATTATGTAGAAAACTAACCTCCTAAGAGACATACGGTTAAAACTTGAGACTTCCCAAAGAAAGGTGGGTGGAAAACATCAAAGATTTCAGGCCTATTAGCCTAGTCGGTATTTTATATAAAATTCTTGTGAAGGTCCTCTCAATCAGGCTTAAAGAAGTTTTACCACTAATCATTTCCAAACAGCAGTTGGCATTTGTCTCAGGTAGACAAACACTTGATGCTTCGTTGATAGCAAATGAAAGTATAGATTTCTTACGGAGATCCAAATCTACCTACTGAAAGCACAATGGAGGAAGAGATGATCGACTCCTTCATTATTTTTGTTGTGGAGAGGACAAATTGAGGCCACATTACCTGCAAGTCCCAAATTATAGACACCAAATTAAGTGTAAAACAAGCACAAAACTAGATTTCACAAATCACAATCAACACTTACCTCAGTCCATGTTTTACTTTGCCATCAATAACAAAATACCATCAAAGCTTGCAGGAACTGCATGAACACATGCAACATGAAGAAAGAAAGGAAGCACATAATCACAGTTACGTAACATAAACAAACAAAAAAGCAAACAGTAAAATTAAGAACTCCATTTAACTCTCCCTAGTTTTGCTAGCTTTGCTAATTTAGTGAGTTTTCTTAACTAAAGATTGCTTTAGCCTTTACATAGAAAGCGAAAGATCTCCTCAAATGGAAAGCCACCCTTCAAGTTCAGACTCTATAGTCTCCTCTATTTTCATGCATGTCCCTTCCTAGTAATGTCACAATACTCCTATCAATTCAAAAATTCTTATTATGTACCCAATAACAGTAGTATAGATCTACATTATCGTCTATCTGATGTTCATTTTCAAAAAAGGAGTTTCAACCATCCACTTGAAATCAAAGCTCGGTATTTATTTTACCTTTTTTATTTTTTTTTTGTTAACCTAGAAGCCCCCCGCTCTTCTCTCTGTCTCTATCATAATAGTTTCTGTGAAATGAATAATATTTAGTGGCATGGATTTCAAGTTTGGATTTGAAAGAAATTCTCAATACACCTTTTTATTGTGTTTTATCCAAATCCACATAAATCCAAACCTAAACATAAAATTTCATCAACAGAAGACCAAACAATTGTGATTTGTGTGGTAGAGATGGTTTGGATCCAAGCTTGAAACTCAAAATGGGTTACATCTAGGGATTCATTTAAGGGGTTTTGAAGGTGTGTGCCTTTTCATCAAATTTCAAAGAAGACAATGTCTTTTTTATCCATGCGATTTTTTACAGTGTTTTTCTTCCTTTTAGATTGTTTATTTATAAATAATAATCTCGTAAAATTGTAATAAGAAAGATATTGTTAGAATAATTTTTAACAATCAATGAATATGAATAAGAACATTATCTATCATTTGAAAGGAAGAAAAACATTGTAAAAAGTCACATAGATAAAAAGACAGTGTCTTCTTTGAAATTTGATGAAAAGACACGCAATAAGAAAGATATTGTTAGAATAATTTTAAACAATCAATGAATATGAATAAGAACATTATCTATCATTTAAAATATGAACTATTTGTTTAATGACAAAAGGAATTCAAATAAATTTATTAAAAAACAAAACAATAGAGAACCCATCCTAATTTTTGAATTTCCATGATATTAGGGTCATTCAGGATGAATGATATTAGGACACAATTTTAAAATAATAGTCAGATGTCAAAAATTAATAACCGGACTGAAAAAATGTGTACAACTCAATTCTATGGGTATTAATAAAGTAGTATGAATATCCTAGTAGACAAATTTTTATTATTTATTTTTTGAAAAAAAAAAAAAAAGATGCAGCTAAGATAAAAAAAATAATTTGAAAATGAACACTTGGGATTCTAAAATTCTCAAATTACTATATATTGTGAAAATTTTTGAACTTTCAAACTAACTCCAAGAAAGCAGGGAGCTTGTCTCGAATCATTTCTATTTTTTATTTTCAATTTTCATTTCCGTATGGTGAAAATACAAAGTGTTACAGTGCTTTGTTTACATTGCTAGTTTTCTATTTATGTTGCTAATTTTGCCTTTGAAAAAATTTAAAACAAATTTATTGTTGTTCAATTTGCCTTTTATCATCTAAAATTAAATAGATTTTAGTTAGCATTAAAATAAAATGACCTTGTGAATTTAATCTATAATTAAAATAAGTTATCATCCATAAATTTTCCAAAAAATTAAAAAAAAATTATTTAAAAATATTTTTACTATTATTTAATTTTCATGTACAACAAAATTGTTCTTGTAGCGCTTAAAGGTGAGTTCTGAAATAGAATAATTAAGGAAAATAATTGTAATAATTTTAATTTTTATTCATTAAATTTTTCAATTTGCATTATTTTTGTATTATTATTATTATTATTATTATTTTACATATTTTAAATTGTTATTTGATCATGGAAGAAAATAAACATTTGTTTAATCATGTTTTTAATTGTTTTAATTTTTAAAAAATATTAATCAAACTTTATGGTTTTAGATTTGAAGTTTTGATCCCTGATTTTTAGTTTTCATTTCTGATTTTTATTTTCTTAATTTTTTATCGTCATGCCAAAACCTCTCATTTACTTAACATTTTTATAAAAGAAAAAAAAAAAGAACAGTTTGGTGCACAAAGCTCTCACATATGCAAGGTCACAAGAAGGGGCAGACCATAATGAGTGAATAGTACACAACCTTCCCTAACACTTTTGTAAGAGACTATTTCCACATCTCAAACCCACTACCTTCATTACAACTTTTCCATTGTGCCTAAACTCCCCTTCCATTTACTTAACTTTTATCCAATCCCAAATAACAAATTACATGGCCATCAGAGGAAAAGGTTGTAGATGAAGATACCACTCACTAGGCCAGCTATGAACACCACATAAATTTTTCCATTGCTCTGCTCACCTACCAGGAAAAAGGGGGAAAAGAAGAAGAGCCCAAAAAGAAAAATCAGCAACCAAAGACATACCTAACTTTGAATGATTGATGGAGATTAAATAAGAAATAGAAAATGAGGTTTTTAAGATGAGATTAGAATCAGTGTTTCAAACTAGCCTAAAGATCTCTATTCATGTGTCCTTAAAGATGATCCATACATGCAACTACCTCTTATTTATCATGATAAGCCCCCTACAGCTCTAGTGGTTGGTATATGATTCTGTCAAGCACATTATGGCCTTACCTTTTATGACAAAAAACAACATTTGTAGACTTGTGCAACCACCAAATGAATAGTGTAGCCACCTTTGTAAACTTGTATAGCCACCAAATGAATAGTACAGTCACCATATAAATAGTACAGCCACCATATGAATAGTACAACCCCTATGTTAGACTTTGAATGTTAGAAATGACTTTAAAATTTAACAGTGGCCTGCAGCTTTTCTTCTTCTGTTTTATTTTAAGGTGTATGACGGATTGGTACTGCAGTAAAATGGGTGGAGCAAACATTAAACAATTACCTAAAAAAAAACTATTAAAGATTCGCAACAAAAAGGGATCATTTCTTAGAAGACCCACTTGTATGTACGTTCTTCCTCAAACAACCTAGCTAGTAGCTAGCTAGTTATAAAAGCGAAGTGCTACTACAGAGTCTAATAACACTATGCACGTAGCAACTTCTTTGTCATAATTAACAATCAACATGACTCATGCGGCCTCTCTCATCATCTGTATTGCCCTCCTACTTTCAGCAAAACTGATGTTGGTAGAACCAGCAACACAGATTGCACAAATTGGCAAGCATGCATGATGCTACTTTAGTTTTGATTGTTGCAGCTACTGGCATGATCTAACAGCATCAGCTTTTAAATTCAAGTGGTTAAACTAAGGACCTTGCATGTCTCCCCATACAGGATTTTTCATGTGTTGAGAAAGGAAGCAAGTGGTTAAAGTAGCCATCTTTATTTTTCCAATTCTAGGAAAAATTTGTAACTGGGTTTCTGAAAAATCCTCCAGTCATTCTAGGGTTCCTTGAATTTCTGAATACTCCTAGAGCAATTCTTGTTTCTTTAACCTCAAATCCATAGCCTTTTTCCTGATCAACCAAGGCAAAAAGAATCAAATTGCATAATTCCATATAGATTACTAAATTTTATATTTAAAATAAAAAACATAATAAAAGAAAGGCAAAAGGAGCATACCCTTGAAAAGGACGGCAGCAAGCAGAAGCATCTGATCCATTTCTCACTTCGCAGACCTTTACCAAACATCAGGAGTGGTGCATGGCATATTCCCAAAACAAAAACCACTCCTTTGTTTGGTTTTTTTTTTTTTTTGCCATGCTTGGGGATTACAAAAGACATATCTTTAATTTGGATAAAATTCAATATATTTAAAATTTTGGATAAAATTTAATATATTTTAATACTACATATTTTATTTAAATTTATACAAGTTCAAATTAGAATTTTAAAATTCAAACTCCTAAATTTACGAGGCAGAGTATAATAATTAAAATTTTTAAATTCAAAAATTAATTAAGCATAAAAATATAACAGAAAATTTCGTATTCAATGCATACCTTAAAAGATATTCTAAAAAAGATATTCTAAACATTATGTAAGATCATTCAAATTCAATCAAAGTATGTTGTAACATCTCATTTCTTATTTTAAAAGTATGCAATGACGAAAAAGATTATAGTTATATTAATTTTAAAATTTTTAAAAAATAACTTCACTTGTTTATAAATTATTTTGTTTATAATTTCATATTTTCTTCAATAGATATATTTGATATGTTTAACTTGGTCTTTTTTATATTTAGGCCTATTTGGCTTGTTTGATTATGTCATTTTGTTAAATTTCTTTAGATGGACTTATTTTTGCCTTTATACCTGATCATACTATCAGTCTCTTTAAATATGTCCATTTATTCTTTTATCCAAAGTCAGTCAACTAGTTGGACTTATTTGATTTTTTTTCCTTTTTTCTCTTTATCTATTCTCTAAGAGTCTATTTAGAATAAGGATTTTGCTTAGAAAAAAAATAGGAAATTAAGAAAAACTAAATATTAACAATGTGTAAAATCAAAATTTTGTTAAAAAATTTGTTATAGTTTTTATTTTCTTTCTCACTTTCCTTTATAAACAAACTTGAAAATGTGAAAATTTTCGATATTTTCCTTTCTTTTCCCTAATATTTTTGAAGTTCTAAACGAAGTCTAAAAGGAATAATATTTTTGGCATTATTATTACATATTATTTTATGTGTTTGTCAGGTTATATTAAATGAATTATGTCATGCTTCTAATAAAATGGAAAGATATTAGAAGAAAGAGTTTTTGGTATATATGGGTGACCCATTTTTTTATTAAAAAAAAGGAAAAATGTCTTTGAAAATGTATTATTTAAAGATTACTTTTTATTTGAAATTATTTTAAGAGAAAATCAATGAATATAGAGAATGAATGAAATATATTTTTTTGCAATTATTCTGTTTAAAACATGGTAAGATATTAAAAATATGTAAAATAGACTTTTTTTTCTACTGATTTAGAACCAAATCAACGCAAATCCTATTTATTAAATGTTCATCAATTAATTAATTACTTGAAACTTGACTCATTGACTTGTTCTATCACTTGGGAGAACAAAAAGAAAAAGTAATGACACCTTTTATTTATTCTATTCACTCCTTTTAAATAAGAAAGAGGCACCTTCCTAGCTACTTGCTGGGTGACTGGTGAGCCCAGTTGATAATTTATTAGGCATGACAAGGCTGACCATTAATACTCAACAATGTGGGAGTTAAATTAAAAGCAATGGTATATGTATACCATCACAGGCCATGGATCATCATATATGTATATATAAGTAAGTGTGGGGCTGACCGGTCTGCTTTGATGAAATTTATATATATAATTAAATTCAAAAAATAATTAAAAATAAAAATATAACAGATAATTTCATATTCGATGCGTACCTTAAAAGTTATTCTTTTTTTTTTTTTTTGACCTTTTTTCTCTTTATCTATTCTCTAGCGGTCTAATTAGATTAAGGATTTTGCTTAGAGAAAAAAAAGAAAAAAAAAATGAAATTAAGAAAAACTTAATATTAACGATGTGTAAAATTAAAATTTTGTTAAAAAATTTGTTATAGTTTTTATTTTCTTTTTCACTTTCCTTGATAAATAAACATGAAAATGTGAATTTTTCGATATTTTTCTTTATTTTCTCTAATATTTTTGAAGTTTTAAACGAATTCTAAAAGAAATAATATTTTTTACATTATTATTACATATTATTTTGTGTTTGTCAGGTTATATTAATGAATTATGTCATACTTCTAATAAAATGGAAAGATATGAGAAGAAAGAGTTTTTGGTATATATGGTGACCCATATTTTTTTTAAATAGAAAAGAGAACCACGAAAGCACCTTCTAGCATGACAAGGCTGACCATTAACGCCCAACGATGTGGGAATTAAATAAAAAGCAATGGTAAGTGTGGGGCTGACTGGATGCTTTAGTTTCTTCTTTCTTATCTCAATTATCAAACACACTACTGTTGTCATCCCCTATGGCTATAAATAAACGAAGGCCCAGCGGCCTCAGTGCCCATAGCAGCAGCAGCTGGTGTAGTACTCTTTAACAAAGAGAGAAATTAAACACATACAGCTCAGCAACTATACAGAGATATGGCGGTTGGTCAGCAGGCAGCAGCAGAAGCAGCTAAGTCCTCTCTGAGTATCTTCTGTGTTACCCTCCTGCTAATTTCCACCCAGCTGCTGATTCAATCCCCCACAGTGCTTGCAGCTCCACCAGCTTTAGTATCATCCCAGCAGTCAAGAAGTAATACATATTAACTCTTCTTTGTGCCTACTCTTTATCTATATATCATTTTTTTCAATTTCAGAACATATGTATATACACATATACACACATATATTCTACATACATTCATATAAATATATATATATATATATATATATATATATATATGCATGTAGCCGGCCTCTAATTTTCTTTCTTTCTTTCTTTTTTTGCTAATTCATGATTTCACTTTCGATGAGTCATTTAGGTCCTCTCAAATGAGTTATAAATCAGGAGAGGACACGATATACCTGACAACTCCCTCATGATAAATGAAAGATCGGCGAGATTGTGAAATTACCTCTTACTACCAAGAGCCTTGCTCTTGAGGCAAAGCAAATAGCCAATCTCAAATATTAATAGAGGGAATGAATGTGTATATAATTATTAATCATGTTATTAATTGTATTGCACAGAAGAAGAGAAGGTCGTCATCAACAAGATGCATGGGGGGCTTAAGGACAATAAACGTACTCGCTTGACAGAGCCACTGGATAGCAATAAACGTACTCGCTTGACAGAGCCACTGGATAGCAATAAACGTACTCGCTTGACAGAGCCACTGGGTAGCAATAAACTTACTCGCTTGACAGAGCCACTGGATAGCAATAAACGTACTCGCTTGACAGAGCCACTGGGTAGCAATAAAATGACTCGCTTGACAGAGCCACTGGGTAGCAATAAACTTACTCGCTTGACAGAGCCACTGGATAGCAATAAACGTACTCGCTTGACAGAGCCACTGGATAGCAATAAACGTACTCGCTTGACAGAGCCACTAGGTAGCGGGCACAAGCACCCTCGCATGCACCCCTAAGCTGAATGATATCAGATGCACAATTACACAGAGTCAATAATTATTTGGCTTATTTATCTTTCCTAATTTGTGAATCACTCTTAAAGTGATGTTATTGTGGGATTGCTTTAATGTTTGACTAGCTAGCTAGTAATTAGAAGATATAAATGTCTATGTTTGTATGTGTGTGCTTGATCATATAATATGTGAAGATGTAAAATTGATGCACCTTTTGTACAATGAGATGTTTTGTGCTAATAAATTTGTATTTTCATCTTTCAAGGTTTTAACATTTAAGTCTTAAATATTACTAAATTTATTTTTGGAAGAAGCTTTTCGAGTAATAGTTCAGAAGAATACTTCATTTAAGTACCGCTAAACTCCATATAACAACACTAGAACATGAAATAAAAATGAAAATTTTGGTTGGAGTATCAAGTTTGAATCTTGAGATGAGAGGTCAATAGGATGCCGATCATTGTATAATTAAAGTTCAATGTAGATCTTAATTGGCCAAGAAAATTAAAGGTTGCCCAGAAAAATTGGGTGAAAAAAAATTATAGAAGAATGCAAGCAAATACAAAAGACATGTTCCAACATGCATGATCTTCGCAATTAGGAGTAAAGGAGTAACTAGGCTTTTAAGTTGACAATTATTATTAATTAATTTTTGGCGAAATAATTAAAATCAAACTTCTAGCTGCTTTGATAAAATTAAATATTAACTGTTAAATGTTGAATGCAATTGTGAATCTGAAAACTGAATTCTAAATATAATTGGAACTTGCCTATGAATTTAAGGTAGTGTTTGGGGACATTAATTTCAAGATTTGAATCTAAATTTGTGGAGATTAGGTTTAAACACAATACAATTTAGATTAAAAGCAACGTAAATTCTGAATTTTCAGTCACTAGCAAATAATTAATCATTAATATATGGATTTGGAAAATAAAGAGAAGTGTGTTTTGGAATATTATGGAATTTATATTATGTAGGAGGAAAAATGTCCAAAATTACATCTTAATAAACATCTTATTAAATCAGAAATAATTCAACACTAACCAAAAGGTTTACAAAATAAGGTTGATTTAATTATTGAATTTTAAACATTAAAATCTTTAAAACTCTATTTAAAGGCAAACTAAGTGGAACTAAATAGCACCTAGGCCTACCAAAAGAAACCGATAGTTTCTCGATTGTAACTAGTTAAAGTTCCATAAAAGAGCATTTTCATGGGATAGAACCTCCTCAGGGATTATAAAGTTTTCATAAGGTTGATTTTGAGCCGACATCCAAGCAGGAATATCTTTTACTTCCATTATAAGTAACGTATTTGGATTTAAAGCCTTGCACATTCTTTGTTTGGAGGATTTGTGAATTCCTCCTACTTATTTTAAAACTTTCAAAGGTTCGCATTGTGGTATCCAAGTTAAGAGAGAAGGTTGTCATCGACAACATTAATAGTAAGAAGATGCATGGGGGCTTAAGGACAATGAAGGTACTCGCTCGGCATCTAACGGATGTGCTGTAGTGACTCGAAGAATAATAAGATTTTAATAATAAGAGGGAGAGAAATTAGATACGGAAACAAAAGGAGGCTATGGGTACGCAGTTAGCTTTTAGCATTGCTTTTCATCCCCAGACTGATGGTCAGACTGAAAGGACCATCCAGATATTAGAGGATATGCTTCATGCTTGTTGTGCTTGATTTTGGGGGCAATTGGATCCAGTACATGCCGTTAGTGTAGTTTGCTTATAATAATAGCTACCAGGCTAGTATCGGCATGGCTCCATACAAGGCATTGTATGGCAGGAGATGTCGTTCTTCTCTTTTCTGGGATGAAGTAGGTGAAAGGCGAGTTTTGGGTCCAGATATAGTACAACAGGCGTTCGACAAAGTCCAGCTAATTAGAGAAAGAATCAAAACAGTACAGAGTCAGTAGAAAAGTTATGCAGACACTCGCCACAGAGAATTGGAATTTGATATGGGAGATCGTGTATTTTTGAAGATAGCTCCTCTAAAAGGAGTTATGAGATTTGGAAAGAATGGCAAGTTGAGCCCTAGGTTTATTGGCCTTTTTGAGATACTTGAGAGAATAGGGTCAGTTGCCTATAGACTAGCTTTGCCACCAACTTTGGCTCGTATTCATGACGTGTTTCATGTTGACATGTTACGAAAATACGTCCCAGACCCATCCCACACCATCAGTTATGCAGAGATAGAACTTAAGGATTCGTTGGCATATGAAGAAGTACCAGTACAGATTTTGAACATGAAGGTTCAGACTTTACGTACTAAAGAAATACAGTTGGTAAAAGTTTTATGGAGGAACCATGCTATAGAGGAAGCTTCTTGGGAGCTCGAGGAGTAGATTAAACATAAATACCCGCAGTTGTTCCAAGAGGTACAAAGGTACTCAAGTAAAGCATGATAGTTAGATAGGTTTCCTTTTGCAGGTACATGTATAAGATTTTAGCTAGTAGATAGTTTTTAGTTTTATATGTGTAATCTCTTAGAACATAATATGTAATCATGGTATTCCTCCGCCACGAATGAGGGCAGGTAATAAAATAAGTAGACCCCTTTTCCTCTATAGAATGATGAAGTGTATTGATGGGATCTAGCTAGTAAATTTCGAGGACGAAATTTTATAAGGAGGGGAGAATGTAGTGACCCGAAGAATAACAAGATTTTAATAATAAGAGGGAGAGAAATTAGATACAGAAACAGAAGGAGGCCATAGTCCGCGTTCGTCGACGACATTGCATTTTGGAGAATAAAATAATTTAATTTAATTTAATTTTAAGGAAATTACCAGACTTCGTCGACGAACACAAGGTTTCGTCGACGAAGGTGTAAGAATTTTGTCGACGAACACAGGGTTTTATCGAAGAAGTTTTAAGAATTTCGTCGACGAACACAGGGCTTCGTCGACTAGAAAGTACCAATATGGGTTCTGAGGCGGCCTAAATTTTGTCGACGAACATAGGGCTTCGTCGACGAATTTAAAGAAGGATTCGTCAACAAAGTGACGTGTCTCGTTGAAGAATCCGGCAGTATAAAATGGAAAAAATCGGGATTTTATCTCATTTCCAGCGCCTCCCTCTCTCTCCTCTCTTTCTCCTACGACTCTCTCTCCCTTTTCTCTTCATTTTCGGCTCCACCAGTCGTCAGATCGACAATCCGAAGCTACCACGACACTCCTGGTGGAATTCTCTACAAGTTTACTAGAGCGGATTGTCAAGAAAACGAAGTTAGATTTCATCCCAAATTCGGGGTAAGGTCTTTTGTTGAGTTTTTGACTTCTTGCCAGTTATAGGAAAGGATGTAGACTAAGAAATACTGATGTTTTGTTCTGGGACATTGTGTTTTCAAGGTGTTGAGTTAGAAATCCTGCGGGTATAGAGCCAGATTTTTTATAGGGGCTTTTCAAAGTTGAGGTAAGGGAAATATGCTATGCTAGGAGTTTTTGTAATGATATTAGAGATTTTATAGATGCATAACTACACCATTTTACTATACAGAATTTTTCAGAATATGAGTTTAAATGCTTGTGTGGCCTGAGTAGATTTTTATGAGATGAAGAAATTTATACAATTATTATAATATATCATATTATACTAAATTGAGGGATGGCGATACATAACGTCTCAATCTCAGTAAGGGATTGTATAGATTATACATAGATTATACAGATAAAGATATACATATATAGAGAAATTTACATGCATATACAGTTTTTATACGAGTAGTTTCATGAACAGATGTTTATATATATACATATACATGTATGTATATTTATTCAGATTAGTATATGTATCACAGTTCTATACAGAATGTTATATATACAGAGTTATAAGCATGCCATGTTTTCCTGTTACCATAACATACAGAACACACAGACAGAGTATATATACAGAATACACAGAGATACAGTATTTACAGTACAAAAAGATAGAGTTATGGTAATTTTGAAAACATGATGAAAACAGTAAAAGAGTATATATGTATATATGTATATAGTATCAGATCCCTGAGGAAAGATACACAGACAGATACAGATTACAGAGCACGGTACCGTTACTAGATACAGATAGAGTGCAACCACATAGCTCAGATAGTATGTGGGTACCGTCAGCAGTGCTCGTAGAGTATGCAGCTCCCCAGTACATTGAGTTGAGGGGGCCGATTTGACGAGGTAGTAGCTAATCTCGAGCTTAGGAGAGGATGCAGTTTGGCCGGGCTGAGGTAGTGTAGAGTATGATGACCTATCTGGAGGGCCGACCAGATAGAGTCCCGCCTATGGGCCGCACAACCCTGTCATGAGGGATCAAATCATGACATACAAAGTCTCAGGGATAAGGCACAGATATTTATATGTATACTGTTTTACGGTATATGATATTATCAGTATGAAAAGTAGAAAACATATGATACAATATATTTTAATTGAGAAAGGAAGAAATTTTTGAAAGATATATTTTGCAGATTATTTATTGCATTACAGTTCAGTTGCTATTTTTAAGTATTCTTAACTTAGTTGCCACACACTAGTAATAGCATATTTCCACTTACTGAGCGTCAACTCACCCTATTACTCTAATATTTTTCAGGTGAGCCAGTGAGGCGAGCAGATCAGGCTCGCGGATAGAGTGTAGCTCAGGTCACCCTGGTTATAGGGTGAGTTTTTGTCAAAATGGTGTATGTTTTTGGATAGATGACATTGGAGGGATATTTTTATATGGTCTGTATATTCTGGATTCTGGTATTGTACAGTTTATGTATAAATGGTTTTATGATTTTTGTTTCCGCTGCATAGGAATGTTTATTGTATATAGAAAAAAAAAATGATAAGAATTTCGAGGTTGTTACATGTGCAGCACTAGACACAATAGGTCTCGGAAAGTCATACAATCAAGGTCGCAAACGAGTTCGTTGCCCGCCAAATAGTGGAAACAGGCACCCTTAAGTTGAATGATATCAAATGCACGATTACATGGAGTCAATAATTATTTAGCTTATTTATCTTTCCTAATTTGTGAATCATTCTTAAAGTGCGATCACTGTCGGATTGCTTTAATTTTTAACTAGCTAGCTAGTAATTAGAAGATATAAATGTATATTTGTTTGTGTGTGCTTGATCATATAATATGTGAACATGCAAAACCGATGCATACTTGTATGTTGATGTAACGACCTGCTTAATTTTCATTTTTTTTTACACTGTAACAATTAACATACTTTGATACCATAACATTAACCTAAGCAGCGAGAAGCAGAAATCAAATGAACATATCCATACATAATTATATACAATACCAAAGTGCTAATAGATTTCCCAAAATATACATATATATCTGTTTTCCCAAAACACCCTCAACTGGCTAGGGTTTTACAAAAACACTCCCAAAATATACTCACTTCACTGACAAGGCACTATTGAAGCCCCTCTATCTGCGAGTCTAGTGTGCTCGCCTACCTGAATCACTTGAAAAATGATTCAACACTAGGATGAGCCAACGCTCAATAAGACGAAATATGCTATTACTAGTGTATGACAAATGAGTTACAGTGTTATAAAAATTTGTTTTCATATAATCATGTATAACTAGATACGTAAGTACAGTACAAGTAATAACATACACCACCCTTTCCATGTTGCTTAATATAACAGTATTGTAGGTTATAATTCAAAATACTTCTAGTGTACATATGTAAGAACCTGAACCATGAGATGTGGATTTATTATTTAAAAGAGGGGTAAAAATGGAATTCTGCAGGCTTCTTCGACGAAGCCATAATTCGTCGACGAAGGTAGTAGGCTTTTCGTCGATGAAATTCAAAGGTTCGTCGACGAATAAAAGCCGAGAGGCGAAAATTGGAAATATCGGGGTTCATCGACGAAGTCTCTGATTCCTCAACGAAATCCCTGACATTTCGTCAATGAAGGCACCTATTCGTCGACGAAATCCCTCGGGTCAAAGGTCTATAAAGGGATATTTTGGGGGTTGCTTAGCTCCTAAGTTTGGAAATTCTCTCTCTCTCTCTCTCTCTCTCTCCCTCTCTCTCTAAGATTTGAAGCTCTTTCTCTCTCTCCACGATTTCTTTGCCGTTTCTCATTGGAATCGTAAATCCAAGGTCACTGTGAGGATTAGTGAAGGATTCTCTACGTTTCTAGTGGATCGGAATCTCGTTTCGAGCGATTTCGGGTTTTGAGCTAAAATCAAGGTAAGACTCGATTTTCATTTCTGATTCAGTATATGTGTAGTAGTACAGATTGTAAGTATGTATTGTACTATGGTTTGTAGGTTTTGGAGTCTCGATTCGTAGTTTTGAGGACCGTAGAGTTCGTAGTTAGAATTCGAGTTAAGGTAAGGGAATTCTGTTATATTAGTTTATTTTCAAAATCGGGATCAGTAAGCTTGTAGGCTACAACCGTATGTATGTACTGACTACTTATTTAGGAAAATCTATTGAGTAAAAATGCAGGATTTTTGGGTTACAGTTTTTGGAAAAATTTGGGGATTTCGAGTATCATCTCTACTTTGTTCGGATTACTGTTTGTTTCGTTTAAATTGTATTATTGAGATGACTTATATCCATATTTGCATAAACTGTATACTTGACTTTGTAAACGATATGATTTGTAGTAAACCAAATAAGTGTGGTATGTGTTAATGTATGTATTTGTCCCAAGTATTTGTAAAACAACTATGGAGCGGCTTATTACCATACGCTAAAATGTATAAGGACGTGAGTTCAAAAATGATTCCAGGGATTTGTAAAATAGCAATGTAATCGATGTGAGACTAGGTGACCTTATGTAGTTGCGTATGTAGCAATGTAATCACTATTGGGCCTGAGTCGTCGCATCATAGTTGTGTATGGAGCAATGTAATCACTATGGACCTGGGTTGTCACAGCATAGTTGGGCATATGGAAATGTAATCATTGTGAGACTAGGTGACCTTGTGTAGTTGCGTATGTGGTAATGTAATCACTATTGGGCCTGAGTCGTCGCTTCGTAGTTGCGTGTGTGGTAATGTAATCGCTATGAGACTAGGTGACTTTGTGTAGTTGCGTATGTGGCAGTGTAATCACTGTGGTCCTGAGTCGTCGCATTGTAGTTGCGTGTGGTGCAATGTAATTGATGTGAGACTAGGTGACCTTGTGTAGTTGCGTATGGAGCAATGTAATCATTGTGGGCCTGATCGTCGCAGCGTAATTGCGTATGTAGCAATGTAATCGCTGTGAGATGAGGTGACCTTGTGTAGTTGCAAACTAGTGTGATGACATTGTATGTATGTATATATGTTTTGGGTATCGTGAATACTGGAATGGTCTTTGTGAAAATACTAGAACTGTATGGAATTGTATGGAACTGTTTTGAAACTATACGAATTGTTTCAAACTGTATCGTATGTATAGTGTTATGAAGTATGTAAAATGACACTGGTATGCCACATACTGATATAACCTGCTTTCTCCCATACTGAGAGGTGTCTCACCCCGAATATATACAAATGTTTTTCAAGTCCTTCAGGTAGCCGTAAGTAGCATCCTAGCGTTTGGGAGCAAGGGTGTCGTAGCTACTGCTAGTGCCTACTAGGTATGGGCTTTTGGTACCCAGGTTGTCGGGATGATTTTGTGGACACCTGGGATATGCTTTGTATTATGGGAATGTATATCCTAGTTTGTATAGACTCTGGTATGAAACTGTATGTGTATAAAAGACCGTATTCTGCTGCGTATTTTGATAAGTATGGATGTTCATGTGTATGTATATAGGGCATTCGTCCACCCCACGAGGTCGAACCCTCTTTGTATGTTGTATCATGTATGTTTTAAAATGATACAAAGACAGGTTATGTCACTAAATTCACCCCTGGGTCCCATTTCTGGGTTCAAGGCATAACAACTTGGTATCAGAGCTAACTAAGTTGTTAGGTCTTATAGACTTGGTTAGGAGTATTGATGTGTACATACTAGAGTATAGGATATAGGAAATGGGTAGTGTTGGTCGAGGGTTGTTTTGTTGCTAGATCGGGATGTGTCGGCGGTATTCCGTGTTTTTCCTAAAATGACTATTCCAGTAAAGGTAAGGCAGACCATTGATGGATTCGTGTCGGTGTGATGGGACATGCTTAGACCTGTGAGAGTAATAGTTGACATAATAGGGTCTATGATTGTGTTAACTGTGTACGATGTAGGAATTCTAACCAATTCCTATTATGTTTTCAAAATGGAGCCCAAGGATAATAACTTGGAAAGTGGCTCTGAGGAGACGGCAAGTGATGAGTCTCCCTCTATGTCTCGTGGGTTGGCGAGACAGGTGATTCGAGAGATTGGGCGGAGTGTTAGGAGATGTGAGAGTTCTCCTAATGATGCGGGGTGTACCATCGAAAGGTTCACACGCATGCACCCTCTGACATTTACGAGAGGACCTTATCCGATTGTGGCAAAGGACTGGGTCGAGAAGACCGAGAGGATTTTGGAAATCCTCCACTGCACTGAGAAGCAGAAGGTCTTGTACGCTACCTTCCAGCTGACTGGGGAGGCAGGGCGATGGTGGATAGCGGTGAGTCTACTTGAGAGACAGAAAGCTAGTTCATCTGGTATGACGTGGGGCCGCTTCAAGGAGGTATTTTTCGAAAGATACTTTTTGGTCTCCACACGAGGCGCGAAGGCTGATGAGTTCTCGGGCCTAACGCAGGGAACTATGATGGTGCAGAGGTATGCTTCCAGATATATCAAGTTATCTCAACTCGTACCATTCCGAATGAGCATGAGAAGTCTCGGAGGTTCGAGAGGGGTATGAGGAAAGACAACCGCCATCTTATGGGGATGTTGCAGATCTGTGAGTTCTCTATCTTGGTGGATAAAGCCACCATAGTTGAGACCGACCTCCGGGGAGATGAGGTAATGCAGGTTCAAGGAAAGAGGCCAGTACCTTCTGGTCCTTAGAGTGGTCCTCGACAGGAACAGTGGAAGAAGAAGAAGAATTACAACTCTAGTTATTGGCATAACACCGAGCGGATGGGTTCTTAGGGGGATCTATCCTTCACACTGTGCGCTAGGTGCCATAAATGGCACGATAGCGAATGTCTGCCATTCTAGGGTGTTTGCTACAATTGTGGCAAGACGGGCCACATGGCAAAGAATTGTTAGGAATAGAGAAGGATTATGCCTGTACAGATTCAGAACCGTGGGAGTAGTTAGATGCCTCGGGGAAACCACCAGGCAACCACAACTCCGAAGAGAGTATATTCACCTACTCCAGCAGATGCGGAACACGCTGGGAACGTGGTGACAGGTACAATGTTATTGCTTTCGAATAAAGTTGTTATTTTATTTGATTCGGGGGCAACCTATTCGTTTATATCTTCTAGTTTTGTGAAGTTGTGTGAGGCAGAAACTTGTGTGATGAATGAGATGTTGTCTGTGACTACGCCGACTGGGAGTGTAACAATTTGTAGTAAAATGTTAGGAAACTACCTAGTTATGATTCAAGAGAGACTGCTACCGGCAAATCTTGTAGTATACGACATGTTGGGTTTCGATGTTATACTGGGAATGGACTGGTTGTCTTCCTGCTATGCAGTGATTGATTGTCATAAAAAGGTAGTAGTGTTCAGACCTCCTGGGGAGCAGGAGTATGAGTTTGTGGGATCGTGTGTCTGTGTCCAGCGCCACAGATCTTATCGGCATTACAGGCGAGGAGGTTACTCTTGGATGGTTGTCAGGGGTAACTAGCTTGTGTAAACGAACCGCCACCGAATAAATTGAGGCTCGAGGATATTCGAGTGGTCAACGAGTTTTCGAATGTGTTTCCAGATGACTTACCTGGTTTACCTCCAGATCGTGAGGTGGAGTCTGCCATAGAGTTGCTGCCCAGTAAGGCACCGATCTCTAAAGCTTCGTACCAGATGGCTCCAGCAGAACTTCGGGAGTTGAAAGAGCAGTTGCAGGAATTACTAGACAGGGGATTCATTCGACCTAGTGTTTCGCCTTGGGGAGTTCCAGTACTATTTGTGAAGAAGAAGGATGGGTTGATGCGTATGTGTATTGACTGTCATGAGATCAATAAAGTGACGGTGAAGAACCGTTACCCTTTGCCTCGTATAGATGATCTCTTTGACTAGCTACAAGAAACGCAGGTCTCTTCGAATATCGACCTACGATCAGAATATCATCAGGTGAGGGTTAGGTCTGAGGATGTAGCAAAAACCGCTTTTCGAACCAGATACGGCCACTATGAGTTCTTGGTTATGTCGTTTATGTTTACCAATGCACCGGTAGTGTTCATGGATCTGATGAACCGGGTTTTCCATGAGTACTTGGACCAGTTTGTAGTGGTGTTCATTGATAACATTTTGGTATACTCGAGGAGTACGACAGAGCATGTGGAACATTCGAGGTTAGTGCTACAAATTCTGCAAGAGAAGAAGTTGTTTGCTAAGCTGAAGAAGTGTGAGTTTTTGTTGAATCAGGTCGCGTTCTTAGGCCATGTGGTATATATAAGTAAGCATGGGGCTGACGGATCTGCTTTAGTTTCTTCTTTCTTATCTCAATTATCAAACACACTACTGTTGTCATCCCCTATGGCTATAAATAAATGAACGCCCAGCAGCCTTAGTGCCCATAGCAGCAGCAGCTGGGGTAATACTCTTTAACAAAGAGAGAAGTTAAACACATACAGCTCAGCAACTATACAGAGATATGGCGGTTGGTCAACAGGCAACAGCAGAAGCAGCTAAGTCCTCTCTAAGTATCTTCTGTGTTACCCTCTTGCTAATTTCCACTCAGCTGCTGATTCAATCCTCCACAGTGCTTGCAGCTCCACCAGCTTTAGTATCATCGCAGCAGTCAATAAGTAATACATATTAACTCTTCTTTGTGCCTACTCTTTATCTATATATCATTTTTTTTTTTCAATTTCAGAATATATGTATATACACATATACACACATATATAATACATACATTCATATATATATATATATATATATGTATGTATATACACATATACACACATTTATAATACATACATTCATATATATATATATATATATATATATATATATATATATATATATCTATGCATGTAACCTGCCTCCAATTTTCTTTCTTTCCTTTTTTTGCTAATTCATGATTTCAATTTCGACGAGTCATTTAGGTCCTCTCAAATGGGTTATAAATGAGGAGAGGACACGACATACTAGACAACTCTCTCATGATAAATGAAAGAACAACGAGTTTGTGAAATTACCTCTTACTACCAAGAGCCTTGCTCTTGGGGCAAAGCAAATAGCCTATCTCAAATATTAATAGAGGGACTGAATGTGTATATAATTATTAATTATGTTATTAATTGTACTGCACAGAAGAAGAGAAGGTCGTGATCGACAACATTAATAGTAGAAAGATGCATGGGGGGCTTAAGGACAATAAAGGTACTCGCTCTACATCTGATGGATGTAGAGCACTAGATGCAATAGGTCCTGGAGATGCAAACGATTGAGCACGTCTTGGAAATCCATACATAGGAGGTCCTGGAATTCATCGAGGTCCTTGCCTACCGGGTAAAGGGCACAAGAACCGTCGCATACACCCTTAAGCTGAATGATATCAGATGCACAATTACACAGAGTCAATAATTATTTGGCTTATTTATCTTTCCTAATTTATGAATCACTCTTAAAGTGATGTTACTGTCAGATTATTTTAATGTTTAATTAGCTCGCAAGTAATTAGAAGATATAAATGTCTATGTTTGTATGTGTGTGCTTGATCATATATTACATGAATATGTAAAATTGATGCACCTTTTGTACGATGAGATGTTTTGTGCTAATAAATTTCTATTTTCATCTTTCAAGGTTTTAACATTTAAGTCCCAAACATTACTAAATTTATTTTTGGAAGAAGCTTTTCGAGCAATAGGTCAAAAGAATTCTTCATTTAAGTACTGCCAAACTCCATATAGCAACACTAGAACATGAAATTACAATGATAATTTTGGTTGGAGTATCATGTTTGAATCTTGAGATGAGAGGTCGATAGGATGCTGATTATTGTATAATTTAAGTTCAACTTAGATCCTAATTGGCCAAGAAAATTAAAGGTTGCTCAAAAAAATTAGGTGAAAAATAATTAGAGCAGAATGCATGCAAATACAAAAGACATGTTCCAACATATATGATCGTCGCAATTAGGAGTAAAGGAGTAACTAGGCTTTTATGTTGACAATTATTATTAATTAATTTTTGGTGAAATAATTAAAATCATGTTGCTTTTTTGTCCTACATTGGTAAAATAGTTCCACATTAGTATAAAAGGTTGTTTTGAATTTTTTATATTATTTGTCCCACATTGGAGAAAAGTATTTTTTGGACTTAAGGCTGAAGCTATATAAATAGCTCAACTCTTCATTTGTAAAACTCACCTCAAAGTTGTACTTTATCAAGAAAGTAGTGAATTGAGCATTGGCGCCGGAGGACGTAGGTAATTCTATACCAAACCTCATAAATTTCTTGTCTACTTCTTTTTATTGTTTCATTATTAGTTTTTGCATTACTTTAATTTCTTATATATTCAATAACAATAGTTGTAGTATAGGTGTTTGGCACAAGTGGAGTACCCAGCACAACAATTGGTATCAGAGTTAGGTTGAATAGTGTTTATACGGAGGTGTTCCTCTGTTAGTTAGGATCCTTGATTTCACGTTTGATGCCTAGGAAATACCTTGTCTAAGTGAGTGTTCAGAAACCATTGTGGCTCTGTCACTCCCTAGAGGTCGGCCTAGTCAAAGTGGAATTTCGTAGGATAAAACAGAGTAGACACAGTTGGTACGTACTATTCATCCTAGGTCTTTTGCTTTGTTGGTTGCTATTGAATATATAGAAGATGGCAGAAACTAGTGCAGCAGTAGAAGAAATACTGTCCACATGAACTCCAACCCCTTCGGCTTCAACATCATCATCGAAGATGATAGCTAATGCTCGGTTTGAAGTGGAGAAATTTGATGGTACCAATAATTTTGGTATGTGGCAATGTGAGGTGTTGAACATCTTGTATCAACAAAAACTAGATATTGCTTTGGATGATAAACCAGTAGATATGGGTGATAGAGATTGGGAAAAAATCAATCGTCAGGCATGTGGTACGATTCGTCTGTGTCTTGCCAAAAATCAAAAATATTGTGTTATGAGGGAGACATCTGCAAAGAAATTATGGAAGACATTGGAAAATACATTTATGACCAAGAGTTTAGAAAATAGGCTATATTTGAAAAAGAAATTGTTTCGCTTCCAGTATCAACCAGGTATTTCGATTAATGACCACCTAAATGCTTTCAATAAAATTTTGGCCGATTTGTTAAATTTGGATGAAAAGGTGAAAGATGAGGATAAAACCATATTGTTACTGAATTATCTCCCTAATGAGTATGAACATTTGACCACCACTTTATTGTATGGGAAAGATAAAGTTACTTATGATGCTGTTTGTAATGCATTGATTAGTACTGAAAGCAGAAAGAAGGATTAGAGGATCCATAAGGAAACAGCAGAAGCACTAACAATAAGAGGACGTTCTCAAAGTTGTATGCCTGGAAGGAAGAGTAAATCTCATGGGAGGAGTAAATCTCGTGGGAGACCTACTAAAGATGAATGCATTTTTTTGTCGTGAGAGAGGGCACTGGAAGAAAGATTGTCCTAAACTACAGCTGAAGAATAAGGGAAAAGCACGTTCTAATGCCAATATAGCCAATGATAATGGAAGTGAGTCATATTTTTCTCTTGTTGGAGCATCTTCGTCACATTATTTTGGTTAGTGGGTTTTGGATTCTGCTTGTTCCTATCACATGTGTCCCAATAGGGAATGGTTTTCTAATTTTGAAGAATTAGATGGTGGGGTTGTTTTTATGGGAAATGATAATACTTGTAAAACAACTGGAATAGGATCAATACAGTTGAAATGTCAAGATGGAACTATGAAGACCTTGATTGATGTTAGGTATGTTCCAAGCCTAAAGAAGAATCTGATTTCATTGGGTGCCTTAGAATCTAAAGGGTTCACTATCACTTTGAAAGATGGAACCTTAAAGATTAAATTAGGTACGCTGGTGGTGATGAAAGGAATAAGGAAAAATAACTTGTATTATTTACAAGGTAGTACGATTATTGGCTCAGCAGCTGTGGTTTCTGAGAAAGATGCAGGTTCAGATACAATCAGGTTATGGCATATGCGATTAGCACATGCAGGAGCAAAATCTTTGCAACAATTAGCTAAGCGAGGTTTGTTAAAGGGTGCAAAGGTGTGCAAACTTGAGTTTTGTTGCATTCTAGGAAAACAAACTAGAGTGAAATTTGCCAAAACAATCCACCAGACTGAAGGTATTTTAGACTACATCCATACAGATGTATGGGGGCCCACAAAAATGGTTTCGTTGGGTGGTATGCATTATTTTGTCACTTTTTGTGATGATTTTTTTAGAAGAGTTTGGGTGTATTCTATGAAGCATAAAAATGAAGTGTGTGATATTTTCCTTAAGTGGAAAAAATTAGTTGAAACTCAAACTAGCAAAAAGATTAAACGGCTTAGATCAAATAATGGTGGTGAATACACGAGTGACCCGTTTATGAAGGTATGTCAAGATAAAGGTATTACTCGACACTTCACAGTTCTAAATACACCACAGAAGAATGGGGTGGCAGAGCGCTTGAATCGGACTTTGCTGGAGAAAGTTCGATGTATGTTGTCTAATGCTGGGTTAGACAAAAGGTTTTGGGCTGAGGCTGTTAGATATGCGTGTCATCTCATCAATCATCTACCATCATCTGCCATAAGGGGAAAAACACCCTATGAGGTATGGTCTGGAAAGTCTGCTAGTGATTATGATTCTTTACATGTATTTGGTACTATGACTTATTATCATGTTAAAGAATCTAAGTTGGATCCAAGAGCCAAGAAATAAATATTCTTAGGGATAAGTGCAGGAGTCAAAGGATACCGTCTTTGGTGTCTAGAGATGAAAAAAATGATTTTAAGTAGAAATGTAACTTTTGATGAACTTGCAATGATGAAGAAAACAATACGCAAGGAGTCACGAGTTGAAGAAAATACCAGTGGTACTCAACAACAAGTGGAGGTTGAGACAATTTTGGGAAACCCAGTGAGAAATGAGACTACACAAGGTAACTCTCCAGTTACGATGGGAAATAGTTTACAAGAAGAGGAGATTTCAATTCGAGAATCTTCATAGCAACAAGAATCAATTGTTTCTCAAATCCCAAGACAAGAAATTCGAAAACCTGCTCGTTATACTGATATAGTGACCTATGCACTTCCAGTTGTGGATGATAATGTTCCTTACACTTTCAAAGAAGTAATGAGGAACTCTGAATCAAATAAGTGGAAAAGAGCAATGGATGAAGAAATGCAGTCTCTTCATGAGAATCAAACTTGGGAGTTAGCCCAACTGCCCAAGGGTAAGAAAGCAATTGGTTGCAAATGGGTTTATGTAAAGAAAGAAGGATTTCCAGATGCAAATAATGTTCACTTCAAAGCAAGATTGGTAGCTAAGGGCTACGCACAAAAGAAATGCATTGATTATAATGAGGTATTTTCTCCAGTTGTTAAACATTCTCCCGTTCGAATTTTGTTGGCTTTAGAAGCACAATTTGATCTTAAACTAGTTCAACTCGATATAAAAATTGCATTTTTACATGGTGATTTAGAAGAGGAAATCTATATGACTCAGCCAGATGGATTTCAGGTTGCTGGAAAAGAAAATTGGGTATGTAAACTTGGTAAATTGTTGTATGGTTTAAAACAGTCTCCAAGACGGTGGTACAAATGATTTCATCAGTTTATGATGGGTCAGAAGTACATCAGAAATAAACATGATCATTGTGTTTATTTTCATAGACTACAAAATGGATCTTTTATATATTTACTTCAAAGAATAGGGAAGAAATCAACAAGTTGAAAAGTCAGTTAAATCAAGAGTTTGAGATGAAAGATCTTAGGGAAGCAAAGAAGATACTTGGCACGGAGATACGTAGAGACAGAATGAGAGGAAAAGTTAGTTTGTCTCAGAAACAGTATTTGAAGAAGGTAGTACAGAGTTTTGGCATGTCTGAGCAGTCAAAACCAGTAAGCACTCCTCTTGCTCCTCATTTCAAACTTAGTACAACTTTATCTCCTAAATCAGATGACGAACGTAAGTATATGTCACAAGTTCCTTATGCAAGTGTTGTTGGTAGTCTGATGTATGCAATGGTTTGTACTAGACCTGATATTTCACAAGCTATTAGTATGGTGAGCAGGTATATGCATGATCCTGGTAAAGGACATTGGAAAGCTGTGAAATGAATTTTGAGATATATTATGAATACGATTGATGTTGGTATAGTATTTGAGAAAAATAATACTATTGATCAACGTGTTATTGGATATGTGGATTCTGATTTTGTAGGTGATTTGAATAAACATCGATCAACTACTGGATATGTTTTTACATTTGCTAATGGTCCAGTGAGTTAGAGGGTCTACCTTACAGTCTATCATTGCCTTGTCTAAAATAGAAGCAGAGTGCATGGCAACTTCAGAGGCTGTTAAAGAAGCTATTTGGTTGCAGGGTTTACTTAAAAACTTGGGAGGTTTTCAGAAGCACATTGTTGTGTTCTGTGATAGCTAGAGTGCTATTCATTTCGCAAAAAACCAAGTCTACCATGCACGAACGAAGCATATCGACGTTTGGTTTCATTTTATGCGGGACATTATTGATAGAGGCAAGATACTTCTTCAGAAGATTGCTACAACTTAAAATCCCGCAGATATGTTAACTAAGATTGTGACAACAATCAAGTTCAAACATTGTTTGGACTTGATCAACACTACAAAAAAATATGTTTTTAGTAATGAAAGTATTAGTGAAGGTATTAAAACCGTCACTAATAGTGTTGTATTAGTCACAGTTCTTCAAAACCATCACTAATAGTACACGCATTAGTGATGGTTTTAGCAGTCGTCACTAATACAACACTATTACTGACGGTTTTAAATTCATCACTAATACTTTCGTCACTAAACATTGCACGGTAAACAATTTTAGCACAAATTTTTTTTCGAAAAAATATTAGCGACAATTTTACGGTATTAGTGACGAATTAAATTCGTGACTAAAAGTCATTTATTAGTGACGATTAACCAACCATCACTACTAATATCTATGAATATATAAAAAAAAAATTAGTTAAGGGTATTAGGTTAGAGTATTAGTGATGAATTACAAGATTCGTTACTATTGGTCCCTTATTAGTGATAGATTTGAAAACGTCACTAATAATGCCTTTTTTTTAAACAAATAAAAAAAAAATTCAGTTCAGAGTATTAGTGACAATGTTGTATATTTTTCACTAATAAGGGACCAATAGTGACGAATTTTTAAATTCGTCACTAATATTTCATTTTAAAAAAAAAAATTTAAGTTCAGAATATTAGTGACGAATTTATAAATTCGTCACCATTGGTTCTTAATTAGTGACGACTTTCTAAACTCGTCACTACTATGCCATTATCAATGACGAATTGTGGACCGTCACTAATGCTATGTCATTTAAAAATAAAAAGGGCGGAGAATAATAGCGACGGTTTTGAAATCGTCACTAATACCCAAAAACTCTTATCCCTTTCCACGGGATATTTTCCCTCCTATTCTCCTGGCTCCTCCTCTTCCCCGTGGAGCTATCGTCTCTCCCAGTCTCCCGCTGCTCTCTCTCGGCCTGGTGTGCTCAACTTCACCGGACGTCATAGGCTTCGTTGGAGCCCTAGCGAACTGACAACCTGGTACGCCCTCTCCCAATTTCCCACTGCGACCCCCGTCGAACCCAGCCCTTTCCCAACTTAGCTCCCACTGTTCCCAACTGACTAACGGCCTTAGCTTCTCGCTGGACACCTTAGGTTTGTTCCCTTGTCTTTCTTCTTTGTTTATTTTTATTTTTATTTTTATTTTGGCTGGAACCTCAACAATATATTAAATTTCTAGGATTATTTCTTGTTTTTAAAATGGTCAATCTCTAACCATGTTTTTGGGAGCATGGAAAATTTTTAATTGGTTTGCTTAGATTTAGACATAATTTAGTTTTTGTGTGGAGTTATTTTAATCTATAGAAATCTACATTTAAATTCAAAATTTTTGGTTTCAAAAATACATATTATCACTTTATTTTTTAATTTTTAATAGTAATACTTAGCCTTAATTATGTATATTTAAATAAGCTGCCCCTGCTTAATTATACATTATAATTTTTACCGAGCTGTTCATGAGCCGAAATGAACGAGCCCGTCTGTGTTCACACTCAGCTTGTTTACTGAGCTTGAAAATTGGGCTTGAGAATGCTCATTAAGATAATAAACAAGCCCGAATGAGCTCCTATTGAGCCGAGCTCCCTTAGTTCATTTGCAGCTCTAGCCATCCCAAAGCAAGTTTGAACTGTGGAACTTCTATGGTGGGAGTCCCAAGGTGAAACTATTGGTTGTTCCCTATGGGACCTTCTACTGTCATCTCTTGAATGATGATTGAAAATTTGGTCTGTGTCTTCTATGATGTAACCATCCGAAAGATGGTAATATCAGTTTATAAGATCATTGCTAAATTGCTAGTTGATAGGTTGACATGGTGTTAGCTTTACCGTGATCCCAAGAGGGGGGGTGAATTGGTATTTTTAAATTTTATCTTCTAGGTATTTCTCCTAGCAGCAGTATGTTCACAAGCCTAGGGTCAATCTAGTGCAAATGATGTAAATATACCAGAAATTAAATAAAGCAGTTTAAACAATCATATAAGCGTCAAAAAGCAGTAAAGGAAAGATGACACGCAGATATGTTATCGAGGTTCGGCCAACTGCCTACGTCCCCGCCTTGGCTAACCAGCACAAGGATTATCACAATATCTTGCTCACTTAAACGGGTGGAGCGGCACCTATACAAACCAGGTCAAATTACCACAAGGCTGACCTCAACCTTTACACCGATCCTTACTGGGCTGGATTACCGCCCCCTCAGGCCACACCTGGAATCTTTCAGATATACAATCACAAAGTACAATGCAGGAGTGCTTTCACGTAAAGCAGATTTGTACCACAAATGCGCACAAACACAAACACCACAAGTGATTTAAAATGTAAGCTCTGTGTGGTCTGAATATGTCAACTCTCAACTATGTTTTCTATCAGTGTAGTACGTACGTGAGAGTGTCAATAATAATCTGTGTACTTTAAAATATTCAGTCAAGCGTATTCACACAGAGTATCAAACAAGCCTCAACATAATCAATCAATAGAATGAGTCAATCATACGAATATGTATATGCTTGAATGGCAAAATAGATAATCTTTGTTTTCGGTAAATGCTATATTACTTGTATAAATAATACCACAAAGATTAGTGTAACAAGCACAAATACCTTTTCACAAATTGTTCAATAAGTTCCACAAGATATTTGAGTAAGCTTGAAATATGTTTTTGCAAATCAAAACAAATACACACTTCCAAAGATGTTGCAATGATAATGCAACACTCAGAAGTTTACCACAAGTTTTCTTAGAATAGGCTTATTAGCAAAGCCTCCTAAGAAAACTTAGGTTATGCTCTCGAGAGAAAAATCGATTTAAACACTCTTAAACAATGAGAGCAAGACCTGTTTGAATATACACTGAAAGCACTTACAAATGATTTGAAGAAATGAGCTAAAGTGCTTTTGGGAAAGATTTGAGCAAGTAGGAATCACAAGGAGGTATTTTTGCTTGAGAGAGATTTTCCTAATCCTTTTTGCTAATCAGTGCTTAAATCACCAAATGAAGGAGTATATATAGACAAACTAAAAATTTTGACCGTTGGGGACTTATTAGGGATTTTCAGAAAAGATTAATGACACTTAAGAAACTTTAACCCTGTTTAAAAAATTTAACCTTGGTAAAAAACTAGGAGCAACCCGAGAGGTCCGGTCGACCAAAAGTGGTTCGGTCGACCAGGACTCAAGTAGCTCGGTCGACCGGGAGCATTTTGAACTGAGTGGTCGGTCGACCGGACAAGGGCGATTTTCAAAAATACTGCTGTTCGGTCGACCGAGGCCTTTTTGAACTGCGTGGCTCGGTCGACCGTACCGTTGGGAATCCTCCAAAACCCTTCGGTCGACCAGGTAGTTGCAGTACAATTTTGGTCGGTCGACCGGGGGGTCAAAATGTTGACTCCCAGGGTGTTCGGTCGACCGGGCCAATTTGAACTGAATTGGCCGGTCGACCGAAAGTGCACCAAGTGTGCATTTCGGTCCCAAATTGAGCTAAAAAGGTTTATTCCAAGTGCCTAATAAACATATGTGCATATGTGTGTGTCCTAAGGTCACTTGGGGTCCAGATTTGGAAACACCGAAAAAGTTCGGTGTCGGTCGTCCTTCGGTCGACCGAAGGTGTACCCTAAGGTCTCTCTACAGTACTCTTTCATTCAGGGTTTGGTTCGAGCTTACAAAATAAATCATGCATGTGATGTGTGTGCTTATTACAAACCAAAACCCTAATTACTATTACAGACATCCTAGTTACTATTTCAGACAAAATTCACTTAGAGATATTACAATTTGGAATATGAAATTGTCTTCAAGCTTTCACGTGTCCTTGAATATATGTTAGTATAAACCTGCACATGAACTAGATATTTATTAAATACAATTGTATTTGTCATTATCAAAACCAGAGTGCGACCTATAAGGTCAACACATGGTATCAGATGATGCTATTTCTAAGGCTCAAAATGCATTTGTGGGGGGGTTGGCTGATTGTGGATGCAATTTTGGTTGCTAATGAGGTTGTGGAGGAGGTTTGTAGGAAGAGGAAGAAGAGCATTATTTTTAAACTGGATTTTGAAAAATCAAGGGTTAGACAAGGGGATCCTTTATCTCCTTGTCTGTTTGTTTTGGTTGATGTTTAGAATGTTGGAGAGAGTGGTTTTTAAGGGTTTAGTTAAAGGGCTGGAAGTGGGTAGGGAGGGGGTATGTCTGTCCATCTCTAGTTTGCTAGTGATACTATGTTTTTTATTTGTGATCATAGATATTCTTTGTTGAACATTTTGAGACTCAAATATTTGAGAGGGTTTTTGGGCTTAAAAAATTAATTTGGGGAAGAGTGGTATAGCAGTCATCAATTTGGGGGAGAGTCGTATAGACCTACTAGACATCTAGTAGGTGAAGGGAGTTGGCCTCGTTAGTGTGTCTCTTGGAGGTCGTTGTCTTATCTAGGTGTTTTATTGGGGGGTAATTCTAGGTCCCTGGCTTTTTAGGATATGGTGGTGGAGAGTGTTTCTATGTGTTTGGATGGGTGGAAAGGTGTGTTATTTCCTTTTGGGGGTCTCATCACTCTTAGTCAGGCTTGTCTTGCTTGTATCCCAAAAAAAAATATATATATATATATATATATATATATATGGAAAATTAATAAGCAATGACGTAATAATTAATTAATCTCTATCCGTCGTCACCGCCCTCTGGTGCTCAACCATTTCCATGGTTAATAAGAATTGGTTCATTGCAGCTTGGTTAAAGGTGAGATTTGCGCTTGCAACTAGGCCATTAATTTGCATTTTTGAAATTGTTGCAAATTTTCTCAAAGTCTTAAGAAAGATGCTTTGTATTTTTGACAATTAAAGGGGTTAGTGTGTTCTATTTTTGTTTTTAATATTTTTATTCGTTTGTTTTCTGTACCAATGGAGTTTGTCTTAAGGCAATTTTGAGATCATAATTTGAAATGAACAAATTTCAAATCTTGCATAAAAATATATACGTTTTTTAAGCATTTTTAAAATTTTTGCTATTCGATAATAATGAGTACATTGTATTTTAAATTTATATAATAGTGTTTGAACACGAGGTATAAATGAATTAGAAGATGAACTAGACGAAGGAAAGGAAAATGAAATAAGAAAATCAAGGAAATTGCATTGGTAATATATTTTTTTCTGTCAATTCTACTTTATTTTGTATGCAGGACCATTGTTTTTATAGGCTCTATTCTTTTAAGGATCATTAATGTTTTCGTTAGTAGCTAACTTTATGGCTGAGCTCAAGAAATCTTAGTTTTTGTTTACATCATTTCATCCCCAGGCGATTGCCTTGTTTGATAGTATACAATACTTTGGGATCAAACAACATTATCCAATGTTTCCTAAAAGTGTAAAAAGGGTCAAGGAGACATAATTTAGCTATCCTCAGCTTAGATTTTGCCATCATTGAGAAGAGTTCGTTATATAATTTTAAGTCTACTTTTGATAACTTCTATTTTTGATAGTGGGCATATCATTTGCAGTGTATATACAATGAATGGAGGGGCTTTATCTAGTTTACCCAAGGTTTCTTTTCAAAATTGATTTAAAATACGATAAGCCTGCCCATGTAGACAAAATGAATTTTAGCCTTTCATCTGATAGGTTGTCTCTTATAGTTAAGATATGATTTAAATATTAATTTTATTTCTCTCAAATCTTGATACCCTTCATGCGATCATTGCATCCACATAACCTCCCTAAGACAACAAAAAAAGTCCCCCTACACTTTTGTCCACAAAATCACCCTAAGCTAACACCAATCTCTCTATAATTCTATCCACAAAGTCACCCTAAGATAACACTAATCTCCCTGCAACTCTGTCTATGCGAATCTTCAAACCAAAACCCTTCTTGGTAGAACCCAAAACACTCATGACAAAACCTTTCAACAGAGTTTCCAACTGATAAGCCTTAATCAAAGCCTTCCTAACTAATAACATGTTAGTCACAAACAATAGATACATCATTCCCTTGCATCCTATCACCCTCTTCCCCATTGGAAGCCTCGCCAACTCTCACATCTGATTTTTATGCAGTAACTTCATTTCCTCTACCATAACACTCATCCATCTATTTTTACCTTTATTGTACACTCCAACTTGAAAAATAGTAGGAACCTTACTGTTGGTAGTAATGAATGCATAAAACACCAGAATGCCAAATTTATACATGAGTGGTGGTCTGATAGTGCACCTAGATTCACCGTGATCCTGCTGGTATCCTGAGCTGAAACTCCTTGCAATATGAACAATGTCATCTCTACCCTGAGTTTGTAGCTCCACCTGCATCATATGCCCATTTATACTGTGATACTGTTGACCTAAGATAGAACTCCCTACATTTCTGCCCTAACTCCACCTGAATTACATGTTTGTTGCTACTACAGTTTTCTGACATTTGTTTCTCTTCCTTTACTTGAGTATGCTGCCCTATGACTTTCTCACCAAAAGTCATGTCTCCACTAATCACCCCCTTATTTGTCACATAATCACCCATTTTGAACTCACCCTTTTTATACCCCAGAAAGATGTACTATCCAGACAAAACACCAAACCTAAATCCAACATCACTAGAAACGTGCACCTATGGACTTCCACTCAAATCCGAGTAGTCCACCGCAAAATTTGCCCACAATTCTCCTGCAACTCTCCCATCTATTGATACCTTCGGCGATCAATTAAATAAGAAATGCGTCATACTCACTAACTTCACCAAAAAGTTCTCTACAAGCCAGGTATATAACCTGCCCTGCTCACAAAACTCCTTGAACTGAACCAGCGTACTCAGTCCCAATATCTAACCTGAGGATCTCTCTCTCAGTCTGGTTCTTCATCTCAACCACAAGTTAAATATGGTAAACATCTCAAACTTGTGCCACATGAGATTGAGCCGAATAAGGAATGGGTAGAACAGGAAAGCATTCGGCTCATATTGGGCCAAATAAGGAAGCAATTGGCTCAGATGGAGCTGAATAACTAGCTCGACAAGGCCGAACAAGAAGGCATTCTGCTCGGATCCAACCGAACTTTGAGAAAACTGGCTCGAATGGAGTCGAACAACCAACTCAAAGTGAGTTGAATAGGAAATCATTTAGCTTGGATTGAGCCAGACTTTCAGAGACTCGATCTGGAGGGGGTCGAACAGGAAAGCATTCGAATTAGATTGAGCCGAACTTTGAGAGAACCGACTCAAGTTGAGCTGAACAACCTACTCAAACTGAGCCGAACAACCTGCTCGAGCTGAGTTGAACAAGCTACTCAAATTGAGCCAAAAAGGAAGGCACTTAGCTCGGATTGGGCCGAATCGTCCAGTAATTGGCTTGGGTTTAGCTAAAGAGTAAGATTAGCAGCTCGCCTTGAGCCAAATTACATTATAACTGGCTCAGATGAAGTTGGAATTCTCAGTAACCGGCTCAGATTAAGCCAGGGCACTCTGCAATTGGCTCGGATTGTGTTAGAAGCTCCCCAAATTGGCTCGAGAAGGGACCTCAAAACACACTCTCGATAAAAGAAGCTTACTTCAAAAATTCGAGAGTAAGGGGGGGCAATTGAATACCTAAAATTAACAGGCACATTCATGAGGACTACGGTTATAAAACCATCATCAATACCCCTACATAACTGATATACCAAAAGTCAATAGGCATATTCATAAAGGGTTGCAGTTATTAAACCACTATTGACACCCTCGTGCAAATGCCCTTAAATCATCATAACCTCCCCCATAATTGTAATAATATGCCCATAAATACTAAATTAAAGAAAGACATCCCTCCACCACTATAAAAGGGTACTCTGAGAGGATCCGAGAGGAGGTAAGCATCTCATTCTTACTCATTCTCTCATACTGTTGCAACCTAAACTTCTCACAATCCCTAACTTAGGCATCGGAATGATCCCCCAAAGTACACCCCAGGTCCACCAAGTCATTCTTGTTTGAATTCTTACAGGTGATCACAATCGAAGATCAATCTATGTATGTCATTCAATTTTTGGCAGCAACACCTCCCATCAAAAGGGAGCTTTGGAAATCAGCCTCATCAAAACATGAAATTCACAACTATAAATCAATTGCAAAAGCAATAAGGACAACCCATGAAATATAATAAGGTTGTGAAGGAGGCCTCATTATCCACATCTCCAGTTAGATGAACGAAGTATCAACCGACCCTGGTTTTCACGCACATTGGTGGGCACTGGAGTGCCTATCAAGGGCACTAGAGCATATCCCAGGGTGATCATCACCACGTGCACCTCACACCTCAGCACAGTGGAACGTCTAACCCGCCCACTGTCTCATTCAACTACATTTGTTCCTTTAATTCATAGCCTAATAGAATGCAACAGCAAGGGACAACCCACAAAACTATTTAATTTTTAATTAATTTGAACAAACCATATATTATTTGTTACACCTATTTAATTAACGCTTTTGAATATCACTGTTCAACATATGCATGTGGCCATGTCCTCCGACAAATAGAACATTTATAAATTCTCTAGCCATCATTATGCACAAAAATTTTGGGTTCAAACACTCAGGTCACAACCAATACGCACCTCCTATCTTGTACGTATAACTTATGAATAAAATATGGGAATAAAGGGATGAAATTGCATTTTAGGTCCCTGAAATTCACTTGATAAGTGCGAAATGCAATTAGCAGATCCTTCATGCTTGGGCTCGAAAAAATAAAACAAGCAGCCTAACTTTAATGGTTAAGCTTCTGTAAGTGCAAAAATGAGGTAGAAAATCACATCATTGTGCAAACATTAAGAAAGAAACAGGGTACTACAAGAGACTGTATGGCCAGATTTTCAGTACAAAAATAAATTATTTCAAATTGCTTTCACTAGCATTTTTAACATTCTGACTCGTACCCAATTTAGCAGATTAGAAAAAAACAATATGTAATGCAGTAGTAGCACAAAATAGATGTGTCAACAAAAAACACTTGAGGTGGTGTGTATATAGGAGAGAGAATCAGTGCTCTAAGTTATGTCACCTTTTGCAGCCTCTACTCTCTCTTTCTCTTGCTTTATGAATTGATGAAATCTATTAGTGGTGCAAACAAAGAGTCTGCAAACAAAACAAAGCAAAAAGGAAATACAAATAAATTGAATATTCGGCACCCAAATATTAGAATCTCAGTTCCTAGTTAAATTTATAGAGTGAACCTTTCAGTCTGAAGTTCCCTGAGGATGTAAGACCAGCTCCCCAATTTCTTCACCCTCAAATCCCCACTCATTTACTTGTGTATTAAAAGAATTAACAAACTGGGCATTACTGGTTACTGTTTCTGCAAAAACCCTAAAAATTTGTAATTGGGTTTCTGAAAAATCCTCCAACCATTTTAGGGTTCCTTGGATTTCTGAATACTCCTAGAGCAATTCTTGCTTCTTTAACCTCAAATCCATAGCCCTTTTCCTGATCAACCAAGGCAAAAAGAATCAAATTGCATAATTCCATATAGATTACTAAATTTTATATTTAAAATAAAAAACATAATAAAAGAAATGCAAAAGGAGCATACCCTTGAAAAGGACGGCAGCAAGCAGAAGCATCTTATCCATTTCTCACTTCGCAGTAGGGGTGAGCATAATTCGGGGAAACCCGAATTAACCGACCAATTTCGGTCGGTTCGGTTCGGTCAAGAAATAGGGTCGGTTTTGTTCGGTTACGATTTTACCAATTTTTGGTTAATCGGTTATCGGTTCGGTTAATATGAATTATCAATTCGGTTAATCGAATTAACCGAATTGATAATTAATGATTCTAGTGATTCTACTCTTATAGTTTAATACCAAAATATCTTTTTTATTAATAAAATTAATAGATGAGATGCTTAATTAAGCTCGAATTAGTAAAAAAGTTATAATTATATTCTGTTTTTAATAATTAATTTCAAATTACTTCGGTTAAATTCGGTTAACCAAATTACCCGAAAAGGCAATTCGGTCGAGTTCGGTTCGGTGAGCTTCCTTTATTCGGTCGGTTCGGTTATCAGAAATCATTAACCGAATTTGGCCGAATTGACCATTTGCTCACCCCTACTTCGCAAACCTTTAACAAACATCAAGAGTGGTGCATGGCATATTCCCAAAACCAAAACCACTCCTTTTTTTGGTTTTTTTTTTTTTTTTTTGCCATGCTTGGGGATTACAAAAGACATATTTTTAATTTGGATAAAATTTAATATATTTTAATACTACATATTTTATTTAAATTTATACAAGTTCAAATGAGAATTTTAAAATTCAAACTCCTAAATTTACGAGGCAGAGTATAATAATTAAAATTTTTAAATTCAAAAAATAATTAAGCATAAAAATATAACAGAAAATTTCGTATTCAATGCATACCTTAAAAGATATTCTAAACATTATGTAACATTATTCAAATTCAATCAAAGTATGTTGTAACATCTCATTTCTTATTTTAGAAGTATGCAATGATGAAGAAGATTATAGTTATATTAATTTTAAAATTTTTAAAAAATAACATCACTTGTTTATAAATTATTTTGTTTATAATTTCAAATTTTCTTCAATAGATATTTTATATGTTTAACTCATATTTAGGCCTATTTGGCTTGTTTGATTATGTCATTTTGTTAAATTTCTTTAGATGGACTTATTTTTGCCTTTATACCTGATCATACTATGAGTCTCTTTAGATATGTCAATTTATTCTTTTATCCATAGTCAGTCAACTAGTTGGTGGGCTTATTTCATTTTTTTTCCTTTTTTCTCTTTATCTATTCTCTAAGGGTCTATTTAGATTATAGATTTTGCTTAGAAAAAAAAATAATAATAAGAAATAAAGAAAAACTAAATATTTACGACGTATAAAATCAAAATTTTGTTAAAAAATTTGTTATAATTTTTATTTTCTTTCTCAGTTTCCTTGATAAACAAACTTGAAAATGTGAAAATTTTCGATATTTTCCTTTCTTTTCTCTAATATTTATGAAGTTCTAAACGAATTCTAAGAGGAATAATATTTTTTGCATTATTATTACATATTATTTTATGTGTTTGTCAGGTTATAATAGTGAATTATGTTGTACTTCTAATAAAATGGAAAGATATTAGAAGAAAGAGTTTTGGTATATATGGGTGACCCATTTTTTTATTAAAAAAAAGGAAAAATATCCTCAAAAACGTATTATTTAAAGATTACTTTTTTTGCAGTTATTCTATTTAAAACATGGTAAGATATTAAAATATATGTAAAATAGACTTTTTTACTGACTGATTTAGAACCAAATCAATGCAAATCCTATTTATTAAATCTTCATCAATTAATTAATTACTTGAAACTTGACTCATTGACTTGTTCTATCACTTGGGAGAACAAAAAGAAAAAGTGATGACACCTTTTATTTATTCTATTCACTCCTTTTAAATAAAAAAGAGGCACCTTCCTAGCTACTTGCTGGGTGACTGGTGAGCCCAGCGGATGCTTTATTAGGCATGACAAGGCTGACCATTAGCACTCATGGATCATCATATATGTATATATAAGTAAGTGTGGGGCTGACCTGTTTGCTTTAGTTTCTTCTTTCTTATCTCAATTATCAAACACACTACTGTTGTCATCCCCTATGGCTATAAATAAACGAACGCCCAGCAGCATCAGTGCCCATAGCAGCAGCGGCTGGGGTAATACTCTTTAACAAAGAGAGAAGTTAAACACATACAGCTCAGCAACTATACAGATATATGGCGGTTGGTCAGCAGGCAGCAGCAGAAGCAGCTAAGTCCTCTCTGAGTATCCCCTATGGCTTTTAAGTTGACAATTATTATTAATTAATTTTTGGAGAAATAATTAAAATCAAACTTCTAGCCGTTTTGATAAAATTAAATATTAACTGTTAAATATTGAATGCAGTTGTGAATCTGAAAATTGAATTCTAAATATAATTGGAACTTGCCTATGAATTTAAGGTAGTGTTTGGGAACATTAATTTTAAGATTTGAATTTAAATTTGTGGAGATTAGGTTGAAACACAATACAATTTAGATTAAAAGCAACGTATATTCTGATTTTTTTAGTCACTAGCAAATAATTAATCATTAATATATGGATTTGGAAAATAAAGAGAAGTGTGTTTTGGAATATTATGGAATTTATATTATCTAGGAGGAAAAATGTCCAAAATTACATCTCAATAAACAACTTATTAAATCAGAAATAATTGAACACTAACCAAAAGGTTTACAAAATAAGGTTGATTTAATTATTGAATCTTAAACAATAAAATCTTTAAAACTCTATTTAAAGGCAAACTAAGTGCAACTAAATAGCACCTGGGCCTACCAAAAGAAACCGATAGTTTCTTGATTGTAACTAGTTAAAGTTCCATAAAAGAGCATTTTCATGGGATAGAACCTCCTCGGGGATTATAAAGTTTTCATAAGGTTGATTTTGAGCCGACATCCAAGCATGAATATCTTTTACTTCCATTATAAGTAACGTATTTGGATTTAAAGCCTTGCACGTTCTATGTTTGGAGGATTTGCGAATTCCTCCTACTTATTCTAAAACTTTCCAAGGTTTGCATTGTGGTATCCAAGTTAAGAGAGAAGGTCGCCATCGACAACATTAATTGTAAGAAGATGCATGGGGGCTTAAGGACAATGAAGGTACTTGCTCAGCATCTAATGGATGTGGAGCACTAGACACATTAGGTCCCAGAAAGTCCTACAATCAAGGCCGCAAACGAGTTCGTTCCCATCAAATAGTGGACACAGGCACCCTTAAGTTGAATGATATCAAATGCACGATTACATGGAGTCAATAATTATTTAACTTATTTATCTTTCCTAATTTGTGAATCACTCTTTGAGTGCAATCACTGTCAGATTGTTTTAATTTTTAACTAGCTAGCTAGTAATTAGAAGATATAAAACGGATGCATGCTTGTATGATGAGATGTTTTTGTGCTAATAAATTCCTATTTTCATCTCCGAAGGTTCCAACATATAAGTCCCAAACATTATTGATTTTTTTTTTTTTAAGGAGCACTTCAAGTAACAAGTCAAAAGAATACTTCTTTTGAGTGTCACCAAAATTCTCCACCTATGACAATTTTGGTTGGAGTCTTAGGGTTGAATCTTGAGATGAGGTGAGGGGTTGATATGGTTGTTACTCTTGTGTAGTTCAAGTTCAATGTAATTTTGTTTAGGCCAAGAAAATCAAGTGTTATCTCCAAAAATTTTGGGAGGAAAAAGTTATAGAAGAAGGCCAGCAAATAAAGAAGACAATGTTCCAACAATATGCATGACCATCACAATTAGGAGTAAAGGAATTAACTAAGCTTTTAAGTTGATAATTATTATTAATTTTTTGGAGAACTAATTACAATTAAACTTGTAGCCATCTAAGGAGAAATTTAATAAAATTAAGTGTTAAATGTTGAATGTAATTCTAAATTTGTAAACCAAATTTCAAATATAATTGGAACTTGCTTATGAATTTAAGGCAGTGTTCGGTAGCATTGATTTTAGGACTTTGAATTAAAAATTTTTTAGATTGGGTAGAAGTTCAATGCAATGTTATATTAAAATTTGCCCAAATTTGCACAAATCTAAATCTAAACCCTAAATTTCATGCTCTCAAAAGTAGTGTTAATGTTATTTTCAATTGCTAGCAACAAATCAATCATTAATATATATGGATTTGGAAAATAAAGAGAAGTGTGTCATGAAGTAATGCAACACTTACTAATAAAAGGTTTACAAAACAAGGTTGATTTAATTAATTGAATTTTATACATTAAGAGTTTGAACTCTTTTTAAAGGCAACTAAAGAGCGCATAAATACATGCATAAACCCTAATTAAAAAACAACCTTAAGCTCCAGTAGCCCATAAAAACATGCAGTCACAAGCAAAAAAAAAAAAACATGTTGTCACAATCAAGTGGAGATCACAAGAATAGGATGAGAGTATGTTGATGTGGTCGAGGAGTTGCCACTAACATATTTACCTATGTACAGTTAATTAGATCAATCACCTGCTTATTGGCCGATTAACCTCTAAGTGCAAATTTAAATTATTTCTAGAAATCAATAATCCCAACTACACAATTACGTAGGGCTAGGTTTAAGAGTATGATGATATAATAAAATGCTATGAATACCCTCTACATCTTCACTCCACGAATAATACTTAACTTGCTAATCATTATCTCTGAACTTAAATAATTATGATTTTTTTATCAACTCTATCTTCTTTATATTTTTTTAAGTCTTCATATTATTGAATAGTTATATGAATTAGTATGCCTCCCACTTTAGAAAGTTTAAAAGAACACAACTACCTCACTTTGTGTTTCCCAATTTTATTTTAATTATCATATCTAACCTTAATATTAAATAGTATCGTAACTGTGGAGATTATTTCACTTCACAAAGTTTAATATTAAGAACAAAATCTCACCACTTTTGAATTTCATCAATAGGTAATCAAACACTAAATAACTTTAAACAAAACTAATATAGAAGGCAATGGTAACTAAAGAATTGAAATATATTGCATAATCATAGAAGTGACTCTAAGATTACTAGATAAGTTTTTAAATTTGTACAAAAAATTAGAAAACATCTTTTTATATATAATGTTTCTTCTCAATTTTCTACAAAAACAATGTGATACTTTAATAATTATTTGAAAATTTTTTAAAAAATCATTTTTGACTACTAAATAGCTCATTTCTCTTCACAAATGTGCAGTAGACTTTACTGTGAGTCCCTTTCCACTAGTCATCTTAAAATTCTAATATAAGACTCAAAGAAATTTAGGCTTTTACCATCAAAATGTCCCTTTCAAGTCCAACCAACCAATCAATAAAGAGAAAGAGAACCTTCTTAGAATTGCCTTCATAATTATTTCATAGAGTTTAAAGTTTTATTTGAAACTTGAAAATATATTTTTTTTTTTTTTAAGTAAAGCATTGAAAAATTTATATTTTTTTGTTTGATTATTAAAGAAAAAAAAAAAAAGGATGATGTTAAGCAAGCCATAATGATGAGACAAGGATTTTTTTTTTTTTTTTGAAAGAGCCGAAGGGCACTTACATAACGGTTCCGTCCCAAGTTTATTAATAACCTTCACTCATGGGGGAGAAATACCGTGGAAATAAAAGAACACTTGAGGCTTACATAAGAACCAATAAAACACCTTATGCATCAAACCAAATAAAAGAAAAAAACAAACCTATACCAAAATCAAAAGAAAACCAACTAAACATGATGACTTGTTTGATTATATCATTTTGTTAAAACATATACAAAACATTTTGGCGAGAAGCACTGTGCCCCAACTGTTGCTCGCGTGTTCTTGCGAGCCACTGTCTCCGGGCGTAAACGCTCGCGTGTTCTTGCTTGCCGCCATCGCTGGACGTCAAGTCGTCGAAGGTGGATCTCTGAGCGGCGATAAGAGCAAGAACTGTGGTCTTGCTTCGCTCGCGAGTTCGCCAGTCATCGTGTCGTCGAAATGGATCTCCGAACGGAAATAAGGGTGGGACTACCTTGATCGTCGCCAGGCGCCGCCATCTCCGGAACGTTCACGGCTTCGCCAGTGAGCCTTGCAGCAGCGACGTTCCGCGACTGCCTTGACCAACCATCTGTGGAGAGCTTCCATCGCTAGTCCGTACGTCAGCGTCGCCATCTCCACCGCGTCGAAAGTTCACGGGTTTGGCCTTGCAGCAGCGGCGTTCCGCGTCTCCAACTTCCTAGCAACGGAGTTCCAGGACACAATGGTAGCGTTTTCGCCTCCGGCGTTGGCAACGATCGGCTCCGGCGTTGCTGCAAGGAGGGTTGGGGAAAAGACGTAGTGATGATGGTGAATCTGTGTAAGAGACATACGGTGACGGCAAACGTAGGTCTACGAGACTGCAGATTTGGTTTTTTATTTTTTTATTTTTTATTTATTATTTGTACTCGCTTTTTGGTGGTCACTATAGAAAACAGGTAATTTATTTTTTAGACATGACTAAACCATCTTCGGTAGCTGTTACCGGAGGGTTGAGGGGAGGTGTCAGTGCTAGTATACGGGAGAGAGGGAGTGGTTCAGAGGATGTTAAGGTCGAAAAAGGGGAAGGTTTCGTTGGGGGAAAATCGTTTGCGGAAGCCTTGAAGAGGTCAATTCTATCTTCAAAATTCAAAATCCCATTGAGGAAACCGGAACTAATTAATGGGGAATTAGGTTTTGTTTTCTCGGATGTGGAGATGGAAAAGGCTGCGGAGGATCTGAAGTTTGCATTGGTGCTTAAATTTCTTTCTGCAAGGCCGTCTATTGATGTCCTTCAAAGGCATATTATCCAATCCTGGGGCCTCTTTGAAGTTCCTATGATAAGTTTTATCGACAACTACCATGTTCTGTTGCATTTGGTAAACGAAAAGGACTACATTCATGCATGGGCACGAGAAGGAAGATGGGTGGCAGAATGCCAATTACGGCTTTTTAACTGGTCCGTGAATTTTGATGTCAATAAGGAGTCATCAATCGCACCTCAGTGGATTTTTTTGCTAGGTTTGTCTTTACATTTATATAGAATGGATTGTTTACAGAGTTTGGCCACTAGATTTGGTAGATTTTCGGGAACAGATAATGCCACGTTATATAGAAGACAAGCCACGGGTGCGAGATTATGTGTTGAAGTGGATTGCAGAAGGATCCTGTGAAGGGTTTTCCGTTGGTGGTAGGACAAAAACAGAATTGGCAAAGGGTAATATATGAGAAGAGGGGTTTCTATTGTAACAAATGTTGTAGGCAAGGTCACACTGAAGTAGTATGTCGGTTTGGAGTTAAGCCTAAGGATAAAAGGAAGATAGGTATGAGGAAGGAGGTAGATGGGATGGTTTGGAAAGAGGTGAGTAGAAAAGAGAATATGATAGTTGAAGAGGAAGGTCCTGTTTTGAAGAGTCAGGAACGACGGGTGGAGGAGAAAAAGGATGGAAACGTGAATGGTCCGTCGAAGGTGTTTGAGAAAAATAAAGAAATTGTGAATGAGGTTAATAATGTGGGTACTAAAAAAGTGGAGGAAGTTAATTTGGTAGAGAAGGATAGTGGCGAGAAAGTCGATCGTTGTAAAGACCAGAAGTCAGGGGTGGTAGGGGTGCAGGAAGAACGGGGAGATTGTCCTAGGTCTATTCAGGAAATCGGAGTTGTTTATGAAGGGGGGAGAGGAAAAGTTGAAAAGGATAAGGATGGAGAGTTGATTTTAGTGGAGGAGGTGGATGAAAGAGAGGGTGAAGTGGAGGGTGGAGTGTGGAGGGATAATTATGATGTGGTATCTGAGGGAGATTTGGAGGTTTGCATTGATACTCAAAAAGAATATTGTTCAGATCCAGGTAATGTGACAGTGGGTGAATCAAAAGGAAGAAATAAAGATTATGGACGAGTAAGAAAGTCTAAGAAGTCTAAGGTAGTACCTCAAAAGTTGAACCTATGATTGACAAAATTATGTTTTAGAATATAAGAGGGTTGGGCACGTCGAAGAGAAGATTGAAACAAATCGTGAGGGATCAGAAAGTTTTGATTTTGGCAGTCTCGGAACCTTTTCAAGATATATAAAAGATACAAAGGTGGCCGATGTATTTGAATTTACTAACTTTTGCTTTAATGTAGAGGAAGGTGGGAAGATTTGGTTGTTCTGGAATGATGATGTTCAAGTGGATTGGGTGGGTACCTTAAATCAATGTGTGACAGTTTTGGTAACAAATGATAGAGACTCCCTGCTTCTTACTTTTGTATATGCTAAATGTTATCATATTGAGAGAAGAGATTTATGGGAACAGTTTCAGGGGATGTCAAGTGTTGACATGGCTTGGGTTGTTATGGGAGATTTTAATATAATTTGATCAGATAAGGAAAGGGTGTGAGGTAGACCTAGCTTGGGTTCGTCTATGGCTGAATTCAATGGTTGTATTAATAGTTGTGGGTTATTGGACCTCAAATTCGAAGGAAGTCAATTTTCATGATGTAATGGCCAACAAGGTTTGAGAAGAGGTTGGGCGAAACTGGACAGGGTGCTGATTAATAATGTTTTTTTCTATAAAATATGGTGAAGCTAAGACTTCTTTGTTGAAAAGAAATACTTCAGATCATTCTCCTATCTTATTTCAGCTGTTTGCAAGTATGGAGAGGTATGGGCCAGCGCCTTTTAGGTTTCAAAACATGTGGACGTCACATGGGGATTTTTTGGAAATGGTTGAATCATCTTGGAGAGAAAACATTGTGGCGGATTCAGGATTGTGTAAATTGGCAGATAAATTAAAAAGGCTAAAACAAAGGCTTAGGGTGTGGAACAAACAGATTTTCGGTCATGTTGGTAGTTTTATTCGAGAGTAGGAGGAAAGGGTGGAAAAATATGAGAATTTACTGTAGACAGAATACTCAGAATCAGTTGAAGAAGAATTCCTTGTTTCTAAGGCTGAATTGGAGGTTTGGTATAGAAGGGAAGAGGCTAGATTGGCGCAACAAGCAAAGATGAAATGGTTGATAGACAGGGATCAGAATTCAAAGTTTTTCCGTGCTGTGATGACGCAAAAGAGGTGAAATTCTTGTGTAAATTCAATGACGCTTCCTGATGGTTCGGTGTTAGAAAATATGCAAATGGTCCATGATGAGGCTGTGAAGTATTTTTAGCAATTCTTAGGGCAAAATAGTTCGGTGCAAAGGTCAAACTTGGAAGATATCATCCATTTGGTAGTTTCTAAGGAGTCTATAGGTCAGCTGAGGGAAGAACCGACCGAGGAGGAGGTTTATGAAGCTGTTTCGTCTATTTCTGTGAATAGTAGCCTGAGACCGGATGGGTTTGGGTCTTCTTTTTATATTACCTATTGGAAGATTATTAAAAATGATGTGATGGATGCGGTAAGAGAATTCTTCAGAGGTGATACGTTGTCTTGGTATTTTTGTTCCTCTTACATAGTGCTTATTCCAAAGGTACAAGATCCTCAGTCTTTTGATAAATTTAAGCAGATAAACCTTTGTAATGTAATCTATAAAATTTTCTCTAAAATCCTTGTTGGTAAGCTTTCGTTGGTGATGAGTGATTTAATATCTTTAGAATAAGGTGCTTTCGTGAAAGGGAGGAGTATTTTTGAAAATATAACGCTTACTCAAGAGATGACAAAATTATTACATAGATGGGTGAGAGGAGGTAATATAATGCTAAAGCTTGACATGAGCAAAGCGTATGATCGAGTGGAGTGGCAGGTGGTAGATCAGATTTTTAAGGCTCTTGGTTTTCCAAATTGGTTTTGTAAGTTGATTCAGAATTGTATTTCCACTCCTTGGTTTTCTATCATGATGCATGGCACTTATAAAGGTTTCTTCAAGTCAAAAAGGGATTTGAGGCAAGGGGATCTATTGTCGCCGTATATTTTTATCATCATGGAAGAAATTATTTCTAAATTAATTCAAAAAAAGTTGTCTGAGAAGTGAATTTTACCATTTGCATATCCGTGTGGTACACCTAATATATCGCATTTAATGTACGCGGATGATGTTGTTATTTTTGCTAATGCTGGAAAAAAATCTATTAGTCAGTTAATTGAGGTAATTAAGGAGTATGAAAACTGGACTGGCCAAAGGGTGAATAAAGATAAATCAACTATTTTTTTCTCAAACAAGTTAAGTGTTCAGAGAAAAGGAGAAATTCTTCAAGAGATTGGTTTTATTGAGGGTAAATTTCCTTTTACGTATTTGGGTGTGCCAATAATGGATGGTAAATTGAAAGGCTATCATTTTGACCCTCTAATCCAAAAAATCAGTAAGAGAATTGAGGGTTGGAAAAGTAGACTGTTGTCTCAAGGAGGTCGTCTTGTTTTGTTGAGACATATGCTTTCAAGTATGTCATTGCATCTGTTAGCTGTTCTAAATGTACCGAAACTAGTGATTAAAAAGATTCAAGGTATGTTTGCTTCTTTTTTCTAGGGATTTAAGGATGGAAAAAAAAAAAATGAAATGGAGGGCTTGGAAGAAATTGTGTGTTCCTGTGGAGGAGGAGGGGCATTGGAGTAAGGGACATTTCGGAAGTACAATGGTCTTTGTTCATAAAGTTTGGTTGGCATGTATTAACGCAGAATTCTTTATGGGTTAGATTTTTTAAGGCTAAATATGTGCAAGGAGGTCATATTGCTCTTTGCAGATCACATGGATCCGATTCTTCCTTTTGGAGGAAAGTTCTGCAGGGTATGCTTAAACTGTTAAGTAAATCTAAGTAGAAGGTTAGAGAATGAGATGTACAATTGTGGTATGATAAGTTTCTAGATTCGCGATCTTTGTTTGCAAATTGTCCAAATGGTGCACAATCTCATATCAAATTAAAAGATTTGGTTATCAACAATGCGTGGGATGTGAAAAATTTGCAGAGGATTCTAGGGTTTAGTAAAGCGGATGAAATGATGGAAAAGGTGGGAAATCTTAGAAATTCTTCGAACATTCTGTTATGGCTCCCAGAAAAGGATGGTTGCTTTAATACAAAATCGGCATGGGATATTTATCAGAGTTAGAGCTCCAAAATTTGATTGGGCAAAGTGGGTTTGGAACAAATGGTTATCGAAGAAAATTTCTATTTGTATGTGGAAGGCTACTTTTGAGTGCCTGAGTGTTGATGAAAAGATGAGAAGGGTGGGGGTTTCTCTGATTTCAGTGTGTAATTGTTGTGAGATGAGGCAATTAGAAGATTTGGAGCATGTGTTAAATAAGGGAGACCTTGCTTTTGAGGTTTGGAGGAAGGTTTCAGTGGAGGTAAGTGTTCCTTTCCTTAGCCAACAAAGTTGGAAAGAAAGAGTCCAAATGTGGTTTAATAAGGCTTCTAGGTTCTCTCAACTGGATTCATTGATGGGTTTGATTCCTTGTTTAGTAGTTTGGAGGCGGTGGAGAAGGAGATGTGTGGCTAGAATGAGAGGAAAATTAGAGAGTAGTACTGATGTGTGGCTTTCCATTAAGTATTGGGTGGGGGTTTTAAGTAGGAACATGATAGAAATGGTTCAGTTAAAGGATGCTGATTTTCGGGTATTGCAAAATCTGGAAGTGCAAATTGTGAATAGAAGAATTAAAACTATGCAAAGTGTGAGATGACTAAAACCGAGGCAAGAGAGGTTGAAATTAAATTTGGATGGAAGCAGCCTAGGGAACCTAGGGCCAACGGGTGGTGGTGGCCTCCTTAGAGACCATACAGGTTCTTTTGTGTTTGGTTTTTCAAAATATTTTGGTTCTTGTTCAAATAATGAAACTGAATTGAGAGCTGTGTTGGAGGGAATAAAGATTTGCAAACATTTGGGTCATACCTGTATCGATATTGAATGTGATTCGAATATTGTAGTTAATTGGATTAGAGTCAGGAAGTGCTCATTGTGATATTTGTGAAATTTTTGAGAGCAGCTTATTGGTTTATTGGAGGGAGTGGATTTTTCGATAAATCATTCGTATAGAGAAGGGAACAAAGTGGCGGATGCCTTGGCTCGACAAGGTGCTATGGGGAGGAATAGTTTGTTTACAAATAGTAGTCAACTCCCTAGAGTTACCAATGGTTTGTATAAATTGGAGAAGACGAGTACGGCTTATATGAGGTATGTTTAGCTTATTTCCTTTTGGTTTTTGCTTATGTTTTTTGCTATTTATCTTTTGTTTTGTTTTGTTGTGTAAGGTTTGTTTTGTAGGTCATAATTTGTTTCGTTTTGTTTGAACTTGTAACCCGGTTTTGGCTGGATGTTGGTGTTGTTCTTTAGGAGGTTTTTAACGTTTGTCTTTTGTTATCTCCCATTGATTGTCTTGTAACCACGGTATTCCTCCGCCAAAAGTGAGGGGTTATCAATAAATAAATGGAGGTGCCACCCTTCTTAAAACAAAAAACAAAAAAAAAAAATCATTTTGTTAAATTTCTTTAGATGAACTTATTTTTGCCTTTATACCTGATCATACTATCAGTCTCTTTAGATATGTCCATTTATTCTTTTATCCATAGTCAGTCAACTAGTTGGTGGGTTTATTTGATTTTTTCCCTTTTTTTCTCTTTATTTATTCTCTAAGGGTCTCTTTAGATTAAGAATTTTGCTTAGAAAAAAAAAAAGAAAAAGAAAAAGAAAGAAAAATAAGAAATTAAGAAAAACTAAATATTAACGATGTGTAAAATCAAAATTTTGTTAAAAAAATTTGTTATAATTTTTATTTTCTTTCTCACTTTCCTTGATAAATAAACATGAAAATGTGAATTTCTCGATATTTTCCTTTCTTTTCTCTAATTTTTTTGAAGTTCTAAATGAATTCTAAAAGGAATAATATTTTTTACATTACTATTACATATTATTTTATGTGCTTGTCAGGTTATATTAATGAATTATGTCACACTTCTAATAAAATGAAAAGATATTAGAAGAAAGAGTTTCTGGTATATATGGGTGACCCATTTTTTTATTAAAAAAAAGAGAAAAATATCTTCAAAAATGTATTATTTAAAGATTACTTTTTTCTTTATATTTAGATTTGCAAGTATTTTAAGAGAAAATCAATAAATATAAAGAATGAATAAAAAATTTTTTTTTTTTTGCAATTATTCTGTTTAAAACATGGTAAGATACTAAAATATAAGTAAAATAAACTTTTTTACCAACTGATTTAGCACCTCATCCGAAGGATACCTTTCTGATAACGTGATAGAAGGTGTTGTCGCGACATCCCAGAGCGTGTGTGCCCCTGGCGGCGAAATTAAAAAAAATCGTTTTTAATTTTCAAGGAAAATATGGAATGTCGGAGTCGCCACTAATCTTTTAGTGTCGTTAGAACACATGATTACTACCCCGTTAGGGGTAAAGTGGGTCTATGTTACCAGAATTAAGTTCGGGAGTTCGGTTACGCGAGGGGAAGGTACAAGCACCCCCTACGCGCCCGTTCTTACGAACGGTACCTAATTAATTTGAAATTATCCCTAAGTTAATCTTATAAGTCTTTAAATTACTCCTTTTTATGAATTTATAAATACACATAAAAAATAAATAAATAAATATAATATATACATATATATTCCCTCAGAACTTAAGGTACGTGATGCCCGAAGGCTCATACCCCCGCAATAAAATCATAGGGATAGAAAATCATGAAAATAATATAATATTATTAAATAATAAATACAATAATACATAATACAAAATATAAATATACCATAGAAACAAAAATACTAAGAATATCTACTATGGATATTAATAGGAAATGATAACAATGGTAACAATAATAGAGACATACTACTATAATAACAACCCTATACTAATAATATTACATTAATAATACAACCAGATACTATAATAGCATGTACATAATAATATCACAACACTACTACATAAATAATAATATTATAATCATTATATAACACGCACTAACAACACATAATCACAATAACACTGCCCTGATGGTAATCATATTAACAATAATAACACATCAATAATATAATAGTAATGATACCATAATGATTCAGTACATAATAATAATAATAATAATAATAATAATAATAATAATAATAATAAATGACAATAATAGCAATAAGATATGCACAAGACACACATACGTAAACACTTAATTAAGGAAACCAACCGAACTTAGGATTAAAATATGTAAACTAATGAAAAGGGCAAGAAAATGATTGAATTTATGGAAACGAGTTATCTCTAAAATTAATGCGTACCTATTCAATATGACTACCAAAATTAACACACAACCTTAACTATACAAATATTAAATATAAAGTGAGTACAATAATGACCAAAAACCCTAAGTACATAATTTATATGGAAGTAATTTCAACCCTAAAAGTACACAAAGATACTATGAATTGATCAAAACCCTAATAAATATGAACATGACATAATCCAAACTCTAAAAAAAATACCTAAACCGTGGTAATGTGAAATACTTAAAATCCTATAAACATTAAATAATCAAGACCCTAACGATACTACTACATGATAATGAACCATAGTATATACAACACAAAATAATAAATCATAATATTATATAGATATGTACAATGACAAACCATAATAGATATGAATATGCATATATGATAACAAAACAATATGAAACAATGAGCCTTAATATGGAAACTAATAAAAATCACAAAATATGCTTAAATAATAACATAACATAATTACAACCCTAAATATTAATATGCCAAATATGAAATAAACATTAAATATGTCCAATAATAACAACACTACATATGAACATTAAGTATGACGTACAATAACAAAAACCCTAAGTATGTAAATATCAAACAACAATGCCCTTAATTAAATAAATACAAAGATAAAACTACCCTAAATGCACAAACATTTAAACATTCAATAATAACAAAAATAACCCTAAATATGAAAATCGAACAACTAAGATAGCCATAACAATAATAAATACTCACCATATGAATATAATAACAAAAACTTTAATCATGAATTCTTGTATATACAACAACAATGACTGTTTTAAATATACACACATATATGTTTACATGCAACACCAATAAATACAAAAACTCAAAGTAATTAAACTTGAACACACATTAATAATGAAAACTCTACAAAAAGATATGAGCCTAAATATTAACAAATATTATATAAAGATATTCCCAAACAATATTATATGTCAAAAAAATTTAAACTTTAAATATTGAGACAAGTTAATAAGACTTCTACAAATAATAACAAAATAAAGTAAAAACATTAAAAATAAAATACGATAAAAATAAGAAAGGTCGTGCACACACATGAACAACAATCGTTAAATACTATAAAAAATAATAATAATAATATTCAGTATTTTAAAATGTATGACAAATACAATAAAAATCCAAACTTGAATGAACCTATTTACATATATATACATACATGTATGTTTGCAAGAATAAACAACCAATTCAATATCTCAGAATATATTAAAATAAACAAACATGTATAATAAAAAAAAACAATAAAAAACAATAAAAAAAAAATACGTGCTTGTGTGTGTTGGGTCAGTACAGTGTGTGTGCGTGTGTATTTACTAGGTGTGTAAGGGTGTACAGGGGAGCTTACAAGGGATTCTTGGTGCTGGCCGGGATTGCAGAAGTACGGCCTGGCTGCTGGAGAAGGTTGGCGCTGCTGCCGTTGGTGAGTTCGACTGGTGACTGTGACCGAGGGTGGTGCTGGAGTTGTGGTAATTAGAGATGACGGGTGTTCTGGAGCAAAGGTGGTTGCAGCAGGGCTGGGGCTGAGGTTACTGTGCTGCCGTGGAGCTGGGTTGGAGCTGCGATGGCCGTGGAGGACTGTGCTGCCGTGGAAGGCCGCTGCTGGTGTGGGGTTGATGGGAAGGAGAAGAGGGAGCAGAGGAAGGTCGCTGGGGTCGTGAGGACTGGAGCAGCTGGTGCTGGCTCGCCGGCAGGGGAGTCCCCGGGTGGAAGGAGAAGAAGAAGAAGAAAAAAAAGAGTTGGTTTTTTTTTTTGTTTTTTTTTCTAGCTGTGCGCCCCCTTCTTGGCCTTATATAAAAAAAAAATTGGAAACCCTAATAAAAAAACTTCCTTTCTTTGATTTTATTTTTCTTTTTTCTTTTTTTTATACTTTTATTCTTATGGTAATAATGAAAATGGAAATAATAATAATAATTATTATCATAATAATATTAGTATCAATAAGGTAATAATAATAATAATAATAATAATAATAATAATACTTATAGTAACTAATAATAAATAATTATAGTAAAAATAAAAATAAAGATACTATTGGTAAAATAATAATAATAATAAGATTAATAAAAATAAAGTAATAATACTTATATTAAAAGTAATAAATAATAATAATAATAATAACATTACTAAAAATAATAAAAATAATAATAGCCAAAATAAGATACTAATGCTAATAATAATAATAATAATAATAATATATTAAAAACAATAAAATAAATGAAAAATAAAAATAATTATAGTAAAGTAAAAATAAAATAAAGATAATAAAAGTACTAGTAATAAAATAATAATAATAATAATAATAATAATAATAATAATAATAATAATAATAATAATAATACTAGCAAAATAACAGTAAAGTACTAATAATATAGGAAAATAATAATAATAATAATAATAATAATAATAATAATAATAAATTAAGAGAGAACCCCTTGTTCTATTTGGCTAGGATAAAAATAGGGTGTCTACAGCTGCCCCTCTTTGTAGGCTTGGTTGCTTCAATGTAACGGTAGGAACTCTCCTACGTTTTTTGTAGCAACAAGCCTGCAAAGATAAAAGACACCTATTTTAGGCAGGCCACACAACTGCTTAGAGCTTTTTGAATAGGTACTATTTACTTCCAAGACAATATAAGAATGTTCAACACAATTCTTTGAAATATGACTTCTTGAATGAACAAGGTAATCCAACTAGTATTTTTGAAAGGGTCAATAGGAACTGAAATGGATGACTTGCATCAGGTTTGAGGACCCCAAATGCCAAAGTATGTGATGATGACTTGCATCAGATGTAAGAACCTGAGCGGTAGGGATACGATGATCCAGCCATGGGACACAATGATGGCTTGCTTCGAATGTAAGAATCCGAGCCGTAGGGATACAATGATCCAGCCATGGGACACAATGATGGCTTGCTTCGAATGTAAGAATCCGAGCTATAGGGACACGATGATCCAACCATGAGACACAATGATGGCTTGCTTCGAATGTAAGAATCCGAGCCTTAGGGATACAATGATCCAGCCATAGGACACAATGATGGCTTGCTTCGAATGTAAGAATCCGAGCCGTAGGGATACGATGATCCAGCCATGGGACACAATGATGGCTTGCTTCGAATGTAAGAATCTGAGCCGTAGGGACACGATGATCCAGCCATAGGACACAATGATGGCTTGCTTTGAATGTAAGAATCCGAGCCGTAGCGGATACGATGATCCGAGCCACCTCAACCAGTAACAAGGTGTGAAAGCAAAGTTTGGAAAGTTGTTACTCTATTTGTAAAATGCACTTGGGGTAAAGTCTGAATGTCAATGAATGAATCCCCTTGTCTTTGGGATTCGTTACCCCAGTTTCAAAATAAATCAATGTGTGTCTGGACCCAACTGCCCCAGTTTTCCAAGTAAATCAATGTGCGCTAGGGGTCAGTTTTCCCAGCTCAGAATTAAACACAACTGAAATCTCTCCATCAAGGATGTCAAATAATCATTCGAAAGCTCAAGACAAGTGTGAAGGGTGCTCTATTGCTGCTTGTGATGCTAGAATGCAATGATATGCTGCTATATGTATGCATGTTGCTAACTTATAATGCAGTGATATGTTGCTATTGATATGCATGTCACTAACTTGTGATTATATGTATGCATTTTTATTTTTATTTTTTATTTTTTGTGTAATGTATGAAATGCACAATGGCGATGCATGAGATGTATGGTAATGCGTGAAATGCATGAGATGCATGGTAATACATGAAATGCATGGCAATGCATGAGATGTGTGGTAATGTGTGAAATATAGGGTAATGCATGAAATGCATGGCGATGCATAAGATGTATGGTAATGTGTGAAATGCATGGCAATGCATAAGATGTATGGTAATACATGAAATGTAAGTAATGCATGACGATGCATAAGATATATGGTAATGCGTGAAATGCAGGGTAATGCATAAGATGTATGGTAATACATGAAATGTAGGTAATGCATGCAATGGATGACAATGCATGAAAAGTAGGCAATGCATGAAATGCATGACAGTGCATGAGATGTATGGTAATGCATGGAATGCATAGCAATGCATGAAATTTAGGTGATGCATGAAATACATGGTAATGTATGGTAATGCATGGAATGCATAGCAATATATGAAATTTAGGCAGTGTATGAAATGTTTGACAATGCGTGAAATTTGGGGTAATGCATGACAATGCATGAATCTTTTCTCTCAATGCGCTTGTGATCAATGACCTCATATTTGATCTGTACTTGAAACTTGCCGCATTTGAATGGATTGTTAACTGATCTTGGCTCAATCTCTTTGATTTATCCGATCATGGAAGTGATTTACTCGGCTCAAATAAAAATCATAAAATCTGCTCCAATTGAATGGACCTACAGCTGATCTTGACCATGATTTCATATTCCAATATGATAATAAGGCGCTTGAATAGGGCCCACTGAAACTCAACTCGAAATTTGCCCCAGTTAAATTCATCTGCCACTGATCTTGACTCTATTGTTGGATTCTTTTGAATAAGCAGATTCTGACATAACATTTACCCCAGTTAGGCTGCTCTTTCTCCACAGGTATCTTTTTCATAGAAAGTACTGGTGATTTTGAAACTCTTTGACTATCCATCCTCTTTTAATGCTCTAAAGAGTAAGAATGGTTCCTTTCTTTTTTTTTTTAAGGAACGAGGAATGATTATGCAACTATGACATCAACTTGCTAAATCAAAAGGCCATTTGCACAAAATAAATGTTTTATCATGTTTCAATGCTATCATAGGAAAAAATTCATACTAGTATTCAAAAGTCGTATAACGTTGATTTCCCAGCCTAGATGATTGTCCTTCTCTTCAACTGCCTCTGTTTCATTAACCCATGCTTTGATCTCAAGATAGTCTTTAAGACTCGGGACGAAACGTAGGCTTAAGGATGTAGGATTTCAGAATAGAAGGGAAACTAAGGATCAAAAATATCACCCCAAATAATGTTTTATACCCCTAGTTCGAGTTGAGGCGTTTTTCAAGATGTTGACCGAACTTGTTATTAAACAAGCTGCCTACGTACCTTTTCAGGATCAAGTCATTACGTAGTTCAGACTCAACATTGAGTCTGACAAATCCTTTAAGACAATAATGTATATCAATCTGGTTAGGACTTTCATTTGGACCGTAATGTAGGCTAAGAATATAGGTTAAAGAAGAAAGGAGTTACATAAGGCTCAAAATCATCAATTTCATCAAGGGTAATTTGGTCAAAGATCACATATGTAGTAAGTCCCTTATTCTCTTTCTTCTTCCTCCTGCTTTTCTTTTTTCTTTCCCTTTTAATCTTCTTTTCCTTCTTTTACTACAACTTTCACTTTTTCTTTTATAAAGGAATCTTGACTTCATTTTCATTTGAACTTCAATTGAGACCAATCTTTTAAAAACTGCCCCAGTGTGGGGTCTGATCCCTTGACGGGTTAATCAAGAAATGAATCTTTCAGGCTCAAAAAGGGTTTGCAAGGGATTTCTTCTTTGACTTTCTTTTGGGTAGTAGAACAATGGCCTGCCATCCTTTTGGTAATGACTATTGTCTCAAATGATTTGCCAAACGCTAAGGGACCCAAACCCAGGTTGGATTTTTGGTGATCTGACTTTTAAGAAAAAACTAGTTTAACATTCAGGCTCAACTTGGTTGACAAATGGAAAATCATTGTTTAGGTTCTTTTAGGGATAACTGGTTTGAGGGTCATCCATCATTTGATCAAAACATGAGTGATGAATTGATAGGAAATTATCAGAACAGCACAACCGCTTCGTTGAATTCCTTGGAAAGTAAGATGCTTCTTCATAACATTTGAATTTGATGGTTGTTTCATCCTTCTTTACTTTCGCCTCTTGGGTTGAATTTTTCAAAATTAATAGCTCTTTCCAACTTGTGAATACTGGTAATATTACTTTCCCAATTCCCGCATGAAACATGAGCAAACAATATTTGGCAATTGGACTCATGATGCAAGTAAGATAACTAAATGCATAATTCATTTTATTGAATATAGAAAATATTCCGAGACACAGGCGTCCACAGATTACAAAATGCAAATAACGATGGGGAAAACAAAAGAACATCAATTGAAAAGGATTAGATAGTCAAGAGGTCACTACTCCAGCACTTTACCCTCTATGGATAACAACTGAAACCATTGATTTGGGAACCTCCCTTATATGTTAACTACTTCCTTCCTCGTGTTTGGGCAAAGGATTCCCCTGGACTCCTGGTTGCTTGTCATCAAAAGCTAACCATCCTGCAACTCTTAACGATTGCACCTTATGCTTGAAAGCCCAACAACGGTCAATAGTATGATCGGGAGAGTTAGCATGGTACTCACAACGAACCCCAGGGTCATACCACTGTGGAGGAAGGTTCGTAACAGGCATTCCAGGGATTACAGATACCATCCTCCTTTCCCGTAGCTGAGGAAATAATTCGGCATATGTCATAGGAATGGGGTCCACCCTTTGGAAGTTTCTAGTCACATTCCTGTCTTGTGCTTGTTGATTTAATGGGGTGAACGTAGGACCAGAGTGAACAATCTGGGGCCTTGTGCCTCTATGCGCCGTTTGATTTACCATGGGCTCAAAACCAAAGTTTCTCTTGGGCCATTGGTTCCCACCTCTAGTGTACTGCTTCTTCCCATTAAACTGCCCCTGTATCATTTGCGCCTCTTCCTCCTTCTTCCTATTAGTCCACCTTTTTCCTAAACCAGTTTCTATGCCACTATCCTTGACTAGACCTGCCTTGATATCGCCTTCAATTCTTCCTCCCGTAGCCACAATATCCATGAAATCGTGGGGAGTTGCTCCCCGAAGATGTGTGCGGTAGGGGTCTTTTAATGTGCTCACGAACAAGGAGATGGCCTCTCGGTCACTCACTAGGGAGTTCACCTGGATCGACATATCTCTCCACCTATAAGCATATTGTCTGAATGTTTTGGTGGATTTCTTCTCCATTTCTTGTAGAGTCATTCGATCAAGTGTCATTTCTGTCACATGGCGATAGTGAGTGATAAAGGCATTGGCCAAGTTTTTCCAAGTGCGGACCCGAGCCTTATCTTGCTGAATGTACCAACGAATAGCGGACCCGGTCAAACTGCTTTGAAAGCAATGTATCATTAGTTTTTCATCGTCTGAGTAAGCGGCCATTGCTTGGCAGTACATCACTAAATGTGTTCGAGGGCACCGGGTCCCGTCAAACTTTTCAAAGTCTGGAATTTTGAACTTTGGTGGCAAGGTGACTTTTGGCACCAAGCAGAGGTCATTTGGATTAACGGAATCGAAAGAATTAGATCCTTCCATTGCTTTCAAGCGTTCTTCCAATATGTCACAACGACGCTCAGCCTCAGATTTGCTAATCCCCATATCAGAAGGTACTAACGGAGGAGTTCCTACCACTGGGAACCCCTGTGCTGGCATAGCAGGGATGAAAGGAGGCATATTTGGCGGTGGAACCCCTATGACACCAGGTGGCGGAATTGATGTTTTTCCATGATCTGGGGTAAACCCTGGGGGATGAGCGGGGTCCACATCTACTTCGAGATCAACATGCACTGCCTTTCCCTTGTTCATCAGTAATTCCAGAACCTTACTTATCTTATCATTTATTTCTTCTTGTCCTTGTTCTAGACCCAGGACTCTATTTTCCAATTGTTCACTCATTTCTCTCGCTCCTCGCCTGGTATTGTACTGATGCGTGGTGGTCTCAATTATTGTTTTATATTACTCAAACGACCTCTTTGAACTGAAAACCAACAATTGCTCTTTTAGAATCATGAATGCACAATTATGTATTGCATGAGTGAATGTGTTTTGATGCATGATTAGGGTATGCAATAGGTGTTTATGCATGGATGCAACCAGTGCACTTGTATATACAAACAAAGATATGAGTGTGCATGCAACCTATCGTGCATGACTATGTATGAAATGAAGTGCATGAATATGATGTAACCTAAGTAACTACTTAGCCAGAATTCTAGAAAAATTCCACTAATGAGAGATTTCAAAATTAACACGACCATTGATGGGCCACGATTTCAATTTAAATCTTCCCTTAACCATTCTTTTTTACGGTCCATGTATCTCAGATTCTATGAAGGGTCAGATTCTGAGGTTGGGGTTGACCCAGGCTAGTCAACCCGTTGGATTCATTCAATGTGGATTTGTGGACTTTAGTGTGCACTTGGGCCTCAAGTATTTTAAAATATGGGCTTTGACCTATTTCATGATGGGCTAAGGCCCTAGTTGAAAAGGAATTGGGCTTGGATTACTTGAAAAAATGTTTGCCCAAATTTTTAAGCAATGGGGTTAAAGCCCTCTTTTGAAATCTAGGTTTGACCCTTTTTGAAAATTAGGCCTGGGCCGAGTTTTTGCTTAGGAAATGGTAGGACCCAAGAATTGGGTCCAAGTTATTTGGAAAGGGTTGGGTCGACCCATAAAATGCTTGGGCCAAGTTCTTCATTCTTTTGAAAGGATGGGTCATGGTCTCATTATTGGGCTTTTTCAAAATACTGGCTAAGTAGTATGTAAGTCTAAAATGGGTGCAGCATGCATGGTATAATACAAGGTATCTCACAACATATATACAATAGACGGTATGGGGAGAAGGATGTCCCAACCCAAGGTAGGTAGGTATATACAAGGTTCGTCATGCCACTATCCTAGTTAAGGAAAACTATATACAAGTATGTGTGGGTAGGTTCTAACCCTATTGACAAAAGATCCCCAGTTTGGAATTCTATCCTCCCCCATTGGGGTCCGGATAAAACCCGCACTGAGCGGAGTGGTTCGCGGGTCCCATCAAGCTCTGCCACGAAAGGACTGACGCTATTACACTCCTATTTAATCCTAACAAGGAAAGCTCGGGTATAGAGCGTGAAAGTGTGTGAATTCAATCTTAACCTAATCTCGTTACCCCGACATTTATTCACATGCTATTAAAAATATGAAAATAAGATATCTACAATCAATATATTTATTCAAAAGGTATGGAAACACAATATCTGCAATTAATATGTTTATTCAAAAAATTTGAAAACAAAAAATAAGGAAACAAAATATTTACGATTAGTATACAAAATATTTATAATTAATATGCTTATTTAAAATATCTACAACTAATATGCTTATTCAGAATATTTGGAAACAAAATATCTACAATTAATATTCAAAAAATTAGGAAACAAAATATTTTTAATTAACTAAGGTTATTTACAAATTATGGAAGTAAAATATTTACAATTCATCAAAGTTATTTGCAAATTACAATATTCACAAAATAAGGAGTAATTAAAAGATTTATTAAATTTAAACTTGAGATAATTTCTAATTAATTAATAGCTCGACTCTCTAACGTCCCCAGTGGAGTCACCAGGCTGTCGCGACGTCCTGGAGCCTTGATTCCATGTTTGATGCCTAAAAAAGACCTTGTTGTAGCGAGTGCTCAGAGACCATTGCGGCTCAGTCGCTCCTTGGAGGTCGGCTTGGTCAAAATGGAAGTTCATATAATAAACAGGATAGACACTGTTTGTACACATAAATAAGTATATATACATAAAATAGTATTTTGACAGAGATAATTTGTAGAAATACATAATAAAATAATAATAATATAGGTATCATATGTGGGGCCCACAAGACTATGTGGGGTCCACATGAGTCCCGGAGCCACAAGACACTGTTTATACACGTAAATAAGTACATAAAATAATGTTTTGACCGATATAATTCGTAGAAATATATGATAAAATAATAATAATATAGGTATCCTATGCGGGGCCCACAAGATTGTGTGGAGCCCACATGAGTCTCGAAGCCGTATGGAGGTTTACACGAGTCTCGAAACTGTGTAGGGCTCATAAAATCGTATGAGGATTATTGGAGTTACGTACGATCCATTTAGGTCTCGAAGTTGTGTGGGCCCCACAAGACCATGTGGGGCCCACATGAGTTTTCAAAATTTAAATTTAATCTTATTCAAAACTAAATAATAAAATAAATAAATACTAAAAGTAGTTTAAAATTAATAACAATGATAATAATCATGATAATAATGATTAAGAAAAATAATAAATTAATTAATTAAGTAATTGATTAATTAATTAGGTAAGTAATTAATTAAAAATTTATTTAGTAGGAATGGTGGCAAGCACTCCCAAATGGCCTCCATCCCTATCTCATACTCAACCCATACCTTGCCCATTATTTAATTTTTAAAAATTATAATTTCACCCATCTCCCCACACTTTTATAAATTTCATTTCTTCCCCAAAATTTTCCTATAAATAGGAAGCTCTCAACCTTCATTTTTCACAAAAATTTTCCAAGGAAGAGAAGAATTAGTGAGTGAAAGAAATTGTGGTGGAAAGAGAATTTTTGAGTAAGTTCTCAATCACCCACTCTTTCCGATCTCATTTCTTAGAGATAGTTACAGTGTTCGTAAGGAAGAAGGTAAGTAAATTTGATTATGTTAGTATTTTTATTCAAAATTTATACCCGAGTTTATTTGTAAGTAAATTTTGATTATGTTAGTTTTTTTTATTTAAAATTCATACCCGAGTTTATTTTATAAGTAAATTTCAATTATGTTAATTAGTTCCACAAAATTTTCATGAGTTTATTTTTACGCGTATTTAATTATATCAGTTCTATCTTTAATATACTTGCATCTATTTTTGGGTTAAGAAATGTTCTAATCCACTCGGGTAAATTTTCAGCATTTATTTCTATTCAAAAATAAAATTATATATATTTTTAACACAAAAATTGTGTGGCATGAGTTTATTTCTACGTTACATTTTTTATGAAAATATGAGTAAAGATGAGATTTTCACGATATTATTTTAAATTGCATAAATTATAATAAGATGTTTTTAAAACCCCTTACGGTAACGAAAGTTCAAAGTTACAGATGTTCGGTACCGCAGCATAAAGTTTATACAGATCAGAGTGCACCCACACTGTTTACAGAGTGGTTATTTATGTTAGTGGATTTCTCCTGAGTGCACACCTGGTTCCGGATTAGGACTTAATAAGGAAAATCTCTCTTAAAGTTTACGTACGTTGATTTAGTTTGGTCGGCCGGCCAACTAAGTCCAGTCTTCGGACCGCACAACTCAGTCATGGGGGTAAACATGACTTACGGCAAACAGGCCTAAGGGTGGTTTTTTACAATATATGTTTATACATATTTAATTACGTGTATAAAGTTACTGATGATTTGAAGGAAAAGTATAAGTTTACATGAAAATGATCTAAAGAAAACGTATAAGGAAAAGTATATGTATATTTATCATTAAATATTGATACAGTTTTAAAGTTAAAAGTCTAATTTAACAGTTATAGTATATGATTATAAAATTTTACTGTTATAGTTGATGGTAAAAGTTTTATATAGAAATTTTTAAATTTATATTTATTCTAAAAGAAGTTTTGAAATTATAATGTTAAATATTGTTTTAAAAAATTTTTTAAAAAGCTCATTTTTGCCACACGCTAATAATAATCTTATTTACTTACTGAGCGTCGTCTCACTCCAATCATATTTTTATTTCAGATAACTTTAAAGAGCATGTTGGAAATCAGGCTTAACAAGCATGCAGGTGGGGATAGAAAAATAAAGATTGTTTAGAAATATTAGTATGATGTCAGATATTTATGCTTATGAAATTTTTCTTCTTTTGAAATAAATGATTGTAATATGGATAATTAGTGCTCTGGTTTAATAATAATTTAGTTTATTTGCTTCCGCTGTAAATTAGTAGTAAAAAGTTAATATCTCAGACCCCTCGGGGTCGAGGTGTTACATGTACAATGAAAAACCACAATAGATATGAATATGCATATATGATAACAAAACAATATGAAACAATGAGCCTTAATATGGAAACTAATAAAAATATCAAAATATGCTTAAATAATAACATAACATAATTACAACCCTAAATATTAATATGCCAAATATGAAATAAACATTAAATATGTCCAATAATAATAACACTACATATGAACATTAAGTATGACGTACAATAACAAAAACCCTAAGTATGTAAATATTAAACAACAATGCCCTTAATTAAATAAATACAAAGATAAAGACTACCCTAAATGCACAAACATTTAAACATTCAATAATAACAAAAATAACCCTAAATATGAAAATCGAACAATTAAGATAGCCATAACAATAATAAATACTCACCATATGAATATAATAACAAAAACCTTAATCATGAATTCTTGTATATACAACAACAATGACTGTTTTAAATATGCACACATATATGTTTACATGCAACACCAATAAATACAAAAACTCAAAGTAATTAAACTTGAACGCACATTAATAATGAAAACTCTACAAAAAGATATGAGCTTAAATATTAACAAATATTATATAAAGATATTCCCAAACAATATTATATGTCAAAAAAATTTAAACTTTAAATATTGAGACAAGTTAATAAGACTTCTACAAATAATAACAAAATAAAGTAAAAACATTAAAAATAAAATACAATAAAAATAAGAAAGGTCCTGCACACACATGAACAACAATCGTTAAATACTATAAAAAATAATAATAATAATAATATTCAGTATTTTAAAATGTATGACAAACACAATAAAAATCCAAACTTGAATGAACCTATTTACATATATATACATACATGTATGCCTGCAAGAATAAACAACCAATTCAATATCTCAGAATATATTAAAATAAACAAACATGTATAATAAAAAAAAAGCAATAAAAAAAACAAAAAAAATACGTGCTTGTGTGTGTTGGGTCAGTACAGTGTGTGTGCGTGTGTATTTACTAGGTGTGTGAGGGTGTACAGGGGAGGTTACAAGGGATTCTTGGTGCTGGCTGGGATTGCAGGAGTACGGCCTGGCTGCTGGAGAAGGTTGGCGCTGCTGCTGTTGGTGAGTTCGACTGGTGACTGTGGCCGAGGGTGGTGCTGGAGTTGTGGTGGTCAGAGATAACGGGTGTTCTGGAGCAAAGGTGGTTGCAGCAGGGCTGGGGCTGAGGTTACTGTGCTGTCGTGGAGCTGGGCTGGAGCTGCGATGGCCGTGGAGGACTGTGCTGCCGTGGAAGGCCGCTGCTGGTGTGGGGTTGATGGGAAGGAGAAGAGGGAACAGAGGAAGGTCGCTGGGGTCGTGAGGACTGGAGCAGCTGGTGCTGACTCGCCAGCAGGGGAGTCCCCGGGTGGAAGGAGAAGAAGAAGAAGAAGAAAAAGAGTTGGTTTTTTTTTTTTGTTTTTTTTTTTCTAGCTGTGCGCCCCCTTCTTGGCCTTATATAAAAAAGAATTGAAAACCCTAAAAAAAAACTTCCTTTCTTTGATTTTATTTTTCTTTTTTCTTTTTTTTATACTTTTATTCTTATGGTAATGATGAAAATGGAAATGATAATAATTATTATTATCATAATAATATTAGTATCAATAAGGTAATAATAATAATAATAATAATAATAATAATAATAATAATACTTATAGTAACTAATAGTAAATAATTATAGTAAAAATAAAAATTAAGATACTATTGGTAAAATAATAATAACAATAAGATTAATAAAAATAAAGTAATAATACTTATATTAAAAGTAATAAATAATAATAATAATAACATTACTTAAAATAATAATAATAATAGCCAAAATAAGATACTAATGCTAATAATAATAATAATAATAATATATCAAAAACAATAAAATAAATGAAAAATAAAAATAATTATAGTAAAGTAAAAATAAAATAAAGATAATAAAAGTACTAGTAATAAAAATAATAATAATGATAATAAAAATACTAGTAAAATAATAGTAAAGTACTAATAATATAGGAAAATAATAATATTAATAATAATAATAATAATAATAAGAGGGAACCCCTTATTCTATTTGGCTAGGACAAAAATAGGGTGTTTACAGGTGTTGTTCTTCGTAAAATATATTGCTTCCCATTTATCCTTCTTTACCAAGAAAATCAGCCGCACTATTATTTTCCCTATATTGATGCATCACCATGACATTCACTCCTTCTAATTCTGCCACGAGCTCCTCCCAAAATTCCCAAAGATACCACAAAGTACATCTACCTTTCCGAAATCAATCAACTATAATTCGCGAGTCACTTTCAATAATCACATTAACATAATGCAAACATTTACACAAACGAATTCTTTTCCTGATTGCTTTTAATTTCGCACTATTATTCTGACCATTGACAAACAAAATAACTTGAAAAAATAGCTTTTACCATGCCATGGCAATCCCGAATAATTCATCCACCTCCTGAAGTATCCGGATTGCCCTTACAACTCTCATTACAATTAAGTTTTATCCACCCTACTGGAGGTTTAACCCATGAAATAATTTTTTTAAGGCCTATCGTAAAGTCCCTGATACTTAATTTGAAACTTATTCAAAATCTTAATGTCCGACTTCTTCAATTTTTTAAAAGAAAATGTGCTCTCAGCAATAAAATTAACCCAGAATCGAACACTTCTCCACATCTGATCTGCATTCTGATAAACTCTTTCCATTCTCGCTTTACATCTTCGATTTCAGAGGCATCACATAATCAAATATGGAATCAGTCCGATTAAAATACTTTTAATAGATGATTTTTTAACATAATGGAATCAATTTGCCATTTTATTTTTCCAAGGAAGAGATCGTTGGAAAAGAATCCCCAATGTCACACTAGCCCGACGCCAAACCTCTGAAGCCCACCTCTCCTAAAAAAAAAAAATCATTGCAAATCCTATTTATTAAATCTTCATCAATTAATTGATTACTTGAAAAAGTGATCGACACCTTTTATTTTATTTATTCATTTATTCATTCCTTTTAAATAGAAAAGAGAACCACAAAAGCACCTTCCTAGCTACTTGCTTGGTGACTGGTGAGCCCAGAGGATACTTTATTAGGCATGACAAGGCTGACCATTAACACTCAACCATGTGGGAATCAAATTAAAAGCAATGGTAAGTGTGGGGCTGACCAGTTTGCTACAAATAAACGAACGCCCAGCAGCCTCAGTGCCCATAGCGGCAGCAGCTGGGGTAGTACTCTTTAACAAAGAGAGAAGTTAAGCACATACAGCTCAACAACTATACAGAGATATGGCGGTTGGTCAGCAGGCAGCAGCAAAAGCAGCTAAGTCCTCTCTGAGTATCGTCTGTGTTACCCTCCTGCTAATTTCCACCCAGCTGCTGATTCAATCCCCCATAGTGCTTGCAGCTCCACCAGCTTTAGTATCATCCCAGCATTCAATAAGTAATACATATTAACTCTTCTTTGTGCCTACTCTTTGTCTATATATCATTTTTTTTCAATTTCAGAACATACACACACATATATATATGCATGTAGCCTGCCTCCAATTTTCTTTCTTTCTTTTTTTTGCAAATTCATGATTTCAATTTCGACGAGTCATTTGGGTCCTCTCAAATGGGTTATAAATCAAGAGAGGATACGATATACCAGACAACTCTCTCATAACAAATAAAAGAACAAGAAGATTATGAAATTACCTCTTACTACCAAGAGCCTTGCTCTTAGGGCAAAGCAAATAGCCTATCTCAAATATTAATAGAGGGACTGAATGTGTATATAATTATTAATTATGTTATTAATTGTATTGCACAGAAGAAGAGAAGGTCGTGATCGACAACATTAATAGTAGAAAGATGCATGGGGGGCTTAAGGACAATAAAGGTACTCGCTCGAAATCTGATGGAAGTGGATACAAACCACCAGCTAGAGGGCACAGGCACCCTCGCACGCACCCTTAAGCTGAATGATATCAGATGCACAATTACACAAAGTCAATAATTATTTGACTTATTTATCTTTCCTAATTTGTGAATCACTCTTAAATTGATGTTACTGTCGGATTGCTTTAATGTTTAACCAGCTAGCTAGTAATTAGAAGATATAAATGTCTATGTTTGTATGTGTGTGCTTGATCATATAATATGTGAAGATGTAAAATTGATGCACCTTTTGTACAATGAGATGTTTTGCGCTAATAAATTTCTATTTTCATCTTTCAAGATTTTAACATTTTAGTCCCAAACATTACTAAATTTATTTTTAGAAGAAGCTTTTCGAGTAATAGGTCAAAAGAATTCTTCATTTACGTACCACCAAACTCCATATAACAACACTAGAACATGAAATTACAATGATAATTTTGGTTGGAGTATCATGTTTGAATCTTGAGATGAGAGGTAGATAGGATGTCCATTATTGTATAATTTAAGTTCAACGTAGATCTTAATTGGCCAAGAAAATTAAAGGTTGCCCAGAAAAATTGGGTGAAAAAAAATTATAGAAGAATGCGAGCAAATACAAAAGACATGTTCCAACATGCACGATCGTCACAATTAGGAGTAAAGCAGTAATTAGGCTTTTAAGTTGACAATTATTATTAATTAATTTTTGGAGAAATAATTAAAATCAAACTTCTAGCCGTTTTGATAAAATTAAACATTAACTGTTAAAAAAATGTGAGACTTTAATAATTATTTGAAAATTTAAAAAAAAAAAAAATTATTTCCATGCAGGTGAGACTAGTAAGAGACAACGTAAGAAGAAAGCTTAATTTCCAGAAAAGAAGAAAAAGAAAATAACCAGATGAAATTATTAGAGGCAGCTGTAGCAAAGATGGTAAAAGAAATGGTGGGCACGACGCGTATCTCGAAAGACGCTCATCATCAGCAAAGAACCAAAAGACATCAAAAGAAGACGAAAATAGTGGAAGCAATAATTTTGAAGACCAGAACCCCACAGACGAAGATAGTTTGAAGACCAGAACCCCACAGCCCAGAAGCAATAATTTACAGCTGTTAGCCACTTGGCGCAGCTTGTAATTTGTGTCTGTGGCACCGATGCAGAATCAGTACCAATTAAGCAAGGAAACGATGAGCAACGCGATTCTGTCCACTCTAAACCAGGATCTCTTTTTTATATTTTTAGTGACTTCATCGATCACTAAAGTAAAAAATAAAACTCAAAAGAGAATCTTGATTAAAAAGGAAAAAAATAATCTTTTCAATGATTAATATAAATAAAACGCAATTGGAAATGTCAATGAAAAGCAGCAGCAGAACCCACCATCCACCTTCCTTCTTTCTCTTTTTCTCTTGTTTCTAATAGCTAATAAAATGCATGCACGTGTTGCATGCATGCAAACAAAAATGGTGGGTGAAGGGTATAATCTTGCGGGCAGCAAATGTTGAGAAAAATATTATATACGAACTAATTCTCACAAGTAAATCAATGCAGTAATGGGAATAATAAATAAAAATAAGACACAAGAAATTTAACGTGATTTCTTCAAATATTGAGATACGTCCACGGAGTACGGCAGTTCAAATTCACTATCACCAAAATATTGTACAAAGTGGATACAAAAGCATAAGTCTTACAAATACAAAAGAGTGTATTAACAAATGTAGTAAGATGGAAATGTCTCATAGTTCCAAAGAACCAACCAAAATGAGCACAATCAGAAAATACCAATATACTGATAATATACGGCCAGAACAGCAGCAGGAATGGCCGCAACTTGCTGGAGAAAAAAAAAAAAGGACGCAGCTGCTACCGAAAGAAGACAAGCAACCCTATAGACGCGAGGAGCTGCTGCGTGTAAAAACAGGACGGAGAGGCAGTTGTTGTGGGTGTGGCGTTGTAGACGTGCGGTGCAAACGTGAAGAAAAAATGGAGCAACAAAATGGCAGAATAAAATTGAATGTGCTAGCTGCTACGCGTTAGGGCTTTGAAAAATTACAAGATATGTTGCTGGTGAAGCTTCCTAGAGAAGCCAACTCAATAATAAAAGAACACCTTTCAAAAAGCATGGGCCCCACAAGGTGAGAAACCCAACAAATCTCCCCCTCCTGACTTATGAGGATGACTCCACCAATTCGGCCAAAACTCTACACTTCACATATAAGAATTCGAACCGTGATATAGTGAATTAATTAATTAAGAGAAGGGTTATAAATAGATATTTTCATTACTTTTCAGTTAAGAAAACTCAAATTCTTTCTCTATCTCTCTAGAAACTCAACCTACTCTATATCTCTCTAGATTTCTTCATCGTATTTAGCGGGAATCATAGATTCGACGTTACCACGAGGATCAGGGAAGGATTCTCTACAAGTTCTACGAATTGGATTTTCATTTCGGGCATTCTTGGGTTTTGGCCCAAAATAGAGGTAAGGCTCGGTTTTCAGTTCTGATTTAGTAATCTTGTAGGTAACAGAGTTGTGAGCAAGTTTTGTATTGTGGGTTGTAGGTTTTGGAACTCGGTTCGAGGTTTAGGAGCCTTGGAGTTTTGGATTTGTCATTCAGGAAGAGGTCAGGGGATTCAATTTATGTTGGTTATTTTTGAAATCAGACACAGTAGAACTGTGGTTCAGAGTCCTGTGTGTATTTTGATTACTCATTTGGGGAAATCTAACGGGTGAAACTGTGGGTTTTTCATGTAATAGTTTTTCGGAAAAAGGGGGTACTGGGCTGCAATCCCTAGTTTTGTTGGAAAACCTTTGGTATACGGTGTTATGTATTGTGTTACGTATGGTCATGCCTTGACTTTATTAAAATATATATGCTTGGAAAATCATGATTTATAGATTACCAAATGGGTGTGGTTTGTTTGGTTATATGAGCATGCATGGTTATGTTTTGATGAAATGCAATAGGAATTGGGTTTCAAGTTGTTCCAGTTACTGAAAGAGTGTCTGACTCTATATCCGAGGGCGTGTATTTATCGTCTGTCATGTTTGGCAAGAGTGTCCCGCTCTATATCCAAAGGCGTGAGACTTACTAGCTGATCACTGAAGGGTGTGGATCCACCAGTTTGTACCGGCATGATGTCATGGGAATCTGAGGTTCGCCATGTGCCGGGGACTCTGTATTGCTAGCTGGCTATCGCGCGCTGACTTCGGGCTAAAGGGTGTGACGACACCGGGTTACTTGATCATGTGTGTGTGTGTGTATGTACTGTTTTGTCAAAGTATTGGAATTGCATTTTACTATGTATGTTTAGATGTCATGATAACACTTAAATGTCACACACCGATATAACATGTATCTGCCTTACTGAGAGGTGTCTCACTCCTACTGTACGTACATATTTTTCAAGTCCTTCAGATAATCGGAGCTAGCTACCTGGTCTAGGAGCGTACTGTTGGTGTACTGCGAGAAGTACCTGGTAAGTCCTAAGTGTAACGACTCGAAAAATAATAGCATTTAAATAATAAAGAGAGGGAGATAAATGGAATCAGTAACAGAAGGAGGCAGCCGGCTTCGCGTTTGTCAATGACATCACATTTTGGAGATAATAATTTCAAGTAATTTCCAGGCTTCGTCGACGAATACAGGGGTTCGTCGACGAAGGTTCTTCAGCACCTTGTCGAAGAGGTCCCGTCTCGTTGACGAGAAAATAACGAGAGAAGAATTTGGGCTACTCTAAATTTTGTCGATGAAGGGTAAGGTTCATCGACAAATTTACTTAAGGACTTGTCGACGAGGTGACGTATCTCGTCGACGAATTTGGCCCTATATATAGTGAAAATTCATATTTTTATTCAATTTCAGTGCTCCTCAGTTCGTCGACGAAGGTTCTTCAGCACCTTGTCGAAGAGGTCCCATCTCGTTGACGAGAAAATAACGAGAGAAGAATTTGGGCTACTCTAAATTTTGTCGATGAAGGGTAAGGTTCATCGACAAATTTACTTAAGGACTTGTCGACAAGGTGACGTATCTCGTCGACGAATTTGGCCCTATATATAGTGAAAATTCGAATTTTTATTCAATTTCAGTGCTCCTCTCTCTCTCTCCTCTCTCTCTCTCTCTCTCTTCTATGGTCTCTCTCCCTTCTCTCTTCAATTTTGGCCCCGACAGTCGCCGAATCGACGATCTGAAGCTACCACGACGTTCCTGGCAAAATTCTCTTCAAGTTTCCTGGGGCGGATTGTCAGTGGAATCGAGTTGGATTTCATCCAAAATTCAATGTAAGACCTTTTAGTCAATTTTTGGCCTTCTGACAGTTATAGAAAATGATGTAGATAAAGAAATATTGATATGTTGTTCTGTCAAATGTTGTTTTCAGAGTGTTGTATAGGAAGCCCTGCGGGTGTTAGGCCAGTATACCATAGGGGCTTTTCAGTAATCAAGTAAGGGAAATATGCTATGCTAGGTAATTTTGCTATGTTTCAGTATAAATAATATGATTATTCATGATAGAAATCTATACAGTTTACCATTTATGTCTAATATGTTTAAAAATTCTGTGTGGCTTGAGAATATGGAAATAGTAAAGAAACAGGTTTTACAATATTTTCAGGATATATGATTCATAGAATATACAGCCGGTGAATATGTTCTATAGTAATTACAGTATACCATGATTATACAGTTTTCAGTACCATGATTATACAGTTTACAGTTCAGTTCAAAAATACAGTTGACACAATTACAGTTTATTTTATTGTCATGGTTTCTACAGTTATTTCAAAATCATGGTAAATCAGATAGTTGTATATAGAGATGTATTATATAGTATCAGACCCTGTTGGACCATACAATTACAGAGCATAGTATTGTAGCTACATACAGTTCACAGAGTGCAACCACATATTTAGATAATACGTGGTAGTAGGTCGATCGAATAGTGCCCTAGACGTGGACAGGCTCCCTATCAGATATAGGTTAAGGAGGGTAGATCAGACTAAGGGAGTATAGTGGTTTACCCTAGTTAGCCAGCCAGGGTAGATCCCTCCTACGGGTCGCACAACCCTATCATGAGGGGTTAAATCATGACACACAGTTATCTACAGGGAAGATTTCAGTTATTATTATGTATATACAGATTTCCAGAAACAGAGAATATACTTATGTACATTAGAAGTATTTTAAATAGTAACCTAAAGTACTGATATTGTCACACCCCGAACCCAAAAATGGGACCCAGGGGTAAAAATGTAATCTAACCAGTCCCTGTATTCGATAAAACATCTAAAGATACAGTACAATGGATGAGGGTCCGACCCCGTGGGGTTCCCAGGCACCCTAAACGCATCCAAACACCATCATATATGCAACGGAAAAGGTCATTATATATAAAACATATACAGTACCATACCAGAGTCTATACAATAGCAAAACATGACTATAAAAAACGTACAAACGAGTGCCCAAATACATCTCAAAATGGCAACCCACCAAAGATATAGTCCTAGGGTGCCTGGAAACCCCACAGGAACGGATTCTCATTCATTATACCATGTCATTGGTAATTTGTATGATAGAGGGACAGGATTAGGTTACTTATTCACCCTCAGATCCCAATAATGGGTTCAGGGCGTGACATCACATGCTTGTCTCTAGACCATGCTTTTGTCATCACATCCAAACCATTATCATCGGTGTGAATTCTGTCAAGTTACAAAAATTTCTTATCCAACACATCCCGAATCCAATGATATCTAACATCAATATGTTTTGACTTTGAATGTGATGACCCAAAAATATATATACGATTAAAGCATAATTATAATAAAATAAAAATGGTCATTAAGTTAATATCAATATAGAAGTGTTTTTCTGTAGGGTCCTTGATTCCATGTTTGATGCCTAAGAAAGACCTTGTCCTAGCGAGTGCTCAGAGACCATTGCGGCTCAGTCGCTCCCTGGAGGTCGGCCTGGTCAAAATGGAATTTCATAGGATAAACAGGATAGACACTGTTTGTACACGTAAATAAGTATATATATACATAAAATAATGTTTTGACTAACATAATTTGCAGGAATATATGATACAATAATAATAATATAGGTATCATATGTGGGGCCCACAAGACTATGTGGGGTCTACTTGAGTCCCGGAGCCACAAGACACTATTTATATACGTAAATAAGTACATAAAATAATGTTTTGACTGATATAATTTGTAAAAATATATGATAAAATAATAATATAGGTATTCTATGCGGGGCCCACATGAGTCCCGAAGCCGTATGGAGGTTTACACGAGTCTCAAAGTTATATAGGATACATAAAATCGTATAAGAGTTATTGGAGTTACGTACGATCCATTTTGGTCTCGAAGTTGTGTGGAGCCCACATGAGTTTTCAAAATTTAAATTTAATTTTTATTCAAAAATAAATAATAAAATAAATGATTACTAAAAATAGTTTAAAAGTAATAATAATAAGAATAATAATGATAATAATGATAAAGAAAAATAATAAAATAATAAAATAATAAAATAATTAATTAACTAATTGATTAATTAATTAGGTAAGTAATTAATTAAAAATTTATTGGGAATGGTGGCAAGCACTCCCACATGGCCTCCATTCCCATCCCACACTCAACCCATACCTTACCCATACCTTGCCCATTTTTTTAATTTTTAAAATTTTAATTTCACCCCATCTCCCCACACTTTTATAAATTTCATTTCTTCCCCAAAATTTTCCTATAAATAGGGAGCTCTCAACCTTCATTTTTCACAACAATTTTCCAAGGAAGAGAATGATTAGTGAGTGAAAGAAATTGTGGTGGAGAGAGAATTTTTAAATAAGTTCTCAATCACCCACTCTTTCCGATCTCATTTTTTAAAGATAGTTATTGTGTTCGTAGCACACGGTAAAAGAAGAAGGTAAGTAAATTTTGATTATGTTAGTTTCTTTTTATTTTAAATTCATACCCGAGTTTATTTTGTACGTAAATTTTAATTATATTACTTAGTTCCACAAAATTTCTATGAGTTTATTTTTACGCATATTTAATTATACCAGTTCTATCTTTAATATACTTGCATCTATATTTGGGTTAAGAAATGTTCTAATCCCCTCGGGTAAATTTTCAGCATTTATTTCTATTCAAAAATAAAATTATATATATTTTTAACACAAAAATTGTGTGGCATGAGTTTATTTTTACGTTACATTTTTTATGAAAATATGAGTAAAGATGAGATTTTCACGATATTATTTTAAATTGCATAAATTATAATAAGATGATTTTAAAACCCCTTATGGCAACGAAAGTTCAAAGTTACAGATGCTCGGTACCGCAGCTTAAAGTTTATACGGATCAGAGTGCACCCACACTGTTTACAGAGTGGTTATTTATGTTAGTGGATTTCTCCTGAGTGCACACCTGGTTCCGGACCAGGACTTAATAAGGAAAATCTCACTTAAAGTTTACGTACGTTGATTTAGTTTGGTTGGCCAGCCAGCTAAGTCCAGTCTTCGGACCGCACAACCCAGTCATGGGGGTAAACATGACTTACGGCAAACAGGCCTAAGGGTGATTTTTACAATATATGTTTATACATATTTAATTACGTGTACAAAGTTACTGATAATTTAAAGGAAAAGTGTAAGTTTACATGAAAAGGATCATTTTGGTGCTTATATGACGATCTAAGGAAAACGTATAAGGAAAAGTATATGTATGTTTATCATTAAATATTTTTACAGTTTTAAAGTTAAAAGTTTAATTTAGCAGTTATAGTATATGATTTAAAAATTTACAGTTGAAATTGATGACAAAAATTTTATGCAGAAATTGTTAAATTTATGTTTATTCTAAAAGAAATCTTGAAGTTATAGTATTCATTATTGTTTTACGAAATTCTTTAAAAACTCATTTTGGCCACACACTAATAATAATCTTATTTACTTACTGAGCGTCGTCTCACCCCAATCATATTTTATTTCAGATAACTCTGAAGGACATGTCGGGAATCAGGCTTAGCAAGCATGCGGGTGGGGATTAGAAAAATAAAGATTGATTAGAAATATTAGTATGGTTTCAGATATTTATGTTTGTGTAATTTTCCTTCTTTTGAAATAAATGATTGTAATATGGATAATTAACGCTCTGGTTTAATAAGAATTGAGTTTATTTTGCTTCCGCTGTAAATAAGTAGTAAAAAGTTAATATCCCAGGCCCCTCGGGGTCGGGGTGTTACATTGAATGGAAGATAAAATTCTTGCTCAAATGAATTGCACTTTGGCTATCAAAATGAAGAACATACCTTTCTTGTTTTATGCCCAACTCTTTCAAGAATCTCTTCAATCAAAGTACTTCTTTGCAAGCTTCTATAATGGCAATAAACTCGGCTTCCGTAGTTGATAAAACAACACATTTCTGTAAATAACCCAAAGTGGATTTTCTGGAATCAACATCACCAGTCATGTCGGAATCCGTGAATCCATAGAGCATATATTTATCATTTCCAAAACACAAACACACCTTTGAAATGCCTCTAAGGTATCGGAGAATCCATTTTACCGCTAACCAATGCTCCTTTCCCGGATTAGAGAGAAATCGACTAATAACTCCAACAGCGTGAGCTAAATCCGATCTTGTGCAAACCATTGCATACATTAATAAACCAACGGCCAAAGCATAAGGAATTTTCTTCATCTCTTCCTTGTCATTCTCACTTGTAGGACTTTGTTTACGAAACTGGAAGTGACTAGCAAGTGGTCAACCAATGAGTTTTGCTTGATCCATATATTGAACCTCTCAAGCACTTTTTCAATGTACCTTTCTTGAGACAACCAAATTTGCCCTTTTTCACGATCACAAACAATTCTCATGCCAAGAATTTGCTTCGCCAGTCCTAAGTCTTTCATAGCTAAAAACTTGCTCAACTCCAACTTCAACTTGTCAATCTTAGAGGAGTCTTATCCTACAACAAGCATATCATCAACATAGAGAAAGAGAATAATATAAGTACCATCCGAAAATTTTTTCACAAACACACAATCATCCGAAAAGATTCTTGAGTAACCATGATCAATCATGAAAGAATCAAATTTCTTGTACCATCTCCTTGGTGCTTGCTTCAACCCATACAACTTTTCTTAAATTTACACATTAAATTCTCTTTCCCTTTTTGTTTGAAGCCTTCCGATTATTCCATGTAAATTTCATTTTCTAAGTCATCATGTAAGAAAGCAGTTTTCACATCTAATTGCTCAACTTCTAAATTCAAGTATGTTGTCATGCCAAGAACAACCCGAATAGATGACATCTTCACAACCGGTGAAAATATTTCGTCAAAGTCAATTCCCTTTTCTGACCAAAGCCTTTTACCACAAGCCTAGCCTTGTACCGAAGATTATTTCCATCATTTTTCAACCTAAACACTAATTTATTTTTCAAAGCTTTCTTTACAAGAGGAAGTTTAACCAAATCATAAGTGTGATTGCCAACTATGGACTTCATTTCCTCTTGCATAACCTCCATCCATTCAACTTTATTTTCATGGTTCATGGCTTCTTAATAGATTTTCGGCTCCCCTTGATCTGTTAGAGTAACATAGTCACTTGATGGATATTTAGTTGAAGGTCTTGGCTCTCTTGAAGATCTTCTCAACCGAACTTGCTCTTGAACTTTTGGCTCTCCCTCATTTCATCTTCAACATCACTAAGAATTTCATCATTTCCAACATTTTCAAGAGGGGGAAGAACATCTTCCATATTTTCATTATTTGCTAAAGGTGGATAAGGTGACTCTAAGTCAACAAAATTATTCCCATTAGATTGTGGTTGCTCAACCGTGCCAAAATCTTCAATTGTTTGATCTTCAAAAATACAACATCCTGACTTCTAACAATTTTCTTGTCAACCGAATCCCACAATCTATATCCAAATTCATCATGCCCATACCCAAGAAAAATACATTGCATTATCTTGTCATCAAGTTTGGATATTTAATATTTTGGAATGTGAACAAATGCACGACAACCAAACACTTTTAAATGATCATAAGTGACATTCTTACCTTTCCAAATTTTTTCGAGAACTTCACCAAGTAAAGGAGTTGAAGGAGACAAATTAATCAAGTCCACCGCCGTCCTCATTGCTTCATCCTAAAATGATTCTGGCAACTTTGCATAAGAGAGCATACATCTCATTCTCTCTAGTATGGTGTAGTTCGACAATATCATTTTGTTGAGGGGTTTTCTTGACGATATTTTGATGTCTAATGCCTTAACTATAACAGTATGCATCAAATGGGTCAACGTACTCTCCACCATTATTCGAACGCACACATTTCACCTTATTTCCGATCTCCCTTTCAACTTTAACCTGAAAATACTTACACATATCTAAAACTTGATCTTTAGTTTTCAAAGTGTAAGCCCAAACTTTTTTTGAACAATCATCAATAAAAGTAACAAAATAAAGTGCACCACCATGAGATTTAACTTTCAAAGGACCATATACATCAGAATGTATCAAATCTAGAACATTAGATTTTTTAGTAACAAACTTTGTACGAAAAGGAGTTATATGTTGCTTACCAGCCAAACAAATGAATACAAGTTTTAAGAGGTGTACCTTTCATCACGGGTAGGAGCATCTTCTTGAACAAAAATAGCATTCTTTTTTCACTCATTTGCCCAAGCCACTTATGCCACAAATTGGTGGAAGAGTGACTCTCGATTGCATTCACAATATCATTACGAATTTTACCTTGAATCATATAGAGTGTACAAGTCTTCTTACCTTTAGCCACCACCAAATTACCCTTTGTGAGCTTCCATTTTCCATCACCAAAATGGTTGTCAAACCCTTCATCATCAAGCTTTCCGATGGATATCAAATTTAGCCAAATGTCAAGTGCATGTCTCACATCTTTGAGCACAAACTTACATCCCAGATTTTTTTCCAAACAAATATTTTCCACCCCAACAATTTTTTACAAACCTTCATTTCTCATCCGAACAACTCCATAATTTCCTTTGGAACAAGAAGTGAAGAAATCTTCCCGAGAAGTGACATGGAATGATGCACTAGAATTAATAACTCAATCAGTCTTTTGACTTATCAAATTAATACAACTTTCATCACAAACAATCATAAGATTACCATCAGATGCAACTGAAGTTATTTCTTCATGCTTTTTGTCAAAATTTTTCTCTTTATTTTGCTCCTCGAATTTCAATTTCTTACACTCCCGCTTCATATGCCTCTTTTTATGACAATAGTGGCACTCAATATCTTTTTTTCGAAAATGAGATGGATCGGCCTTTTGATTTATCATTGCAGTGAAAATATCCGTTTTTGCTTTTGCCTCTCCCCCAGTTTTCAAGTCACAAGTGCCTCTTAATGAGAAGAGCCAACTGATTTTCTTCTAATTTATTTATTCAACAGGCTGCTAGTTACTTGGTTTATAGTAACAATTCCATCTGGAGCCGAATTACTAACTGTCACAACCAAAGTCTCCCAACTTTCTGGCAAAGAGCTAAGAAGCATTAAGGTCTGCAATTCATCATCAAAAACTATTTTCATAGTAGCAAACTGATTAATAATATTTTTTCATCTTATTCAAATGCTCAATAATAAGACCACCATCTTTATATTTCAAATTCACCAATTTTCGGAAAAGAAAAGCTTGATTTGTTGTCGACTTTCTATCATAAAGACCCTCTAATTTTTTCCACAATTCATGTGCTGAAGTTTTGGTAAAAACATAATGAAAAACACTATCATCAATCTATTGCCAAATGACAGCAACGGTTTTTCTATTAAGCCTATTCTACTCATCATCACTCGTGTCTTTAGGCTTTCGACTATCACCCTCAATAGATCCATCCAAATCTTTGCAAAATAAAAGGTCTTACATTTTTGTTTTCCAAGTTACCCAATTGCTTCCATTCAATCTAATCATACAACCAACATTACCATCCATGATTTACACTAAACTAATGAGTCCAAATAATACGGCTCTGATACCACTTGTTGAGAAAAATATCATATATGAACTAATTCCCACAAGTAAATCAATGGAGTAATGCAAATAATAAATAAAAATGAGACACAAGAAATTTAACGTGGTTTCCTCAAATGTTGAGGTACATCCACGGGATATGGCGGTCCAAATCCACTATCACCAAAATGTTGTACAAAGTGGATACAAAGGCATAAGCCTTACAAATACACAAGAGTGTATAAATAAATAGAGTAAGATGGAAATGTCTCACCAAATATTTTGAACAAAGTTCCAAAGAACCAATCAAAATGAGCACAATCAGAAAATACTAATATGCTGATAATACACAGCCAGAACAGCAGCAGGAATGGCCGCAACTTGCTGTAGAAAAAAAAAAAGTCGCAGCTGCTACAGAAAGAAGACAAGCAACCCTACAGACGTAAGGAGCTGCTGCGTGTAAAACCAGAATGGAGAGGCAGTTGCTGTGGGTGTGGCGTTGTAGACGTGCGGTGCTAACATGAAGAAAAAATGGAGCAACAAAATGGCATAATAAAATTGAATGCGCTGGCTATGCGCTGAGGGTTTTGAAAAATTACAAGATATGTTGTTGCCCAAGCTTCCTAAGAAGCCAACTCAAAAATAAAAGAACACCTTTCCAAAGGCATGGGCCTCACAAGGAGGGAAACCCAACAACAAGATTAAATATTCATTTTATTTTCTTAAAGCAAGAATAAAGGTGCTATCACCTATCTCTTAAAAGCATTTCTAAGATAAGGACACAAGACTTTATGACTATCTACTAATTCAATTCTCAAGCACCCATACTTTTCTTAGTTACCATATTACTCCTCCAATCAATATACTTGCCGTTATGTGGATAAATACATTTGGTTGTTCTCTTTTTTTTTTATTTGAAAATTATAATTATATAAGATCAAAATGAATATGTACAACTACACGTACTGGGCATACTAAGGAAAGAGGAGCATTTAGCTCCAACTAATCAAAGTATTATCTATGAGAAACATAACTACATCAAATCTGAGCATACCCAGAGACATTGATGGTCCTCACAATATAGTACTTTACAAATCTAGAAGTATGACCTATAATAATTAAATATTAATACAAGTTAGGTAATGCATAATCATTTTGAAGGAAGGTTTTTTTTTTTTTTTTTTTTTACCTATTAAATGGCAAAATCTCAAAATGAAAATTGCAAAATGCCAATAAAAAGCTTCATCCCTTATCTTCCACCTTGCCTCTTGCTTTTCTCTCAACTGATGGGTTCATCTCGATATCTACCTGCAGCCTAGATCTTATTATTTTAACAACAAACATATAATTTAGCTCCAATTGGGCATAATATAGAAAGAGGAGCATTTAACTCCAACTAATCAAAGTATTATCTATAAGAAATAGAACTACATCAAATCCGAGCATACCCAGAGACATTGATGGTCCTCACAATATAGTACTTTACAAATCTAGAAGTATGACGTATAACAATTAAATATTAATACAAGTTAGGTAATGCATAATCATTTTGAAGGAAGGTTTTTTTTTTTTTTTTTTTCTACCTATTAAATGGCAAAATCTCAAAATGAAAATTGCAAAATGCCAATAAAAAGCTTCCTCCCTTGTCTTCCACCTTGCCTCTTGCTTTTCTCTCAACTGATGGGTTCATCTCGATATCTACCTGTAGCCTAGATCTTATTATTCTAATAGCAAACAAATAATTTATTCTCACTCCCATCTATCATTCTTAAGAAGTTCTATGTATAGATTTTTCATATGTATACATATATGCTACGATACTTATCGAATAGTGGGATCGGAGATAATAGAAATACTCGTTCAATATCTGATGGATGTGGAGTACTATACATCATAGATGTAGGAATCCGATCCAAGAACTTTGTCTAAAAACCCAGACAACTTTTTTTGCCAGAATAAACGAACAAAGTCATATTAAACTTTGAATAAATATTGAAAACTAAATAGCAAACTGATGTTGCAGGTTTGCTTGATGGTTAGCCTAGAATCTGTCAATAAATTAAGCAATTATTTATCGAATATTCCTTTATTAGCTTAAATTAAAGAATGATTCATTATTTTAGACTCCCTTTCCACACCATGCACTATGTAGAAAACTCACCTCCTAAGAGACATACGATTAAAACTTGAGACTTCCCAAAGAAAGGTGGGTGGAAAACATCAAAGATTTCAGGCCTATTAGCCTAGTTGGTATTTTATATAAAATTCTTGCGAAGGTCCTCTCAATCAGGCTTAAAGAAGTTTTACCACTAATCATTTCCAAACAACAGTTGGCATTTGTCTCAGGTAGACAAACACTTCATGCTTCGTTGATAGCAAATGAAAGTATAGATTTTTTACAGAGATCCAAATCTACCTACTGAAAGCACAATGGAGGAAGAGATGATCGACTCCTTCATTATTTTTTTTGTGGAGAGGACGGGTCTATGCGTATGTGTATTGACTGTCATGAGAGCAATAAAGTGACGGTAAAGAACCATTACCCTTTGCCTCGTATAGATGATCTCTTTGACTAGTTACAAGGAACGCAAGTCTCTTCGAATATCGACCTACGGTCAGGATATCATCAGGTGAGGGTTAGGTCTGAGGATGTAGCAAAAACCGCTTTTCGAACCAGATACGGCCACTATGAGTTCTTGGTTATGTCGTTTATGTTAACCAATGCACCGGTAGTGTTCATGGATCTAATGAACTGGGTTTTCCATGAGTACTTGGACCAGTTTGTAGTGGTGTTCATTGATGACATTTTGGTATACTCGAGGAGTACGACAAAGCATGTGGAACATTTGAGGTTAGTGCTACAAATTCTGCGAGAGAAGAAGTTGTATGCTAAGCTGAAGAAGTGTGAGTTTTGGTTGAATCAGGTCGCGTTCTTAGGCCATGTGGTGTCTAAGGGCGGTATCTCCGTTGATCCTAGCAAGATTGAAGCTGTGGTTGACTAGGTTAGGCCAAAAAGTATGCAGGAGGTTCAGAGTTTTCTAGGACTGGCGGGTTACTATTGTCAGTTCGTAGAGGGTTTCTCTAAATTGTCTGGACCTCTAACACGATTGACCAGGAAGGGAGTACAGTTTGACTGGACCAGTGATTGTGAGCAGTGCTTTCAGGAGTTGAAGCACCGGCTGGTTACTGCTCCAATGTTGACCATTCCTTCGTGGGATGGTGGGTTTGTGATTTATAGTGACACGTCTCTAAAAGGTCTGGGATGTGCGCTTATGCAGCAAGGTAAGGTAGTGGCGTATGTTTCATGACAATTGAAAGAGTATGAGAAGAATTACCCTACACATGATCTGGAATTGGCTGCTGCTGTATATGCACTGAAGATCTAGCGACATTATCTGTACGGGATGTAGTGTGAGATCTTCACTAACCATAAGAGCCTCAGGTATTTCTTCACACAGAAGGAGTTGAACATGAGGCAGAGGCGGTGGCTAAAATTGATTAAGGACTACAATTGCACGATTAGTTACCATCTGGGGAAAGCGAATGTGGTAGTTGATGCATTGAGTCGGAAGTCAGAACATACAGTGGTATCTACAGTTGTAGCTCAGCATCATGTCAGGCGGGATCTGGAAAGCCTTGGCGTGGAAATGGTGTCTGGTGATCATCAGGCTTTCATTTCTACTTTGAATCTTAAGATGAGAGGTCGATAGGATGTCGATCATTGCATAATTTACGTTCAACGTAGATCATAATTGGCCAAGAAAATTAAAGGTTGCCTAGAAAAATTGGGTGAAAAAAAATTATAGAAGAATGTAAGCAAATACAAAAGACATGTTCCAACATGCATGATCGTCGCAATTAGGAGTAAAGGAGTAACTAGGCTTTTAAGTTGACAATTATTATTAATTAATTTTTGGAGAAATAATTAAAATCAAACTTTTAGCCGCTTTGATAAAATTAAATATTAACTGTTAAATGTTGAATGCAGTTATGAATCTGAAAACTGAATTCTAAATATAATTGGAACTTGCCTATGAATTTAAGGTAGCGTATGGGAACATTAATTTCAAGATTTGAATTTATATTTGTGGAGATTAGGTTGAAACACAATACAATTTAGATTAAAAGCAACGTAAATTTTGATTTTTTAGTCACTAGCAAATAATTAATCATTAATATATGGATTTGGAAAATAAAGAGAAGCGTGTTTTGGAATATTATGGAATTCATATTATCTAGGAGGAAAAATGTCCAAAATTACATCTCAATAAACAACTTATTAAATTAGAAATAATTCAACACTAACCAAAAGGTTTACAAAATAAGGTTGATTTAATTATTGAATTTAAACATTAATATCTTTAAAACTCTATTTAAAGGCAAACTAAGTGCAACTAAATAGCATCTAGGCCTACCAAAAGAAACCGATAGTTTCTTGATTGTAACTAGTTAAAGTTCCACAAAAGAGCATATTCATGGGATAGAGCCTCCTCGGGGATTATAAAGTTTTCATAAGGTTGATTTTGAGCCGACATCCAAGCAGGAATATCTTTTACTTCCATTATAAGTAACATATTTGGATTTAAAGCCTTGCACGTTCTATGTTTGGAGGATTTGCGAATTCCTCCTACTTATTCTAAAACTTTCCAAGGTTCGCATTGTGGTATCCAAGTTAAGAGAGAAGGTCGTCATCGACAACATTAATTGTAAGAAGATGCATGGGGGCTTAAGGACAATGAAGGTACTTGCTCAGCATCTAATGGATGTGGAGCACTAGACACATTAGGTCCCAGAAAGTCATACAATCAAGGCCGCAAATGAGTTCGTTGCCCATCAAATAGTGGACACAAGCACCCTTAAGTTGAATGATATCAAATGCACGATTACATGGAGTCAATAATTATTTAACTTATTTATCTTTCCTAGTTTGTGAATCACTCTTAGAGTACAATCACTATCGGATTGCTTTAATTTTTAACTAGCTAGCCAGTAATTAGAAGATATAAATGTCTATTTGTTTGCGTGTGCTTGATCATATAATATGTGAACATGTAAAACGGATGCATGCTTGTATGATGAGATGTTTTTGTGCTAATAAATTCCTATTTTCATCTCCGAAGGTTCCAACATATAAGTCCCAAACATTATTGATTTTTTTTTTTTTAAGGAGCACTTCAAGTAACAAGTCAAAAGAATACTTCTTTTGAGTGTCACCAAAATACTCCACCTATGACAATTTTGGTTGGAGTCTTAGGTTTGAATCTTGAGATGAGGTGAGGGGTTGATAGAAAATACTATTGTGTAGTTCAAGTTCAAAGTAATTCTTTTTAGGCCAAGCAAGTCAAATGTTCCAACAATATGCATGACCATCACAATTAGGAGTAAAGGAATTAACTAAGCTTTTAAGTTGATAATTATTATTAATATTTTGGAGAACTAATTACAATTAAACTTGTAGCCATCTAAGGAGAAATTTAATAAAATTAAGTGTTAAATGTTGAATGTAATTCTAAATTTGTAAAACAAATTTCAAATATAATTGGAACTTGCTTTTGAATTTAAGGCAGTTTTCGGTAGCATTGATTTTAGGACTTTGAATTAAAAAAAATTTAGATTGGGTAGAAGTTCAATGCAATGTTATATTAAAATTTGCCCAAATTTGCACAAATCTAAATCTAAACCCTAAATTTCATGCTCTCAAAAGTAGTGTTAATGTTATTTTCAATTGCTAGCAACAAATCAATCATTAATATATATGGATCTAGAAAATAAAGAGAAGTGTGTCATGAAGTATTGTGGAATTCATATTATTTAGGAGAAAAAATGTCCAAAATTTTCTCTTAACAATTATAACATCCAGTCAGAAGTAATGCAACACTTACTAATTAAAAGGTTTACAAAACAAGGTTGATTTAATTAATTGAATTTTAAACATTAAGAATTTGAACTCTTTTTAAAGGCAACTAAAGAGCGCATAAATACATGCATAAACCCTAATTAAAAAAAGACTTTAAGCTCCAATAGCCCATAAAAACATGCAGTCACCATCAAAAAAAAAAAAAGTATGTTGATGTGGTCAAGGAATCGCCACTAACACATTTACCTATGTGCAGTTAATTAGATCAATCACCTACTATTGGTCGATTAGCCTCTAAATGCAAATTTAAATTAATTTTAGAAATCAATAATCCCGACTACACAATTGCGTAGGGCTAGGTTTAAGAGTATGATCATATAATAAAATGCTATGAATACCCTCTACATCTCCACTCCACGAATAACACTTAACTTGCTAATCATTATCTCTAAACTTAAATAATTATGATTTTTTTATCAACTCTTCCTACTTTATTTAATTTTAAGCCTTCATATTATTGAAGAGTTATATGAATGATTATGCCTCCCACTTTAGAAAGTTTAAAAGAACACAACTACCTCACTTTGTGTTTCCAAATTTTATTATAATTATCATATCTAACCTTAATATTAAATAGTTTCGTAACTGTGGAGATTATTTCACTTCACGAAGTTTAATATTAAGAACAAAATCTCACCACTTTTGAATTTCATCAATAGGTAATCAAACACTAAATAACTTTAAACAAAACTAATACAGAAGGCAATGGTAAATGAAGAATTGAAATATATTGCATAATCATAGAAGTGACTCGAAGATTACTAGATAATTTTTTAAATTGTACAAAAAATTAGAAAACATCTTTTTATATATAATGTTTCTTCTCAATTTTCTACAAAAACAATGTGATACTTTAATAATTATTTGAAATTTTTTTTAAAAAATCATTTTTGATTACTAAATAGTTCATTTCTCTTCACAAATGTGCAGTAGACTTTACTGTGAGTCCCTTTCCACTAGTCATTTTAAAATTCTAATATAAGACTTAAAGAAATTTAGGCTTTTACCATCAAAATGTCCCTTTCAAGTCCAACTAGCCAATGAATAAAGAGAAAGAGAACCTTCTTGGAATTGCCTTCATAATTATTTCATAGAATTTAAAGTTTTATTTGAAACTACAAAATATTTTTTTAAAAAAAGTAAAGCATTGAGAAATTTATATTTTTTTGTTTGATTATTAAAGGAAAAAAAAATGGATGATGTTAAGCAAGCCATAATGACGAGACAAGGATTTTTTTTTTATTTTTTTGAAAGAACCGAAAGCCACTTACATAACGGTTTCGTCCCAAGTATATTAATAATCTTCACTTATGGAGGAGGAATATTGTGGAAACAAAAGAACACTTGAGGCTTACATAATAACCAATAAAACACCTCATGCATCAAATCAAATAAAAGAAAAAAACAAACATATACCAAAATCAAAAAGAAACCAACTAAACATGTTTATAAATTATTTTATTCATAATTTCATATTTTCTTCAATAGACATATTTGATATGTTTAACTTGGTCTTTTTTATATTTAGGCCTATTTGGCTTGTTTGATTATATCATTTTGTTAAATTTCTTTAGATGAACTTATTTTTGCCTTTTTACCTTATCATACTATCAGTCTTCTTAGATATGTCCATTTATTCTTTTATCCATAATCAGTCAACTAGTTGGTGGGCTTATTTGATTTTTTTCCTTTTTCCTCTTTATCTATTCTCTAAGGTTCTGTTTAGATTAAGGATTTTGCTTAGGAAAAAAAAAAGAAAAAGAAAGAAAATTAAGAAATTAATAAAAACTAAATATTAACGATGTGTAAAATCAAAATTTTGTTAAAAAATTTGTTATAGATTTTATTCACTTTCCTTGATAAATAAACATGAAAATATGAATTTCTCGATATTTTTTTTTCTTTTCTCTAACATTTTTGAAGTTCTAAACAAATTCTAAAAGGAATAATATTTTTTACATTACTATTACATATTATTTTATGTGTTTGTCAGGTTATATTAATGAATTATGTCATACTTCTAATAAAATGGAAAGATATTAGAAGAAAGAGTTTCTGGTATATATGGGTGACCCATTTTTTATTAAAAAAAAAAAGGAAAAATATCTTCAAAAATGTATTGTTTAAAATTACTTTTTTTCTTAATATTTAGATTTGCAAGTATTTAAAGAGAAAATCAATGAATATAGAGAATGAATGAAATTTTTTTTTTTTTTTTTGCAATTATACTGTTTAAAACATGGTAAGATATTAAAATATAAGTAAAATAGACTTTTTTACCAACTGATTTAGCACCAAATCAAATCAAATCCTATTTATTAAATCTTCATCAATTAATTAATTACTTGAAAAAGTGATTGACACCTTTTATTTATTCATTTATTCATTCCTTTTAAAAGAAAAGAGAACCACGAAAACACCTTCCTAGCTACTTGCTTGGTGACTGGTGAGCCCAGTGGATACTTTATTAGGCATGACAAGGCTGACCATTAACACTCAACAATGTGGGAATCAAATTAAAAGCAATGGTATATATATACTTATCTCATCATATATGTATATATAAGTAAGCGTGGGGCTGACCGGTCTGCTTTAGTTTCTTCTTTCTTATCTCAATTATCAAACACACTACTGTTGTCATCCCCTATGGCTATATATAAGCGAACGCCCAGCAGCCTCAGTGCCCATAGCAGCAGCAGCTGGTGTAGTACTCTTTAACAAAGAGAGAAATTAAACACATACAGCTCAGCAACTATACAGAGATATGGCGGTTGGTCAGCAGGCAGCAGCAGGAGCAGCTAAGTCCTCTCTGAGTATCTTCTGTGTTACCCTCTTGCTAATTTCTACTCAGCTGCTGATTCAATCCCCCACAGTGCTTGCAGCTCCACCAGCTTTAGTATCGTCGCAGCAGTCAATAAGTAAAACATATTAACTCTTCTTTGTGCCTACTCTTTATCTATATATCATTTTTTTCAATTTCAGAACATATGTATATACACATATACACACATATATAATACATACATTCATATAAATATATATATATGTGTATATATATATATATATATGCATGTAACCTGCCTCCAATTTTCTTTCTTTCTTTCTTTTTTTGCTAATTCATGATTTCAATTTCGACGAGTCATTTAGGTCCTCTCAAATGGGTTATAAATCAGGAGAGGACACGACATACCAGACAACTCTCTCATGATAAATGAAAGAGCGACGAAATTATGAAATTACCTCTTACTACCAAGAGCCTTGCTCTTGGGGCAAAGCAAATAGCCTATCTCAAATATTAATAGAGGGATTGAATGTGTATATAATTATTAATTATGTTATTAATTGTATTGCACAGAAGAAGAGAAGGTCGTGATCGACAACATTAATAGTAGAAAGATGCATGGGGGGCTTAAGGACAATAAAGGTACTCGCTCGACATCTGATGGATGTGGAGCACTAGATGCAATAGGTCCTGGAGATGCAAACGACCGAGCACGTCTTGGAAATCCATACATAGGAGGTCCTGGAATTCATCGAGGTCCTTGCCTACCGGGTAGAGGGCACAAGAACCGTCGTATACACCCTTAAGCTGAATGATATCAGATGCACAATTACACAGAGTCAATAATTATTTGGCTTATTAATCTTTCCTAATTTGTGAATTACTCTTAAAGTGATGTTACTGTCAGATTGTTTTAATGTTTAATTAGCTCGCTAGTAATTAGAAGATATAAATGTCTATGTTTGTATGTGTGTGCTTGATCATATAGTATATGAATATGTAAAATTGATGCACCTTTTGTACGATGAGATGTTTTGTGCTAATAAATTTCTATTTTCATCTTTCAAGGTTTTAACATTTGAGTCCCAAACATTACTGAATTTATTTTTGGAAGAAGCTTTTCGAGCAATAGGTCAAAAGAATTCTTCATTTAAGTACCGCCAAACTCCATATAGCAACACTAGAACATGAAATTACAATGATAATTTTTGTTGGAGTATCATGTTTGAATCTTGAGATGAGAGGTCGATAGGATGCTAATTATTGTAGAATTTAAGTTCAACGTAGATCTTAATTGGCCAAGAAATTAAAAGTTGCCCAAAAAAATTGGGTGAAAAATAATTAGAGAAGAATGGATGCAAATACAAAAGACATGTTCCAACATGTATGATCGTCGCAATTAGGAGTAAAGGAGTAACTAGGCTTTTAAGTTGACAATTATTATTAATTAATTTTTGGAGAAATAATTAAAATCATGTTGTTTTTTTGTCCCACATTGGTAGAATAGTTCCACATTAGTATAAAAGGCTGTTTTGAATTTTTTATATTATTTGTCCCACATTGGAGAAAAGTATTTTTTGAACTTGAGGTTGAAGCTATATAAATAGCTCAACTCTTCATTTGTAAAACACACCTCAAAATTGTACTTTGTTAAGAAAGTAATGAATTGATCATTGGCGCCCACGGACGTAGGTAATTCTATACCGAACCTCATAAATTTCTTGTCTTGTTCTTTTTATTGTTTTATTACTAGTTTTTGCACTACTTTAATTTCTTATATATTCAATAGTAACAGTTGTAGTATAGATGTTTGGCACAAGTGGGGTGCCCAGCACAACAATTGGTATTAGAGCTAGCTTGAATAGTGTTTATACGAAGGTGTTCCTCTGTTAGTTAGGATCCTTGATTCCACGTTTGATGCCTAAAAAATACCTTTTCTAAGTGAGTGCTCCAAAACCATTGCGGCTTAGTCGCTCCCTGGAGGTCGGCCTAGTCAAAGTGGAATTTCATAGGATAAAATAGAGTGACACAGTTGGTACATACTATTCATCCTAGGTCTTTTGATTTGTTGGTTGCTATTGAATATATAGAAGATGGCAGAAACTAGTGCAGCAGTAGAAGAAATGTTGTTCACACGAACTCCAACCCCTTCGGCTTCAACATCATCATCAAAGACAATAGCTAATGCTCGGTTTGAAGTGGAGAAATTTGATGGTACCAATAATTTTGGTATGTGGCAATGTGAGGTGTTGAACATCTTGTATCAACAAAAACTAGATATTGCTTTGGACGATAAACCAATAGATATGGGTGATAGAGATTGGGAAAAGATCAATCGTCAGGCACGTGGTACGATTCGTCTGTGTCTCACCAAAAATCAGAAATATTGTGTTATGAGGGAGACATCTGCAAAGAAATTGTGGAAGACATTGGAAAATGCATTTATGACCAAGAGTCTAGAAAATAGGCTATATTTGAAAATGAAATTGTTTCGCTTCCAGTATCAACCAGGTATTTCGATTAATGACCACCTAAATGCTTTCAATAAAATTTTGGCCGATTTGTTAAATTTGGATGAAAAGGTGAAAGATAAGGATAAAGCCATATTGTTAATGAATTATCTCCCTGATGAGTATGAACATTTGACCACCACTTTATTGTATAGCAAAGATAAAGTTACTTATGATGCTGTTTGTACTACATTGATTAGTACTGAAAGCAGAAAGAAGGATCAGAGGGTCCACAAGGAAACAACAGAAGCACTAACAATAAGGGGACGTTCTCAGAGTCGTCTGCCTAGAAGGAAGAGTAAAGCTCATGGGAGGAGTAAATCTCGTGGGAGACCTGCTAAAGATGAATGCGCCTTTTGTCGTGAGAGAGGGCATTGGAGGAAAGATTGCCCTAAATTACAGCAGAAGAATATGGGCAAAGTACATTCAAATGCCAATATAGCCAATGATGATGGAAGTGAGTCAGATTTTTCTCTTGTTGGAACATCTTTGTCACATTATATTGTTGAGTGGATTTTGGATTCTGGTTGTTCCTATCACATGTTTCCCAATAGGGAATGATTTTCTAATTTTGAAGAATTAGATGGTGGGGTTGTTTTTATGGGAAATGATAATACTTGTAAAACAACTGGAATAGGATCAATACAATTGAAATGTCAAGATGAAACTATTAAGACCTTAACTGATGTTAGGTATGTTCCAAGCCTAAAGAAGAATCTGATTTCATTGGGTGCCTTAGAATCTAAAGGGTTCACTATCACTTTGAAAGATGGAACCTTAAAGATTAAATTCAGGTGCGCTGGTGGTGATGAAAGGAATAAGGAAAAATAACTTCTATTATTTATAAGATAGTACAGTTATTGGCTCAGCAGCTGTTGTTTCTGAGAAAGATGTAGGTTCAGATACAACCAAGTTATGGCATATGCGATTAGCACATACAGGAGAAAAATCTTTGCAACAATTGGCTAAGCGAGGTTTGTTAAAGGGTGCAAAGGTGTGCAAATTTGAATTTTGTGAGCATTGCATTCTCGGAAAACAAATTAGAGTAAAATTTGGCACAGCAATCCACTAGACTGAAGGTATTTTAGACTACATCCATACAGATGTAAGGGGGCCCACAAAAACGGCTTTGTTGGGTGGTGTGCATTATTTTGTCACTTTTTTTGATGATTTTTCCAGAAGAGTTTGGGTGCATTCTATGAAGCATAAAAATGAAATGTGTGATATTTTCCTTAAGTGGAAAAAATTAGTTGAAACTCAAACTGGCAAAAAGATTAAACGGCTCAGATCAAATAATGGTGGTGAATACACGAGTGACCCGTTTATGAAGGTATGTCAAGATAAAGGTATTACTCGACACTTTACAGTTCGAAATACACCACAGCATAATGGGGTGGCAGAGCGAATCAGACTCTGCTGGAGAAAGTTTGATGTATGTTGTCTAATGCTGGGTTAGATAAAAGGTTTTGGGTTAAGGCTGTTAGATATGCGTGTCATCTCATTAATCGTCTACCATCATCTGCCATAGGGGGAAAAACACCCTATGAGGTATGGTCTGGAAAGTCTGCTAGTGATTATGATTCTTTACATGTATTTGGTACTATGACTTATTATCATGTTAAAGAATTTAAGTTGGATCCAAGAGCCAAGAAATCAATATTCTTGGGGATAAGTGCAGGAGTCAAAGGATACCGTATTTAGTGTCTATAGACGAAAAAAATGATTTTAAGTATAGATGTAACTTTTGATGAACTTGCGATGATGAAGAAAACAATACGCAATGAGTCACGAGTTGAAGAGAAGACCAGTGGTACTCAACAACAGGTGGAGGTTGAGACAATTTTGGGAAATCCAGTGAGAAATGAGACTACACAAAGGTAACTCTCGAGTTACAATGGGGAATAGTTTACAAGAAGAGGAGATTTCAATTCGAGAATCTTCACATCAACAAGAATCAATTGTTTCTCAAAGGCCAAGACAAGAAATTCGAAAACCTGCTCGTTATACTTATATGGTGGCCTATGCACTTCCAATTGTGGATGATAATGTTCCTTACACTTTCAAAGAAGCAATGAGGAACTCTGAATCAAACAAGTGGAAAAGAGCAATGGATGAAGAAATGCAGTCTCTTCAATCAGATTTGGGAGTTAGCCCAGCTGCCTAGGGTAAGAAAGCAATTGGTTGCAAATGGGTTTATGTAAAGAAAGAAGGATTTCCAGATGCAAATAATGTTCACTTCAAAGCAAGATTGGTAACTAAGGGCTACGCACAGAAGAATGACATTGATTATAATGAGATATTTTCTCCAGTTGTTAAACATTATTCCATTCGAGTTTTGTTGGCTTTGGAAGCACAATTTGATCTTGAACTAGTTCAACTCGATGTAAAAATTGCATTTTTACATGGTGATTTAGAAGAGGAAATCTATATGACTCAGTCAGATGGATTTCAGGTTGCTGGAAAAGAAAACTGGGTATGTAAACTTGGTAAATCGTTGTATGGTTTAAAATAGTCTCCAAGACAGTGGTACAAACGATTTCATCAGTTTATGATGGGTCAGAAGTACATCAGAAATAAACATGATCATTGTGTTTATTTTCGCAGACTACAAAATGGATCTTTTATCTATTTACTCTTGTATGTTGATGATATATTGATAGCTTCAAAGAATAAGGAAGAAATTAACAAGTTGAAAAGTCAGTTAAATCAAGAGTTTGAGATGAAAGATCTTGGTAAAGCAAAGAAGATACTTGGCATGGAGATACGTAGATACAGAATGAGAGGAAGAGTTAGTTTGTCTCAGAAACAGTATTTGAAGAAGGTACTACAGAGTTTTGGCATGTCTGAGCAGTCAAAACCAGTAAGCACTCCTCTGGCTCCTCATTCCAAACTTAGTACGACTTTATCTCCTAAATCAGATGAGGAACGTAAGTATATGTCACAGGTTCCTTATGCAAGTGTTGTTGGTAGTCTGATGTATGCAATGGTTTGTACTAGACCTGATATTTCACAAGCTGTTAGTATGGTGAGTAGGTATCTGCATGATCCGGGTAAAGCACATTGGGAAGCTGTGAAATGGATTTTGAGATATATTATGAATACGATTGATGTTGGTATAGTATTTGAGAAAAATAATACTATTGATCAACGTGTTATTGGATATGTGGATTCTGATTTTGTAGGTGATTTGGATAAACGTCGATCAACTACTGGATATGTTTTTACATTTGCTAATGGTCCAGTGAGTTGGAGAGGGTACCTTACAGTCTACCACTGCCTTGTCTACAACAGAAGTAGAGTACATGGCACCTTCAGAGGCTGTTAAGAAAGCTATTTGGTTGCAGGGTTTCTTTAAAATTTAGGAGTTGTTCAGAAGCACATTGTTGTGTTCTGTGATTGCCAGAGTGCTATTCATTTGGCAAAAAACCAAGTCTACCATGCACGAACGAAGCATATCGACGTTCGGTTTCATTTTATACAGGATGTTATTGATAGAGGCAAGATACTTCTTCAGAAGATTGCTACAACTGAAAATCAAGCAGATATGTTGACTAAAATTGTGACAACAATCAAGTTCAAATATTGTTTGGACTTGATCAACACTACAAAAAAACATGTTTTTAGTAACGAAAGTATGAGTGACGGTTTTAAAACCGTCACTAATTGTGTTGTATTAGTCACAGTTCTTCAAAACCATCACTAATAGTGCACGCATTAGTGATGGTTTTAGCAGTCGTCACTAATACAATACTATTAGTGACGATTTTAAATTCATCACTAATACTTTCGTCACTAAAAATTGCGCGGTAAACAATTTTAGAGTAAAATTTTCTTCGAAAAAATATTAACGACGATTTTACGGTATTATTGACGGATTATATTCGTAACTAAAAGTCACTTATTAGTGATGATTAACCAACCGTCACTACTAATATTTATGAATATATAAAAAAAATTAGTTAAGGGTTTAGGTTAGAGTATTAGTGATAAATTACAAGATTCGTTACTATTGGTCCCTTATTAGTGATGGATTTGAAAACATCACTAATAATGCCTTTTTTTTAAATAAATAAATAAAAATTTCAGTTCAGAGTATTAGTGACGATGTTGTATATTCGTCACTAATATGGGACCAATAGTGACGAATTTTTAAATTCATTACTAATATTTCTTTTTTTAAAAAAAAAAATTTAAGTTCAGAATATTAGTGACAAATTTATAAATCCGTCACCATTGGTTCTTAATTAGTGATGAATTTCTAAACTCGTCACTACTATGCCATTATTAGTGACGAATTGTGGACAGTCACTAATGCTATGTCATTTAAAAAAAAAAGGGCGGAGAATAATAGTGGCGGTTTTGAAATCATCACTAATTCCCAAAATCTCTTATCCCTATCCACGGGATATTTTCCCTCTTATTCTCCTGGCTCCTCCTTTTCCCCGCGGCGCGATCGTCTCTCCCAGTTTCCCGCTGCTCTCTCTCGGCCTGGTGTGCTCAACTTCACCGGATGTCGTAGGCTTTGTTGGAGCCCAAGCGGACTGACGGCCTGGTACGCCCTCTCCCAGTTTCCCGCTGCATCCCCTGTCGAACTCGGCCCTTTCCCAATCTAGCTCCCGCTGTTCCCAGCTGACTTACGGCCTTAGCTTCTTGCTGGACACCTTAGGTTTGTTCCCTTGTCTTTCTCCTTTGTTTATTTTTACTTTTATTTTGGCTGGAACCTCAACAATATATTAAATTTCTAGGGTTATTTCTTGTTTTTAAAATAGTTAATCCCTAACCATGTTTTTGGGAGCATGGAAAATTTTTAATTGGTTTGCTTAGATTTAGACAGAATTTAGTTTTTGTATGGAGTTATTTTAATCTATAGAAATCTACATTTAAACTCAAAATTTTTGTTTTCAAAAATACATATTATCACTTTATTTTTTAATTTTTAATAGTAATACTTAGTCTTAATTATGTATATTTAAATAAGCTACCCCTGCTTAATAATACATTATAATTTTTACCGAGCTGTTCATGAGCCGAAATGAACGAGCCCGTCTGTGTTCACACTCAGCTTGTTTACCGAGCCTAAAAATTGGGCTTGAGAATGCTCATTAAGATAATAAACGAGCCTGAATGAGCTCCTATTGAGCCGAGCTCCCTTGGTTCTTTTGCAGCTCTAGCCATCCCAAAGCAAGTTTGAACTGTGGAACTTCTATGGTGGGAGTCCCAAGGTGAAACTATTGGTTGTTCCCTATGGGACCTTCTACTGTCATCTCTTGAATGATGATTGAAAATTTGGTCTGTGCCTTCTATGATGTAACCAGCCGAAAGATGGTAATATCAGTTTATAAGATCATTGCTAAATTGCTAGTTGATAGGTTGACATGGTATTAGATGATACTATTTCTAAGGCTCAAAATGCATTTGTGGGGGGTTGGCTGATTGTGGATGCAATTTTGGTTGCTAATGAGGTTGTGGAGGAGGTTTGTAGGAAGAGGAAGAAGTGCATTATTTTTAAACTAGATTTTGAAAAATCTAGGGTTAGACAAATGGATTATTTATCTCCTTGTCTGTTTGTTTTGGTTGATGTTTAGAATGTTGGAGAGAGTGGTTTTTAAGGGTTTAGTTAAAGGGCTGGAAGTGGGTAGGGAGGGGGTATGTCTGTCCATCTCTAGTTTGCTAGTGATACTATGTTTTTTATTTGTGATCATAGATATTCTTTGTTGAACATTTTGAGACTCAAATATTTGAGAGGGTTTTTGGGCTTAAAAAATTAATTTGGGGAAGAGTGGTATAGCAGTCATCAATTTGGGGGAGAGTGGTATAGACCTACTAGACATCTAGTAGGTGAAGGGAGTTGGCCTCGTTAGTGTGTCTCTTGGAGGTCCTTGTCTTATCTAGGTGTTTTATTGGGGGGTAATTCTAGGTCCTGGCTTTTTAGGATATGGTGGTGGAGAGTGTTTCTATGTGTTTGGATGGGTGGAAAGGTGTGTTATTTCCTTTTGGGGGTCTCATCACTCTTAATCAGGCTTGTCTTGCTTGTATCCCAAAAAAAAAAAATATGGAAAATTAGTAAGCAATGACCTAATAATTAATTAATCTCTGCCCATCGTCGCCACCCTCTGGAGCTCGACCATTTCCATGGTTAATAAGAATTGATTCATTGCAACTTAGTTAAAGGTGAGACTTGGGCTTGCAACTAGGCCATTGATTTGCATTTTTGAAGTTGTTGCAAATTTTCTCAAAGTCTTAAGAAAGATGCTTTGTATTTTTGACAATTAAAGGGGTTAGTGTGTTCTATTTTTGTTTTTAATATTTTTATTTGTTTTGTTTTCTGTACCATTGGGGTTTCTTTTAAGGCAATTTTGAGATCATAATTTGAAATGAATGAATTTCAAATCTTGCATAAAAATATATACATTTTTTAAGCATTTTTAAAATTTTTGCTATTTGATAATAATGGGTACATTGTATTTTAAATTTATATAATAGTGTTTGAACACAAGGTATAAATGAATTAGAAGATTAACTAGATGAAGGAAAGGAAAATGAAATAGGAAAATCAAGGAAATTGCATTGGTAATATATATTTTTTTCTGTTAATTCTACTTTATTTTGTATGCAGGACCATTGTTTTTATAGGCTCTATTCTTTTAAGGATTATTAATGTTTTCGTTAGTAGCTAACTTTATGGCTGAGCTCATGAAATTTAGTTTTTGTTTACATCATTTCATCCCTAGGCGATTGCCTTGTTTGATAGTATACAATACTTTAGGACCAAACAACATTATTAAATGTTTCCTAAAAGTGTAAAAATGGTCAAGGAGACATAATTTAGCTATCCTCAGCTTAGATTTTGCTGTCATTGAAAACGGTTTGTTATATAATTTTAAGTCTACTTTTGATAACTTCTATTTTTGATAGTGGGCATATCATTTGCAGTGTATATACAATGAATGGAGGGGCTTTATCTAGTTTACCCGGGGTTTCTTTTCAAAATTGATTTAAAATGCAATAAGCCTGGCCATATAGAAAATATGAATTTTAGCCTTTCATCCAATAGGTTGTCTCTTATAGTTAAGGTATGATTTAAATATTAATTTTATTTCTCTCGAATCTTGATGCCCTTCTTGTGATCATTGCATCCACATAACCTCCCTAAGACAACAAACAAAGTCTCTCTGCACTTCTGTCCACAAAATCACCCTAAGATAACACCAATCTCCCTGCAGTTCTATCCACAAAGTCACCCTAAGATAACACTAATCTCCCTGCAACTCTATCTATGCGAATCTTCAAACCAAAACCCTTCTTGGTAGAACCCAAAACACTCATGACAAAACCTTTCAACAGAGTTTCCAACTAATAAGCCTCAATCCTAACTAATAACATGTCAGTCACAAACAATAGATACATCACTCCCTTGCATCCTATCACCCTCTTCCCCATTGGAAGCCTCGCTAACTCTCACATCTTATTTTTATGCAGTAACTTCATTTCCTCAACCATAACACTCATCCATCTATTTTTACCTTTACTGTACACTATAACTTGAAAAATAGTAAGAATCTTACTGTTGGTAGTAATGAATGCATAAAACACCAGAATGCCAAATTTATACATGAGTGGTGGTCTGATAGTGCACCTAGATTCACCGTGATCCTGCTGGTCTCCTGAGCTGAAACTCCCTGCAATATGAACAATGTCATCTCTACCCTGAGTCTATAGCTCCACCTGCATCATATGCCCATTTATATTGTGATACTATTGACTTGATATAGAACTCCCTACATTTCTGCCCTGACTCCACCGGAATTACATGTTTGTTGCTGCTACAGTTTTCTGACATTTGTTTCTCTTCCTTTACTTGAGTATGCTGCCTTATGACTTTCTCACCAAAAGTCATGTCTCCACTAATCAGCCCCTTGTTTGTCACATGATCACCCATCTTGAACTCACCCTTCTTATATCCCAGAAAGATGTACTGTCTAGACATAACACCAAACCTAAATCCAACATCACTAGAAACGTGCACCTATGGACATCCACTCAAATCCAAGCAGTCCACCGCAAAACTTGCCCATAATTCTCCTGCAACTCTCCCATCTATTGATACCTTTGGCGATCAGTTAAACGAGAAACGTGTCATACTCACTAACTTCACCAAGAAGTTCTCTACAAGCACGATATATAACTTGCCCTGCTCAAAAAACTCCTTGAACTGAACCAACATACTCAGTCCCAATATCTAACCTGAGGGTCTTTCTCTCAGTCTGGTTCTTCATCTCAACCACAAGTTAAATCTGGTAAACATCTCAAACTTGTGCCACATGAGATTGAGCCAAATAAGGAATGGGCAGAGTAGGAAAGAATTCGACTCAGATTGGGCCGAATAAGGAAGCAATTGTCTCAGATGGAGCTGAATAACTAGCTCGACAAGGCCGAACAAGAAGGCATTCAGCTCGGATCCAACCAGAATTTTGAGAAAATCGGCTCAAATGGAGCCAAACAACCAACTCAAAGTGAGTTGAATAGGAAATCATTTAGCTTGGATTGAGCCAGACTTTGGGAGACTCGACCTAGAGGGGGTCGAACAGGAAAGCATTCGACTTAGATTGAGCCAAACTTTGAGAGAACCGACTCAAGTTGAGCTGAACAACCTGCTCAGACTGAGCCGAACAAACTGGTTGGGCTGAGTTGAACAAGCGACTCAAATTGAGCCAAAAAGGAAGGCACCTAGCTCGGATTGGGCCGAATCGTCCAGTAATTGGCTTGGGTTTTGCTAAAGAGTAAGATTAGCAGCTCGCCTTAAGCCAAATAACATTATAACTGGCTCAGATGAAGCTGGAATTCTTAGTAACCGGCTCAGATTGAGCCAGGGCACTCTGTAACTGGCTTGGATTGTGTTAGAAGCTCCCCAAATTGGCTCGAGAAGGGACCTCAAAACACACTCTTGATAAAAGAAGCTTACTTCAAAAAGTCTAGAGTAAGGGGGGGCAATTGAATGCCTAAAATTAATAGGCACATTCATGAGGACTAAGGTTATAAAACCATCATCAATACCCCTACATAACTGATATACCGAAAGTCAATAGGCATATTCATAAAGGGTTGCAGTTATTAAACCACTATTGACACCCTCATGTAAATGCCCTTAAATCATCATAACCTCCCCCATAATTGTAATAATATGCCCATAAATACTAAATTAAAGAAAGACATCCCTCCACCACTATAAAAGGGTACTTTGAGAGGATCCGAGAGGAGGTAAGCATCTCATTCTTACTCATTCTCTCCTACTGTTGCAACCTAAACCTCTCACAATCCCTAACTTAGGCATCGGAGTGATCCCCAAAGTACACCCCAAGTCCTCCAAATCATTCTTGTTTGAATTCTTATAGGTGATCGCAGTCGAAGATCAATCTATGTACATTATTCTATTGTTGGCAGCAACACCTCCCATCAAAAGGGAGTTTTGGAAATCAGCCTCATCAAAACATGAAATTCACAACTATAAATCAATTGCAAAAGCAATAAGGACAACCCATGAAATATAATAAGGTTGTGAAGGAGGCCACGTTATCCACATCTCTAGTTAGATGAACGAAGTATCAACCGACCCCTGTTTTCACGCACATTGGCGGGCCCTGGAGTGCCTATCAAGGGCACTAGCGCATATCCTAGGGTGATCATCACCACGTGCACCTCACACCTCAGCGCAATGGAACGTGTAACTTGCCCACTGTCTCATTCAACTACATTTGTTCCTTTAATTCATAGCCTAATAGAACGCAGCAGCAAGGGACAACCCACAAATTACTATTTAATTTTTAATTAATTTGAACAAACCATACATTATCTGTTACACCTATTTAATTAACGCTTTTGAATATCACTGTTCAACATATGCATGTGGCCATGTCCTCCGACTAATAGAAAATTTATAATTTCTCTGGCCATCATTATGCACAAAAATTTTGGGTTCAAACACTCAGGTCACAACCAATACGCACCTCCTATCTTGTACGTATAACTTATGAATAAAATATGGGAATAAAGGGATGAAATTGCATCTTAAGTCCCTAAAATTTACTTGATAAGTGCCAAATGCAATTAGCAGATCCTTCGTGCTTGGGCTAGAAAAAATAAAACAAGTAGCCTAACTTTAATGGCTAAGCTTCTGTAAGTGCGAAAATGAGGCAGAAAATCACATCATTGTGCAAACATTAAGAAAGAAACAGGGTACTACAAGAGACTGTATGGCCAGATTTTCAGTACAAAAATAAATTATTTCAAGTTGCGTTTTTTAACATGCTGACTCTTACCGAGTTTAGCATATTAGAAATAAAAAATATGCAATGCAGTAGTAGCACAAAATAGATGTGTCAACAAAAAACACTTGAGGTTGTGTGTATATAGGAGAAAGAGAATCAGTGCTCTTAAGTTATGTCACCTTTTGCGGCCTCTGCTCTCTCTCTTGCTTTATGAATTGATGAAATCTATTAGAGATGCAAGAGTGTCATTTGCAAGATCACCTATTATTATCCATCTGCAAACAAAACAAAGCAAAGGGGAAACACAAATAAATTGAATATTCGGCACCCAAATATTAGAATCTCAGTTCCTAGTCAGATTTATAGAGTGAACCTTTCAATTTGAAGTTCCCTGAGGATGTGAGACCAGCTCCCCAATTTCTTCACCCTCAAATCCCCACTCATTTACTTGTATATTAAAAGAATTAACAAACTGAGCATTACAAGTTACTGTTTCTACAAAAACCCTAACAATTTGTAATTGGGTTTCTGAAAAATCCTCCAGCCATTCTAGGGTTCCTTGGATCTCTGAATACTCCTAGAGCAATTCTTGTTTCTTTAACCTCAAATCCATAGCCCTTTTCCTGATCAACCAAGGCAAAAAGAATCAAATTGCATAATTCCATATAGATTACTAAATTTTATATTTAAAATAAAAAACATAATAAAAGAAATGCAAAAGGAGCATACTCTTGAAAAGGACGGCAGCAAGCAGAAGCATCTTATCCATTTCTCACTTGGCAGACCTTTACCAAAATTGGTCTTCCTATTTCTTTAACCACATATTTTATTTAAATTTATACAATTTCAAATTAGAATTTTGAAATTCAAACTCCTATTTACCGGACGGAGTATAATAATTAAAATTTTTAAATTTAAAAATTAATTTAACATAAAAATATATCAAAAAATTTCGTATTCAATGCCTACCTTAAAAGATATTCTAAACATGATGTAGGATGATTCAAAGATTCAATCAAAGTATATTGTAACATCTCATTTCTTATTTTAAAAGTATGCAATGACAAAGAAGATTATAGTTATATTAATTTTAAAATTTTTTAAAAATAACATCACATGTTTATAAATTATTTTATTCATAATTTCATATTTTCTTCAATAGACATATATGATATGTTTAACTTGGTCTTTTTTATATTTAGGCCTATTTGGCTTTTTTGATTATGCCATTTTGTTAAATTTCTTTAGATGTACTTATTTTTACCTTTATACCTGATCATACTATCAGTTTCTTTAGATATGTCCATTTATTCTTTTATCCATAGTCGGTCAACTAGTTGGTCGGTTTATTTGATTTTTTTTTTTACCTTTTTTCTCTTTATCTATTTTCTAAGGGTCTATTTAGATTAATGATTTTTCTTAGAAAAAAGAAAAAGAAAGAAAAATAGGAAATTAAGAAAAACTAAATATTAACGATGTGTAAAATCAAAATTTTGTTAAAAAATTTGTTATAGTTTTTATTTTCTTTCTAACTTTCTTTGATAAATAAACATGAAAATGTGAATTTCTCGATATTTTCCTTTCTTTTTTCTTATATTTTTGAAATTCTAAACGAATTCTAAAAGGAATAATATTTATGGCATTATTATTACATATTATTTTATGTGTTTGTTAGGTTATATTAAATGAATTATGTCATACTTCTAATAAAATGGAAAAATATTAGAAGAAAGAGTTTCTGGTATATATGGGTGACCCATTTTTTTATTAAAAAAATTGAAAAATGTCTTTGAAAATGTATTATTTAAAGATTACTTTTTATTTGAAAGTATTTTAAGAGAAAATCAATGAATATAGAGAATGAATGAAATATTTTTTTTTGCAATTATTCTGTTTAAAACATGGTAAGATATTAAAATATATGTAAACTAGACTTTTTTTCTAACTGATTTAGAACCAAATCAGCGCAAATCCTATTTATTAAATGTTCATCAATTAATTAATTACTTGAAACTTGACTCCTTGACTTGTTCTATCACTTGGGAGAACAAAAAGAAGAAGTGATGACACCTTTTATTTATTCTATTCACTCCTTTTAAATAAAAAAGAGGCACCTTCCTAGCTACTTGCTGGGTGACTGGTGAGCCCAGCTGATACTTTATTAGGCATGACAAGGCTGACCATTAACACTCATGGATCATCATATATGTATATATAAGTAAGTGTGGGGCTGACCTGTTTGCTTTAGTTTCTTCTTTCTTATCTCAATTATCAAACACACTACTGTTGTCATCCCCTATGACTATAAATAAACGAACGCCCAGCAGCCTCAGTGCCCATAGAAGCAGCAGCTGGGGTAATACTCTTCAACAAAGAGGGAAGTTAAATACATACAGCTCAGCAACTATACAGAGATATGGCGGTTGGTCAGCAGGCAGCAGCAGAAGCAGCTAAGTCCTCTCTGAGTATCTTTTGTGTTACCCTCCTGCTAATTTCCACCCAACTGCTGATTCAATCCCCCACAGTGCTTGCAGCTCCACCAGCTTTAGTATCATCCCAGCAGTCAATAAGTAATACATATTAACTCTTCTTTGTGCCTACTCTTTATCTATATATCATTTTTTCCAATTATTTCAGAACGTATGTATATACACATATACACACATATATAGTACATACATTCATACATACATACATATATATATATATATATATATATATATATATGCATGTAGCCTGCCTCCAATTTTCTTTCTTTCTTTCTTTTTTGCTAATGCATGATTTCACTTTCGACGAGTCATTTAGGTCCTCTCAAATGAGTTATAAATCAGGAGAGGACACGATATACCGGACAACTCCCTCATGATAAATGAAAGATCGGCGAGATTGTGAAATTACCTTTTACTACCAATAGCCTATCTCAAATATTAATAGAGGGACTGAATGTGTATATAATTATTAATTATGTTATTAATTGTATTATACAGAAGAAGAGAAGGTCGTCATCAACAACATTAATAGCAGAAAGATGCATGGGGGGCTTAAGGACAATAAAGGTAGTCGCTCAGCACCTGATGGATGTGGAGCACTAGAAGCAGTAGGTCCTGGAGATGCATACAAACGAGTACGTCTTGGAAATCCATACACAAAAGGTCCTGGAATTCATCGAGGTCCTTGCCCACCGGGTAGTAGGCCCAGGCACCCTGGCATACACCCTTAAGCCGAATGATATCAGATGCACAATTACACAGAGTCAATAATTATTTGGCTTATCTATCTTTCCTAATTTGTGAATCACTCTTAAAGTGATGTTACTGTCGGATTGTTTTAATGTTTAACTAGCTAGCCAGTAATTAGAAGATATAAATGCCTATATTTGTATGTGTGTGCTTGATCATATATTATGTGAAGATGTAAAATTGTTGCACCTTTTGTACGATGAGATGTACTGTACTAATAAATTTCTATTTTCATCTTTCAAGGTTTTAACATTTAAGTCTCAAATATTACTAAATTTATTTTTGGAAGAAGCTTTTCGAGTAATAGGTCAGAAAAATACTTCATTTAAGTACTGCCAAACTCCATATAACAACACTGAAAATTGAAATTACAATGATAATTTTGGTTGGAGTATGAGGTTTGAATCTTGAGATGAGAGGTCGATGGGATGCCGATCATTGTATAATTTAAGTTCAACGTAGATCTTAATTGGCCAAGAAAATTAAAGGTTGCCCAGAAAAATTGGGTGAAAAAAAATTATAGAAGAGTGCAAGCGAATACAAAAGAGTAAAGGAGTAAAGGAGTAACTAGGCTTTTAAGCTGACAATTATTATTAATTAATTTTTGGAGAAATAATTAAAATCAAACTTCTAGCCACTTTGATAAAATTAAATAATAACTGTTAAATGTTGAATGCAGTTGTGAATCTGAAAACTGAATTCTAAATATAATTGGAACTTGCCTATGAATTTATAAGTAACGTATTTGGATTTAAAGCTTTGCACGTTCTATGTTTGGAGGATTTGCGAATTCCTCCTACTTATTCTAAAACTTTCCAAGGTTCGCATTGTGGTATCCAAGTTAAGAGAGAAGGTCGTCACCGACAACATTAATAGTAAGAAGATGCATGGGGGCTTAAGGACAATGAAGGTACTCGCTCGGCATCTAATGGATGTGGAGCACTAGACACAGTAGGTCCCGAAAAGTCATACAATGAAGGCCGCAAATGAGTTCGTTGCCCACCAAATAGTGGACACAGGCACCCTTAAGTTGAATGATATCAAATGCACGATTACATGGAATAATTTGTGAATCACTCTTAAAGTGCAATCACTGTCTGATTGCTTTAATTTTTAACTAGCTAGCTAGTAATTAGAAGATATAAATGTCTATTTGTTTGTGTGTGCTTGATCATATAATATGTGAACATGCAAAACCGATGCATGCTTGTATGATGAGATATTTTTGTGCTAATAAATTCCTACTTTCATCTTTGAAGGTTCCAACATATAAGTCCCAAAAAAATACTCCACCTATGACGATTTTGGTTGGAGTCTCAGGTTTGAATCTTGAGATGAGGTGAGAGGTTGATATAGTTGTTACTGTTGTTTAGTTCAAGTTCAACATAATTTTTTTTTAGGCCAAGAAAATCAAAAGTTATCTTTGAAAAAATTTGGGTGAAAAAAGTTATAGAAGAAGGCAAGCAAATAAAGAAGACAATGTTCCAACAATATGCATGACCATCACAATTAGGAGTAAAGGAATTAACTAAGCTTTTAAGTTGATAATTATTATTAATTTTTTGGAGAACTAATTACAATTAAACTTGTAGCCATCTAAGGAGAAATTTAATAAAATTAAGTGTTAAATGTTGAATACAATTCTAAATTTGTAAACTAAATTTCAAATATAATTGGAACTTGCCTATGAATTTAAGGTAGTGTTCGGTAGCATTGATTTTCGGACTTTGAATTAAAATTTTTTTAGATTGGGTAGAAGTTCAATGCAATGTTATATAAAAATTAACCCAAATTTACAAAAATCTAAATCTAAACCCTAAATTTCATGCTCCCAAAAGTAGTGTTAATGTTATTTTCAATTGCTAGCAATGGATCTAGAAAATGAAGAGAAGTGCGTCATGAAGTATTGTGGAATTCATATTATTTAGGAGAAAAAATGTCCAAAATGCAACACTTACTAATTAAAAGGTTTACAAAACAAGGTTGATTTAATTAATTGAATTTTAAACATTAAGAGTTTGAACTCTTTTTAAAGGCAACTAAAGAGTGCATAAATGCATGCATAAACCCTAATTAAAAAACAACCTTAAGCTCCAATGGCCCATAAAAACATGCAGTCACCAGCAAAAAAAAAACATGTTGTCACAATCAAGTGGAGATCACAAGAATAGGATGAGAGACTATGTTGATGTTGTTGTTTTTTTGTCCCACATTGGTAGAATACTTTCACTTTAGTATAAAAGGTGGTTTTGAACTTTTTATATTATTTGTCCCACATTGGAGAGAAGTGTTTTTTAGACTTGAGGTTGAAGCTATATAAAGAGTTCAACTCTTCATTTGTAAAACACACCTCCAAGTTGTACTTTGTCAAGAACTAGTGGATTGATCATCGACGCCCGAGGACGTAGGTAATTCTATACCGAACCTCGTAAATTTCTTGTCTTGTTCTTTTATTGCTTTATTATTAGTTTCTGCATTACTTTATTTTCTTTTATATTCAATAACAATAGTTGTAGTATTGGTGTTTGGCACAAGTGGGGTGCCCGGCACAACAATTGGTATCAGAGCTAGGTTGAATAGTGTTGATACGGAGGTGTTTCTCTGTTAGGATCCTTGATTCTACGTTTGATGCCTAAGAAAGACCTTGTCTAAGTGAGTGCTCAAAGACCATTACGGCTCAGTCGCTCGCTGGAGGTCGGCCTGGTCAAAGTGGAATTTCATATGATAAAACAGAGTAGACACAGTTGATACGTACTATTCATTCTAGGCCTTTTGCTTTGTTGGTTGCTATTGAATATATAGAAGATGGCAAAAACTAGTGCAGCAGTAGAAGAAACTCTGTCCACACGAACTCCAACCCCTTCGACTTCAACATCATCATCAAAGACGATAGCTAATGCTCGGTTTGAGGTGGAGAAATTTGATGGTACCAATAATTTTGGTATGTGGCAATGTGAGGTGATGGGCATCTTGTATCAACAAGAACTAGATATTGCTTTGGATGATAAACTGATAGATATGGGTGACAGAGATTGGGAAAAGATCAATCGTCAGGCATGTGGTACGATTTGTCTATGTCTCGCCAAAAATTAGAAATATTGTGTTATGAGGGAGACATCTGCAAAGAAATTGTGGAACACATTGGAAGATACATTTATGACCAAGAGTCTGGAAAATCGACTCTATTTGAAAAAGAAATTGTTTAGCTTCCAATATCAACCAGGTATTTCGATTAATGACCACATAAATGCTTTCAATGAAATTTTAGACGATTTGTTAAATTTGGATGAAAATGTGAAAGATGAGGATAAAGCCATATTGTTACTGAATTCTCTCCCTGATGAGTATGAACATTTGACCACCACTTTATTGTATGGGAAAGATAAAGTTACTTATGATGCTGTTTGTACTGCATTGATTAGTACTAAATGCAAAAACAAGGATCAAAGGGTCCATAAGGAAACAGCAGAAACACTAACAATAAGGGGACGTTCTCAGAGTCATATGCCTGGAAGGAAGAGTAAATCTCATGGGAGGAGTAAATCTCGTGGGAGACCTGCTAAAGATGAATGCGCATTTTGTCGTGAGAGAGGGCATTGGAAGAAAGATTGCCCTAAATTACAGCAGAAGAATAAGGGCAAAACAAATTCTAATGCCATTATAGCCAATGAAGATGGAAGTGAGTCAGATTTTTCTCTTATTGGAACATCTTCGTCACATTATATTGGTGAGTGGATTTTCGATTCTGGTTGTTCCTATCACATGTGTCCCAATAGGGAATGGTTTTCTAATTTTGAAGAATTAGATGGTGGGGTTGTTTTTATGGGAAATGATAATACTTGTAAAACAACTGGAATAGGATCAATACAGTTGAAATGTCAAGATGGAACTATTAAGACCTTGACTGATGTTAGGTATGTTCCAAGCCTAAAGAAGAATCTGATTTCATTGGGTGCCTTAGAATCTAAAGGGTTCACTATCACTTTGAAAGATGGAACCTTAAAGATTAAATCAGGTGCCCTGGTGGTGATGAAAGGAATAAGGAAAAATAACTTGTATTATTTACAAGGTAGTACAATTATTAGTTCAGTAGCTGTTGTTTCCGAGAAAGATGCAGGTTCAGATACAACCAAGTTATGTCATATGCGATTAGCACATGTAGGAGAAATTTTTTTGCAACAATTAGTTAAGCGAGGTTTGTTAAAAGGTGCAAAGGTGTGCAAACTTGAATTTTCTGAGCATTGTATTCTGGGAAAACAAACTAGAGTAAAATTTGGCACAGCAATCCACGAGACTGAAGGTATTTTAGACTACATCCATACAGATGTATGGGGGCCCACAAAAACGGTTTCATTGGGTGGTATGCATTATTTTGTCACTTTTGTTGATGATTTTTCTAGAAGTGTTTGGGTGTATTCTATGAAGCATAAAAATGAAGTATGTGATATTTTCCTTAAGTGGAAAAAATTAGTTGAAACTCAAACTAGCAAAAAGATTAAACGGCTCAGATCAGATAATGGTGGTGAATAAACGAGTATGAAGATATGTCAGGATGAAGGTATTGCTCGACACTTCACAGTTCGAAATACACCACAGCAGAACGGGGTGGCATAGCGTATGAATCGGATTTTACTGGAGAAAGTTCGATGTATGTTGTCTAATGCTGGGTTAGACAAAAGGTTTTTGGCTGAGGCTGTTAAATATGCATGTCATCTCATCAATCGTTTACCATCATCTACAATAGGGGGAAAAACACCCTATGAGGTATGGTCTGGAAAGCCTGCTAGTGATTTTGATTCTTTACATGTATTTGGTACTATGGCTTATTATCATGTTAAAGAATCTAAGTTGGACCCAAGAGCCAAGAAAGCAATATTCTTGGGGATAACTGCAGGAGTCAAAGGATACCGTCTTTGGTGTCTAGAGACGAAAAAAGTAATTTTAAGTAGAGATGTAACTTTTGATGAACTTGCGATGATGAAGAAAACAATACGCAAAGAGTCACGAGTTAAAGAGAAGACTAGTGGTACTCAACAACAGGTGGAGGTTGAGACAATTTTGGGAAATCCAGTGAGAAATGAGACTACACAAGTTAACTCTCCAGTTACGGTGGGGAATAGTGTACAAGAAGAGGAGATTTCAATTCGAGAATCTTCACAGCAACAAGAATCAATTGTTTCTCAAAGGCCAAGACGAGAAATTCGAAAACCTGCTCGGTATACTGATATGGTGGCCTATGCACTTCCAGTTGTGGATGATAATGTTCCTTACACTTTCAAAGAAGCAATGAGGAACTCTGAATCAGACAAGTGGAAAAAAGCAATGGATGAAGAAATGCAGTCTCTTCATCAGAATCAGACTTGGGAGCTAGCCTAGTTACCTAAGGGTAAGAAAGCAATTGGTTGTAAATGGGTTTATGTAAAGAAAGAAGGATTTCCAGATGCAAATAATGTTTGCTTCAAAGTTAGATTGGTAGCTAAGGGCTACGCACAGAAGGAAGGCATTGATTATAATGAGGTATTTTCTCCAGTTGTTAAACATTCTTCCATTCGAATTTTGTTGGCTTTGGTAGCATAATTTGATCTTGAACTAGTTCAACTCGATGTAAAAACTACATTTTTACATGGTGATTTGGAAGAGGAAATCTATATGACTCAGCCAGATGGATTTCAGGTTGCTGGAAAAGAAAATTGGGTATGTAAACTGGGTAAATCTTTGTATGGTTTAAAACAGTCTCCAAGACAGTAGTACAAACGATTTCATCAGTTTATGATGGGTCAGAAGTGTAACACCCCGACCCCGAGGAGCCTGAGATATTAACTTATTACTACTGATTTATAGCGAAAGCAAATAAACTCAATTTTTATTAAACCAGAGCGCTAATTATCCATATTACAATCATTTATTTCAAAAGAAGAAAAATTACACAAACATAAATATCTGAAACCATACTAATATTTCTAATCAATCTTTATTTTTCTAATCCCCACCCGCATGCTTGCTAAGCCTGGTTTCCGACATGTCCTTCAGAGTTATCTGAAATAAAATATGATTAGGGTGAGACGACGCTCAATAAGTAAATAAAATTATTATTAGTGTGTGGCCAAAATGAGCTTTTAAAGAATTTCGTAAAACAATATTTAATACTATAACTTCAAGATTGCTTTTAGAATAAACATAAATTTAAAAATTTCTGCATAAAACTTTTATCATCAATTTCAACAGTAAATTTTTACAATCATATACTATAATTGCTAAATTAAACTTTTAACTTTAAAACTGTAAAAATATTTAATGATAAACATACATATACTTTTCCTTATACGTTTTCCTTAGATCGTCATTTAAGCACCAAAATGATCCATTTCACGTAAACTTACACTTTTCCTTCAAATCATCAGTAACTTTGTACACGTAATTAAATATGTATAAACATATATTATAAAAACCACGCTTATGCCTGTTTGCCGTAAGTCATGTTTACCCCCATGACTGGGTTGTGCGGTCTGAAGACTGGACTTAACTGGTTGGCCGACCAAACTAAATCAACGTACGAAAACTTTAAGTGATATTTTCCTTATTAAGTCCTGGTCCGGAACCAGGTGTGCACTCAGGAGGAATCCACTAACATAAATAACCACTCTGTAAACAGTGTGGGTGCACTCTGATCCGTATAAACTTTAAGCTGCGGTACCGAGCATCTGTAACTTTGAACTTTCATTGCCATAAAGGGTTTTAAAATCATCTTATTATAATTTATGCAATTAAAAATAATATCGTGAAAATCTCATCTTTACTCATATTTTCATTAAAAATGTAACGTAGATATAAACTCATGCCACACAATTTGTGTTAAAAATATATATAATTTTATTTTTGAATAGAAATAAATGCTGAAAATTTACCCGAGTGGATTAGAACATTTCTTAACCCAAAAATAGATGCAAGTATATTAAAGATAGAACTGGTATAATTAAATACGCGTAAAAATAAACTCATGGAAATTTTGTGGAACTAATTAACATATTTAAAATTTACTCATAAAATAAACTCGGGTATGAATTTTAAATAAATAAAAAAAAAAGCTAACATAATCAAAATTTACTTACCTTCCTTTTTACGAACACTGTAACTATCTTTAAGAAATGAGATCGGAAAGAGTGGGTGATTGAGAACTTATTCAAAATTTCTCTCTCCACCACAATTTCTTTCACTCACTAATCCTTCTCTTCCTTAGGAAATTATTGTGAAAAATGAAGGTTGATACCTCCCTATTTATAGGAAAATTTTGGGGAAGAAATAGAATTTATAAAAGTGTGGGGAGATGGGTGAAATTATAATTTTTTTAAAAATTAAAGAATGGACAAGGGATGGGCAGGGTATGGGTTGAGTATGGGATGGCGATGGAGGCCATGTGGGAGTGCTTGCCACCATTCCCATTAAATAAATTTTTAATTAACTACTTACCTAATTAATTAATCAATTAGTTAATTAATTATTTTATTATTTTATTATTTTTCTTAATCATTATTATCATTATTATTATTATTGTTATTACTTTTAAACTATTTTTAGTATTTATTTATTTTATTATTTATTTTTGAACAAGAATTAAATTTAAATTTTGAAAACTCATGTGGACCCCACACGGTCTTGTGGGCCCCACACAACTTCGAGACCCGAATGGATCCTACGTAACTCGAATAATTCTTATACGATTTTATGCATCCTAAATAGCTTTGAGACTCGTGTAAACCTCCATACGGTTTCGAGACTCATGTGGGCCCCACGCAGTCTTGTGGGCCTCGCATATGATACCTATATTATTATTATTTTATCATATATTTTTACAAATTATATCAGTCAAAACATTATTTTATGTACTTATTTACGTATATAAACAGTGTCTTGTGGCTCCGAAACTCATGTGGACCCCACATAGTCTTGTGGGCCCCACATATGATACCTATATTATTATCATCTTATTATATATTTTTACAAATTATGTCTGTCAAAACACTATTTTATGTATATATACTTATTTACGTGTAAAAACAGTGTCTATCCTGTTTATCTTATGAAATTCCATTTTGATCAAGCCGACCTCCAGGGAGTGACTGAGCCGCAATGGTCTCTGAGCACTCGCTAAGACAAGGTCTTTCTTAGGTATCAAACATGGAATCAAAGATCCTACAAAAAAACACTTTAGTATTGATATTAACTTAATGACCATTTTTATTATTTTATTATTATTGTACTTTGATTATATATATATTTTTGAGTCATCACAAGAAGTACATCAGAAATAAACATGATCATTGTATTTATTTTCGCAGACTACAGAATGGATCTTTTATACATTTACTCTTGTATGTTGATGATATGTTGATAGCTTCAAAGAATAGGGAAGAAATCAATAAGTTGAAAAGTCAGTTAAATCAAGAGTTTGAGATGAAAGATCTTGGTGAAGTAAAGAAGATACTTGGCATGGAGATTCGTAGAGACAGAATGAGAGAAAGAGTTAGTTTGTCTCAGAAACAGTATTTGAAGAAGGTAGTACAGAGTTTTGGCATGTTTGAGCAGTCAAAACCAGTAAGCACTCGTCTTGCTCCTCATTTCAAAGTTAGTGCTACTTTATCTCCTAAATCAGATGAGGAACGTAAGTATATGTAACAGGTTCCTTATGCAAGTACTGTTGGTAGTCTGATGTATGCAATGGTTTGTACTAGACCTGATATTTCACAAGCTGTTAGTATGGTGAGCAGGTATATGCATGATCCGGGTAAAGGACATTGGCAAGCTGTGAAATGGATTTTGAGATATATTATGAATACGATTGATATTGGTATAGTATTTGAGAAAAATAATAGTATTGAACAACGTGTTGTTGGATATGTGGATTCGGATTTTGCAGGTGATTTGGATAAACGTCGATCAACTACTGGATATATTTTTACATTTGCTAATGGTCCAGTGAGTTGGAGGTCTACCTTACAGTCTACCATTGCCTTGTCTACAACAGAAGCAGAGTACATGGCAGCTTCAGAGGCTGTTAAGGAAGCTATTTGGTTGCAGGATTTACTTGAAAATTTGGGAGTTGTTCAGAAACACATGGTTGTATTTTGTGATAGCCAGAGTGCTATTCACTTGGCAAAGAACCAAGTCTACCATGCACGAACGAAGCACATCGACGTTTGGTTTCATTTTATGCGGGATATTATTGATGGAGGCAAGATACTTCTTCAGAAGATTGCTACAACTGAAAATCCCGCAGATATGTTGACCAAGATTGTGACAACAATCAAGTTCAAACATTGTTTGGACTTGATCAATATCCTGCAAATCTGAGTATTTTTGGAAGGCGCTGATGATGTGGAACTCTAGAAAATATTGGTGACTGAAAATTTTGTTGAATTTATCATCAAGGTGGAGATTTGTTGTTTTTTTGTCCCACATTGGTAGAATACTTCCACCTTAGTATAAAAGGTGGTTTTGAATTTTTTATATTATTTGTCCCACATTGGAGAGAAGTGTTTTTTAGACTTGAGGTTGAAGCTATATAAAGAGCTCAACTCTTCATTTGTAAAACACACCTCCAAGTTGTACTTTGTCAAGAACTAGTGGATTGATCATCGGAGCCCGAGGACGTAGGTAATTCTATACCGAACCTCGTAAATTTCTTGTCTTGTTCTTTTTATTGCTTTATTATTAGTTTCTGCATGACTTTAATTTCTTTTATATTCAATAGCAATAGTTGTAGTATTAGTGTTTGGCACAAGTGGGGTGCCCGGCACAACAGATGTGGCAAAGGAGTCGCCACTAACATATTTACCTATGTACAGTTAATTAGATCAATCACCTACATATTGGTCGATTAGCCTCTAAGTGCAAATTTAAATTAATTCAAGAAATCAATAATCCCGACTGCACAATTACGTAGGGCTAGGTTTAAGAGTATGATCATATAATAAAATGTTATGAATGCCCTCTACATCTCCACTCCACGAATAATACTTAACTTGCTAATCATTATCTTTGAACTCAAATAATTATGATTTTTTTATCAACTCTTCCTACGTTATTTAATTTTTAAGCCTTCATATTATTGAATTGTTACATGAATGACTATGCTTTGTGTTTTGGAATTTTATTATAATTATCATATCTAACCTTAATACTAAATAGTTTTGTAACTGGGGATATTATTTCACTTCACGAAACTTAATATTAAGGACGAAATCTCACCACTTATGAATTTCATCAATAGGTAATCAAACACTTAATAACTTTAAACAAAATTAATAAAGAAGGCAATGGTAAATGAAGACTTGAAATATGTAGCATAATCATAGAAGTGACTCCAAAATTACTAGATAATTTTTTAAATTTGTACAAAAAATTAGAAAACATCTTTTTATGTATAATGTTTCTTCTCAATTTTCTACAAAAACAATTATTTCCATGCAGGTGAGAGCAGTGAGAGAAGAAGAAAGCTTAATTTTCAGAAAAGAAGCAAAAGAAAATAACCAGATGAAATTATTAGAGGCAGCTGTAGCAAAGAGGGTAAAAGAAATGGTGGGCACGATGCGCATCTCGAAAGACGCTCATCATCAGGAAGAACCAAAAGACATCAAAGAAGACGAAAATAGGGGAAGCAATAATTTTGAAGACCAGAACCCCACAGACGATGATAGTTTGAAGACCAGAACCCCACAGAGCAGAAGCATAATTTACAGCTGTTAGCCACTAGGCGGCTTGTAATTTGTGTCGGTCAAGTCAGTCCAAAGCACTATGAGATAGTGGCTTGGCTTGGTAAGGAGATCCACATCAGTGGCACCGATGCAAAATCAGTACCAATTAAGGAGATCTCATTTTTTTTATATTTTTAGTGACCTCATCAATCACGTGTTGCATGCATGCAAACAAAAATGGTGGGTGAAGGGCATAATCTTGCTGGCAGCAAATGTTGAGAAAAATATTATATACGAACTAATTCTTACGAATAAACCAATGCAATAATGCAAATAATAAATAAAAATAAGACATAAGAAATTTAAGGTGATTTCCTTAAATATTGAGATACGTACACGGGGTACGGCGGTTCAAATCCACTATCACCAAAATATTGTACAAAGTGGATACAAAAGCATAAGTCTTACAAATATATAAGAGTATAAATAAATATAGTAAGATGAAAATGTCTCACCAAATATTCTGAACAAAGTTCCAAAGAACCAACTAAAATGAGCACAATCAGAAAATACCAAGCTGATAATATACGGCCTGAACAGCTGCAAGAATGGCCGCAACTAGTTGGAGAAAAAAAAAAAAAGTCGCAGCTGCTACAGAAAGAAGACAAGCAACCCTGCAGACGTGAGGAGCCGCTGCGTGTAAAAACAGAACAGAGAGGCAGTTGCTGTGGGTGTGGTGCTGTAGATGTGCTTTGTTTACATTGTTAGTTTTCTATTTATGTTGCTAATTTTGCCTTTGAAAAAATTTAAAACAAATTTAATGTTGTTCAGTTCGCCTTTTATCATCTAAAATTAAATAGATTTTAGTTAGCATTAAAATAAAATTACCTTTGGAATTTAACCTTTAATTAAAATAAGTTATCATCCGTATATTTTCCAATAAAATTAAAAAAATCAAATAAAATCATTTAAAAATATTTTTACTATTATTTAATTTTCATGTACAACAAAATTGTTCTTGTAGCACTTAAAGGTGAGTTCTGAAATAGAATAATTAAGAAAAATAATTGTAATAATTTCAATTTTTTATTTATAAAATTTTTCAATTTGCATTATTTTTGTATTATTATTATTATTTTACATATTTTAAATTGTTATTTGATTCATGGAAGAAAATAAACAATATTTGTTCAATCATGTTTTTAATAGTTTTAATTTTTTAAAAGTATTAACAAAACTTTATGGTTTTAGATTTGAAGTTTTTATCCCTGATTTTTAGTTTTCATTTCTAATTTTTATTTTCTTAATTTTTTATTGTCATGCCAGAAACCTCTCATTTACTTAACATTTTTCTAAAAAAAGAAAAAAATAAAAGAGCAGTTTAATGCATAAAGCTCTCGCATATGTAACGTCACGAGAAGGGGCAGACCATAATGAGTGAATAGTACACAACCTTCCCTAACACTTTTGTAAAAGACTATTTCCACATCTCAAACTCATGACCTTCATTACAACTTTTCCATTATGCCTAAACTCCCCTTACATTTACTTAACTTTTATCCAATCCCAAATAACAAATTACATTGCCATAAGAGGAAAAGGTTGTAGATGAAGAAACCACTCACTAGGCCAGCGATGAACACCACAAAAATTTTTCCATTGCTCTGCTCACCTACCAGGAAGAAGGGGGAAAAGAAGAAGAGCCCAAAAAAAAAAAAAATCAGCAACCAAAGACATACCTAACTTTGAATGATTGATGGAGATTAAATAAGAAATAGAAAATGAGGTTTTTAAGATAAGATTAGAATCAGTGTTTCAAACTGTTTCATGTGTCCTTAAAGATGATCCATACATGTCATTTCAAATCACTATAAAAAGAATATGACACAAAGTCCTCTGGCTTATATTCAATCTTATAAAATGACTTGCTTTAAACCACCTTCCATATTGTGTATTACGGGGAATCAATAATGTTGTATAGGCCCCCCCAAAAAAATAAAAATAAATATATCTTCCCAACAGGTAATTTTCAATAATTCATGCAATTGGAGGGGGCACTATTGTGTCAATAGAAAGCAACAGCAGAATCCATCTATGCCGCGCCCCCCTTTCCTTCTCTCTTTCTTTTCTTTAACTTAAAGAGTTAATTAACATGCACTTCTTACATGCAAACATGAAAATAAAGACACCAAAGGAAAAAAGCAAGCACAAGTTAGATTTCACAAACAAGACTTTTAGTCCTCATTTTATTTTGCCAGAGAACACTATTAAAGTTTGCAGAAATGCACACATATCATACAAGAAGCACAAATAGAAATAGCACATAATCACAATCAGCAGATCAGCCATAGTAAACGAGAAAAAAAAAAAAAAAAGAAGACCACTATGTAGCTTATATGTAAACATTATTAGTCACTTCCCATTGCAATGAAACAATTTTTTTCTTTTTTCTTTTTGACAATGAAAGAAGCTGGTCATTTTTTTGAGTGATTTTACCGCTTCTGTGTGTTTAGCTTCCTGAAGGGGCACATCTTTCTTTTTCAAAAGCTGGTGAAGTAGTGCTGTGTAGGTTGTCAGCTTTGGGATAAAGCCTATCATATAATTTACAATACTTATATTAGATAGAAAGAGGAGAAGGTACCAAAAGAGGTTTGAGCCTATTTATCCCGTCTTTACTTATATTAGACATGTAAGCTTTTTAAGAAAAGAGAAAAATTAAGCTTGAAGTTATAAACGAATTCTAAAAGGAATAATATTTTTGGCATTATTATTACATATTATTTTATGTGTTTGTCAAGTTATATTAAATGAATTATGTCATACTTCTAATAAAATGGAAAGATATTAGAAGAAAGAGTTTCTGGTAGATATGGGTGACCCTTTTTTTTATAGAAAAAAAAAAAAGAAAAAATATCTTTGAAAATGTATTATTTAAAGATTACTTTTTATTTGAAAGTATTTTAAGAGAAAATCAATGAATATAGAGAATGAATGAAATATTGTTTTTGCAATTATTCTGTTTAAAACATGGTAAGATATTAAAATATATGTAAAATAGACTTTTTCACTAACTGATTTAGAACCAAATCAACGCAAATCCTATTTACTAAATCTTCATCAATTAATTAATTACTTGAACCTGACTCATTGACTTATTCTATCACTTGGGTGAACAAAAAGAAAAAGTGATCGACACCTTTTATTTATTCTATTCATTCCTTTTACATAGAAAAGAGAACCACGAAAGCACCTTCCTAGCTACTTGTGAGCCCAGAGGATACTTTATTAGGCATGACAAGGCTGACCATTAACACTCAACAATGTCGGCTGACCGGTCTGCTTTAGTTTCTTCATCTCCTATGGCTATAAATAAACGAACGCCCAGCGGCCTCAGTGCCCATAGCAGCAGCAGCTGGTGTAGTACTCTTTAACAAAGAGAGAAATTAAACACATACAGCTCAGCAACTATACAGAGATATGGCGGTTGGTCAGCAGGCAGCAGCAGAAGCAGCTAAGTCCTCTCTGAGTATCTTCTGTGTTACCCTCCTGCTAATTTCCACCCAGCTGCTGATTCAATCCCCCACAGTGCTTGCAGCTCCACCAGCTTTAGTATCATCCCAGCAGTCAATAAGTAATACATATTAACTCTTCTTTTTGCCTACTCTTTATCTACATATCATTTTTTTCAATTTCAGAACATATGTATATACACATATACACACATATATAATACATACATTCATATATATATATATATATATATATATATATGCATGTAACCTGCCTCCAATTTTCTTTCCTTCTTTTTTTTGCTAATTCATGATTTCAATTTCGACGAGTCATTTAGGTCCTCTCAAATGGGTTATAAATCAGGAGAGGACACGATATACCAGACAACTCTCTCATTATAAATGAAAGATCGACGAGATTGTGAAATTACCTCTTACTTCCAGGAGCCTTGCTCTTGGGGCAAAGCAAATAGCCTACCTCAAATATTAATAGAGGGACTGAATGTGTATATAATTATTAATTATATTATTAATTGTATTATATAGAAGAAGAGAAGGTCGTCATCGACAACATTAATAGTAGAAAGATGCATGGGGGGCTTAAGGACAATAAAGGTACTCGCTCGGATTCTGATGGAGATGGACGTCGACACCACACACTGGATAGCGGACACAAGAACCGTCACATGCACCCTTAAGTTGAATGATATCAGATGCACAATTACACAGAGTGAATAATTATTTGGCATTTTTATCTTTCCTAATTTGTGAATCACTCTTAAAGTGATGCTATTGTTGAATTGCTTTAATGTTTAACTAGCTAGCTAGTAATTAGAAGATATAAATGTCTATGTTTGTATGTGTGTGCTTGATCATATAATATGTGAAGATGTAAAATTGATGCACCTTTTGTACGATGAGATGTTTCGTGCTAATAAATTTATATTTTCATCTTTCAAGGTTTTAACATTTAAGTCTCAAATATTACTAAATTTATTTTTGGAAGAAGCTTTTCGAGTAATAGGTCAGAAGAATACTTCATTTAAGTACCGCCAAATTCCATATAACAACACTAGAACATGAAATTACAATGATAATTTTGGTTCAAGTATCAGGTTTGAATCTTGAGATGAGAGGTCGATAGGATGCCGATCATTGTATAATTTAAGTTCAACATAGATCTTAATTGGCCAAGAAAATTAAAGGTTGCCCAGAAAAATTGGTTGAAAAAAAATAGTAGAAGAATGCAAGCAAATACAAAAGACATGTTCCAACATGCATGATCATCACAATTAGGAGTAAAGGAGTAACTAGGTTTTTAAGATGACAATTATTATTAATTAATTTTTTGAGAAATAATTAAAATCAAACTTCTAGCCGCTTTGATAAAATTAAATATTACCTGTTAAATGTTGAATGCAGTTGTGAATCTGAAAACTGAATTCTAAATATAATTGGAACTTGCCTATGAATTTAAGGTAGTGTTTGGGGACATTAATTTCAAGATTTGAATCTAAATTTGTGGAGATTAGGTTGAAACACAATACAATTTAGATTAAAAGCAATGTAAATTCTGATTTTTCAGTCACTAGAAAATAACTAATCATTAATATATGGATTTGGAAAATAAAGAGAAGTGTGTTTTGGAATATTATGGAATTTATATTATCTAGGAGGAAAAATGCCCAAAATTACATCTCAATAAACACCTTATTAAATTAGAAATAATTCAACACTAACCAAAAGGTTTACAAAATAAGGTTGATTTAATTATTGAATTTTAAATACTAAAATCTTAAAAAACCCTCTTTAAAGATAAACTAAGTGCAACTAAATAGCACCTAGGCCTGCCAAAAGAAATCGATAGTTTCTGGATTGTAATTAGTTAAAGTTCCATTAAAGAGCATTTTCATGGGATAGAACTCCTTGGGGATTATAAAATTTTCATGAGGTTGATTTTGTGCCGACATCCAAGCAGGAATATCTTTTACTTCCATTGTAAGTAACGTATTTGGATTTAAAGCCTTGCACGTTCTATGTTTGGAGGACATGCGAATTCCTCCAACTTATTTTAAAACTTTCCAAGGTTCGCATTGTGGTATCCAAGTTGAGAGATACAACATTAATAGCAATAAAGGTACTCGCTTACATCTAGTGGGTGCAGAGCACTAGACATAATAGGTCCCGAAAAGTCATACAATCAAGGCCACAAATGAGTTCGTTGCCCACTATTACACAGGCACCCTTAAGTTGAATGATATCAAATGCATGATTACATGGAGTCAATAATTATTTAGCTTATTTATCTTTCCTAATTGATTGTATTGCAATCACTCTTAAAGTGCAATCACTGTCGGATTGCTTTAATTTTTAACTAGCTAGCTAGTAATTAGAAGATATAAATGTCTATTTGTTTGTGTGTGCTTGATCATATACTATGTGAACATGCAAAACCGATGCATGCTTGTATGATGAGATGTTTTTGTGCTAATAAATTCCTACTTTCATCTCTGAACGTTCCAACATATAAGTCCCAAACATTTTAGAATTTTTTTTTTTTAAGTAGCACTTCAAGTAACAAGTCAAAAGAATTCTTCTTTTGAGTGTCACCAAAATACTCCACCTATGACAATTTGGTTGGAGTCTCTGGTTTGAATCTTGAGATGAGGTGAGAGGTTGATATGGGTATTACTGTTGTTTAGTTCAAGTCCAACATAATTTTTTTTTAGGCCGAGAAAATCAAAAGTTATCTTTGAAAAAATTTGGGAGAAAAAAGTTATAGAAGGCAAGCAAATAACGAAGACAATGTTCCAACAATACGCATGACCATCACAATTAGGAGTAAAGGAATTAACTAAGCTTTTAAGTTGATAATTATTATTAATTTTTTGGAGAACTAATTACAATTAAACTTGTAGCCATCTAAGGAAAAATTTAATAAAATTAAGTGTTAAATGTTGAATGCAATTCTAAATTTGTAAACTAAATTTCAAATATAATTGGAACTTGCCTATGAATTTAAGGTAGTGTTCGATAGCATTGATTTTCAATAATATAAAATGACTTACTTTAAACCACCTTCCATATTGTGTATTACAGGGAATCAATAATGTTGTATAGGGCCCCCCAAAAAAATAAGTAAATAAATCTATCTTCCCAACAGGTAATTTTCAATAATACATGCAATTGGAGGGAGCACTATTGTGTCTATAGAAAGCAACAGCAGAATCCATCTATGCCCCGCCGCCCTATCCTTCTCTCTTTCTTTTCTTTAACTTCGAGTTAATTAACATGCACTTCTTACATGCAAACATGAAAATAAATACACCAAAGGATAAAAAACAAGCACAAGTTAGATTTCACAAACAAGACTTTTAGTCCTCATTTTATTTTGCCAGAGAACACTTTTAAAGTTTGCAGAAATGCACACATATCATACAGCAAGCACAAATAGAAATAGCTCATAATCACAATCAGCAGATCAGCTATAGTAAACAAGAAAAAAAAAAAAAAAAAAAAGGACCACTATGCAGCTTGTATGTGAACATTATTAGTCACTTCCCATTGCAATGAAACAATTTTTTCTTTTTTCTTTTTTCTTTTTGACAATGAAAGAAGCTGGTCATTTTTTTTTGAGTGATTTTACCGCTTCTAGGTGTTTAGCTTCCTAAAGGGGCACATCTTTCTTTTTCAAAAGCTGGTGAAATAGTGCTGTGTAGGTTGTCAGCTTTGGGATAAAGTCTATCATATAATTTACAATACTTATATTAGATAGAAAGGGAAGGTACAAAAAGAGGTTTGAGTCTATTTATCCCGTCTTTGCTTATATTAGACATGTAAGCTTTTTAAGAAAAAAGAAAAATTAAGCTTGGCTAGGCTATTAACTCTGTTCAAGCTGAGACAGCACAAAAATTGAAAATTTGAGAGCTATTTCATTGTGCAAAAAAACTCATAGGTGAGCCATCAAAACTGGTTAATGAATTACATTCTTGGAGTTGGAAATTGATTGAATCGCTTACCTGATACTGTTGTATCCTAGCTTATAAGTAGTTTTGCACTGAAATCATTTGTGCTCCAAAGCTACCCCAAACTGACCTTGAATAAGTCCATGAGATATATAAAATAGGCCTCAGAAAAAGTTACCAAACAGAAAAATTAAGGACCGGGGGCGCAACTCATGGGCCAGTGCAACAGATGGGCAACTATGTCTGGCCTTGGTGCTGCAAATTAGATAATCCTTTTAGGGTTTGTTGGATAAGGATTTTACTTGGAAAAAAAAAAAGAGAGAAAACTTATTTTCCGTTATATTTCCTTTCTATGTTAAATACTATTGAAAATGAAAGTTTATTTTAATCTGATTGAAAATATGAAAAAATCAGATATTGATTATGGGTAGAATCAGAATTTACCTTTCTTGACAACTAAACATGAAAATACAAATTCTTTCATATTTTCCTTTCCTTGGTATTTTCCAAGTTCCAAAGGTGAAAAACTAAAGGCCCGAGTTGTATCCTATATATGAATACGAATAAACTTTGTATTGAAGAAGGATTCAATAGAAAAGAGGACCTCTCCCACGAGGTGCCAATAATTGTAGAAGAAAAGCTCCCAAAAAAAGTCATCTAGCCCCCTACAGCTCTAGTGGTTGGTATATGATTCTGTCAAGCACATTATGGCAGAAAACAACCCGCACCCCCCACCCCCCCCCCCCCCCCCCCCAAATTATTATGGTGGTGGCCTGCAGCTTTTCCTCTTCTATTTTATTTTAAGGTGTGTGATGGATTGGTACTGTAGTAAAATGGGTGGAGCAAACATTAAACAATTAGCTAAAACAAACTATTAAAGATTCGCAACAAAGGGGGATCATTTCTTAGAAGACCCACTTGTATGTACGTTCTTCCTCAAACAACCTAGCTAGTAGCTAGCTAGTTATAAAAGCGAAGTGCTACTACAGAGCTTAATAACACTTTGCACGTAGCAACTTCTTTGTCATAATTAACAATCAACATGGCTCATGCGGCCTCTCTCAGCATCTGTATTGTCCTCCTACTTTCAGCAAAACTGATGTTGGTAGAACCAGCAACACAGATTGCACAAATTGGTAAGCATGCATGATGCTACTTTAGTTTTGATTGTTGCAGCTACTGGCATGATCTAACAGCATCAGCCTTTAAAATCAAGTGGTTAAACTAAGGACCCTGCATGTCTCCCCATACAGGATTTTTAATGTGTTGAGAAAGGAAGCAAGTGGTTAAAGTAGCCATCTTTATTTTTCCAAAATTCTCCTTCATTCCATATAACAGTGTATCTAGTACAATTCTTGACACACATGTGAGTGCGTGTGTGTGTGTGTGCGTGTTTGATATTTTGAAGTAACTTGCATGCTAATTTTCAAGTTAAATTGTTAGAGAATTATGTAACAATTAATATTTTATGACATTCTTGTTTATTGCAGAAGACACTAGTAAGAAGTCCAATGAGATCGTGATGAAAAGTGTCATTAAGCCAAGTCCAAGGCCACCCTACTTCCAGGGCGGTGGCGGGGGAAAGTGTAAGAGAGGGCATTGCCCTCCACCACACCCTCAAACTAAAAAAAAAATATAATAAAATGAATTAATGGAACTAGTTGTGGTGCCATCTACTCAGTTTCCATTCGAGTATGCAACTTATATTATATCAGATGAAGCAAGCACCTCATGGTATCTTTTCCTTCGAGCTTGGTCCTTTCAGTGCGTGTTTGTAGATTTGTTCTCTCTTCTAGCTGTTTCTCTTATACTATATATGTATTACAGTGCTTGGCACAAAAATATATATATCCATTTGCTCCTGTAAGGCAACCCATCTACATCCTATAACCCTTCCCACCCCTCCTAGAGACTTCCAACGTAGAAATCGCAAGCTTTTAACTACTGGATCTCCTAATTCCATGTTTGGATAGGCCTTACATTTGAGTTTGTATTGGATTTGGATAATATGTAATATAAAATTATATTGAAATTTGTCCAAATCTACCCAAAACCCAAATCCATGCTCCCAAATGAAGGTTAAGAGAAAATATAAATCCATTTGTTTATGTTTTTCTTTTCTGGAATGATACTAGCCTATCCTTTTGCTACTATTCAAATGGAATGGTCTTAGTTTCTAGTTGCTGATTTGCATTTTAAATTACTCTTCCAGTTCTGAATCACAATATCATTCCAAAGGAGAAATTCTTGATACATGCCATATTCTTCAAGAGGAGAAATGCCTCCCAAGCATGGCCACCTTTCAGATACAAAATAGAAAATCTCAAAGTTAGAAAGAATCGTGGCACACCCAGACAGAGACCAAAGAGGAGCCAAAGGGAACTTATCATTTGTTTGGTACACAAGATGGAACGGAATGGCACTTCATAATTGTACATATTCATCATATAATTTTTCATTCCATTCCACTCCCATTCAATTCCATTTCATCATTGCAAACATTGGGTTAATAACTTGGCAGCTAAAGGAAATATAGCAAAGAAAAAACATGGTAGAGAATTAATTGGTCTTATTTTTCCTAGCAACAAGTCCCTGAAGTGTTTTCCCAGTGAAAAAGAATATAGAGTAATATAAAACTCTGCTCACAAACCCCATCCAAGCAATGGATGCAACTAGAGGTATTATGAAGAAGTCCCATTCCATGCAGCCATGAGTGTAGCTCACAGCTGACTTCGAAGATAATTCAAGTATAGTCCCACTTTTGGCACTCAAACAATGAAATGCTTCTTCATCTATCAAGATATTTTCTCATAATTCCTTCCATTAACCTCATGCTTGGTACATTGGGGTGATGTTTTTTGAGGGGAGGGCTGTGCTTTTTTGACAAACCTCAGGTGGGTTGGAATAAAAAATTGGGCAAAAGATGCTTACCTCCTCTGAGGTTTGATAAAAAGACAAGAACCTTTCCTAAGGTTTCAAAAATGCCATAAACCTCCCTTGAAATTTCAAAAATGCCACAAACCTCACCTAAGGTTTGTCCCTCAAAAAACTTTTTTTTTTCCGTAAAATATAGAAGTTTGTGTCTTTTAGGCAAACCTTAGGGGAGGTCCCTGGAAATCTTGAAACCTTAGGAAAGGTCCTTGGAATTTTTGAAACCTCAAGAGAGGTTATTGTTTTTTGCCAAACCTCTAGAGAGGTCAATGTCTTTTACCCTAAAAAATTATATGGTGTACAATTACAAACCATCGACTTTAATACCACTTATTAGCACTGAGGGAGTTCTTGCAAACGGACTTGATATACATAGGTTAGCACCAACTTGACGCAAAAGCTTAGACTGTTAAATCTTGGGCCCAACCATGTATATAAGTCACTCATCCTCTTCTTAATTTTCCAATGCAAGACCGCTCTCATAAGTGGAATTTCCAGTGTGGCTAATATATAAAATTATAAAGACCTAGGAGAAACTACATAGGCTTATAGCTTCTTTTTTTTTTACAATAAGCCAAAACCTTAAAAACAAGCCTTATTGAGCCATCATACATGTTGAGTAATAAGAAGCTTTCCGCCACATCTATACAGAAAAATGTCCACTTTTTATTATTCAAAATATGTTCGTAAAATGGCACAGATGATGATAATATAAGAAAATATTAGGCATCCATAACAATCCTCAACTGTTTATATCTAACACATGAATATATCATCAATAACTGACCTGTTAGTACCCATAACCCATTCTTCTTCTTTTTCCAGTCCAGGGTTTTATTCTTTGAAAAATATCCTTGTTGAATGGTAGGGCTGAAAAATATTAAATTTTCCATGATGAAACCTTGACTACTTATAACTACGATATAAATACATCAGACTAACTTTTCATAACTACTCACAACTACAGAACTACCTATATTGGATTGTGTACTTTTTAAAAATTACCAACCCAAAAGTCTTCCTAAAAACAAATATGAGAATGATTACCAAAAACAAACATAGTGTGAGGGACAAAAAGAGGAAGGGGGGTTAAGACTGAGAAATACACCTCCATAGGCTTTTTGAAGAACATCTAATTCCTAAATTAGCATCCCAACCAATCACATGCATACCAAATTTACTTTTAATGACTCTATGCTGCCGAAATGACACCTATAAAGGAAACCATCATAACCCTTTAGCCAAAAGAGCAACGTTTTTAGACACCAACTAACCAATACCCAAACCCCCTCCAACCTAGACCTATAGACACTTCGTGCCAACAAGATGATCTCTCTTACCTCCAACCCCCGACCAAAGGAAATCTCACATGATCTTCAAAATCTTACTGGCCATCCCCATTGGATTCCTAAAAGCAAACAAAGTATGAAGTTGGCTACTAAAAGACAAGCTTGAATAAGAGTTATGCAACCCCCTAAAGAAAATAACACACCTTTCCACCCATCCAAATGCTTGGAGACTCTCCACCTCTAGTGGAGATTGCAAGAAACCATAGACCTAGGACAAGACACCTAGACAAGAGAAGAGCCAATCCAAAAACCCACAACCTGCTAACAAAGCCAACTCCCTAGACCTACTAGACATCAAATTGATAGCTGCTATACCACTCTTCCCAAAATTAATATAAAGCCTAGAAACCCTCTCAAATATTTGAAGAGTCAAAATTTTCACAAGAGAATCTCTTGATCATGAATAAAAAATATAGTATCATTATCAAACTGAAGATGGGACTCACAAAACCCCTCCCTACCAACTTCCAGCCCTTTAACTAAACCCTTATCAACTGCCCTCTCCCCATTTCTACTCAAAACGTCAACAACCAAAGCAAACAAAAAAGGTGACAATGGATCCCCTTGTCTAACACCTCTTGTTGCTCTAAACTACGATTTAGATTCTCCACTCACAATAGCTAAGAGAAAAGCACTAGACAAGCAACCCTTCATCCAAATCCTCCATCTCTCCCCAAAACCTTTTCTAGCCAACACATTATGCAAAAAATTCCAACTAACACTATCATAAGCTTATCAAAATCCAATTTAAAAAGAATGCCCTTATCCATGTTCCTACAAACCTCCTCTACAACCTCGTTAGCAATCAAAATAGCATCACCAATCTGCCTACCCTTCCTCCCCTCCAGATAATGCACTTTGAGCCCTAGAATTTAGAAATAGTATCGCCTAGCACCACACTCAACCTATTAGCAAGAAATTTAGCAATGATCTTATACACACTAGTCACTAAACTAATAGGCCTAAAATCACTTTTAATAGATCTATTCCTCTTAGGTCCCAAAGCTATGAAAGTGGAATCAATGCTCTTGCTAAGAATCCCACTAGTATAAAATTCTTTAAGGACCTTTAACAAATCCACCCTAACCACATCCTAACAATCTTGAAAAAAAGGCCAAATTAAACCCATCTAGACGTGGAGCCTTATCCCTCTCCATCCCAAATACAGTTGCCTTCACTTACTCATTCTCAAAAGGTCTTTCCAACCAACTCCATGATCCTTGGAAATGGGATTCCAATCTAAACCCTCAATCATAGGCCAACAAAAATCCTCCTTTGAATAAAGATTGGAAAAAAAAAATTAGCAATATCATTGGCAATCAAACTAGAATTAGAAATAACCTCATCTCCTCCCAAATCCAATTCCCTAATCATGTTTTCTTCATCTTCCCATTAACCAATTTAACTAAATTAGAAAAACAGAAAGATGTCCAAAAAAGTTGTTTGATGAAAACCATGATGTCCAGAAAATCACAAACAAATAGAATGAACATATTCGCAATAAGTTAGGAGATTTGTACAAGCTAAGCAAAGGAAAGGAGGCTCAGATAGTTTGGGCATCTGCAACATAGGTCAAATAGTGCATAAGGGGAAGTGAGCTAGTTACCATTAGTCAAAGTAGAAGGGGTAGGGGGGTAGAGCTAAAAGAACTTGAAATAAGATAGTAAAGATTTAATAGTCCTTCATTTGACTCCCCTTGATGGTGTAAATTGGTGAAAAAGAATTTATGTAGTGGACCCCACCTAGTCAGACTTCAAGCTTGGTTTTTTGTTGTTACTATGTTATTTATAAAAGCAAAAGAATATAACGAATAAATTAGTAAAGTGTAATAAATAAAGACATATTAGAGGCACATGGCATGTGTTGAATAACTAGTAAAAGAAGGATCACTTGCAACTGCAACAATAAAAAATTAAGGTCCAAAACAGGCATATAATTTCAGAAACTTAGGTTGCATAACTAAACCTTGATAAAGTTGTCTTTATAGCTCAAAGCAAATTCAACAGTCCTCTTTGTTGACTATCAACTCAGGAAATGCTCTTGAGCTATGATATCATCTTTTAGTTCCTTCCTAAGAGTGCTATATAATAGTTGCGAGATATCAAGTTGATAAGAAGAGGTTTGGGTCTACTTATCCCTTTTTTTTTTTTTTGTTTGATGAAAACCTTTAAGATAAAATGCATAGGCATGTAAGCATTTTACAAAAACAAAACTAAAATAACTTTAGTAAGCTATTAACTGTCTGTTTGATACAGCATATTATTGAAAATTTGAAAGCTATTTCATTGTGCAAAAGCAAAACAATTCATAGGTTAGCCAACAACTAATGGTTAATGAATTACATTCTAGGATGGAAATTGACTTTGACTTAGAACATTTTATGATGAAAAATGAAGCAATATATAAGGCCGATGTCAAGTTAAATCATTTACCCCTTAAAATGTTGTATTCTAGCTTAGAATTAGTTTCACACTGAAGTCATTTTTGCTCCAAAGCTATACCAAACAGACCTTAAATAAGTAAATGAGCAAGAAACTCACTACACGTAATTACAGTTGTTAGCCTTATCAACCTTTCTCCTTCAAGTTCCTTTAGGAGGTGACATTCCTAAAAGGATCTGGACTAGGAAAGATGTATCTTATAAACACTTAAAGGTGTTTGGTTGTAAAACTTTTGTCCATATTCCTCGGGATGAAAGGACCAAACTTGATGCAAAGACAAAAGAGTGCGTCTTTGTCGGTTATCGTATTGATGAGTTCGGCTACAAACTATGGGATCCAAAGAACAGGAAAGTCTTCCGAAGCAGAGATGCGGTGTTCTTTGAAGATCAAATTATTGACGATTGGGAGAAAGCCAGTAATCCAAAGCATGTCCTCAAGAATCCAATCGAGCTGATTTCAGATTCACTGCCACAACCATAAGAAGAGCATGACGATAACAGGCAAGTTGATGAACCAATAGCTGAAGGTGATCAAGAAGCTCTAACAGTAGAAACCCAAATAAGATCCACCACGGAGCGTCAACCTTCTAGCAGATATTCACCAGATGAGCATGTGTTGCTAAATGAAGGGGGAGAACCAGAATTTTATGAGGATGCCATGTCACATAAGCACAAGACTTAGTGGTTGAAGGCCATGCAAGAAGAGATGAAATCCTTGCATGAGAACCACACTTATGATTTGGTAGAACTACCAAAGGGAATGAAAGCACTCAACAACAAATGGGTGTTTAAATTGGAAAGTGAAGAAGGAAACTCAGAACCAAGGTACAAGGCCTGACTAGTTATGAAAAGTTTTGGTCAAAGAAAAGGCATTAACTTTGAAGAGATTTTCTCGCCAGTGATAAAGATGTCATCTATTTGAGTTGTTCTCAGATTGGTTGCCAACCTGAACTTGGAGATTGAGCAACTTGATGTAAAAACTGCATTTCTCCATGGTGATTTGAAAGAAGAAAACTACGTGAAACAACCTGAAGGATTCGAGGTCAAAGGAAAAGAACAGTTGGTGTGTAAATTGAGAAAGGGTTTGTATGGCCTCAAACAGGCACCAAGACAATGGTACAAGAAGTTCGATTCCTTCATGATGGAGCACGGGTATAGCAAGTTCACAACTGATCACTGTGTTTTTATTAAGAAATTTTCTAGTAATGATTTCATTATTCTCATGCTTTATGTGGATGATATGCTGATTGTTGGTCGTGATACTAAGAAGATAGAAAAATTAAAGAAAGAACTAAGCAAATCCTTTGCAATTAAGGATTTGGATTCAACAAAACAGATTCTCAGAATGAAGATCTTTCGAGACAGGAAAAATAAAAGGTTGTGGTTATCTCAAGAAAGGTATATTGAGAAGGTGCTAGAATGATTTAATATGAGCAAAGCAAAACCAGTCAGTTGCCCACTTGCAGGACACTCAAGCTTACTTCCAAGCAATATCCTACAAGTGAAAATGACAAAGAAGAAATGAAGAAAGTCCTTGACTCTTCAGCCGTGGGTAGCTTAATGTACACCATGGTATGCACAAAACCTGATATTGCTCGTGCAGTTGGAGTAGTCAGTTGATTCCTTTCTAATCCTGGCAAAAAACATTGGGAAGCCATCAAGTGGATTCTCAGGTATCTTAGAGGTACTTCTCATTTATGTTTATGTTTTGGTCATGACAAACCTGTGTTGGAAGGTTATACAGATGCAAATATGGCCAGTGACATTGATTCCCAAAAGTCTACTTTAGGATACCTGATGACATTTTCAGGGGGAGCAGTGTCATGGCAATCAAAGCTACAAAAATGTGTTGCATTGTCTACTACTGAGGCAGAGTACATCACCATCACTGAAGCAAGCAAAGAGCTTCTATGGATGAAAAAGTTTCTGGAGGAACTTGACCTCAAGCAAGAGAAGTATGTTCTCTATTGTGATAGTCAAAGCACTATTCATCTTAACAAGAATCCAAGTTTCCATTCAAAGTCGAAACATATTGATGTTGGATATCATTGGATTAGTGAGGCGTTGGAGTCAAAGCAGTTAAGTATAGAGAAGATTCATACTGATGACAATGCATCAAACATGATGACTAAGATAATGTCCAAGTCAAAGCTCGAAACTTGTACAACCGCAACAGGTTTGGTGGAACTCTCCGCATGAGTTGGGCAGAGAAGATTTGTTAGGGCCCACCTCATCTAGAAGGCAAGAATATTATTGCTGCAATTCGATGGCCTCACATGGAAGATGGCTGCAATTTGTTTTGTCAAAAAGGGCTGTTGTTTGTTGCAACAACTCCACCTACCTTTCGACAAAGAAGGAAAATTGATTTTTGGAGAGAATTAGGCTGCAGTGATCTCCTCCTATAAAAGGAGTGCGTCCCCTCCATTGTATGCACACAGATAGAGAGTGAGAGTGAAGATATAATTATTAGTGCACTGTGAGTGTGTATTAATGTGAGTGAGTTGAGTGCGTTGTAATCCTCCTCCTCCTTCACTGTATACCCATATATATATATATATATATATATATAGTGAAGTTACTTCTCTCCCGTGGAGGTAGGCAAAATTGGCCGAACCACATAAATATTGTGTGTTATTTGTGTGTGTGTGTGTTATTTAATCTTGAGCAGGATTCATATCCCAACAAAACACTAACCTCCCCTAAGGTTTGCCAAAAAGACAAAGACCTCCCCCTAAGGTTTTTAAAATACCAAAGACCTCCCTTCAAGTTTGAACCTATGGACACCCATACCCATAATGAAATTACAATAAAGCTAATAATTACACATCCAATACATTTAATAATTTCTCAAAAAGTAGACTTATATCATTTTTACATGAAATGTATTAGTTTTAAGTTGATCTATTCAATTTGATTTGTGAGTAGATAATGGTTCAAAATTTTGTTCATCGAATTTCATTGACTATTTGAAATGGTTCAATTTTAATTCACTTTTTTTTCTTGTGAAGTAATACTTTGCCTATGGTTTAAGTATATATTCACATTAATTGTATCATATCCAACCTTACTATGTTTCCATTTCTTCAACCATTTGCAATTTTGTTATTGTCTTCACTTTAATTGCATAAACCCTCAAAAATTATTTTGGCCTTTTAGGTAAAACTCATATGACATTTGCTTGGTGTAAACTTTTTAAAGATATATAAATCAAGTTCACAAAATATTATCTATTCTTAGATATAGAATGACTGCAATAATACTACGATGGAAATTGAATAGAGATGAAAAAAAATTATTTATGCAAAAGTTTGTACTATTTTGTTCAATATAGAATATGATGGAATACATATATTTATGATAAAATTTGAAAATAATTATTTCTTATATATTATAATGAGTCTACTCTTAAGAGTAGACATTTCAGCAACCCAAACGTAAAGGTTTGTTTTGTATTATTTTTTATTTTTTATTTTTTTTCTTTTGAAAAGTGCAAAGCAAGATTACAATGTAATTATTTACTTACTATTTTTCTATCTCTATTGTTAATTTTAGTGCTATCTAAAATCAGATTTTTATGTTTTTAAGTTGTTGCAATCTATGGTTACAATATTTTAATATGTGGAATTAACTTTTCGCGTTTATTTTTGTACAAATTTTTTAACTAAAATAAAATAAAATTACCAAGTGAATTTAAAATAGTATTAAAATAAAAGTATCAATAACATTTATAAAATTTTGGAAAATTTTATGTGAGCTCATTAAATTATGTGTAGATCCTATTGTGTGGGATCCACTGTTTGGTATATTTTCATTGAACGAAAAGGAATAATATGATAATTACACTAGTCTTCCGAGAGGACCTAACTCCTCGTTCTCACTTTCCTTTTCAACAAGTTCTTCTCCCTCATCATATTTCTTTTCATCTCAAGTGGAATCATTCCCAAGTTGGGAAAAATTTCATCTAAATGACCTCTGTGATGAACCCTTTTTTTTTTCCATTTTAACTGAGCTGTACATTACAACACCATACATTTTTTTATGCTCACCCCTATAAAGACAAATTGGTAGCTAGTTCCCAAATGAATTAGGTATAGTAGTTGGAATGAATCTTATAATCCAAACCAAATTCAAGACAATAAATAAAAAATGTATTTTCCTATTTCGAATCTGTCCTACCCTGAGTACTGCTACGTTTAACCGAAACTCACCTCAAATCTTCTGCAAATATAAATAAATAAATAAATCAATATATGCATATGCATATGTGCAAACATGTGCATGTGTACATATAAATATAGCATTTTTATTCAGTTGTTCATATCTTTTAAATGCATTATTTTTACTTAATTTTATATAATTCAACTAAAAAGGTTATGATTCATCTATATTACGTTAAAATAAGATGAGCTATTTTTTAATAATATAAAGACATTTTTGTGTTTCTTTTCTTTTTTTATAGTTGGCAAGATTGAGATTTGGATTTCCAATGAAAGGTGAAGCCCCAAATGAAGCAGGGATAGCTATACAAATAATCGTCCAAGGTGAGTTGGGTTGATAGGTGGAGCCGATTATTCTTAACACAACCATACTATATGTCTCAGACTCGTGATGACCTGAGCCCAAGTAACAAGGCACCAGTAAATGCAGGTGTATGGGTCTACATGACAAGACATGAATGGGCCTGCACCCATTGGTGTCTTGCCATGCAGGCCTATGTCATGACAGGCCCGAGACATCTGCATTTTCCTTCTAGGACGAATTCGAGTTTTGCTCCTTTCAGTTCTTACTGCCAGTGCCATTTGACGCTCTCTAGAAGTATCAGAGGGAGCCTGAAAGACCATTATAAGAAGAAGAATATGCCATTGAATCTTTGAACACACAATTGTACTGCTGAGCATGGAAGACACAGGAGAGGGAAGGCACCAAAACTTGTTATGCGTGTGCATCTTCAATTTAATTCAATTCATTTGTGTTTCTTTTCTTTTGTCCTAAAGTCATATAATTTTTTTTGTTTATTTCAATAAATTTTTTTTTCTATTGCTATTTGAAAACACTTAATAAATGTGTCTCATACAACAAGACATCATGATTATTTCTTGCTAAAATATACAACAGACAACAATATCAATGTTTTGAGGTAATTATTTATCAACTTTTGCTTGAATGTTGAATAGCATTGAACTAAAAATGTATATATTGGTGACAACAATTAAACATATATATATACACACATACATATGACATTTTTTTTTATCCAAATAATCTTATGCTGTCCTATATCGAAACTGTTAGTATATGTGACTTACTCTTATTAGGTTAACTTGTTTGTTTGGAAGAAATTGTTAAGATGGACCGAAGAGAGAGAGAGAGAGAGAGTGTTCAAAGGCCGCATATGCAGGTTATTTTATTAAAAAAATTATAAGATTTTTTTTATTACACATACAAAGAAAAATATTCTAGCAATCTTGACTTACACAGCCTCTTGTAGCCTCAAGTTCCTATTGAAGTCGATATTCTGAAAGATTTTACTTTTAATCTTTAATGAACGCCTCAGAAACCAAAGCTTTTTCTTTCTTGCAATTGAAAAAGTTCTGGTTTCAATGTCTATTTTAATACGACCAACCTCCCATACAGCGTCCCACACGCTAAGAATGTCCTTCCTAACCCTTCCTTAGTTATTTGTTGTTTTTTCTTTGCTTTATTGTATATGTATGACACATAATCAACATAATAATTCATATATAATGAACTTCATTTAGTAATTAAGTTTCAAACCTCTGTCATAAGAAATGACTCAAATGACAGTGAATATTCAACAGCCATACTAATTCAATATAATAATTGTGGATGAATACTTAAAACAATTTTTATATTTTTTAATAAGGGTCTCGATTATCCAATTGAAATCAGAGTTCAGAATTGATTTTAAAATACTTTTTTTCTTGGGCCTAGCCAAGAAGCACCTCTCTCTCTCTCTCTCTCTCAATACAATATAAAATTATATTTTGTTTAAATCCACACAAATTCAAATGTAATCTAAGTGTGGCATAGATGGTCTAGACCCACACTTGGACCATGAACCTCAAAAGTGGGTTGAATCTAGTAGAGTTCATCTAAGGGGTTTTGGGTCACATAATCAAACTTTAATTTATCAAATAAACTATGTTTTCAAATATTTTTAGCCTATGCTAAAAATATGCAACACCCAATGCACAAGATTTTCACGCTATGGACGATCTAAAAAGGCAAGATATACATAATTTTACCTTCATACTTGAAAGAAATTATTTTCAAGATTTAAAGTTTTTACCATGGTGTTTTTGAAGGTAGCATCCTTATCGTTGAGTCAAGCTCCAAGTCTTTTCTTTGGACAAAGTACAGTAGCTACTTTATCATTATTGTCCCATACTTCTCAAAGAAAAAAAGGCACAAGGATGATCAGCTTCTTGCTTGCTTTGCAGAATACAGGTTGCAGCTTAAGATAGAAAATAAATAAAAGGCATAGGGCACATGAGAGCTGGCTTTCCTCCCTCATGCTTCAATTCATTCCCTTCATAATCATTTCAATAAAACTTTTCCCAATATACCATTAGGGGTGAAAAGATATCAACCTCCAGTTGAATTTAGGAACAAAAAAAAAAAAATATGCCTGAATTTTTTTAAAAAATCTCACAAACCTGTTTAATGTTTAGTAAACAATATGAAACTCTTTTAAGATTTCAAAAATTTTACAAATCCAGTTAACATTTGATTTTTTGAAACACTTACACCCATCTCTATACTTGTGGCTTTGTCAATTGTTAAATATAAAAAAAGTTCTGTAATGCAAATTTTATGAGACGTCTGTAAAATTTATGAGAATTTTAGCTTTTAAAATTCTCAAATTCTTCTATTTGATGAAATAACTTTTAACTTCCAAACCCACTTTAAAAAGTTAGGGACTTGTTTGGTATCATTTCTAATTTTAGTTTTCTATTTTCATCTCAACACAGTGAAAGAAACAGATTGTAACAACATTTTTCTTACGTTGCTAGTTTTCTATTTTTTTTCTCAATTTTTGTTTCTTAAAAAATTGTAAATAAATTGGCATGATGTTACTTATTATTTTATCATACAAATTAACTTTTGTAGATTAAATCATTCATTAATTTTAATAATAATTAAAATAAAATGACCTTTTGAAATTAAACATTAATTAAAATCAAATATCCATATATTTATTAAAAATTTTAAAAAAAATTAAATTTTTTTAAAAATATTTTTACAATTTTTCAATTGTCAAGTACAATAATTTTTTCTTGTATCACTAAAAAGTGAGTTTTGAAATCAGAAAATTAAGGAAAATAATTATAATAATTTTAATTTTTATTCGCAATGTTTTTCAAATTGAATGCTTTTGTATTTTTATTATTTTACATATTTTTCATTATTATTTAATTCAAGGACAAAAATGAGCATCTGCACAATTTTCAGCAAATACAAGGCCATCAGAGAAAAAGGTTGTAGATGAAGATACCACTCACCAGGTCAGTAATGAACAACACAGATTTTTCCTTGCTCTGCTTACCTATCAGGAAAAGAAGGTGAGTGAGCAGAAAGATTAAAAAAAAATCAGCAACCAAAGTCATATTAAACTTCAAATGAATAATGAAAACTAAGTAGGGAACTGATAATGTGGTTTTTAAGATAGTCTAGAATTAGAATCTGTCTTTCAAACACTTTGCATATTTATTGTTTCAATAAATAAATTAAGCAATAGCTAACCCAAAAATCTCATTATGAGAACTCATCTACCTTTAAAAGATGACCCATCCATGTCTCTTCAAATCACAATAAAAATAAAATGATATAAAAGGCAATAGCTAGTCATGTTTGTGCATTACAGAGACTACATTATGTGTATCTCATAAAACTAAGCAATGAATAACTCAAAGTTCACATTATTGGCTTATATTCAATCTTAAAGAATGACTCGCACTAGACCACCTTTCACATTGTGTATTACAGAAAACCAGTAGTGCTAAGTCTATATTTTAAAAATAGATGCAATTGGAGGGGCAATAGAAAGCTAGAGAAGAATGGGTCAATGCCCCACCACCTTCTTTCTCTTTTTCTTTTCTTTAAGTAGTTCATTAACATGCACTTTCTGCCTGCAAACATGCATGGTGACTGGAAATGTTATCCAGAAAATAAAGAAACAAATCATAAAATAAGCACAAGTTAGATTTCACAAAAACAACAACAACAACAAAACCAAGCCTTAGTCCCACTAAGTGGGGTCGGCTATATGAATCATTTTCCGCCAATTTATGCGATCATGGACCATTTCTTTTGATAGATTCAAGGATATTAAATCCTTACTCACTATCTCCTCCCAAGTTATTTTAGGTCTACCCCTACCCCTTCTACTGCCCCCCACAGTAACTACGTCACTCTTCCTCACAGGTGCACTATAAGGCCTATGTTACAAGTGTCCATACCATCTGAGTCATCCCTCCTTTATCTTATCTTCTATAGGAGCTACACCTAACTTACCACGAATATGTTCATTCCTTAATTTATCTTTCAATGTTATACCACTCATCCATCTAAGCATCCTCATCTCGGCAACTTTTACTTTTTTGATATTATGTTTCTTCGTCGCCTAACATTCTGATCCATATAGCATAACTGGTCTTACAACTGTCTTATAAAACTTCCCTTTCAATTTTAAGGGTATTCTACGATCACATAGAACACTTGAAGCACTTCTCCATTTTACCCAACCTGCTTTAATTCTATGCATTACATCATCTACAATTTCTCCTTCAGCCTGCATAATAGATCCAAGGTATCGAAATCTACAAGTGCTATTTATTTCTTCATCATCAAGTTTAACTTTGTCTCCAATATTCCTCCTATCATTACTAAAATTACATTTAATATATTCTGTTTTATTTCTACTTATCTTAAAGCCTCTAGATTCCAAAGTTTCTCTCCATAATTCTAACTCAACCTCTACTCCATCCCTACTTTCATCAATTAATACAATATCATCTGCAAACAACATACACCATGGAACCTCCTTTTGAATACTCTTAGTCAATTGGTCAATCACTAAAGCAAAAAGATAAGGACTCAAAGCAGATCCTTGATGTACACCTATGGTAATTGGAAATTCTTTAGTTTCTCCATCTATAGTCTTTACACTAGTCATTACTCCATTATACATATCCTTAATGACATCGGTATACCTACAACATACACCCTTTTTTTCTAAAACCCACCATAGAACTTCCCTAGGTATCCTATTATATGCTTTCTCAAGGTCAATAAATATCATATGCAAGTCCCCCTCTTCTTTTCCCTAAACTTTTCCATTAATCTTCTTAAAAGATAAATAGCTTCTGTGGTAGATCTCCCAGGCATAAAACCAAATTGATTTTTTAGAGATCTTCGTTTCTAACCTTAATCTTTGTTCAACTACTCTTTCCTATAGCTTCATCGTATGACTCATAAGTTTAATTCCAGATAGTTATTACAATTTTGAATATCTCCTCTATTTTTGTATATAGGTATTAAAGTACTTTTCCTCCATTCATCTGGCATTTTCTTAATTTTTACAATTGTATTAAATAAATTAGTTAACCATATAATTCCGTTATCACCCAAGCATTTCCAAACTTCAATTGGGATGTTATCTGGTCCCATAACTTTCCTATTTTTCATCTTTTTTAGTGCAAACTTAACTTCGTTAACTCTAATTTTGCGAATAAATCTTATATTTTTAGTCTTTTCCTCATTTGACAATTCTAAATTTAAGCCTTCTATTTGGTTTTCGTTAAACAACTTACTAAAGTAACTTCGCCATCTTTCTTTAATATCTTTGTCCTTAACCAAGACACTATCATCCTCACTTTTTATATATTTTACATTTCCTAAGTCCTTGTTCTTCCTTTCTCTAACTTTAGCAAGTTTAAATATATCTCTTTCCCCTTCTTTTGTACCTAATCTATCATACAAACTATTAAATGATCTATATTTAGCTTCACTAACGGCCCTTTTTGCATCTTTTCTTGCCTCCTTATATTTTTCAAAGTTATCTCTGTCTCTACATTTTTGCCACGTTTTATACCAAATTCGTCTTTATAATTTTTTGTACATCTTTATCCCACCACCAACTTTCTTTGCTATTTGAGAATCTTCCCCTTGATTCACCTAAAATCTCTTTTGCTATCTTTTTAATAGAGCTAGCTAATCTATTTCAAAGAGTATTTGAATCTATCCCATCCTTTAAGGTCAAATCCCCATCTTTGATCATTTTATCTTTAAATTTTATTATATTTTCTCCTTTTAGGTTCCACCATCTAGTTCTCCTACACTGGTTTATTTTATCATTTTTCTTTCATTTTTTAATGCATATATCTAACACTAAGACTCTATGTTGTGTGGTTAGACTTTCACCTGGAATAATTTTACAATCCTTGCATGATAAACGATCTACCCTCCTAGTTAAAAAAAATCTATTTGACTTCTATTTTGTCCACTTTTAAAGGTTATTAAGTGTTCTTCTCTCTTCTTAAAGCAAGTATTCATTATACTAAAATCATATGACATAGCAAAGTCTAAAATCATCTCCCCAGACTCATTTTTATCTTCATGTTCATATCATCTATGTATCCTCTCACAATTTTTATTATCTCTTCCAACGTGTCCATTCAGATCTCCTCCTATAAATATTTTCTCAGTCTCTGGTATGCCTTGTATAATACTATCCATATCTTCCCAAAATTGTCTCTTAAGATTTTCTGCTAAGTCAACTTGAGGAGCATAAGCACTGATGATATTTATTATCTCTTGTCCTAATACCATCTTGATTTTTATAATTCTATCCTTTACTCTAGTTACATCCACAACGCTATCTTTAAGCTTTTGTCTACAATAATGCCTACTCCATTCTTATGTTTTTCTTTTCCAGTGTACCAAAGTTTAAATCCTGATTTATCGATTTCTCTAGCTTTCTCCCCCGCCCACTTAGTTTCTTGAAAGCAAATTATATTAATTCTTCTTCTAATCATGGTATCCACAATTTCCATGTTTTTACCCATAAGTGTCCCTATGTTCCAAGTTGCTAATCTAATCTTAGTTTCCTGAACTAACGTCATTACCTGCCCACGTCCAGAATGATGCAGGAACCCTCGCATATTTGACACCATACCAGGGCGCCGACACGGCACGTCGCTTCAGGGTGACAACCTAGCCCATCCTCGCCCACTTTTCGCTACACCCGGGTGGTTCAAGTGCAAAGCGTCACTCGTAGGGGACGCCCCAGCAAATATTCGGTAAAGATTCATATCATAATGATCTGACAAATTTTATGCTCGCTGTCAGCTACCAAACGCAACACTCCTCCTTAACCCGGGCTTGGGACCGACTGTGTGTGAAAAAATTAGCATATTAAGTGCATCACAGGCAGAGTTAGTTAGATTTCACAAACAAGATTTTTAATCCTCATTTTACTTTGCCAAGAATAAACAACACGATTTAAGTTTGTAGAACTGTACAGATACAACATGCACAAACAAAAATAGCTCATAATCATCATCAGCACATCAGCTATAGTAAACCCAAAAAAAAAAAGAAAATGGGATCACCAACCTCAGAGAACTCTACACTCTCCCTTGTTTTGCTTGCCATGTTCATGCTATTGGTTTCTTTACCCAAAACTGTTTTTGCTTATACTGAGGAAGCAGAAGCTCTCCTCAAATGGAAAGCCACCCTTCAAACTCAGACCCAGGAATCTCCTCTATCTTCATGGATCTCTCTTCCCAGTAATGCCACCAATTCTTCTGCTACCAGCAACAAAACAACCTCATGCAGGACTTGGGTAGGAATTTATTGTGACCACTCCGAAAGCATCACCAAAATAAACCTTGCAAGTTCAGGCTTGAAAGGTACGCTCCATGGCTTTATGTTCTTGTCTTTCTCCAACCTTGTCTATATTGATCTTGGCGTGAATAATTTCTTTGGTACCATTCCACCACAAATCAGTTTCCTCTCCAAGCTCAAATACCTCGATCTGTCCAACAATGAATTTTCAGGTGAAATCCCTCCAGAAATCAGCATGCTAACAAACCTTGAGGTCCTAAACCTGGGGGAAAATAAATTAAACGGCTTGATTCCTCGAGAAATAACTAGGCTAAAATTTCTTAATGGTCTCTATTTGTACTCCAACAATCTCAGGGTTTCCATTCCTGCACCTATGTTGAATGGTTTAAGAAACTTGGCTCATTTATATCTATATAACAACCAACTCTTGGGTTCCATTCCTCCAGAAATAGGCAATCTTTCCAATCTTGTTGAGCTATATCTAGATAACAACTATCTCACAGGTCACATCCCTTCAACACTGGGAAAAATGAAAAAGCTGACCGTGTTATACTTGTCAAACAATAAACTAAATGGTTCCATACCACCTGAAATAGGAAACTTACATTTTCTTATCCAACTAATCTTGGATACAAACAATCTTTCGGGTCCCATACCTGCATCAATAGGTGATCTGAGATCCTTGACCCATCTAAGTCTCCACTCTAATACACTTTCTGGTTCCGTTCCTAAAGAAATGGGTAATTTGAAGTCTCTTGTCGATCTGGGGTTGGGCAACAATGAGCTCAATGGTTCTATACCCACTTCATTCAGTAATTTGAGCAACTTGATATATCTACACCTCCGGGAAAACCAACTTTCCGGTTCCATTCCTCAAGAAATTGGGAATTTCACAAAGTTGGCTCTACTGCAACTGGATACAAACCACCTCACTGGCTATTTGCCCCAACATATTTGCCAAGGTGGGTCGCTTCAGAACTTTACAGTGTTTAACAACCACCTCAAAGGTCCTATTCCCAAAAGCTTCAGAAACTGTACAAGCCTATACAGAACTTGGTTTAACGGGAACCAACTAACTGGAAATATATCTGAAATTTTTGGTGTGTATCCTGACTTGAACTATGTGGATCTAAGCAACAATAAATTATATGGAGAAATGACAAATGACTGGGTAAGATGCCAACATTTGCAAGGGCTCCGCATGGCAGGAAATAATATTACTGGCAGAATACCATCGGACTGGGGAAAATCATCACAACTACGTGTACTGGATCTTTCTTCAAATCATTTAGCTGGGGAGATTCCAAAAAGACTTGGGAAGTTGAGTTATTTGTCAGAACTTTATTTGAGCAATAATCAGCTTTCTGGAATTATACCTTCAGAACTAGGATCACTTTCCAACCTCCAGAAACTTGACCTCTCGACAAACAAATTGAGTGGTTCAATACCAGCAAATCTTGGGAAATGCTTGGAGCTGATTTCTTTGAATTTGAGCAACAACAGATTGAGCCAAAGAATACCATTACAGATTGCTGAGCTAGCTCACCTGCAGATCGTATTGGATTTGAGTCGCAACTCACTGACAGGGGAGATTCCATCAGAAATAAAAAACCTGCAGACCTTAGTGAAGCTGAATCTCTCCCACAATAACCTCTCCGGTTTCATTCCAGCGGCTTTTGAAGAAATGCCTGGCCTGTTGTACATTGACATATCATACAATGAGTTACGGGTCCAATTCCCAATAGCAAAGCCTTCAAAGATGCACCCTTCAATGCAGTACAAGGGAATAGAGATTTGTGCGGCAATATGAGAGGCCTGCAACCTTGCAATTCTCATGTCAAACATCAAAAGGCCACCAAAAGAGTCCACAAAATTATGTTATTGGTCATACTTCCTTCTTTGGGAGCAATTTTACTTCTAGTTGCATTCATTGCAAGCAATTCCATTTTTCAAAAAAGAGAAAGCAATATGGCTCAATCAAAACAGGAACTGAAATGCACAGTGAAGTTATGGGAATTGGACTAGCTTTTGATGGAAAAGTGATGTATGAGGAAATAATTAAAGCAACCAATAACTTTAATGCTACACATTGTATTGGAGAAGGAAGGCATGGAAATGTGTATATAGCAAAGCTTCCTTCAAATAATATAGTAGCTGTGAAGAAACTTCACACACCCAATCCCAGTGAAATAGAAGATCAAAAAAGCTTTCAAAATGAGATACAAGCTTTAATAGAAATACGACACCGGAATATTGTGAAGCTTTATAGTTTTTGTTCACAAGCACGGCATATGTTATTGGTTTATGAGTATGTTGAGAGGGGAAGCCTAGCCAAAATCCTGAGCATGAAGGAAGAAGCAAAAGAATTGGATTGGACAAAGAGGGTGAATATCATTAAAGGAGTGGCATTTGCTCTGTCATACATGCACCATGACTGCTCCTCGCCTATTGTTCATCGAGACATATCAAGCAAGAATGTTTTGCTGGATTCTGAAAATGAGCCTCATGTTTCTGACTTTGGCACTGCTAAATTTCTAAAGCCAGACTCATCCAATTGGACTGCAGTGGCAGGCACATATGGATACATGGCACCAGGTAAAATCATCATAAAAGCACCATACATGATTGATATCAAAATAAATAGAACATGAATATATGATGCCTTCCTTTATCTTTGCAGAGCTTGCATACACAATGATGGTGACTGAAAAATGTGATGTTTATAGCTTTGGAGTTTTAGTGCTGGAAGTGATCAAAGGAGAGCACCCAGGCGACTTGGTTTCCTCAATATCATTGTCTTCATCACTTAGCGAGAACATGCTATTAAAGGAAGTGTTGGACCAACGCCTTTCAACCCCCCATGCTTCAAGTTAAGGAGGATTTAGTATCAATCATAAAGTTAGCAATTCAATGCTTAAACAAAAATCCACAATTTAGGCCAACCATGCACAATGCTTCTCAAATCTTATCAACTCTATTGTCATCCTTTTAGGGTAAATTTACACAATCATGGTTGGACAATCTGTGAACTACAGCTTCCCAAATGCTCACACACGTGCGCACGCATTTATGTGTTGGTAAATGCACTTTCCATATGTATCATGTATCTATGTCTATGCGGTTTTAAAATTTCAAAGTTGTGAAGCCAAAATCAAACTCTCTTCAAGAATGCTACCCCTTCTTCACATCTATATGTTGTTTGACTTGTTCCTCAAATATAGCTGTTGCACTATATGACTCATAAGTCTTAAAATTATTACTCATAGAAATGAAGACACACAGGACAATATAAAAGAAGGATCACTTGCAACTGCAACAAAATAAAAAATTAAGGTCCAAAACAGGCATATAATTTCAGAAACTTAGGTTGCAAAACTAAACCTTGATAAAGTTGCCTTTATAGCTCAAAGCAAATTCAACAGTCCTTTTTCTTGACTCTCAACTCAGGAAATGCTCTTGAGCTATTTAGATATCATCTTTTAGTTCCTTCCTAAGAGTGCTATATAATAGTTGTGAGATATCAGGTTGATAAGAAGAGGTTTGGGTCTACTTATCCCTCTTTTTTTTTCTTTGATGAAAACCTTTAAGATAAAATGCATAGGCATGTAAGCATTTTAAAAAAACAAAACAAAAAATAGCTTTAGTAAGCTATTAACTGTCTGTTTGAGACGGCATATTATTGAAAATTTGAAAGCTATTTCATTGGGCAAAAGCAAAACAATTCATAGGTTAGCCAACAACTACTGGTTAATGAATTACATTCTAGGTTGGAAATTGACTTTGACTCAGAACATTTTATGATGAAAAATGAAGCAATATATAAGGCTGATGTCAAGTTAAATCATTTACCCCTTAAAATGTTGTATTCTAGGCTTCTAGCTTAGAATTAGGTCCACACAGAAGTCATTCGTGCTCCAAAGCTACCCCAAACAAACCTTAAAATAAGTAAATGAGCAAGAAACTCACTACACGTAATTACATAAACAGCAACGAAAGACATGCTTAGAACACAGAACTGAAACATACAAAGCATATAATATACATAATGGGCCGCAGAAAAATGTGGCCAAACAGAAAAATTAAAGAACAAGGCACGTATTTTTCTGGTTGAAACCCCAGGGAACTCATGGACAACTATGTCTGGCCTTATTGTTGTAAATTAGACAATTCCCTTTGCACTTGAGAGAAAAACAAAAGGCCCTAACAGTTTTTCCAATCCTCTCAGTAAGAAAAAACTTCGAGGGAAAGAAGAGTTGAATAGAAAAAGAAGAACTCACCCTCTGGGTGCCAATAATTGTAGAAGAAGCTCCCAAAAAATCATCTAGCCCCACAACTCTAGTGGTTGGTATATGATTCTGTCAAGCATATTATGGAGATAAGTGTGGTTTACTTTTGGTGGGGACAGATGCAGGCCTTTAGACAGTAGCTAAGTGATAGGGTCAATTTTCAACTTTGTCTGCAACTTTCGCTTTTCTATTTTATTTTGTGGTGTCTGATTGATTGGTACTGTAGTAAATGGGTGGATCAAACAATTATTTAAAAAATCTATTAAAAAAAATTCCCAGGAAATATGGATCATGTTTGTAAAGACCCCCTCGTATATACGTTCTTCCTCAAAGAACCATGCCGGTAGCTAGCTAGTTATAAAAGCGAACAGCTACTGAGCTTAGTTCTCTTAACAATAGCAACTTCTTTGTCATATTTAACAAATTAGTATGGCTCAGATGGCCTCTTTCATCATGTATAGTGTGCTCCTTTCAGTAAAACTGATCCCAGCAGAACCAGCTGTACAGATTGCACAAATTGGTAAGCATGGTGCTCCTTCAGTTTTAGTTGTTGCAGCTACTAGCATGTTCTAACAGCATAAGATTTTAAAAAATCAAGTGGTTAACTTGAGCACCATGCAGATTGTTAGGGGATCTAGGAACAACAATCACACACAAGCAAATATAAACAAGCAAAAATGGAACACCAGATTTAACGTAGTTTGGTCCAATCTGACCTATGTCCAAAGAGCACACCAATCTCACTATAAATTGGGAGAAAAATTACAAGAAGGAGGAGGCGTCGCTCAACTCAATTCTCTCTCACACGCACAATTTCTCTCTCTATTCCTCACACTTCTTCCACTCTATTCTTGCCACACACTTACACACACATATACATCTCCTATATATAGCCCTGAATTGGGGGTGGAGTAATTGGCATAATTTCAACCAAAGTGTGCTGGATTGGTGGAGGTGGCTACCGGTCTCCTCTGGAAATCAATCAATTCAACATAAGCAGCTGGGGGTTGGTGCTGTCGACGTTTCCACCTACTGCAACTCAACAATCTCTCACTTGGAGATGGAGACACCATCTCAACCAATGTATTGATGTGCTCACATTTGTCTTCAAGCATGAAGAACAACTAAAATTGAGCACAACTTCAGCTTCTCTGTAGTCACCACCTTTGTCAACTTAACTGTTGGATTCTTACTACCTAGAATTTTTTCAAGTACTAACACTCCGTCCTCTAATAGATATCTAACAAAGTGATAACGAAGTCCAATGTGTTTGGTTCTTAAATGAAATGCAGAGTTCTTTGTCAGATGTATCGCACTCAGACTATCGCTGTGCAAAACGTTCCTCACCTGCTTTATTCCAAGTTCTGTCAACAAACCTTGAAACCAAATCATCTCTTTGTTGGCTTCTATCACTGCTACGTACTCAGCTTCTATAGTGGATAGGGCAACAATCTTTTGTATCTATGACATCCAACTAACAACTGTTGTGTCAACAGTGAACACATATCCGGTGGTGCTTCTACAGCGATCAACTTCACCAACAAAATCAGCATTTACATACCCTTTAATTTTCAATTTCCTTTGCCGAAACATAAGCACTTATCAATAGTGCCACTTAGGTACCTCAAGATCCACTTCACTACTTCCCAACGAAGCTTCCCTAGATTTGACATGAACCTACTGACGGCTCCCACTGCTTGGCCAATGTCTGGTCTAGTACAAACCATGGCATACATGAGACTTCCAATGGCTGGGACATTAGTACCTTAGCCATGAAGTCCTTCTCTTCATCTGTCTGAGGAGCCTAATCCTTGGAAAGGCAGAAGTGTCCGACCAATGGTGTATTTACTGTTTTGGCGCTGCTCATGTTGAATCTTTGTAAAACACGACTAATGTACTCCGACTGAGATAACTACAACGTTCCCTATTGCTTATCTCTAGAGATCCGATTTCCAAGTATCTACTTCGCTGAACCCAAGTCCTTCATGTCAAACTCCTGACAATTGCTGCTTCAATTTTCTAATATCTTCTATATCTTGTCCAGCGATTAGCATATCATCGACATATAGCAACAAAATGATATAGCTAGACTGATACCTCTTGAAGTAACAACAGTGTTCGTCGTTGCACTTTGAAAATCTTTCTTTTGCATAAAGCAGTCAAATTTTCGGTACCATTGCCTGGGAGCTTGACTACCAACAAGGCCTTGTACCTTTTGGAGCCATCATGCTCCTATTTGATCTTGTATACTCATTTGTTGTGAAGAGCCTTCTTATCTTTAGGCAACTTAGCCAGTTCCCACGTTTTGTTGGAAGTGAGGGACTTCACCTCATCCTTCATCGCAAGCTCCTACTTACTCGAATCTCCCACCTGACATGCTTCATCATAGCATTCGGGCTCTCCTCCATCTGTAAGAAGTAAATAATCCATATACCTTTTATTTGGTACATGGGACCGAGAAGATCTCCTAAGCTCTGGAGTTGGAGTAGGAGGTGGTGGTGCGACGATCTGCTCCACAGGTTCCTCCGCTTGAGGATTCTCGGCGTTTTGTTGTTGTGTCCCGACACCTTCTAGGACATTATCCATGTCTACATAGGTTGTTTCATTCTGAACTGATTTGGTGGGTTCTGTTGTGTGTCTGTCTTTGTACATCACTTTTTCGTTAAATATCACGTCTATACTTCTAATCACCTTCTTGTTTTCATCCTCCCAAATGCAATATCCATATTCATCTTCACCGTGACCGATGAAGGTGCATTTTCGGAACTTTGGATCAAGTTTGTTTCTGAAGGCAACAAACTTTGTCAGCGTCATCCTGATAGCTCTGAGAACTTTTCGATCAAACAACTCCCACTCGCCTTCCTTCATGGATTCTAACTTTCCCATCAATGGTAAGTGCAACTCCATACCAAACAAGTAGTCTTCAATATACATCTTCCGAAAACAGAAATTGGTGTCTTCAAACATCTCGATCTTTGAGCTTTTTTCGTTCAACATCTCGATTCGCCTATCGAGAGATGAAATTAGCTCAAACGGAAAGCACAGTTGCATCCGAAACGGTCAAAAACCGTTGAAGTGGTTCAAGTCGTTTGATAAACGAATCTGAAATGACTCTAAAAACCTGGTCAAACTCCATTAAACTTAACAAAATATTTTCTTCCTTAATGGAATATAGCTGACGTCGTTACTAACGCCATTAGTTGACGCCGTTGGCAATGTGGGGCCCATTTACTGACGTGGAAATGTGGGTCCCCATGCTGACGTGGTAGTGGGACCCAGTGCTAACGTGGCACCTGGCGTGCCAGTGGGTCACAACTACTAATGTGGCAATGGGTCCCGGTGCTACTGACCTGGCAGTTGACTCGGACGCTGACGTTAGGTTTTCTTCAACCTTCAACTTTCGTCGTGAGCTCGTTGGCCCGTGGGGGCGCGTAAGGCTACACGCCGACTACTGGGAGGCACATGGAAACAACGGTGAGGTGTCGTCGGTACGGGTTGGCCCGTTCGGGCTTATGGGACCTCCATTCGAACTTTGGTTTGCACCGTTGGCTACGTCTTGTCGAGAGGAACACGATGGTGGCCTCAAAACTCAGTTTTGAGATACTGGGCAAAGGCTCCAATCTGGTAATTTTGCTCCGTTCTAGCGATTTTGCTCCGTTCTGGCGATTTTGCTCGAATCTAGCTCTGATACCAATTGTTAGGTGATCTAGGAACAACAATCACACACAAGCAAATATAAACAAGCAAAAATGGAACACCAGATTTAATGTGGTTCGGTCCAATCTGACCTACGTCCACAGAACACACCAATCTCACTATAAACTGAGAGAAGAATTACAAGGAGGAGGAGGCACCATTCAACTCAACTCTCTCACACACAATTTCTCTCTCTGTTCCTCACACTTCTTCCACTCTATTCTTGCCACACACTTACACAAACATATACATCTCCTATATATAGCCATGGATTGGGGGTGGAATAGTTGGCATAATTTCAACCAAGGTGTGCTGGGTTGGTGGAGGTGGCTTCCGGTCTCCTCTGGAAATCAATCAATTCAATAGAAGCAGTTGGGGGTTGGTGCTGCCGACGTCTCCACCTACTGCAGCTCAACACATATCTCCTCATTCAGGATTTTTTACATGTTGAACAAGGGAGCAAGTCATTAAACTATTTATTAAATTCTTTACTTTGTTAAAACTCTGTTTCATCTTCTATAATATCTAGTTCAATTTTGGACAATTGGCAAGAACTGAAAAATATAAACATAAATAAGAGTATTTTGCATGTGAGTACGGCCATGTTTGTCTGTGTGATAATTTGAAGTAATTTGCATGCTAATTTTCAACTTAAATTGTATTATGCTACAATTAATAGTTTGTGGTATTCTTTATGTTTGTTGAGAAGAGACTAGCAAGCAGCTCAACGAAGGAAGTCCAATTAAGCCTAGCCTAGTGCCACCCCACTATCAGGGTGCGGTCAGACCACGATGTAGGAAGCCGCATTGTCCTCCAGCACATCCTCAAACTAAAAAATATAATAATATGAATTAATGGAACTAGTGGTAGCGACATCTACATAGTTTTTATTGGAGTATGCAACTACATCATATCAAATAAAGCAAGCACCTTATGGTATCTTTTTCTTTGAGGTTGGTCCTTTCAGTGTGCGTTTGTGGGTTTGGTCTCTCTTCTTGCCATTTTCTCTTATTGCCATTTTCTCTTATTCGCTATAAATCAATTAGTTTCTTTTTTCCTTTTCTTCTGGGATGACAGTGGCTTGTCATTTTTGCTAATTGTTTATCTTTGGTTTTCATGTCATTTTTGCTAATTGTTTATCTTTAGTTTTCCAATTATTCAAATGGAATGATCTTAGCTTGTAACTGCTGCTTTGCACTTTAAATTACTATTTCGCTTCTGGATCACAACATCATTCCAAAGGAGAAATCCTTGGTACACACCATATTCTTCTGGAGTAGAAAATTTTCCCAAGCCTTATCTGCTCATAACTAGCACATAAATATCTTGGTAAAATGGAAGAGTTGATGATACATTGCAACAACAACGGACCAAGTATTAAGTCCCACTAGGTGGGATCAGTTATATAAATTCTGTTGTACCAATTTACACGATCATGGCAATTTCCTCCAAAATTTTAAGGGCTAGTAAATCTTTACTCACTATATCTGATTCCAAGTTTTTAATTGTCTACCCCCCCCCCCCCCCCCACCCTTCTACAGCCACTAAGAGATGGAAGAGCTGATGATGATACAAGAAAATATTAGACATCCACAACCAACCCTTAACTGCTATAACTAACACATAAATATCTCATGATTAACCCGTTAGTACCCATAACTCTTTTTTTTCGGTCCAATATTTTATTTTTTGAATATTTTCGTTGAATAATAGAATTAATGACAATATAAGAAAAATATTAGATATCCCACGACTAACCCTTAACTGCTTATTATAACTACGACATTAATATATCATCACAAACTCATCATAACTAACCTATAACTAGCTATAATTTTTCCTTCTTTCTTTTTTTGGGACTACCAACTTTTTAAAATCTTAAAATAGCCCTATATAAATTGAGTGTTTTAAAAGGCCAAGGGGTAAGGCGAGGCATATTAGCCTTTAAGAGGCGAGATGTGAGCCTTTTGAGACTTTCTTTTTACAATTAAAAATATGTAAATAAATTACATATATTTTTTTACAATAAATGAAAATTTTAAGAAAATTACAAACAAAATAAATAAAAATTCAAATATCCCTTGTAAATTACTTGTTGGCATTCAAAAAAAATGCTAACTTGATTTTATTATGTGAACCATGCCAACAGATGGCTACTTACAAAGTTCAAATTATTTTTAAGATCTAAGATGCAACTCTCGATTATTTGAAAAGGTTGAGATTCAGAAGTTTTAAAAATCAACTCATATTATGACATTCCTTACATATAGACATGTAGTTGAAATTTTCTAAACAAATCTAACTTGAAATTCACACACGCATAAGCCTCAACCAAAAGGGTGCAAAAGATGTGCTTTTTGTATTAATACGTAAGTCTCAGTGCATAATGCGTTGGCCTTTTTGGTATTTTAGACTAAGCCTTGAGGCATTTTAGACATACCCCTTCTTGAGGCGAGCCTGATTTAAGCCTTTCTACTCCTAAGGATAGAATGAAATAAGATAAAAATATAACAAAATTTGTATGGGGATTAATACTTAAGAAAAAAAAAATCACTTATAAAAAAGTTTATGTGATTCCATTGAACATAATAAGATAGGAATAAACATTTCTGAAATTTGAAAATATCCATTGCTTATTTGTTCAATGTTTTGAATTAATGAAAATTTTTTATTATCATTTCTTTTATAATCACAATATATCTTCTTCCTATCAAATCCTTACATTATAATTGTTATTAACACTCTCGTTTTATAATTACAATACATCTTCTTATTAAGTGAAATCATAAGTTAAATCCTATACTATAAAACAAACTCTATTTTAGTCCTTATACTTTTAGTCAGTAAAATTAAGGGCTTATACTTACTAATTTCATGCAATATCTTTTGTCACCCTAATCAAATCAAAAATGGCAAAAGACACTAACCTCTCTTGAGGTTTCAAAAATTTTAGAAACTTCTCATAAGGTTTAAAGAATTTCAGGGACCTCCTCTAAGGTTTATCAAAGAAGACATAAACCTCCCCTTATATTTTACAAAATAAGGTAAGGTTTGTGACACTTTTGAAACCTACGGAGAGGTCAACGGAATTTTTAAAACCTCAAGAGAGGTACCTATTTGTTTACCAATCCTCAGGGAAAATGAATATCTTTTATCCTATCAAAAAATATTAATAAATCTCTCATACATACATAAAATGATGAATTAGCATTACACTCATCATTATTTGTTAGAAGTCTGGCACTTAAAAAAGAAATGTCAAGAAGTTCTATGCATGAAGTGATTGTGGCTTCAAGCACATAATTAGTTCTATAATTTAAAACTAACATGTATACTTTTTTTCTTTCTTAACCAATAATACCCTAATGGAACAACTAATCCATAAAGCATAAGGACTTTCTCTTAATTTCTACCCTCCATTCTGTAACCATTAAATTAGTTTAAATGATAGTTTTAATTGAATTAAATTAATACTGATAAGTCCTTAATTGAACTAATTCAAAGTATAATGACTAAAATAGATTTCAGTTAATAGTCCAAGAACTAACTAATTAATTCACTCTCATTATGTTGCTACATTCTACAAAGCAAACGAAACCCTAGCTCAAAAATCCAAACAACACCAAAATTTCCTCACGCCCGAGACTGCGAGGCAATCTGTATACAAAAAAGCTATCAAACAGCAAATTTTAAAGAGAAAGGGCGCATATCTGGTTCGTGAATCGGGCAGGATCCCTTTGCACTTGAGAATTTAGAGGACGAAGGCGATGATGATAGTTTTGTTCTTTCTTGAAGTGATAAAGATCTCAATAGAAGGGAAGACCCCACCTCTATCTCCAATAGTAGAAAAGCTCCACTAACTGTAATGGAGAAAAAGAAAAGAAAAGAAAGCCCTAGCTAGAGATCTGAAAACTCTGAATCGGAAAGCTGCAATTTGAATTCGTCTCTTGTGATGCGGATGGAGCTGCAGCTTGCCTTTGGGGTGTTTCTTCCAATGGAGCGGGCAAGAAAATTCGAAAAATCAAACCACATGAACCAAAATGCTAAATAATTATTTTTTCAATTAAAATTTTTTAATATTTTTAACTAAGTCATGAATTGGTTTATCTCAGACTCACGTTTAATTGAATCTGATCAATATATCATAAATATATAAAAATATATAAACACCCTTGATTCAGAATTATTTTTATTTTAATTATTTTATTAGTAATTTATCTTTTGTTATAGCTCATAATTGATAAATTGTAATTTATTTTTGAAATATATTTTTTATAATTATTTACTGCAATGTTTAAGTTAATTAGGTCAATTTGTTATATAATGTTGCACTAAATATGGTTAACTAAATTTTGATTAGCCACTGGAAGAAATAGTAAGACATGCATTCATTCAATCTTCAATAAATTTAAAATATTGAAATAATTACACATTAAGCTAGTTTTAAATTAAACATACATATAAAAATAAATATGAAATACATTATATAATATTTGGAAGTTTGAATTTCAGACCTTATATTTGATTTTATGTTGATTTGGATAAAATTTAATTTAGTGTTATACACCATTTTGTCCAAATTGGCAAAAACATCAAATCAAATGCCTAAAATTTATGCTCCAAAAAGGAGGGTCACTACATTATGAGAAATGATGAATGACACATGGTAGCAGGCTCACGTGCCAAGAGCTAGATAAATGAAAATCAATACTATTAACAAATGGGTCCATGATGATTTAGCCCCGTGTTATTGTGCATTACTCCACCATTTTATTTTTTATGTTTTTCGTATAAATTTTTTTTACATAATTGTAGTGACCCGAAAATTATATTGTTATAAATAAATATTCTATGATACCAAACTATAATGACTTGAACCCGATGGGATAACGGGTATTCCTATCATAACTAATCTAATCCAAACAACGAAAACATATATGTAACGACCTGCCTATTTTATCGTAAATTATTTTTTTCATGATAACATTTAATATAATAATTCTGATAAAACATCATCAACCTGGACCCATGGGTACCAGGGATATACCTGAAATACAATTATGATACCTAAGCAACGAGAAACATAAATTACATACATACCATCCAACAGTTACAATACCAGAATACTACAAATTTGTCAAGTATATATATATATACATCCCAAAAAAACCAAAAATGTAAACTAGGATCATATTCCAAAAACCATCTGACCCTAACTTAGAAACTCACCCTCCTATCAGGGTAGTATAGACTGCCTCTACTGACGCGGATCTTGGTCCACTTGTCTAGTTGGATTCCTTGAAATGTTTTGTAAGCTGGAGTGAGACACCTCTCAGTAAGGGAAATAAAATAATATCAGTGTGTGGGAACATGAGTATTTCCGTATTATAAATGTAATAGTACATAAATCATATTTAGTAAAACTATCTGTATCATATATGAGAGAAACATAATTTATCATAACATAGTATATTATACTGAATTTCTATGAATAAAATCATCTTATATAACTGTACATGAAATAACACCCTAAATGAATAGCTGGCTGGTGTCATGTCTTATCCACACATGACTAGGTTGTGTGACCCGAATGTGGGACTAGCAATGGCTGGCTGACCACCCTAGATCAATATAAGTCTGTAAGTATGATGGGTCTGCCCCTCCTGATCCGGATGTCAGAGGAACGCCTGCACTACCATAAAACCACATCGACTATCAATCTCCCACTACCCCTTACGACATGTGGTAACACTAACATATACATGATCGTGATCATATAGATACGGTACCGTACTTCATGAAAGCCTAAACCAAGTCATCCAGGTTCTAATAACATATAATAAATCTCAAATAACGATACATAGCTATTTCACAATAACATTTGTCAAAATAATATTTTCATGTATTTTTGCATATCTTAATGTATAAAGCACGACCCTTAGACCGGCATTTGTATTTTGTGGAACACGATCCTTACACCGACATAGTAAAACATGAAAACCACGGCCCTTACGCTGGCATTACATATCATATAAAAATCCCAACCCATATGCCGGCATATCATATAACATTCATAGTTTGAAATCCTTGTACCGTTTTTAATATCTTCCTGAAAACTGTAATAGCATGCTTATTCTAAAAACATAATACTTTGATACGACATAAAATCATAGAATTTCATATTCATGCCACACAAAATGAATATTATTCTATTCGCAAAATCTACACAAAATCATATTCCCTGCTGAACTGTATTAAAATCATTTTGCTGTTAACAGAAGTATTTCCAAACTCAATTCTATAACATACATAATTTCCTTGAAAATAAAATCTGAATATTAATAAATAATTTTATAGAAATACTAACTTAATTTATCCCCTTACCTGACTTATTGAAAAGCCCACAAATTAACCTATCCTGCACCAGTGGTGTTCCCAGTTCAACACCATAAAATTTACATTTGTCCAAATTTTGGGATGATGCCCAAATTGGCCTAACCAACAATCTACTCCAGCGGATGTGAAGAGAATCTTCTCAGGAGTAGCATGGCGGCTTTGGATCATCGAATCGGCAAATAACCAACCCAAAAATCTAGAGAGAAGGAGTGGAGGACGGCATGTAGAAAGAGAAAAAAAGGTTGCATGCAGGTGTCCCTGTATACGATCCCAATAAGTCCCTTCATCGACGAACGCTTCGTGTTCGTCGACGAGATCCTGCTATTACCCCCTTTAAAATTTCCTTTTTCTCTCTTTTTTTTTTTACTATTTAATTGCTATAATTCACTAGGTCTCTACAATATACATAAAATCTCATATACAATACTAGAGTTCTATGGTCACCATAAATACAAACACGTTCCTGAGATATCCATAATACATCTCAAAATATCTAAAACATATCTATATAAATAAATGTGTTCCCCAAAAAAAACTTACTCTGATCTACTCTATCTATCCTTGCTCTGGAGCTCTCTGGGCTCGATTTCCTAGGTTTCGTGAAATGTTAAAATTATTAGGATGAGACACCTCTCAGTAAGAAGGAATAAATTATTATCAGTGTGTGGCAACATGAGTTCTAATGTATCATATATATACCCTTTAGATAATAATTCCATAACTAACAAATCTGGTAAATTTGTACTCATATCCATATATTTGAATAAATTACATACTGTTTGAAATAAACATACCATATAGTAATAAGTTTCTCTATGTACATAAATCATCTAATGTATATGCATATATATTTTAAAAACTTTCTCCGAGACTTTCATACATCTCGTCATGTAATAATCTCACATGACCAGGTTGTGCGACCCGTTGGCAAGACTTAGCAATGGCTAGCCTACCATACCAAGTCAAACATACCTCGTCTGTAAGTACAATTGGTCACCCCTACCCTAGTTCGGACCTAGGAAGGCATCCTACACTTCAATGGCCCAATGGACTATCCAAGACTACACTCTATCTAAGACGTGTGCTGCACTAACTAAACTAAATAGCTACGGCACTGTGCTCTAAATCTGAATCATAACTGGTCCATTAGGGTTATGCTACCATATAGTACATTTCATATCATATAACTGTAACATAATCTTGTTTTTCATATTCCTACATAAAATTTGTCATATCATAATTTTTGTATAAACTGTCATTTCATAACTAATCACGGTATAAAGCCGGCTAAACTGTCACGGCACGAGACCGACTAATCTGTCAGGGCATGAGGCTGGCTAATACTGTTAAATATCATATATCTGTCTAAATCATTTCTTGTAACAATTCTATATAAAAATCATACTCGTTTTGTATTATCATAAAAATATTCTACATACTGATTTATACAATAATCATATTCCTACTCATGCCACACAATTTGAGTGATAAACCTTAACATAAGTACTGCCTAGGAAAAATATTTTGCTAAGAATTAACATTAAATCATCTTCCAGGGTTTACTCAACTCAAAATACTTGATTTCCCAAAAACATACTAAAATTAATATTCCAAAATTTCCATTTCCATATTCAGAAAAACATATATATTATTCCTGATAATCTGATAACATCAAATCCCTCTAGTTTCATTTAATTCCAAAATATTCCCAAAAAATCTGACATAATCAAATCCTTACAATTTAATTTAACTCAGACATATTTTAAATTAAAATTTGAACAGAAATATAATTAATTTCACATACTCAATTTAAATCAGACATATTATAAATATCATAAATCTAATTAAATTCACGTACTTCAATTTAACCAAGTAAATTTTCTAAAAATACCTAACATAATCTATTCCCCTTACATGATTCTTGAAAAAATACTTGCACGGATCCTAAAATAATGTATGCAGCGTTCGCACAAATCTTTGTATTCACATACCCTAATTTAATCAGCTCAACCCTCGGATAATAACTATATTAACATTCCTAGGCCCACATACTCCCAATAACTAGTTAAATTCTAAAAACAACTGATTTAATTCATCTTCCTTACCCTAACTTTGGAGTGGTGCCTTGGATTCCCAAACCACGAATTTGTTTTGATTACAATGACAAGGATCGAAGTTAAGACCCCGTGGTGGTGTCCGATCATTGATTTGGCTTGAGAGAAATTGAGGAAAGAGAAAGTTGGCGGAAGAGAGAGAGAGAGAGAGAGAGAGAGCAAATTACGTTCTCGGGCAAGTTCTCTGGAATGTTTAACCTGAAGGATCTTTTGATCCTCAGGTTACCTAAACATATATGTGTGTGTCTATATATATATATTATTATAGCATTATATTATATTATATTATTTAATTTTACAATTTTTATTTATTTATTTCATTTATTAATTAATTTAATTTAATTTTTTTTTGTTGGAATCACTTCAATAATTCTTAAAAACATAAAGGCTAAATTTTGGTAGTCCCTACAGTGACAAAATTTTTTAATACCGATAATGCACTTTTAGTACATTTATTGATATTTAAATTCTTTCTATTTTTCTTCAATTTCACTATTTTCAAATCATTATTGTGATTATATCTCTTCTACTCCACTTTTTTTTAAAGTATTGCAATCTAATTTTGTTGAGTTGTGGCTCATATCTAAAGAGTATACACTTGAAGATTGTTTTGAATTAGAGTTATGGTGTAATACAATTGTATATCATATGAGGGTATTTTGGAGTTTCATAAGAAGTTGCCCCTCAATCTAGCTACACACGTTGGGCACTTGCTGTGAGGGGTTGCGTATCACCATCCCTCACATCAACAAGCCCTCGGGCTAAGTCCCGAGGATCAGGGTGTTACGTATCGCCGCCCTCCGAGACCTTTTCTGTAATCGTCATCGGGGCGTTATGTATCATCGTCCCCCAATACCTTTTATGTAATCATCATCAGGGTGTTACGTATTGCCATCCCCTAAAACCTTTTCTATAATCATCATCGGGGTGTTGCATATCACTGTCCATCGAGACCTTTTCTATAATTCATCACCGAAGCGTTACGTATCGTCATCCCCCAAGACCTTTTCCAGTAATTCATTACCGGGGTGTTACATATAGCCGTCCCCCGGGACCTTCTCCCATATATATTCTAACGATGCCAGTATTTTCACAATTTCCAATCATTCACACAAAGTCTATCATATCAGGGAACGGAATTAAACTGTCATGTCATGTCTGTCATAATAATATTTCGGAATCAACTGCTATAAATATATCTAGTCATGACATATGGGTTGGCTGAAATATCACAATATACTGAAAATATAATAATTTCTATATTGTTTAAAGTTTTCTTAAAAATCGTTATTAAATCATGCTTGTTCTGTGTATTCATAAAATATTCTGACATGACAATATTTGTAGTAAAATATTTATACTCATATCATTCAAGTGAGTGCTACTCTGTATTATACTATCTCTCTAGTAAAAGCATATTTTTGCTGAAAAATAATATTAAACCTATTTCTAGGGTTTCCTCAGTTTAAACATCAGAATTTCCCAAAACATGCCTTAAACCATAAATAAAGTTCCTATAAGCCTGAATATTCTAAAAAATTATATAAATCATTTCTGTAAATAAATACTATGAATTAACAGGTGAATTTTTAATCTATACTCTTACCTGATTACTTAAGAAAAGCTTGCGAAAATCCTAACATGCGCTTGCGACATATGTGCAAAATCCTTGTATCCATAAACCCTAATCCAATCAACTTAACCCCATACTAACAACCATTCAACATACTGAGGCTCACATTCTTCCAATGACTAGCTAAACTGTAAAAATAACTTCCTTACCCTGGTTTTGAGATGGTGCTCGAAATGCCCGATTCATGAAATTACTCCTGTTAAACTGTGGAGAATCACCGTCGGGATCCCAAAATCACGTTCATCAGCTGATTCGGGTGAATATTGGATGATAAATCAAGGAGAGAGAGAGAGAGAGGGGGGGGGGGAGCTGCAGCCCTCGAAGAGAGAAAGGGAGAGATTTGATTTAAAAACATCAAATGAACTTAAACCCTTTATATAGGGTTGCTGGTGCAGGGGAAACCATCAAGGGTTTGGTATTTTAACCAAGCTGTTTTCACTGTTTTACCATTACTAGGCCGCGGTTACTCAAAATCATAGACAGTTTTTTTGAACTTGCTAAAACCATCGACAATTTGGCCTCACAGAACCCTACGCACTCAAAACCGTCGACGGTTTTCCAGAGACTCTCCCAATCCGTTGATGGTTTGGTCTTGTGCCAAACCAACTTTTCCCTTTTCTTTATTATTTTTATCATTATTATTCTCTAGGTCTTTACATTCTCCCCTCCTTATAAAAATTTCTTCCTCGAAATTTGTCATTTTGCACTGCACCAACCTTAAAGAAAAATGCTGAAATTTTATTAATTACCCTCATTTATGGTGAAGGAATACCGTGGTTACATATACGGTTTTGGGAGATTACAATAACCAAATCAAAACTCTCCCAAAACCAACCGAAACAAAAAACTATTACATTTCACTAATTAACCTGCACAAAAATTTACGTACTTACATGATTTCTTACACAAACCATTACCTTTTTCTGGTTAATGTTGGGCCCCACTAAATAGATGTGGATACTTCTAACGCATTTCCTCCTCTAACTCCCACGAGGCTTACTTAACTGCATGATTCCTCTAGAACACTTTCACTAGTGGGATTCTCTTGGTGCGTAATTCCTGCTCGTTATGATTTAAGTTCTGAGCTGGTATTGCATCATAAGATAAGGTCTCACCAATCTCCAGTGCTTCATAACTTATTATATGAGATGAATCTGGGATGTATTTCTTCAACATGGACATATGAAATACATCATGGATTTTGGATAGCGCTGGGGGTAATATTAACCTATAGGCAACTAGGCCAACTCTTTCCAATATTTCAAACAACCCAATATACCTAAGGCTAAGCTTACCCTTCTTCCCAAATTTCATTATTCCTTTTATTGGTGCTATTTTTAAGAACACATTATCACCCACATCAAATTCTAGCGCACGTCGACGGATATCTGCATAGCTTTTCTGTTGGCTCTAAGCTGTTTTAATTCTTTCCTAGATAAACTTGATTTTCTCAAAAGCCCACTATACCATCTCTAGCCCCAATATCTACTTTTCACCAATTTCATCCCAATATAACGGAGATCGACATCTCCGACCATACAATGCCTTATACGAGGCCATCCCAATACTAGCCTGGTAGCTGTTGTTATAAGCAAACTCCACTAGTTACAGGTATTGAATCCAGTTGCCTCCAAAATTTAGTACACAGGCACGCAGCATATCCTCCAATATCTGTATAGTGCTCTCCGTCTATCCATTAGTCTAAGGATGAAATGTCGTGTTAAAGGTCAACTGGGATCCCAAAGCTCTCTGTAAGCTTTTACAAAACTGAGATGTGAAACATGGATCTTGGTCATAAATGATGGATACAGACACTCTATACAGTCTGACTATTTCCTGTATATATAACTCTGTCAATCTACCCATGGAGTAGTTAACTCTGATGGGAAGAAAATAGGCAGCCTTTGTCAATCTATCAACGACTACCCAAATGGCGTCTTATCCATGAAATGCTGGTGGTAACCTCGATACGAAGTCCATAGAAATATGCTCCCACTTCCATTCGAGGATGTGAAGTGGTTGCAATGGCCCTGCCGATCTCTGATACTCAGCTTTCTCCTGCTGGCATATCAAACAGTGCTCTACGTATTCCTTAATTTCTTTTTTCATATTGCTCCATTAGAAGGATAACCACAAATCTCTGTACATTTTCATACTTCCTGGATGTACTGTATATAGGGAACACACAACCTACTACGAAACCTTAGTGCTCCGTCATCTGAAATATTAAAATCAGCTTCCTGTTCACTTTGCACTCTATCTACGATCTTTACTAATTCTGCATCTTGCATTTACGCAATCTTAATTTTCTCCAACAAAGTCAACTGAAGTACAACAATTAATGCCTGATGATTATCCTCCACCAACTCTATACCAAGTCTTTCTAAATCCATCTTGATCTGAGGTGCAGTTACTATTGCTTATATGAATACGCACCCTGATTTACGGCCCAATGCATCAGCTACCATATTAGCCTTCCTTGGGTGGTAATTGATGGTACAGTTATAGTATTTAATCAACTGGAGCCACCTTCTCTGTCTCATATTTAACTATTTCTCTATGAAAAAAATACTTTAAACTTTTATAATAAGAAAATATTTCACACTTCCCACCATATAGATAATGCCTCCAGATCTTTAATCAATATACCATTGCGGCTAACTCTAAATCATGCATATGGTAGTTCTTCTCATACTCTTTAAGTTGATGAGAAGCATATGCCACAACTTTTCCCTACTGTATTAGCACACATCTGAGCCCTTTTTTGCGATGCATCACTGTAGATTACGAATCCACCATCTCCTAATGGAATAGTCAAAACTGGTGTAGTGACGAGCTGCTGCTTCAATTCCTAGAAACTCTGCTCACAATCGTCATTCCATTCAAACTTAACATTCTTCATGGTTAGTCGTGTTAGAGGCCCTGATAGCCTAGAAAATCCCTTTACGAACTGGAAATAATATCCCGCCAGTCCCAAGAAACTTCTGACCTCCTGAACATTCCTTGGTTTTGCCTAATTCACTACTGTTTTTATCTTGCTTGGATCTACCAAAATACTGTCTATGGAGATCACATGTCCAAGGAATGTAACTTCTTTCAACCAGAATTCACATATCTTGAATTTAGTGTACAATTTCCTTTCTCTGAGTTTCTGAAGCACCAGCCTTAAGTGTATCTCATGCTCCTCTAGACTCCTCGAATAGACCAGTATATCATCAATGAAAACCACTACAAACTAGTCTAGGTATTCATGGAAAACTCTGTTCATTAGATCCATAAACATCGTAGGAGCATTGGTCAATTCGAAATGAATGACCAAAAACTCATAATGGTCATACCGAGTCCGGAACACTGTCTTAGGAACATCCTCTATCTTAACTCTCACTTGATGGTACCCAAATCGTAGATCAATCTTTGAGTAAACTCATGCACCCTGGAGCTGATTCAATAAGTCATCAATACGGGGAATAGGATACTTATTCTTAACTATTACTTTATTTATCTCCTTATAGTCGATGCACATCATCATTGTCCCGTCTTTCTTATTTACAAATAGAACTGCTGCTCCCTAGGGCGATACACTAGGTTTGATAAATCATTCATCTAATAATTCCTGTAACTGTTCTTTTAACTCTCTTAACTCTGCTGGAGCCATTTTGCATGGAGCTTAAGAAATCAGTGCCGTCCCTGGAAGCAAATCAACGACAAATCCAATCTCACAGTCAAAAGGTAATCCAGGTAGCTCCTCTAGAAAGACATCTGAAAATTCTTTCACTACTGAAATATTAGTAAGTTTTACTTCTTTCTTCGGTATCTCCTTTACACAGGCTATGTACCCCTGATATCTATCCAGAAGTAACCTTCTCGCTTAAATAGATGACACTATTTGTGGTGAGGAGCACACGCCAACCCCACAAATTTGAACTTCTGTTCTCAAGGAGGTCTAAATACCACCTCTTTCTGATGACAATCGATGCTGGCGGTTTAATCGGAGCGAAATTGTGTTTTGGAGGTTGTTTATTATATCTGTATTACAATTATCATGTCTGTAATGAGTAACCATCCTGAGGATATTCAAATATCATCGTCATGTATCACCCCCATGATCGGGTTGTGCGGCCTGGGTTGGACCTAACCACGATTGGCCTACCCGGTTAGATCAAAACGGGGAACGTGTCTGTAGTACGATTGGCCTACCCAATCCTGCTCCGGACCCCAAGAAGTAACACAACCCTTCACAGGCTCAATCGACTGTCTCGTCACACTCCCAACGGCACCGTGCTCTTTATACAACTAGAGTCCATCAGGGTTCTCATTTTTACCTTTTTGTATTCACATTTCATCATGTATGTATATCACAACTTATCTGTACAGTTCTCATCATTTCTGTATCAATTCCATTTCATGTCTGTATATATCTTAATTCAATAATTCAATATAAAACACATCAGTGCATTACATGTTTCATCATTTTTGTAGTAAACATATATGTATCTCACATTTTACCATTTCTCTAAAAACATATCTGTATATCATATATATCATTTCCATAAAAACATATCTTTATTTCTTATATTTTCATATATATATATATATATATATCAAACATATCAATATATCTCATATTTTTATTTCTTCCCAATGCAAAACATATATATCAATATAAAGCAAATTCCCAGTATAAATCCATCATTTCATATTCCTTATGCCACATAATTTTAATTGATAATCATAATATAATAATCATAGGAAAAATATTTATTTCATAATTTTCCAAAACTATTTACCATAATCTCATTTTCACATACTTTAAACCAACTAGTTCATTTCCCAAAATAGCTGTTATAATTTATTCCCCTTCTCTGCTTATAAGGAAGGTTGCCTACTAATATCTCTAAACCCACACCCACGACATTTGAAGCCTAAAACCTTGAAATCATATTGTAACGCCCCAACCTGGGTCTATCAAGGAGCACTACGTCTCTCCTCATCCACCTGAACCAGACAACAGGGGGCAGCCCTTATCGGACTAATGACTAGCCCTATAGACCGACATGTGTCCTTTTCAGTGTGTTTTATCCTCACTCACACACTTCTTGAGAAAACTTCCTAGAAGGTCACCCATCCCAAGATTACTCCAAGCCAAACACGCTTAATCGTGGAGTTCTTATAGGAAGGCTCCCGAAAAGAAAGGTGCACCTTATTGATATGAGTAGTAACATCCACAGACCGACATGTGTCATTTTCAATGTGTTTTATCCTCACTCACACGCTTCTTGAGAAAACTTCCTAGAAGGTCACCCATCCTAAGATTACTTCAAGCCAAACACGATTAATCATGGAGTTCTTATGGGAAGGCTCCCGAAAAGAAAGGTGCACCTTGTTGATATGAGTAGTAACATCAAATCCTTTTTAAGCCTTTCTTCCACGGGGTATCACATTCTCCCCCACTTACAGAACACAACATCCTCGTTGCAAACCCACATTTTCAAACCCAGGCGATGTGAATCTCATTACACTTTCGGTTGGGTAATGTCTCTAATACCATTTTGTAACGCCCCAACCTGGGTCTACTAGGGAGCACAGTGTCTCTCCTCCTTCACCTGGACCAAACAATAGGGGGCGGACCTTATCAGACTAATGACTGACCCCACAGACCAACACATGTCCTTTTCTGTGTGTTTTGTCCTCACTCACACACTTCCTGATAAAACTTCTCAGAAGGTCACCCATCCTAAGATTACTCCAAGCCAAGCACGCTTAACCGGGGAGTTCTTATGGGAAGGTTCCCGAAAAGAAAGGTGCACCTTGTTGATATGAGTAGTAACATCAAATCATTTTTAAGTCTTTCTTCTACGGGGTATCACATACATTTTTCCCAATTCAATCAACATCAACCCCAAAATTATAATCATTTAAAATCTCTAAACCCATATGCTTCATTTAATCAATCAAATACCAACATTTAACACCCTTACTTCAACTTTGGAGTGGTGCTTAGGAACTCCTCAATATAGTCTGGGAGCAGACGCAATAGCTGGCGGTGCTTGGCAGTCTCTCGCTATATGGCGAGGTTGATAGCATCGGTAACATATCATCTCTCTGACTCGACATCTTTCTGAGTGTCTCGTGTGGCATCTGGGACAGGGAGGGGGCATCGGTTTGCTTTGTACTGCTCGATCTCTCATCCACTGTCTCAAACCTCCTCTACTACCCTACCTTCTCTAAGGCCCCTGGTTGGAACTTGCCTAAAAATCGGAAGGCGTAGGCCTTTTTCTCTGACTCTGTGCCTTAGTAACTCTCTATAGGCCAGTCTCAATCACTGTAACTTTATCAACTAGTTCTGAAAAAGTCTAGGCCTAAAAACCCAGTACTTGCTCATATAAACCCTGTTTTAGGCCCTCCTCGAATTTCCTTGCCTTCTTTTCCTCATCCGGCACCATATATGGGGCAAATCGGGACATCTCAATGAATCTGGTGGCATACTGTTGTACTGTCATATGTCCTTCTGTCAAGTTCAAGAATTCAGTTGCCTTAGCATTTCTAATAGTAGCAGGGACGTATTGATCGAAAAATAACTCCCTGAAGTGGCTCTATATCATCGCTATAGGCTCAGGTCTCTACTTCTCTAACAATCTCGCTGATCTCTACTAGTGTTTTGCCTTTCCTGTCGAATTGAATGTAGTAAAAGATACTTTTTGCTCCTCGGTACAAGGGAGCACTGCCAACATTTCCTCTATATCCTGAACCCAATTCTCAGCCACGAATGGGTTGGGCCCTCTTGAGAATGACGGGGGTCTTATGCGTGTGAACTGCTTAATCGTGTAGCTCCGCTCCCTTGAACTCCTGGCCATCTCTATCATCACCTGCTGGGTGTTGCTGCGTAGCACCGCATTTAGATCTCCGCTGCCCATACTAGAAGGCCTTGTCTCATCACCTCCAGCATTCGTATTACTATTCCCAGGGTCCATCCTAAAAATGGTATAAAACAGTCTTAGAATTCTATCATAACACAACCAATACACTCAACAAACTAAGGCCCATAATTAATCTTCTATAACCATTCATATTAACATCCTCATTCCCAATTTAAAATTCAGTCTTACCACTCAGAAACAAGAACTTACGACAGTTTACTATGGTTTTCCTAAAGTCGTCACCCCAGAAAAATCACAGAAACCACCACGGAATATCCTGCCTCTAGGCTGCAAAATAGAACCCTAAATTTCAATATTAACCTCCAACAATGACTAACTTATATCCCAGTCTACCCATCTCCTACTCATCAAAATCTATTCCTATACTCTGGTATTGTATTCCACTGAAGTTTACAGAACCTAGCAACCTAGGCTCTGATACCAAACTGTGACGACTTGATTTTCCTACTATTTTTTTTTTATAAATAGCAATAATCAATCATCTATCAACCAACTTTGATACCATATATCATACATAATCGGACCTGAAGTGGGTACTGGGTAATCAGTCCATCTCATATATATATATATATATACACCTAATAGCGGAAGTCAATATACACCATCCTAAATACAGATACCAGAGTACTATCCTTCCATATATACACATGTCTTTACACATATCCAAAATCATCAAAATACTCTCGAAGATTACATAAAACACATCCCCAACACAAAACACTTACCCTGACTACCAAGGTACCAGTTCCCTTCTATCTTGGAGCTCTATTTACTCGTCGGTCCTGATTTCTTGAAATATTTAAATTCTGGGTGAGACATCTCTTAGTAAGACGGAATAAATTATTCACAGTGTGTGACAATATGAGTTATATTATATACTAACACATTCATTCAAATAATTATTTTGACTGGGAAAATATATACAGATATGTACTCACAATCATATTCATATGTTAAAACATATTTTCATAAGCATCTATTTCTCATATCCATATTTCAATAGCTTTCATAAGCTTTTTTTTTAGCAAAATCATAACTGTTCATTTATCATTTGATTTCTCAAATTTATATCCTAGCTCATGAGTATCCACCCGCATATAGCACCACGTCTTTGTACCTCATGGCTGTTCATCACCTCTGAGATATACAGTTATCTTTTATTTCACTTTTCATATACAAACCCTAGCTCATGAGCATCCACCAGTATACTACACGACATGTCTGTAGTTCTCTAACTCACATTGTTACATTCTTTGAAATATTTTTTAAAGAGAGTATTTGGTTTGGACATTTGTTTTTAATTGTATTTGTTGCACATATACTCTTCAGCTTAAAATCTCAGATTCTAGAAACATTTTTATTTGCAAAAATCTTTATTGGAGAATGTATTTATCATATATATATATATATATATATATATATATATTCACATATATTTTATTTGTGTAAAAAACTATTTGAAGAGCAAACCCTTGGTTCTCCTCTACTTGTATTGAAATATATTTTTGGGAGAAAATTTTAATAGGTTCACATCTTTGAGAATTTTATGATAAACATCTTTTTTCAAAGATTAGAAATATTGTTTTGAGAAAACACCCCTTCTTTACTGAGCATTATTGCATAACATATTAGAGTGCTTGTATTGAGTTTTTAATGTTGTACATCTTTGCTTATATTTAGAAGCATTTTTATATGTACACAAATATTTTTAATGTACCGGTTGGGTTCATCCCGTTAATTGAACTGTGGAGTCCTAGCCCCGTAAGAGAGACCGATTGGTTTAGCCCAGAAATTGAACTAGGGAGTCTCAACCCCATAAATGCATGAGACTGATTCGGTTCGGCTCGAAAATTGAACTGGAGTGTCTTCGTCCTGTAAAGGAGACCAGTTGGGCTGAGCTTGATAATTGAGCTAGGGTTTACCTCACCCCAAAAAGAGAGGCTGTAACAGCTTCTGCTTCGCTCATTTAAGTGAATAGGGATAGTGTAACCCTTGGGGGGTATGCCTAAGGCGGGGACGTAGGCTGGTTTGGCCGAACCTCAATAATAAATCTGTGTGTCACTCTCTCTCTATCTTATTTAAATTCTTGCACTTTAATTTCAGCATGTGTATGAATGTTTATTTAATGTCATAAATATTTTCATACACACATTTGATTTAAATAAGATATACTGCACACTTTTATGTTTGCTTTTATTGTTAAAAATATTTTACATACACGTGTGTATATTGAATGGGATATGAACTGTGGTGAATCGGTGTAAATGTTTAAATTAGTGGAAATATTTTTTAAACCCAAAATACCCCCTCTTGGGATCATTCCATTTCTAACATAATCCCCTTACCTATGTCTTGAAGAAACTGCCTAAAACCTTTAAAACCACGAAACCTAGCCACTCAAATTCGCCAAGGATTAGCAACCTATAAGTTGGGAGGAGGATCGAGGAGCACTCGTGAGTGATCTGGAAGGCTTAGAGGAAAAAGAGAGAGATGAGAGAGAAAGAGAGCTTCCCAAATCACTAGGTTAGAGAGAGTGAGTGAGTGAGAATTATGAAAAAAAAAATATGTTACTTAGCCCTTAAGTAACTCAGCCAGCAGGAAAACTATCGACGGTTTGGCCACTTACCAAACCTATTTTGCCCGTGTAATGCTCTTGGTTGTTTGCCTCTACAAAAAAACCATTGACAGTTTTCTTGGGACTCCTCAAATCGTCGAAGGTTTGGTCCTATTCCAAACTGTTTCCCTTTTTTCTTTCCCTTTCTCTTTTCTTTTATTTTTTTCTTTATTCTTTTGGTTTGGGTTACTACACCAAGAGATAATAAATATCATTAGTACTTATACTTCTCAAGAAGGCTTATTAGAAAATCTTAAGAGACAATTTTTGAAAGATATGGATAGTTTATATATATTTAAGGCAAATCAATGACTAAGAAAATATTCATAGGAGCATATCTGAATGCACACATTGGAAGAGAAAATAAAAGTTATGAAAATGACACATGAAGGATATAGATATGGAAACAAAAATAAGTTTGGAGAGATGGTCTGAGACTTCACTGTGTCATACAATTTTATTACAATGAATACTTCACTATTGTCGCAATGTCCCAAAAAAGGGTTCAGAATGGTGAAAAATAATAATATTAAAAGTTTGATGGAGTCGCCATTAACTTGTCATTTACCTAGGTTTGATTAGTTCACCTTATTACTACTTGTTGATTGGTCGCTAAAGTAATCTTATGCTAAGAAGCTTGTAGTCTCGGTCTGCATTTAACATAGTTGGGATCGGGAGTTCAGTTATGCTAGAGGAGGGTACTAGCACCCCATATACACCCATTCTACAAACGGTACCTAACTAATCATGAATTATCCCTAAATTGAATCTAATGGTCTTTAATTAACTCATTGAAAAAAATGAATAATATTTAAAAATTTAAAATAAAATATAAAATAAGGTACAATTTAAGCATTTCTAATAAGACCTCCAAATGAGAGAGATCTTATTAGATAAGCTCCCCTCACAAGTAATATAGGTGAGGTATGAAACATGTTGGAATTGGTGTATTCTCAATAGGGGGTGAATTGGAAATTTTAAAAATTTCAACCTAGGTTCGGCTCAAATCACAATTCAGTAATACACAACCTAGGGTTCGTATAAGCGAATACCAATTACCCAACAATATTAAACTGAGCAAATATTAAAAACAGATATGTCAATCTTAGTATTTCCCAACAAATTAAAGCATGTATGTAAGGCAATCAATACGATATATAATTAAACATACATGTGTAGAAATTAAAGAGTTAAGGGAAAAAGAAAGTAAAACACAATATGTTATCGGGGTTCGACCAACAATGTCTACATCCCCACCTCAAGCAAACAAGTAAGAGGATTCACCCCTAATGCTCACTTACGGGTGGAGCAACACCGATTACAACACCATTTCCTTACTGGGCAAGGGAAACTCAAGGTCAAATTTACAAGGTTGACCCCAACCTTTATAGCAACACCTTAGAAAGGCGCACTTGGCTTTCTTAGTCTGGTCTAAACCATCCGATGCACGTTACAAGCCAGTGCATTCCTCTTCTGACCACACGTCAAGAATGTAACAAATATCAAATATTTGTGTACAGAAAAATGCTTCTATAATAAGCAGATGATGTACAATATCAAGTACAAATGCACTCATAGATGATATGAATTAAAGCTCAATGTGAGTATGTGATTTTCTCAAAAAATAATTTTATAATCTTTGAAACCAATGTATATGATAAAGTACTTCAAAGATTCAAACCCTATTAAAAATTTTCTCCCTAAAATATTTTTTCAAATAAAGTGTAGGAGAACCTAGGGTTTTTGTTTTCATGAAGTTTTTGCCCAAATATATGTATATGATATTTGATGAAAAATGAGTAGGCAATAAATGTTTCAAAAATCTTGAACCCTTAAGAAATTTTCCCAGTAATAATAAAACAAAGTAGTTCAAAGGAGGCAAGAGTTTCTGCTCAAAATAATTTTTGCAATGAAGAATATGTGAGCCTTTGAGATCTTGCAATATGTGTGCAAGATTCACAAGAAATAAATAAGTTTTCTCAAAAGATATTTATCAATGAAAATTTATGGAGAAACTTTAGACTTACCCTCCAAAAATGATTTGTAAAATGAATAAAAAGAGAGTAAATGATTTTTGATCTTAAAACAAAATGCCCAAATAAATATACTCTTGAAAAAATTTTCAATGTAATAAGTATAGGAGAGTATGAAGGAATGAAAAAATCAAAAATATTTTCAGAGGATTTTCAATCTAATCTCATACTTAAAAATGAGTAATGAAGGGGCATATATAGAGTATGGGGAAAATCTAACAGTTAGAGACATATAAGGAATTTTTGAAATTATTTAATGAAAAATTAACTCGGTTTTAGCGTAGTAAAAATGGTCTAACCCAAGAGGTTTGGTCAACCTAGATATGGGTAGGTTGATCAAACCAAAGGTGACATGGAACTCTTCGTGGGTTCGATTGACTGTGACAAAAGGCCGGTCGGCCACTCATAAGGTTTGGTCGACCGTGGTCATTTTGAACTAAAAGACTGATCGGCCGAGGACAGTGGAAAGGTCAATTTTTAAATGGTCGGTCAACCGTGGATGCCACGTTCAAACTAGGTCGGTCGACTGAACCTTGGTCAACAAGTTGACTCCGAGTCAACCGTTGGATTATAACACAAGAATGGTTGGTCGACCGAGGGCATTAAAATTTACTATTTTGCCTTAAATTTTGATCTAAAAAATCCAACATCAACATCAAAATAGGGATCAGAATAAAAAAATCAACAAAATACCTTTTCACCTTTTGTTTAATCATTGAGACGCACATAAAAAAATAAAATATATACAAATAATAATCAAACAAATTCATCAAATTTGATCAAATTAAGTCTTTAAAACATTCCGAAATTTTCCAAAAGTTTGTGTATTTTTTTTTGAAAATTTTTCAGACATTTTTCTATATTTTTTTTGGATTTTTAAAGGTTTTTTCCTTAATTTTTTATATTTCTACTTTCCATTCTTTTATCTGAATCAAAATTACATAAATAATTTTCATTTATTTTTTATTTTTCAATTTATTTTTACTATTTTTCCCAATTTTCACAATTTAAAATCAATCAAAAATCAATTTCAAAACTAAAATAAATTAATTAGTAGTTCAGAAAAATCAGACCGATTGAATCAGGTCTAATCTAGATGGGAAGAGTGGCCACATGTCAGCCAAAGGCACACATGGTATTGCTATATAAATTTGTTTTGAATTTTTTGTAGCAGGGTGACATCATCATGAAGTCATCCGCCAAGTGGCAGTCTCTAGTTAGCTCTAGGGATTTGACACGGATTGTTGATGTGACAACAATCATACCGTCTAAAGAAAACACATATTAGACAGTTAGAATTGCACCACGTCTCCTTCCAAATACATTGCCCTAGTTATGTATATATATATATATATATATTAGTGGGACACGTGTCACCATTTGTCCGGTGACACATGACATATATATATATATATATACACATCAATAAACTTTTTCCTTTTTTTCTCTTCTTTTCTTCTTTCTTTCTCCCGCTTCTGTTCTTTCTCTCTCTCTTTTCTTCTCCGTCCTCTCCCTCATGCATTCTTTTTTCTCTTCTCCTTTATTTCTTCAATCTCTTATCCTCTCTCCCTATTTCTTTTTCTCTCTCTCTCCTCTTTTTCGTTTTTTTTTTTTTTATCTCTTTTTATCATACAACTCCCTCTTTGTCTGTCTGATTTTTTCTTTCTGTTCATTTCTTTCTCTCTCTTCACTCTTTTTCTCTATCTTTTCGACTCTCTTTTCTTGTTTCTTTCTTTCTTTGATTTTTCTCTCTCGCACAGCTCCCTCTCTGCCTCTTTATTAATTTCATCGATTTTTTCTTTCTATTTCTTTCTTTCTTCTAATTCTATAGATCTCTTTAACTCTCTCCAAATTTGGATCTCTGTTTTTAGGTCTTTAACTTTTTCTCTTATTTTATTTATTTCTCTTCCTCTAACTTTAATTTCCTTCTTTTGCAAGACTCAATTTAGAAACAGGAACGAAGAGGAATAGATCCAAACACTAAAAATAAGTACTAAGCCCCCTTGTCTAATATTTTTTGTTATTATGCAATTTTATTAAATTTTTCTGCATTTTCCTAAGGGTCAAACAAGGTTAGTTGACCTGACATTAACCCAGGTCAGGTTGGAGTTCAGGTTAACTCAAATTGAGATTGGTTGGGCTTGATTTGTGGTTAATTGGTTTTGGGCCAACTAAATTTAGATTGGACAAGGCCCCTTTGGGCCTAGATTTAATCTTAGGTTGTAATCTTATTGATTTTTGGGCTTTGGGCCAATGGACCCAGATCTAGGTTTCGAATTAGTTGAATAGGATCTAGGTCAAGTTGACCTGGGTCCAGGTTATTGGATCCGAATATAGGTTTGGGTATTCGAGTATGGGTTTCTGCTCAAAATAATTTTTGCAATGAAGAATATGTGAGCCTTTAAGATCTTGTAATATGTGTGCAAGATTCACAAGAAATAAATAAGTTTTCTCAAAAGATATTTATCAATGAAATTTGTGGAGAAACTTTAGACTTACTCTCCAAAAATGATTTGTAAAATGAATAAAAAGAGAGTAAATGATTTTTGATCTTAAAACAAAATGCCCAAATAAATATACTCTTGAAAAAATTTTCAATGTAATAAGTATAGGAGAGTATGAAGGAACAAAAAAATCAAAAATATTTTCAGAGGATTTTCAATCTAATCTCATACTTAAAAATGAGTAATGAAGGGGCATATATAGAGTATGGGGAAAATCTAACAGTTAGAGACATATAAGGAATTTTTGAAATTATTTAATGAGAAATTAACTCGATTTTAGCGTTGTAAAAATGGTCTGACCCAAGAGGTTCGGTCGACCTAGATATGGGTAGGTTGATCAAACCAAAGGCGACATGGAACTCTTCGTGGGTTCGGTTGACCGTGACAAAAGGCCAGTCGGCCACTCATAAGGTTTGGTCGATCGTGGTCATTTTGAACTAAAAGACTGATCGGCCAAGGACAGTGGAAAGGTCAATTTTTAAATGGTCGGTCAACCGTGGATGCCACGTTCAAACTAGGTTGGTCGACTGAGCCTTGGTCAACAAGTTGACTCCGGGTCAACCGTTGGATTATAACACAAGAATGGTCGGTTGACCGAGGGCATTAAAATTTACTATTTTGCCTTAAATTTTGACCTAAAAAATCCAACATCAGCATCAAAATAAGGATCAGAATAAAAAAATCAACAAAACATCTTTTCACCTTTTGTTTAATCATTGAGATGCACATAAAAAAATAAAATATATACAAATAATAATCAAACAAATTCATCAAATTTGATTAGATTAAGTGTTTAAAACTTTCCTAAAATTTTCCAAAAGTTTGTGCATTTTTTTTTGAAAATTTTTCAGACATTTTTCTATAATTTTTTTGGGATTTTTAAAGGTTTTTCCCTTAATTTTTTATATTTCTACTTTCCATTCTTTTATCCGAATCAAAATTACATAAATAATTTTCATTTATTTTTTAGTTTTCAATTTATTTTTACTATTTTTCTCAATTTTCACAAATTTAAAATCAATCAAAAATCAATTTCAAAACTAAAATAAATGAATCGGTAGTTTAGAAAAATGAGACCGATTGAATCCGGTCTAATCAAGATGGGAAGAGTGGCCACATGTCAGCCAAAGGCAAACATGGTATTGCTATATAAATTTTTTTGAATTTTTTGTAGCAGGGTGACATCATCATGAAGTCATCCGCCAAGTGACAGTCTCTAGTTGGCTCTAGGGATTTGACATGGATTGTTGATGTGACAGCAATCATACCGTCTAAAGAAAACACATATTAGACAATTAGAATTGCACCACATCTCCTTCCAAATACATTGCCCTAGTTATGTATATATATATATATATATATATATATATATATTAATGGGACACATGTCACCATTTGTCCGGTGACACATGACATATATATATATATATATATATATGTATGTATATATATACATATATAAACTTTTTTCTTTTCTTCTCTTCTTTTCTTCTTTCTTTCTCCCGCTTCTGTTCTTTCTTTCTCTATCTTTTCTTCTCCATCCTCTCCCTCATGCACTCTTTTTTCTCTTCTCCTTTATTTCTTCAATCTCTTATCCTCTCTCCCTATTTCTTTTTCTCTCTCTCCTCTTTTTCATTTTTTTTTTATCTCTTTTTATCACACAACTCTCTCTTTGTCTGTCTGATTCTTTCTTTCTGTTCATTTCTTTCTCTCTCTTCACTCTTTTTCTCTATCTTTTCAACTCTCTTTTCCTGTTTCTTTCTTTCTTTGATCTTTCTGTCTCGCACAGCTCCCTCTCTGCCTCTTTATTAATTTCATCGATTTTTTCTTTCTATTTCTTTCTTTCTTCTGATTCTATAGATCTCTTTAACTCTCTCCAAATTTGGATCTCTGTTTTTAGGTCTCTTTAACTTTTTATCTGATTTTTTTTTTCTCTTCCTCTAACTTTAATTTCCTTCTTTTGCAAGACTCAATTTAGAAACAGGAACGAAGTGGAATAGATCCAAACACTAAAAATAAGTACTAAGCCCCCTTTTCTAATCTTTTTTGTTATTATGCAATTTTATTGAATTTTTCTGCATTTTCCTAAGGGCCAAATAAGGTTAGCTGTTGACCTGACACTAACCCAGGTCAGGTTGGAGTTCAGGTTAACTCAAATTGAGATTGGTTGGGCTTGATTTGTGTTTAATTGGTTTTGGGCCAACTAAATTTAGATTGGACAAGGCCCATTTGGGCCTAGATTTAATCTTAGGTTGTAATCTTATTGATTTTTGGGCCTTTGGGCCAATGGACCCAGATCTAGGTTTTGAATTAGTTGAATAGGATTTAGGTCAAGTTGACCTAGGTCCAGGTTATTGGATATGAATATAGGTTTGGATATTCGAGTATGGGTGGTCTAGGCATTCTAAATTTGGGTCAAATGCCTAAATTGTGTTTGGAATATTCTATTGTGTTCTTTTCAAATTGATTATGGTTTAAAAGTTGATTTTTTATTAAAAAAAAAAGAACTAAAAACCATGCCTAAATTTGAAGTTGAATAATGCAAATTTAAGGAACCAACATCTTATGCTTATCTTTCCTTCCAAAATTAGAAAAACCCATAATTATGCTTCACCACCATTAAACAATCATTTCAATACAGTCATGGTTAAATTTGTTTTTTTTCCCTTTTACATTTCAACTTTAATAGCTTTTCTCTTCTCTTTTCGTTTATATTTTTCTTCATTTAGTTGAAAAAAAATTAAAATGCAGACTAGAAAGGGAAGGCAAACACTAAACCTTTTATTTTTCTAAACAACCAAACAAAGACGTGTGCTTTTACTTTCTACTTAACCTCCAAATTATACTTTGATTTATGATAGTATTAAGTGCATTTTGAAGGAAAATCTACAATCAATTCATTTTCTACATATGTTTTTATAGGTGCAATTTTCATGTTGCGGAATGATACAAAAAATCAATATTGACTTGATCAAAGAAAAAAAAAAGGCAAATAATCACAAAGAATTGTTCTTTCTAACTCAAGTAAAAAAAAAAACCCAAAATGCTTGTCATTATAAAAAACTTGACATGTGCAAAAGGCTTCATCATTTGATACATAATTGTTATCAAAGGTAGCAATTACTTGCAAAAATGTGAATTACAATCCTGTATAGGAAAGTAGGTTTGCTTTTACCCGAATACTCTGCTTAACTATATTTCCCTTGTCATGAACATTTACTACTAGAAGTTTGAAAAATTGTCAAACAATTACAACTTTCGAAAGTTTGGTCTCATTGTCATGATTGAACCAATAAGCCCTTAATTTTATTTACACATAACAACAAATCAAGAAAAATATTTGAACACAGAAATAATGGTTTGCTTTCTTGAATTAGTAGATTATGGTGGCTACAAGTATGTGTTTGAAAGTGGCTCCGGGAAGTGGTCACCATGGATTTTACCTTTCTGATCAACATAAGAGCTTTCTGAATTTTTAATATAATAATAGAAAACAAAAACTTTAATCTGTATATTAAGTTTAAGAAATTGAGAATTATTGTTTTCTTATTTGAATACCACTAACATTTGTAGTTCAAATATAATAACCACTAACTAAAATTAAAATCTTCTATTTCAAAACACCTTTTCCCCCTATTTAATAACTACAAATAACTTTACTTTATCATAGATTTTTTATACTCACATATTTATTGAAATATAATTTTAATTTATTTTATTTTCAGTCTATTAAACTGATGAGAGAGAGAGAGAGAGAGAGAGGTTTGTTTTTGGACACAAAATGGGAATGGGGGGAGGGGTACTAAATGGCCCGAGGATTGCGGGAAAGAAGCAAGTGGAGTTGGCGTAAGATAAGGCGTGAGGGTTGCGGGAAAGGCTACATTCAGTGATATTTAAAAATGGGCCCATATGATGGGCCTTGGCGGAGTTACAAAAAGGCCCACAAGAAGTGCAAGTGGAGTTAGAATAAGACAGGGCCTGAGGGTTGCGGGAAAGGCTGACTCAGTGATCTCTCAATATGGGCCCATATGGTGGGCCTTGGCAGCATCCACCCCCATAAAAAACGCATGGGCTTCAGCTCGTCCATTTACATTTATGATAATGAAGTACATGTCATAGTAAAGCAGAATCAAAATTTTATTCCTATTTTCATTTTCATTTTTATTGTTTTTAAATGAAAATTAAATCTTATTTAATGAAAGGTTCCTCTTCTTCCGAATAAAAAATTAATCTATTTCTTTTTTTTTTGTAAGACAATTTTAACCCTTGCTAAATAACAAATTGTAAAAAAAAAAAAAAAGCAACAACACAAGCTAATCTTTTTTGGTCCTATAATTTTTTTTTTTAAAATAGTTGTTATTATGATAAAAAAATAAAAAAAATAACAAGAAAATCCAAAAAAAATCTTATTACTGTTATTCAGATCTAAATGACAAGAAAAATCCAACAAAATTATTATTATTATTATAATTATTATTGTTGTTGTTGTTGTTGTTGTTATAATTATTATTACTACTTATAGAAGTAATAAGAAATTTCAAGGAAAAAAAAATCATATTCTATTTTTAAAAATGTGAAAAACAATGTTACAATTTTTTATAAAAAAAAATGAACAAATTTTCACTAAAAAAAAAGTTTGACTATTAGTGATTTATTTGAAATTTTGAAAAATTAAATAATTATACATTAGGGAGTTATTTATTTATTTTTTAAAAAATGACTTATTTTGCAGTCCACTATAAACATTACTAAAAAAATCCAAACTCTAGGAAGGAATCGAAACCATAATTTTGACAATCTTTCTAAGTCAATAACTAAAGTCGCGTTCCAATATCAATTTCATTTCTACGCATTGTTCCATTCATATGTCAATTCATTTCTTCCTTCAATTTTATTCCACAAACCAAATAGTGCACGGAGAGTAATCTTTTCTAAAATGCATGTAAATATAAAAGATTGAATAATAACCTAATATTATGATTTGTATACATTTTTATGATTTATAATTTTTTTTTTTAAATTTACTTGTGAAGAAAATTTCCTATAAAAAAATTACTTTAATTGTTCACACTAGTTTTTTTGTTTAAAAAAAGATTTACATTTGATTGTACATACAAAATTGCGCTTCGAGCCCAATGGTTCATTGTCTAACTCATAAACAAGAAGTTACGTTAGTGGTTTCAATCCCCTTATTATCGTGAACTTATGCAGGGCACCTGCCTCTTCACATGTTTGTGCTCGCTTCTTCTTATTACATTTCTTTTAAGTAACAATTGTGTAGAAAAACATATACGATAGATTGGAGACAGCTCACAAGTAGTCATGATAGAGACTTGGTATATGGGTTGTATTTGACACGTTTTTTTTTTATTTTTGGTCTCTTTTGTCAAGGACATCAACAACTTGCAACTTAATAGTACAATACAGTGACCTCCAAACTCATCCTAACCATTCATGTCTTGAAGATCAGACTCATCACAATTTGCACCTGAGATGTTTTCTTTCTTACCAATGGTTAAGGTTGTGTTTGGATTAAGAGATGCTTAGTTCACTGTATCAAATATTCTTATGAAATAATATTTTGAATATTTTCATTCTTCAAAAAGGGAATGGACATCTTATGAGAATAATTTTATCTGGTTCACGCTATAAAATTATCAATAGTGTACATAAGATGTTCAAATCAGTATGCTTGTGCAATCTTTGTGCACATTAAAGTGTAATGACATAATGTGTGTCGTGCAACATTTTGCAAAAGGCATGGTCATGGCATGAGTGAATGCGGTCGCCTGATCTAGGTGGGCTAATCATCGCCCAATTAAGGTAATTGTCCAATTATCGAGGGATAAAGGTCCCTTAAACAAGCATTGAGCATGGCTACTGATTGCCTTTGATAGGCTAATATCGTTTGCATAGGTTTATTCGCATACAAGGAATTGGCACAACAACATATATACCAATTTTAAGATAAAGGAAGCCAAAAAATAACGATCCTAGTTGTTTGGATTTCATTCGCCCCAAAAATAAAGGTACTATTATAGTTATAACAAAAAGAATAATGTCTCAATACACAAGGATGCACGTTATGAGTTAGGCATGTAGACACCCCATTTTGTCTGAGACCCAATATAACAAAAATTAGGCATTCTCATATAGCAGGCAGGGAAGAGGGGGGGGGGGGGGTTGGTCTGAAATACTTAATTTTAGCGAAATACATCAAATAAATATCATAGAAATCAAGAAAAATATAAAAAGGAATATGTTGGAATATTTAGTTAAATTGAATGATTTATTTCTCAAATTTGAATAATTTGCAATAAATAAGGATAATTTGTTTCCTTGAGTTTCGTGCATCCTTGGAACAATTAAAAAATAGTGAGGGAGAGAAGAAAATTACTTGGTGAAGAATCAAGATTGGAGGTGACTGCGCAGTAAGCTTGATCTTGACGATTGGATAGTGATTTCTCATTCGATTGAGCTAAAATTTTGACAAGTTGTTCATGACTCCTCCTTCTTCATTCTAGTTGGTTGGATTGTCATTTAGAACTTTGTAAATTTGATTTCATGGCTTGGACAACAGCTCCATTGTGGTAGCATCTTCAGGATTGGAGGAGAAGAGATCAGTCTAGAAAAATAGCCATGTGAAATGTGCAGCTTTAAACGCAAATGGGTCTTCTGGCGGTATCCTTATGGCTTGGAACTCTGCTAACCTACTAAATAAAGAAAACACCAGAGGCAATTTCTCCATCTCATTTGTATTCCAAAATGTCCTAATAGGTTGGGAATGGATTCTCACAGTAGTTTATGGGCCTCATGGTGCTCTCAAGAAATCTACTTTTTGGGTCGAATTGTCGCAATACAGGGAAATTATAAGGATACCTTGGTGCATCTGCAAAGACTTCAACGAGATTAGATTCCCCAATGAAAGAATAGGCTGCACTAAAATCTCTCAGTCCATGAATCTTTTCTCTGCCTTCATATCCAAATGGGAGTTAATTGATTTACTACTCAATGGGTCTGACATCACCTGGGCCAATAATTACAACACTCCCATTATGTCCATACTAGATGGATTCCTGATTGCACATTAGATTAGCTGATAAACTTCCTCAATTGTGTCAATTTGCTTTGACCTGATGCATATATGATCATAATCCCATTATGTTAGGCATTAAGTGGGGTAAAACTCCATTTAGATTTGACAATAGCTGGTTAATGATCGAAGGGCTTTAAAGTAAAATAGAAGATTGGTGGAAGGCTATGATTTTCAGAGGCTCAGCTTCTTATGTGTTGGCTAAAAAATTAAAGGCATTGAAAGTGCACTTGAAAAAATTGGAGCAAGGAGTATGCGTTAGATGAGTCATAGCATAAAGCTTCATGGTTAAGGTAGGTGGACTTTTGGAACATCAAGGAAGAGTAGGGTCCACTAAGCGAAAAAAGACAAAGCATCGAAAGAGGAAGTAAACATAATGCTCCGTCAACTGCTAGGATGGGAAGAAGCTTCCTGAAGAATCAAGTCTCGTGAATTATGGTTGAAAGCTAGTGATAATAATACTAGTTTCCACTGCATAGGAAAAATAACTTCATCTCAAGGTTGGTCATTAGGAACAAGGTATGCACATAATTAGAAGAAATAAATTCTGAGATCACAAATTTTTTCCACAATCTCCTTCAAGAGCCCTTTGCGTGGAGACCCAGATTGAAGGAATACAGGATCGGTTATTTGCCTAGTAGATGCATCAAAGAACTCAAGAGACCCTTCTTCGAGACTGAAATATAGAGAGCAATAACCTTATTGAGCGGGGTTAAATCGCCTGGTCCAAATGGGTATACCATATCCTTTATACATAAATGTTGGGGATTCATGAAGGATGACTTCATTTCTACGCTTTAGGAATTTTATACAGAAGAAAGGCTCGAGAGAAGCCTAAATGCCAATTTCATTGTCACCATTCCAAAGAAGGGCGGGGCTGAAAACATCAAAGATTTTAGGCCAATCAGCCTAGTTGGAATTTCTACAAAATTTTATCAAAGGTAATGTACAATAGGCTTAAAGAAGTTATTCGATTGATTCTTTCAATTCCAAGCAGCATATGGCCTTTGTTTCGCGAAGACAGATTTTAGATGCAATCTTGATAGGTAATGAAGGAGTATATTTCTTGCGGAGGAATAGGTCAAAACCTTCATGTGCAAACTTGATCTGGAAAAGGCTTTTGATCACGTAAACTAGAAGTGCCTTGGCAACATTTTGGAATCATGGGGTTTGGAGAGAAATGGAGGAATTGGATTAAATGGTGTATCTTAGCTGCTTCCTTTGTTAACGGAGAGGCTACCGATTTATTTAATAGCACCAGAGGCCTAAGACAAGGAGACCCACCTTTTCCCTTTCTCTTTGTTATAATCATGGAAGCTTTCTCGCAAATGATCAATAGAAGCTTGGCCATGAACTTATTAAGGGAAGTTAATATTCACAATCCGTAACATTCCACCACTTTATCTCACCTTTTATTTGCAGATGACACTTTGATTTTTTGAAGCAACTCTTCCTTTGAATTCAAGAACTTGTGGGCCATATTGCTTTGTTTTGAGGCATTCGCGGGTTTAAAAATTAATCTTTCCAAGAGTTGCATCTTCCCGATATAAGTCTTTGAAGGAGTAGAGTAAAAGGCAAATATACTCAATTGCAATCTGAACTCCTTTCCCACTTTGTATTTGGGGTTTCCATTGGGAGTCAAATTGAACTCTTGGCATATTGGGATCCAATTGTGGAAAAAATGGAGTGGAAGTTGGCTACTTGAAAGTCCAATTAAGATCCTTTTATAGGAGGTAGACTGACCTTTATTAGTTATGTTCTTTCCAATCAACCCGTATATTACATGTCTATGTTTCCCATACCTAAGAAGGTGGCGCAGGCACTCGAGAGGTTGCAAATATATTTCATTTGGAGGGGAACAAAATAAAAATTCCAATATCTCGGGCCTTAGCCAAGCGGAGCTCAGTGACTCAAACAAAAAATCAAGGCGAATTGGGAATTAATCACTTAGAGACTATGAACAAAGCTTTTATGGGAAAATGGATATAGCGGTTTAGCAGGGAAGACAAAGGATTCTAGAAACGGTGATTGCACCAAGTAGAGGTACAACATTTCTTATTGGTATCCATCTTTAAGCTCTGTAGGCCCTGTTTGGAGTCTATTGAAAAATTTCACCAAACTTAAGACAACAATTTGGGAACACCTGAAGATCAATGAGGAGACAAGAGTAAAACAAAGTTTTGGCTGGACAAATGGGTCACACAAGCCATCCTTTGAGATCTCTACCCAAACCTCTTCATGGCGGAAAAAAGAAAGGATGCTATAGTGGCAAATTTATTGAGCTTCCCCAATAATAGACCTTTATGGAATATATCCTTTAATAGACATGTCAAAGGCAAGGAAGTTAACAAAGTAATCGAGTTGCTCAATTTGGTTTACATTGATTCTATCAGGAGGGGGAAGTCAGACTCATGCTCATGTGATCTTTCCACTGCATAGATTTTCACGGTGACTAGCCTTTATAATCATCTTGCTTACAATGATACTCATAATAATCTAAGCCTTCCCTTCAACCAGTTGTGGAACACTTTCATCCCTTTAAAGGTAAGTGTCTTTTTTTTTTTTTCTTTTTTTTTATATTTTTTATTTCAAGTAGTTAATAGCAAAATTCTAACAGTTGATAACCTGCAAAAAATAGGTTGGAGGTTGGCCTCTATGTATTCTATGTGCAAGAAGGAAAGCTAAGGGGGTCGATCATCTCTTCCTCCACTGTCATTTTAGTAAGCAGGTTTGGGCATTAGTCTATTAAAAGTGGAGATTTTAACTGGACTAGGTCCCGTGGTTTTTCTTCCTCACACCGGGGAAGTTTTCCACGTAAAAAACTGCTTGTGTTCTTGTGGCTTGGTATGATTGATTATTTCTCTTATTATTTTCAGCACGTATAAAAGTAGAGATACACTATATTTGCTTGCATATAGGGAGAAGAATTATTCCGCTGTGGTTGTTTATTGATATCTCTCCCAACAGAAGGAGCCCCATGTAAACCTCACTATTTTTTTTTATATCGAGGTTTTTATTGTCCTCTCTCTCTGTGTCGACAACTAGAGGAAGAGACCCTACGTAAGCCTCACTAATTTTTTTAATCATTTTGAAACTCCTTCTCTCTATCCTGTCATGGAGTTGACAAGTGATGGTAGTTTTTGTTCTAAATCTAACTTCGTTTTTTTTTTTCCTCCTCTTTATTTATGTCATCCAACAGAGGAAGGGCCCCATAATTTTTTTTTTTTTTTTCCATTTTGAAGTTTTTTTCTCTCTCCGTCCCTCCCATCTCTCTCTCTCTCTCTCTCTCTCTCTCTCTCTCTCTCTTCACTATATTTTTTTAAAATCCTCTCTCTTTCCTCTTTTTCTCTACATCAAGTCCTACTAAATTTTTTATTATTTTAAAACTATTTTCTCTCATTTACGAGAAAAAAAATTAAAAATATCAACATGAATGAATTTCACTACAATATTTTTGTTAATGAGTTCAAACTCAACTACTTTCCACCACTTTCCTTCTTAATACTTTTATACTATAAAATTAATCTAAATTATTAGTTCCTACATTCTTTATCTTTTGATTGTATTTACATACAGGAAAATTATAGAATTGATTTAAATTTATATTCTTCAAAAATACAGAAATATATATATGTAGACACCTCAAATTGTCCTAGGGTCATATATTACAAAAACTAAAAAAAAATCATTATTTATTCATACATTAAAAAAAAAAAACAAATGCAAGAAAAATAAAAAAATATAGACATACTGAAAAAAAAGGAAAAAAATACATTTTACATTAGAGGGAAAAATACAGAATTAAGAAAAAATAAAAAAAAAATTGAAGTGAAGGAGCCTCCGTTCTTCATGTTGGCACCTGCGCACACACACAGTTCAAATTCAATTCGGAAAAAAATCATAATTTAAAGCTGATGAGCTACTTAATATTGATTGAGTAAATTTAAATTTGGTTAATCAAATTTAAGTTAGCAAATTAGTTTTAATTTTGATTTATTGTTTTAAATTTGATTAGTTAATTAGATTATTCCTTAAGTCTTATAAATAAGAGCCTTAGACAAGTAACATGACTAGATAGAAGAGATTCATATAGCAAGAGACACACAACATTCACATAGCAGAGGTGTGTGAGAAATTCAATATGTGAACACTTATTAAATTTACATATGTAAATATGTATTTATATATATGCTTGTAACATTTTGTTATTGGAATTTTTTTGTGGAAAGTAGGTGAAAAAAATTGTATTGTAATGTATATATTGTATTGAATATTTTTAAAAAAATTCTAATCACTTTTATAATTTTAATGTATACAACGCATATAAACCAAAAAGTTGTATAGTATATATATATTTATATATTTTTGAATAATATAAATTTAAATCAATTTTGTAATTTTAGTGTATGTAAATATAATCAAAAGATAAAGAAAGTAGAAACTAATAATTTAGATTAATTTTATAGTATAAAGGCATTAAAAAGGAAAGTGGTTGAGTTGGGACTCATTAATATATATATATAGTAGTGAAATTCATTCATGTTGGGATTTTTATATTTTTACTCGTAAATGAGAGAAATTAATTTAAAAAATAATAATAAAATTAGTAGGGCTAGATGTAGAGAGAAAGAGGGGAAGACAGAGAGAGAGAGTTCAAAATAGGAAAAAAATTATGGGGCTCACATGGGGCCCTTCCGGCTGACACAAATAGAGAGAGGAGAAAAAAACAAATGAAGTTTGATGTTAAAAAAAAAAATTACCATCATGTGTCAACTCCAGAAAAGGTGGGAGGGAAGAAGAGAGAAGGAGTTTCAAAATGATTAAAAAAAATCAGTAAGGCATGTGGGGCCTCTTCCTCTAGCCTTGACAAAGAGAGAGAGGACAATAAAAACCTGGATGTTAAAATAATTAGTAGGGTTTGCGTAGGGCCCCTTCCTCTAACCGCTAACAAAGAGAGAGAGGATAAATTTTTTTTTTTCCAGTTATGAGCTCCACATGCATTTGGTAAGACAAAATAAATATGTATTTTTATATCATATGAGTTTAATTTTTATTTATTTTACTCTTACGTTGCGTTTGAAATTTGAATTTCAAACCTTAAATTTGAATTTATGTAGATTTAGATAAATTTCAATACAACTTTATACTATATTTTATCCAAATCTAAGACAAATATGAATTGAAGGTCTCTTCAAACATAGGGTTATTTCATTTAAATTGGCATAACAAATGAATTGTAATCATTATTATTTACTAAATTTTAATTAAACATAAACTTGTGATTTTTTTTTAAAAAACCCCTTTGAAAAATGTTTAATGTGAGAGTTTGAAATAGATTTTTAAGACAAACTCATGGATGATTTTTTTTTCCTTCTTCAACTTATTTTCCTAGGAACAACCAATTTCATTTGTTAAACAACCATAATTAAATATATATATTTCAAACTCTCATATTGAACATGTCTCAAAGTTTTTTTTTTTTTTTTTTAAATCACAAGTTTATGTTTAATTAAAATTTAGTAAATTGTAATGATTACAGTACATTTGTTTTGCCAACTAAAGTAAAATAACCCTATGTTTGAAGAGACCATGAATTCGGACTTGTATTAGATACAGATGAAATCTAAAATAAACTGTATTAAAATTTGTTCAAATCCATCTAAATTCAAATTCAAGGTTTGAAAGCCAAACTTCCAAACATGTAAGAGTAAACTAAATAAAAATTAAACCCATACAATGTAAAAATGCATATTTATTTTGTCTCAACTATCTATATGTGAATCTTGGCGTACCAAATGCATGTGGAGCTCATATCTGATAGTTTTGTTTTTATCCTCTCCCTCTTAGTTAGTGTTTTGAGGAAGGGGCCTCACACATATCCTACTATCTTTTTTTTTGACATCCCAATTTTTATTGTCCTCTCTCTCTGTCACCGGTTAGAGGAAGGGACTCCATGCAGACCCCACTATTTTATTTTTTTTTTTACATCCACGTTTTTATTATCCTTTCTTTCTTTGTTTATGGCTAGAGAAAGAGGTCTCATGTAGGCCTTACTAATTTTTTTAATCATTTTGAAACTCCTTCTCTCTTCTTTCCACCTGCCTCTCATGGATCTAACACGTGATGGTAATTTTTTTCTACATCCAACTTTGTTTTCTTTTTTCTCCTCTCTTTATTTGTGTCAGCAAAGGAAGGGCTCCATGCGAGCCCCATAAATTTTTTTTTCCTATTTTGAAGTTTTTATCTCTCTCTCTCTCTCTCTCTCTCTCTCTCTCACTCTCTCTCTCTCTCCACTGTAATTTTTTAAAATCTTCTCTCTCCCCTCTTTCCCTCTACATCTAGCCCTATTAAATTTTTTATTATTTTTAAAATTCATTTCTCTCATTTACGAGAAAAAAAAATATAAAAATACCAACATGAATGACTTTCACTATAATATATATATTTTTAAAGAGTCCCAACTCAACCACTTTCCTTCTTAATGCTTTTATACATAAAATTAATCTAAATTATTAGTTACTACTTTCTTTATCTTTTGATTATATTTACATATACTAAAATTATAGAATTGGTTTAAATTTATATTATTAAAAAATATAGAAATATATATATTATGCAACATTTATGTTTACATGCATTATATACATTAAAATTATAAAAGTGATTGAAATTATTTTTGAAATATTCAATACAATATTTATAGTACAATACAATTTTTTCACCTATCTTCCACAATAAATTTCCAATAACAAAATATTACAAGCATATATAAATACATATTTACATATGTAAATTTAATAAGTGTTCAACTTCCCATATAGAAATATATATATATAATATGCAACATTTCTGTTTACATGCATTATATACATTAAAATATAAAAGTGATTGGAACTATTTTTGAAATATTCTGTACAATATATATAATACAATACAATCTTTTCACCTACTTTCCACAATAAATTTCCAATAACAAAATATTACAAGCATATATAAATACATATATGAAGAAGTACATATTTTTTAAAAAAATTTCCACTTCAAAATTGATTCAATTTCTTCAAAAGTGATATAAAAATCTTTTTGATAACACACATACGCATATATGCTTGCAATCAAAATGCGCAAAAACATATTTTAAAATTAATGATGTTAAGCCTTGTAATTGATTATGGATGTGCGATAGAATGTTAATGAGATGTGATCATCATGGTAGCTATCACATAAGAGGTACTAAAACATGCTACATTATACAACGTATATTTTATGGAGTATAGGCGAAAGAACAAAATCTTAAAGTTCATAGAATAGTGTCTTAGAAAGAGAGGAAGTGATAGAAGTTAATTGAGCAAAATTGGAAAAATTAGAAGTGATAGAGAGAAGAATAAAATGTAACTGGTTGTTTAGCACAAGACTAACCATATTTTATACATATTGGTAATGGATCCCCTTTTTTATACGTTTGATATTAATTAGTGTAAGATAAATTTATCATATGTTTAAGGTTGAAAAAATAAGCACATAACCTTTTTACAAACTCATGGACTTATTTTTTTTTCTTAATAACTTATTTTCATAGGAACAACCAATTTCAATTCTTATACAACCATAATTAAAAATCTATTTCAAATTCTCACATTGAACGTTGTTCAAAGGTTTTTTCTTTTTTATAAAAAACCCCGAGTTTATGTTTAATTAAAATTAGTAAATAATAATGATTATAGTACATTTGTTTTGCCAATTAAAATAAAATAGCCCTATGTTTGAAGAGACCTTGAATTGACATTTTAATAAAATATAATATAAAACTATATTGAAATTTATCCAAATTCAAGATTTGAAATCTAAGTTTCTAAATACAATATAAGAGCAAAGTAAATGAAAATTGAACCCATATGATATAAAAATGCATATTTATTTTGTCTTATCTTTCTTGGAGCACCAAATGCACGTCGAGCTAATATCTTATTGTTTTTTTTTTTTTTAATTTTTTTATCTTCTCCCTCTTTGTTAGTTGCTAGAGGAAGGGGCCTCATGCACGTCCTACTATTTTATTTTATTTTTTCCATCCAGGTTTTAATTGTCCTCTCTCTCTTTATCATCGGTCAGAGAAAGGGGCCCCACGTAAGTCCCACTATTTTTTTTATATCTTTGTCGGTGACTAGAGGAAGAGGCCCTCCGTAAGCCTCACTAATTTTTTTAATCATTTTGAAACTCCTTCTCTCTATCCTATCATGAAGTTGACACATGATGATAATTTTTTTTTCTATATCCAACTTCGTTTTTTTTTCTCCTCTCTATTTATGTCAGCCAATAGAGGAAGGACCCCATAAATTTTTTTTTTCCATTTTGAAGTTTTTCTCCTCTCCCCCTTCTTCTCCCCACTCTTCTCCCCCTTCTCCTCTCCCCGTTCCTCCCTCTGTCTCCTCCTCCTGTCTCCTCCTCCTCCCACTCTATTTTTATTTTTTTAAATCCTCTCCCTAAAATCCTCTCTCTGCCTCTTCTTTCTCGCTCAAAGCAAGATCCACTAAATTTTTTTATTATTTTTTAAACTATTTTTTCTCATTTAAGAGAAAAAAAAAATAAAAATCTCAACATGAATGAATTTCACTACAATATTTTTGTTAATGACTTCAAACTCAACTACTTTCCATCCCACCACCTCACTAACTTTCCACCACCACTTTCCTTCCTTAAATTTTTAACTATAAGTTTAATCTAAATTATTAGTTCCTACCTTCTTTATCTTTTGATTGTATTTACATACACTAAAATTATAGAATTGATTTAAATTTATATTATTCAAAAATACAGAAATATATATATATATATATATATATATATATGTAGACACCCCAAATTGTCCTGGGGTCATATATAACAAAAAATAAAAATCATTATTTCTTCATACATAAAATAAAAAAAAAACCCAAATACAAGAAAAATAAAAAATATAGAAATATAGAAAAAAAAGGAAAAAATACATTTTACATTAGAGGGAAAAAGACATAATTAAGGCCAAAAAAAAAAAATTGAAGTGAAGGAGCCTCGTTCTTCATGTTGGCACCTGCACACACACACAATTCAAATTCAATTAGGAAAAAAAATCATAGATTTAAGAGAAAGCTGGCTGATACTACTTAACCTTAATATTGATTGAGTAATTTAAATTGGTTAATCAAATTAAGTTAAGCAAAATTATTTTTAATTTTGATTTATTAATTTGATTTTATTAATAGTTAGAATTATTCCTTAGGCTTATAAATAAACCTTATACAAGTTAACATGGCTTGATAGAAGAGATTCATATATCAAGAGACACCAACATTCACATATCATAGGTTGTGGGAAATTCAATATATGAAACACTGTTTAAATTTACATATGTAACATTTGTATTGGAAATTTTTGTGGACAAGTATGTGCACACAAATTGTATTGTAATTTATTCTTGTATGGATATAATACTTTAAAAAAACTTCCAATAATTCCAATCACCTTTTATATAATTTTCAATGTATAACTGCATGAAAACAAAAATGTTTGCAAGAAGTATTTATATATCGAAATATATATATATATTATATCTTTTGAATAATTATACAATTTACATCAAATTTTATAATTTTTAGTGTCCTAAAATATAATAACAGATAAAGAACGATAGAAACTTATAATTTAATTAATTTTAATAGTATAAAAGCATTAAGAAGGAAAAGTGTGTGCGTTGTGACTCATTAATATCTTATATATATATATATAGTAGTGAAATTTCACTTGATGTGTGGCTTTTTATCATTGTTTACTCGTAAATGAGAGAAATTAATTTTTTTTAAAAATAATAAAATTGGTTGGGCTAGATGTAGAGAGGGGGGGGGGGGAGAGAGAGAGAGAGAGAGAGAATTCAAAATGGGAAAAAAAATTATGGGGCTCACATGGGGTCCTCCTAGCCGACACAAATAGAGAGAGGAGAAAAAAAAAAAAAAGTTGGATGTTAAAAAATTCATAAGAGGCGGGAGGGAAGAAAAGAGGAGTTACAAAATGATTAAAAAAAATTAGTAAGACAACCTAGCCGTTGGGGTCCCTCTTTTCTAGCCGTTACAAGAGATAGCAGGAATAATAAAAACCTAGGACCTAAGTTAAATAACTAGTAGGTTTGGCATTTGGGCGCTCCGCCTTCTTACTTCGAGGGTCCGTTAACAAAGAGGGAGAGAATAAAAAAAAAAAACTGTCGGTTATGAGCTCCATATGCATTTGGTGCTCCAAGATTCATATATAGATATATTAAACCAATGACATATGTTGTTATATCAATATGAGTTTAGTGTTAATTTTTTATTTATTTTACTTTAACGGTGTCACATTTGGAATTTTGAATTTCAAACCTTGACTTTTGAATTTAATGTAAATTTATATCTATTTCAATACAACTTTTCTATTTAATATAATTACATTTTATCCAAACTAAGACAACTCTGAAGTGAAATGGTCTTTTCAAACTGGGTATTTCATTTTGATTGGCATAACAAAAGGTGTATGTGTAAGCAGGTATTATTTTTACTATTTTACATTAAATAGTCAAACTTGATGGAATTTTTTTGTGTTTTTAAAAAAACACCCTTTGAAAAATGTTAGAGTTTGAAATAGATTTTTAATTATGGTTGCTGCATGAATGGTCAAATTGGGTTGGGAGGGGGTGTGTATGCCCTAGGTAAAACTATTTTTTAAGAAAGAAACAAATGATCCATTATTTTTTGTAACAATTGTTTAAAAAAATGTTTTTAAATAAATAAAATAAGGACATTCATCAACTAAAATAATTTATTATCCAAAATAACTCTTAAAATTATTTTAAAAATGAAAAATTAATTTTTAACTTCTAAAAAATTTTTTAAGGAATATATTATACTCAATTTTTTTTTAAAAAAATTAATCTGAAAAAATCCAAGCACCCTTAAAAGTTTCTTAAAAAACTAAAAATTTAAAACTTAAAAATTATTTAAATATGTGTTATACCCAAAAAGAAAAGGATAAAAGACATTAGTCTTTCTATTAGTTTTAACAAAAAAAAAAATTGACATTCTTGAAGTTTCAAGAATTTCAGGAATCTTCTTTGTGATTTCAAGAAATTCAAAAACCTTCCCTCGGATTTATTTAAAAAAAAAAAAAACACAAACATGTACTTGTATTTTACAAAAAAGAGAAATTTTATGAGGGATGTCTGGTCTTTTTGGCAAAAATTAAGAAAGGCCTGTAATATTTTTGAAATTTCATGAAAATTTCTGTTTTTTTTACCAAACCTTAGTAAAGATAAGTATCTTTACCCAAAAAATTTAAGAATAGAAAACTCCCCCCACGTTAAATTGAATGGGTTGAGATTAAAATGTAACAAAAAAATATAAATATGTATAATTATAGACATCAATTTTATTTTATTTCTTGTATCAAATAAAATTTTTATGATCATTTTGATGCTATAATTTTAGGTATTCGTCACATTATTTTCATTCTATTTTACTTCAAATTTATTCAATTGCAATATACAAAATAATGGGCATAGTTTTATACGTCTTCATTTTCAAGCTATAATAGCAATAATCATACACAACATATTGATAAATAATGATAAAATTATCTTCAAAGGACAACTTCTGCATTGAAATAAATAATACTGATTTTTTCTAAACTATCACCCCTGACTTCTACGGATTCCCACCAAACAGGTGTGGATACTTCTGTTGTATCTCATCCTATAACTCCCACGAAGCATCCTCTATTTTGTGATTTCTCTACAAAACTTTTACTAATAGAATTATCTTAGTGCGCAATACCTGTTCTTTCCTATCTAGGATCTGCACTGGTGTCTCATCATAAGTTAGTGAATCTCTAAGCTCTATCTCTACATAACTAATCACATGGGAAGAGTTTGGGAAGTATTTTCTTAACATGAAAACATGAAATACATTGTGTATTATAAAAAATACTGGTGGTAAAGCTAGAATGTAGGCTACTAGACCACTCTCTCTAATATCTCGAATAGACCAATGAACCTAGGGCTTAGCTTACCCTTCCTCCCAAATTTCATAGCTCCTTTCAATGGTGCTACTTTCAAAAATACCTAATCTTCAACATCAAACTCTAATTCTTGGCAGCATATATTAGCGTAACTTTTTTGCCGACTCTGAGTTGCACTGATTCTATCTTTAATTAGTCAAACTTTATTGTACACCTGCTGCACCAATTCTAGTCCTAGAACTCGTCGCTCACCTATTTCATCCTAGTACAAAGGTGAATGACACCTCATACCATACAATGCCTCGTAAGGTGTTATGTCGATGTTGGCCTAATAGTTGTTATTATAAGCAAACTCAACCAGCGGCATATATTGAGTCCAACTACCCCCAAAATCCAACACGCTTGCTCGTAGCATATCCTCAAGTATCTAGATTGTTCTCTCTGTCTGCCCATCAATTTGAGGATGATATGTCGTGTTGAATGATAACTGAGACCCCAAAGCCTCCTGCAAGTTCCTTTAGAACTGGGATGTAAAATGTGGATCACGGCTTGAAATGATGGATACTGACACTCCATAGGGTCGAACTATCTATTGAATATAGATCTCTGCCAGTTTGTACATAGGGTAGCTAACTTTAATAGGTAGAAAATGAGTTGTTTTTTTCAATCAGTCAACAATCACCCAGATAGAATTTTGACCATGCAGCGCTGACGGTAACCTAGTGACGAAATCCATGGATATGTGATCCCACTTCCACTCAAGGATGTGGAGTGGCTATAACTGTCCTGCCGGCCTCTGGTGCTCAACTTTTATCTGCTAGTACATCAAACACTGCTGCACGAATTTAGTTATCTTCCTCTTTATTCTGCTCCACTATAAAGTCTCTCGAAGATCCAGATACGTTTTAATGCTACCAGGTTAAACTGTGTACAGGGATCTGTGAGTCTCCTCCAATACAATCCTTCTTATCTGAGCATCTGCAGGAAACCACCAAGTTGGCAATGAATGCCTGGTGATCACCCTCTATCAGCTCCACGCATAACCTCTCCAAATCCATTTGGATAGGGCACTGAATTTCCACTGCTGACACCGTTGCTCCTGTTGTTTTCCTGCTCAGTGCATTAGCCACCACGTTTGCTTTCCTTAGATGGTAGCTGATAGTACAATCATAATCCTTGATGAGCTCACCATCTTCTCTACCATATATTCAAATCTTTCTGGGTGAAGAAATACTTTAAGCTTTTATAATCAGTGAAGATCTCGCATTTCCCACCATAAAGATAATGCATCCAGATTTTCAAAGCATACACCACTGTAGCTAACTATAAATTGTGTACAAGGTAGTTCTTTTCATACTCTTTAAGCTGTCTAGATGCGTAGGCATGACTCTCCCGTGCTGCATCAACCCGCACCCAAGTCCCTTGTGGGACGCATCACTATATATCACAAAACCATCTTCCCCTGATGGGATAGACAATATTGGTGCAGTGACCAGCTGCTGTTTCAACTCTTGGAAGCTCTGATCACACTCATCGGTCCAATCAAATTTCATGCTCTTTCTCGTGAGTCATGTTAGTGGACCTAATAATCTGGAGAAGCCATCCACGAAACGCCGGTAGTACCCTGCCAGACTTAGGAAGCTTCTAACCTCCTGAACATTCACTGGTCTTACCCAACTCACTACTGCCTCTATTTTACTCGGATCAACTGATATACAGTCCCCAGAGATCACATGCCCAAGGAAAGTAACCTGCCTCAACCAGAATTCACATTTCTTGAATTTAGCATACACTTTCTTTTCCCTCAACACCTACAAAACCAATCTCAAATGACTCTCATGCTCCTTAAGACTCTTTGAGTAGACCAGTAATCAATGAACACCACAATAAACTAGTCTAACTACAGATCATGGAACACCCGATTCATTAAATCCATGAACATCACTGGTATGTTTGTCAATTCGAACGACATTACCAGGAACTTGTAGTGCCCGTACCTGGTTTGGAATGCTATCTTTGATACGCCCTCTGCCTTGACTTTCACCTGGTGATAGCCTGACCGAAGGTCAATTTTGGAGTAGACCTGGGTCCCTTGGAATTGGTCAAATAAATCATCAATTATAGGGAGAGGATATTTATTTTTGACTGTCAGTTTATTTATTTCCCTATAATCTATGCACATCCTCATGATCCCATCTTTCTTTTTCATAAACAAAACTAGGGCTCCCCAAGGTGACACACTGGGCCTAATAAACCCTTTATCCAGAAACTCCTGTAATTGATCTTTCAATTTTTTTAGTTTGGCTGGAGCCATTCTATACGACAATTTAGATATTGGTGCCGATCCTAGTAATAGATCCACGGTGAATTCGATCTCTTGATCTGGTGGTAAACCAGGTAAATTCTATGGAAAAATATCTAGAAATTTTCTGACCACTAGAATATTAGTCTGTTTCAATTCTTCCTTCGGTAGCTCTTTTATGTAAGCTACATATCCCTGTTATCCACCCAGAATCAGTCTCTTCACCTAAATGGCTAACACTAGCTATGGCGAGGAACGCACACGTGAACCCACAAATCTGTATTCTTGTTCATCCGGGGGTCTGAAAATGACTTCTTTCTAATAGCAATCTATGCTGGCGTGATTGGCTTCCAGCCAATCCATACCTAATATTACATCAAACCCTTGCATATCTAATATCATGAGATCAGCTGGTAGTACTTTCCCTTGAATGCCCACTGGAAAGTTCCTAAGTATCTTCCTACACCTCACAATAGATCCCGCCGGCGTGGCTACAGACAACTTAACATCTAACAATTGTGTCTCTACCCCAGTTACTTTAACATACCCCATCGATACAAAGGAATGGGTGGCACCTGTATCAAATAAAACAATAGCTTTATATGGTAAAACAGTAAGGATACTTGTCACGACATCTCCAACAGTCTTTACATCTCCCGCCATCAATACATAAACCCTCGCTCGTGCTGTGTTCCTTTGCTGGTCTCCACGGGGGGCCTGATAACCACCCCGAAGTGGTTTATCAGTTGGTACGTGGATTAGTGGTCCCTGACATGATCATGCCATATGACCAAATCTTCCGCACCGATAACAGACATTCTCTCCCAACTGACATTCACTTGGGTGCCTCCGGCATATCTAGGATAGACAGGAATAATCTGTCTACCCTGAACATCTCTATGGCCCATCATCTATTTCTGGCCTCCTCCATATTGATATCCTCTCCATGGGTCCTAGCTGGGACCTGCCAGGAAACCCGGTGGCATGGGCCTCTTCCTCTGGCTCGGTACTCCTACATATATATGCTCACTCTCCTCTGCTACTGTAGCTCTGTCAACCAGCTTAGAGAAATCTTAGATCTTCAATACTGCCACCTACTTGTATATATCTCATATTAAACCCCACTCGAACATTCTGGCTTTCTTAACTTCATTTGGTACTATATATGGAGCGAATTGTGACAACTCGATGAATTTCATCGCATAATGTTGAATTGTCAACGATCCTTGGGTCAAAATCAAAAACTCCTGAACTTTAGCCTCTTTGACCGTGGTAGGATAGTGTCTATCAAATAATATGTCTTTGAATCGGGCGCAAGTCATCGACACTGGGATGGGTCTCTGCTCCTCTAGCAATTTCGTGGTCGTCCATCATCTCTTGGCCTCTACTACCAACTTATACGTGGTGTAAAGGACCCTCTGCTCATCGGTGCAGTGGAGCACCGTCAGTATATTTTTTGTCTCTTGCATCTAGTTCTCTGCAACTGTAAGATCAGCTATTCCTGAAAATGCTGTAGGGTTCATTTTTGTGAATTTTTTTATCGTGCACCCCTACGTAGTAGATGGACCTCCCTGCTCCCTGGAGTTCCATGCAATCTCAGCCATAACCTGCTGAGCTACGCTGCGTAATACAGCATCTGAGTTCCCACCTCCTATGCCAGACAACCCTGTTCCATCATCGCCGCTATCGTGGGCACTACTACCTTCTGGATCCATCCTACAATAATACCAAATTATTCTGACAATTCGAACCTTACAATGCTACTCCAAATAAAATACTACATACCTCGTATCATTAATTAAGGTCTAGTCCTACCATATGGAAATAGAAATCGATGATAGTTTTGTAATGTCCTAAGCCCTTAAACTCGGTCCGGTGCGTTAAACCTGATAAAAACTTGATAAACCATAACAAATACGCAGCGGAAAACATAAATATAATCTCCACAAATATAATACTAGAGTTTACTATTCCAATTCACAATTCAAATTAACTATTCACCACTTGTAATCACATATATACATGTCTCCAAAACATAATCCCCAAATACCAGTATTCTCGACTGTCGCGACATCCCGGGAGCGCGTGTGCCCCGGGCGGCAAAATTAAAATCATTTTAATATTTTCATGAAAAAACATGGAATGTCGGAGTCGCCACTAACCTTTAGTGTGGTTAGAACACGTGATAACTGCCCCGTTAGGGGTAAAATAGGTCTACATTACCAGAGTTAGGCTCGGGAGTTCGGTTACACGAGGGGAAGGTACGAGCACCCCCTACGCGCCCGTTCTTACGAACGGTACCTAATTAATTTGAAATTATCCCTAAGTTAATCTAATATGTCTTTAAATTACTCCTTTTTATGAGTTTATAAATACAAAGGGAAAATAAATAAATAAATAAGTAGATAAATATATACATATATTCTCTCAGAGTTTAAGGGTACGTGAAGCCCAAAGACTAATACCCCCCGCAATAAAATCATAGGGATAAAATCGAAAATAATTTACAAAATATACTTCCAAATTTTGAAAATTTTCTAGGGTTTTTCTAAATATTAAAATACTAGTTGGAAGGTTTTTGGAACTAAAAAAAAAATATATTTTTAAGTTTCAAAGTATTTTCCTTACCTTCTTCTATTTTTCTGATTTTTTATTTTTTTCATATTTTTACTGTATTTTGAAATAATAAATCAAAAATATTTTTTAGAATTTTCTCTTAATTTTCTATTTTTTATTATTTTCTGTATTTTACAAAAATTTCAAATAGCTAATAACAAAAAAAATAATATACTACTTAAAATATAAATCATAACACGTAAATATTATATATCATAATAGTCAAATTTTCAATGATAAAACCCCAAGTATTAATAATCAAACCCTAATGATATACTCTAGAATGGAAATAATCAAACCCTAAAAATTATGTACTTTTTATAAACATGTAAGGAGATAGAATGAGATTATGGACAATAATTCACATCATGGATCTATTATAAAATATACACAAACTCTAAAATATTAATATACCTTAATATGGAAATGCTGTACATAAATATGGAAAATAAATCAAATTCTTCCAAGCCATATAAAAGCCAAAGAAGTAATATACATTTTATGGAAACCCTTAAGATCAATATTCAATGGTATGGAATCCCTAAAATTAGTACACAATAACAATATAGAGACAGATTAAATAAAACACTATTCAAAACCCTAATAACGTAAAATAGTCAAAACCCTAAACTAAAACAATAACCAAAACCTTAAAAGATAATATCATGAAAATAATGTAAATAATCAAGAATCATGAACATGCGTAAATGTTACAATCCTAAACAATAATACACAAAATCCCTAAATATCATATAAACAATAAATATGATAAATACTCTAAATACATCAAAAAGCCTAAATAATGTCTTCACAATAAAACAAACACCCTAAATAATATGTAACAATAAAAATAAGTATATTACAATGATTACAAAAAAAAAAAAAAATACAACGATAATATAAGCACTTTAAACAAATATACAACAATAAATATGGACATGTAATAAGGTATTAAAAGTAAATATAATAATCCAAAAATAATATTAATATTTATATACATATATGTAATAACAGCCTAAACATGAAAACCATATATTACAAAAGAAAAGAAAAAAAAATGCACTGAATATTACACATGTCTGCATATTAAAGCAAAAACAAAAACAAAAAAAAACTAAAATAAGATTGCATGTGTGTGTGTGCGTGTTCTGTGCATGTGTGTGTACAGAGGAGCTTACAGAGGGGATCTGGACCTTCGGGTATGTGTGTGTGTCGCCGGAAGTGAGAACCTCTCCCGGTGGTGTGGCCAGTGCGTGGCCGTGATCAGCGCCGGCGAGTGGGCAGTGTTGACTGGCATCGGCGATCTGTTGCAAGGGGGGCGTCCTAAGGTCTGATCGCTGGGTGCGTTCTGGGCAGAGGTGAGTCACCGGGGTTGGAGAAGTTGGCGGAGAGCAGCGTGGTGGCTTGCTGCGTCAGGAATAGAGGCGGTGATGAGGATGGGAGTGCTCCGCTCGGAGGAGGCCGCAGTGCTGCTAGCGGTGGCCGCTGGTGCTGGTGGGTCGAATAGAGGGACGGTGACGGCTATCTGGGGCGGTGATGGAGTGCTCCGCGTGGCCGGAGCTATGCAGAGGGGCTGCGGAGCTGCGTGGCTTTCGGCTGTGGTGGCTGGGAGGATTGTCAGAGGATGAAGGAGGCAGCAAGGAGTGAGGCCAGCCACTGCTGTTGCAGCAACTGGGAAGAAGAAGAAGCTGAAAAAATTTTCTTGGCCTGGCTGTGCGCTGCTGGCTGCGCTTCTCCCCTGCCCCAGCTTGAAGAGAAGTAGAGGTCCTTATATAAAAAAAACTTTTAGAAACCCTAACCCATTTCTTTTCCTTTTTGGTTTTTTTGTATTTTATGGTATTTTTTTCTTTTGGAAATAATATATATGAATATAACTACTATTATGGTAATAAGGAAATAATAATAATAATAATAATAATAATAAGGTAAAAAAATAATAATAATAATAATAAAGTGAATAGAGAAATAATGTTAATAATAATAATAATAATAATGGTAAATATAGTGGTAAAAATAACGAAATAAAAAAAAATAAAAAAACAAAAATAATAATAATAAAAATAATAGTGATAATAAGCCACTTATAACACTATAGGAAAATAACAATAATATAATAATAGTAATAATAATAAATTACTTATATCAATATGGAAAAATAATTAATAATAATAATAATAGTGAAAAATAAAAATAAAAATAATAATAGTGTAAATAACAACAATAGAAATCATAATAATAATAATAATAAAAATAAATTACTTATATCAATATAGGAAAATGATTAATAACGATTATACTAGTGAAAATAAAAATAATAAAAATATTGGGCCTGGGTAAAAATGGGGTGTCTACATCGACCATCTATATCTAAGAAAACTTTAAAACATAGAACATAAAACATAAATTTATACATCTCAAAATTAACATAAAAATATACCATTTTCTTTTTCTATTTCCCAAAAATGCTATAAAATCTTGAGCTCTCTAAGCTTGATCTCGAGGAAATCTTGAAAAAGATAAATTCATATTCGGGTGAGACACATCTCAGTAAGGGAAGAAACAATATATTAAAACAGCATGTGGCTAACATGAGGTTCATCAATATCATTTTAATAACATTTGCAAAACATTAGCATAAACACTGAAATCATTCTCTGAGCCTAACCAAACACATGCAAAAGATTTAACCCACAAAATTACCCAAGGATAAGGGTGATTACCCGCCCAAACAAGTAGCACCCCTCTACATTAATACTTAGGCAATCCTAGGGTCGCTGCTGAAGAATACCAGGGTACTCAACTTACTCAGTAAGCCCTTAAGTATTAGATTGATCTCGTACTCACACAATTCAAACAATGGTTTACCAATGAAGGCCCCAAGGATAGGGAAATCTATCCGTCCATACAAGTAAGTTCCCTCTGCCCTAGTGCGTTATGCAGCGTGCACCTACATCTAATACTACTAGCGCGCTCGCCTTTCTTAACAAACCCTCGGGCGAAGAGTATGCCCCGCCCCAGTCGTAACATGTTCTATGAGCATAGATACTTCTAATATCATAATACATTAGTCTTTCTGTAATTATTCAACCATTCACCTATGTTCATGTTCATAACTTTAACATTTTATTTTATTTCACTTTAAGTGACTCTTTCCCATTTTACATTGTTCCCATTTCACACTTCATTTTTATTTCATTCATTTCCATTTTCATTTCATTACATACCTAGCATCTTTCAACTTTTTTACCCTGCATCGTTTAGCTGTTTTACCCAACATCTTTTAGTTGTTTTACCTAACATTTTTCAGCTGTTTTACCCAACATCTTTAAGCTGTTTTACCCAACATTTTTCAGCTATTTTACCCAGCATTTTTCAGTTGTCATACATTTACATGGTTGCATTAACATACACAAGCAGCATGGTTCATATCATATTTCATTCTTAATGCTTTACTTACTTAGCCTACATCTCATACATTTAACGTATATTTGCATAGAATTTACATTTATTCATGCCACACAATTTAGCAATAAAATTCATACATTGCCTGTAAAATAAGCCAATGAACATTTAACGTTTATATACTGAAAATACTTTTCATTTCTTACATAATTATCCTAAAAATATTTTTCACTTTCATTAGTTCATTTTCGCATATACGTTGGCCCTAAATTCAGAAAAAACATAATTTAAATGGTTGACATTTTAAACTCATACCGAAACATATATACATATATATAACACTATTCATTTTCCATTATATTTATAAAATTTTTTGTTTAATATATATTTTTACCCTTAACTGGTTTCATGAATTACGCCAACAAGGACCCTAAAAAATATCTATGGCGCTCACCCGAACCCTGAATAAAAAATCCTAATTTCATTAAGTTAATCCTAAATAAAATATTATTTTAATATTTCCTAAGCCCATAAATTCCAAATAAATAATTATACCCTCAAATATAACCAATTTACTAAATTTCCCGAATCCCACTCTCGCTTTGGAGTGGCGCCTAAAAAACCTTAATTGAAAATTTACTTACGCCAAAATGACGACGATCATGATTAGGACCCTGTGGTGGTGCCTGATCGTCGATTTAACTATAGATTTAAGGAAAAATTAAGGATTAAGAGGAAATATACGTTTCCCCAGCAATGGTGCCTATGCCGCTTTTCACGACAAATCTGCTCCAGAAGAAATGTTAGTGGCGAAGATAGAAACCCAACGGTACCTTCTGTTTTCTGATCGGCTGAATATTCGCTGAGAAATTGAGAGAGAGATAGAGACGGATGGAGGCGACGAGAGATTTCAGGGGGGGCCGGCCTCTCCTCTCTAGATCAACTCAGAGATTTCAATTTGAAATCTTGAAGGAAGCTTCTAGCTTCCTTTTTTTTTTTTCTCTCTTTCTTTTTACTTTATTATATATGATAATAATATAATATAATATTATATATATATATATATATATTTATAACCACCATTTTATTTAACTAAATTAATTCAATTTAATAATATTTAATTAATTAAATTAATTCATTACTAATTACTCTTAATTAATTTTTTTCTCACTATTTCTTTTTATTTGTTTATTTAATACATTAATTTAATAATATTTAATTAATTAATTTATTAATAATTTTGATTAATTAATTTTTACAATTTTTTTTCCAAGTTATTACAAGTTTAGTATGGTTTTCTTAAAATCGTCACCATAGGAAAATCACAAAAATCACCCCAAAATTCCTGTTTCTAGATTGCAGAAAAGAACCCTAAATTCTCATCCTAATTTTCCCAACATTATCTCACTGATATTCTGTTCTATCCCAATTCCTATCTTTCCTCAAAATCCATTCATATATTCTGGTATTGTTTTCTGCTGCACTCTAGAGTCTACAGAACCTAGCAAACCTAGACTTTGATACCAAACTGTAACGACCCGAAAATCTATACCATTTTTTTTCCAACAAAACTTTACTATATACTGAAACTTAATTTACTCTGATACCCTTGGATTATCTACTATAATATCTTACGCCCCAAATGAGCACTAAGGAAACCCTGTTCATTTTGCACACCTACGTAGCAGGAAAACATAAAATTGTACGTTCATATTTAGAATACCAGAATTCGATAATTCCCTAAAATATACATACAAAAAAATACATCTCCCAGTAACATCCACCAAAAACCCTGGAAAATGACCCAAAAACACATCACCCTGAAAACACTTACCCCACAACCTAGGCAGTGCAACAATCCCTCTATCTGCGAGCCTGATCTACTCGTCTGGTTGGATCACCTGAAAAATGTTAAATTACTGGGATGAAACAACGCTCAGTAAAAGGAAATATGCTATTACTAGTGTTTGGCGACTGAGTTCCATAAATATTATACTAATAAATATCTAAAACTGTAAAAGCTGGTAAAACAAAATATAGACTTGCATTTATTATAGTTTAATATACAATTGTAATATTTGAGTTTTCTACTTTTTCATACTTCTAGTATCATAATATATTTGCTGATATTTTGTAAATTTGTATACATATACATAACTGTGATATTTACCCTAGAAAATTGTACGTCATAATTTAACCCCTCATGACAAGGTTGTGAGGCCCATAGGCGGGACTTAACTCTAGTTGGACTACCAGGATAAGTCAACTATAACTCTACTAATCCTCAGCCCAGCCATCTATAATCCCTCCAAGGCACGGTACTGGTATCTACCTCGTCAAACTGGCCACCTCATCCCAGTCTTCTGGGGAGCCTACAATCTCTTTAGGCACGGTTGACGGAAACCTTCACACACTATCTGAGATGTGTGGTTGCACTCTAATCTGTAATAGCAATAGTACCCTGATTTGTCGATATCTGAACTGATTCATTAGGGTTTGATACTGTATAATACTATTTTCTATATATACATCTTACTATTTCACCATGATTCCAAAATAATCATAACACTGAAAATTGTTCTCTTTAATATCTGAACTGTAATAGCTATAATAACTGATTTGTAATATCTAAATTGTATATACTGTAATAACTTATCTGTAATATCTAAACTGTATAATCTGTAATATTGTAGTGTTATGGCTTTAAAATTCTTGGAATCATGGTAATTTGTAAATGCTATAAAATATTTGTTTGTGTATACACTGTAATTCATAATTTTGAACAATCTCATAAAACATATTTCTGCATAAATATTGTAAATCATAGTAATCTGAAAGTTGTAGGATCTCTGTACTGATTTGATAATGTCTCATGCCACACAACCTAATAAATAAATATTCCATATTCTAAAAACTATATCTTCTAATATACAAATAATCTGCCTACTGGATAATAATTTGGAAAAAACATATAATTTACTAATAAACATTCCAAAATTCCTAACATAGCATATTTTCCTTACCCATCTGACTGGGAGGATTGCATCCAATTCAATCCTCACGCCCTCGGCGTATCAATATGAAAATCCTTTAATTACATATATATACAAATTCTCTAGTAAAACACTGAATTTCCCAAAAATCATCATACTCACATTTCCTGAATCTACTTATTCGTAATTTTCTAAACTATAATTTGCCTGGGTTCTTGAAAAAATAACTGCCGAGGTCCTCAACCCATGCCTGTAGGGTCCCAAAAACACCCTAACCCTGAAATCATAATACCTAAATTTTTACTCCAAAAAACACCAGTATATTCTCATACAACACAAAAATATGGGCTCAGATAAATTTGATAATACTGGAAATATCAAAATAATCTACTTACCCTAAAATTGGGATGGTGCCCAAACTTCTCAAATCAACATTATACTCCGACTAGGTTGTAGAGAATCTCCCTAGAATCACCGTGGTAGCTTCTGATCGTCGAACCAAGGAGAAATAGAGTCGAAAATCTAAAGAGGAGGAGAGACCACCAAATTTTAGAGAGAGAAAATAAGGGAAAGATATTTTTCACGCTGAATTCCCAATTTTGCGTATTTATAAACGACTTGACACGTGGCTTCGTCAACTAGACTATTGGACTCATCGACAAGTCGAGGAAGGAAGTTCGTCAACAAGGATAATGAGTTCATTGATGAACCAGAGGGTCTGCATGTCCCCCACTCGGTATCTCTTAGTCAACGAGGCAGTGAACCTCGTCCATGAGCCGTATAAGGGAGTTCGTCGATGAAGCCAGGGCATTCATCGATGAACCCTGCTTTACCTCCTTTAAATTTTCCTTCTCCTCTTTATTTAATTACCATAATTTTCTAGGTATCTACATATCTTTACTAACCTCTATTCCTCTAGCAGCTTCATAGAAAGCCACCAGCGTTTCGCATCTCCTGTCATCTTGAATGCGGTGTATAGGACTTTCTGCTCGTTTATGCAACTAAGTACTATCGTTATCTCCTCAATTTCCTACACTCAATTCTATATAGCTACTAAGTTAACTCCTCCTACAAAAGTTAGAGGGTTCAGACAAATAAAGTCCTTAATGTTGCAACCCTGACCTGCAGGCAGACAGTTTTGCTCTCTAGGACACTGCCTCATTTTTGCCCTAACCTGACGGGCTATACCCCGCAGCATCATGGAAATCCTCCTCACTAGAAGCCTCTGAATCATACTCTCCCTCTGCTGCCACATTCTTACCTCTAGGATCCATCCTGAAAAAAAAGACAGAAAAGAGTTAAGAATTCCTTTATCATAACCCTATCAATACAATCATTAATCTAAATTCCAACATACGCCCAACTTTTCAATTTAGGACCTGTCGTACAACTCATAAACAAAATCATCTAAGGTCTATCGTGGCTTTTCTGAGGTCGTCGACTGCTTCAGAAAAATCACAGGAAATCGTCGATGTATTTTCGCCTTCAAGTTACAAGACAAAAGCCTATACTTCTCAATCCTAGTCTATCCATATCCTATCATCTGTTCCTATACTCTGGTTTTAATCATCTCTAAGTCTGTAGAACCTAAAACCTAATGCTCTGATACCAAACTGTAATGCTTCGAACCCTAAAATGGGGTCCGGAGTGTTATTGTAAATAAAATCATGCTCTGTGACGCCCCGAACTTGCCTGGTGGGGCTCGGATGCCATGTTAACCATTTACTTGTATATGATACCCTATTATCTCAATAACACAGCAGAAATAATAATAATTCCACAATAATATACCAAAGTATCTACATATATACATCTCAAAATCATCTTCCAACAACCAATATTCAGAATCATACATCTCAGAAAACATAAACAAACCCAAAAATATACACATCCAAAAGTCTATACCCTCTGTACTAACCTGATTTTTCATGCCATTTTCCCCCCACTTATATTGTTAAAATAAACTGCTCTGATACCCTGCAATATAATCCATATCATCATCACGGTCCAAGTGGGAACCGTGGAACTTGTGTATCCATAAACTTCCTATACAGCGGAAAACAAAAATGCACATAACCATATTTTATATACAATACCAAAGTGTCAATATTTTTTCCAAAATATACATACATTATCATTCCCAAAATACCCCCACCTGATCACTTAGGGACTACTCAAAAAGTGACCCTCCTAAAATACTTACCCTTCAGACAGGGCAGCACAAGGTCCCCTCTATCTTTGTGCCTGATCTGCACGCCTATTTGGATCACCTGAAAAGGGATAAATAATTGAGATGAAATAACTCTCAGTAAGACGAAATATGCTATTACCAGCGTGTGGAAGATGAGTTATATAAATATTATACCGATAAAATTCCAAAAATGAGTTAACTGATGAAACAATTTATATTGCAATGCACACCTATATTGTTTAAGATACAACTGTGTAAACTGAACTTCATACTTATTCATACTGCTAATACTATAATATATCTGCTGTTTATTATAAATCTATATACATATAAATAACTGTGATAATACCTTGAAAAACTGTACATCTTGATTTAACCCTTCATGACAGGGTTGTGCGGCCCATAGGCGGGACTTAACACTGGTTGGCCGACTAGGATAAGTCAACTGAACTCCAAAAGTTAGATCGATATCCTCAACCCTAATTGACGGGGAGTCTGTCCACAACATTAGCACGATCGACTACTTAAAAATTCACATACTATCTGAGTTATGTGGTTGCACTCTGAACTAAAATAGCAACGGTACCGTGCTCTATTGACTGAATAATTCATCAGAGTCTGATACTATATAATACTGGTATTTATGATTATCTTACTGTTTTTACCATGATTTTGAAGTAACCATAATACTGTAAAAGTGATTTGAATAATCCGAATTTCTGAATAACTACCTAAATATCTAAATATCCATATATCTGAATATCTAACTGAATATCTGAATATCATGCTTTTGAAGTCATAGTAACCTAAAAATGCTATAAATCATGTTTCTGAATATTCTGTAAATTGTCTATCTGTATGTATATTGGGAATTTATAATTTTGTAGATATATATATATATATCATGATATTTTGAGAATTGTATAAAGTATGTACTGAATAAATATAAACTCGTGCCACACACCAAATAAAACGCATGTAATAAAAATTTGTATAAATCTATATTCTGACATATTCCAAATCATACCCTGTACTCATATTCAAATATTATAACTGATACTGATAAAAATTCCTGAATTTGCTGGCATAGCATATTTCCCTTACCTAACTGACTGAGAGGCTTGCCTTTAATTCCACTCTCACGCCCTCAGCGTACTATCCTCAAAAATCCTAAAATAATACATATATACATATTTCCAATTAATCAACTATATTTCCCCAAACCTACATCCTCGTAATTTTATGAATTATAATTTTACCTGGGCTCCTAAAAATATGCACTGGGTCCTCAACCCATGCCTGTAGGGTCCTAAAACGCCCTATCCCTAAAAATATAATACTCTAGTTTTACTCCGTAAAACACCAGTATATTCCCATACATTACAAAATCTAAAATTAGATAAACTTGATAATACTGAAAATATCCAAATATTCAACTTACCCTGATTATGGGATGGTACCAAGTAGGCCTAACTAACAATCTACTCCAACAGATTTGAAGAGAATCTTCTTAGGAGTAGTATGGCGGCTTCCGATCGTCAAACTGGCAAGAATCGAGGCCAAAAATGAAGAAAGAAGGTGTGGGAGACTATTTTATAGAGAGAGAGAGAGAGAGAGGGGGGGATTGCTGTATGAGAATTTCGCTGGAAACCAAGTTTGAACTTATTTATACACCTGGCTTTGTTGATGAAATACGTCACTTCGTCGACAAGGCCAAGAAGGTAGTTTGTTGACAAGAACTTACCCCTTGTTAGCGAATTTCAGACGCTGAAATCAGCCCTCTCGGCATTTTCTCGTTGACAAGACATGTGTCCACGTCGATGATCCCAATAAGCCTGTTCTTCGACAAACGCTCCATGTTGATGATCCCAATAAACCTGTTCGTTGACAAGGCCTTGCTTAGTCCCCTTTTTAAATTCCCTTTTTTTTTTATTTAATTACTATAATTCTTCGGGTCTCTACATTCTTCCCTCCTTGTAAAATTTCATCCTCGAAATTTGTTGTCTGTATTGAACACCATCCCTTGAGGAAAACAGACTACTTATACTCATAAAAGAAAATTTTCCTAAACCCAAAACACTACCTACCCTATAGTCTAAAATACAACTGTACATTCAACACTTGTACTGAATAAAGTAGAATTATTGTTACCTAAACAACACTGACTATTACTGTATCCGACTAAATAGGTGTGGGTATTTCCATTTGATCTCCTCCTCAAGCTCCCATAAAACTTCTTTTGTAACATGATTTCTTCACAAAACTTTCACTAACTGGATTTTCTTGGTGCGAAATTCATGTTCCTTCCTGTCTAAAATTTGCACCGGTGCTTCCTTATATACTAGTGAATATCTAAGCTCTATCTCTACATAACTTGTAACGACCTGCCTATTTTACCATATATATTTTTTTCACATAAAAACATAACATCTTTCTTCATTACCCTATTTCCCTGTTATAGTGATATAAACATGGACCAACCAGACCTATGGGTACCAGGGACATACCTATCAAACAACTTTGACAGCTAAGCATCAGGAAACGTAATTTACATACAACCATGCAATAAATCACAATACTAGAGTTCTATTAAATCTGTTAATTATATATATACAATCATCCACCAAAAGACTGAAAGTATCCCAAGGCCAATTCTCAAAATAAATTTGACCCTAGCACAACAACTCACCCTTCTGACAGGGTAACATAGTCAAACTCTACTGTCGCGAAGCTCTATCAACTATTCTACCTGGATTTCCTGAAATGTTTTAATGTTGGGGTGAGACACCTCTCAGTAAGTGAAATAAACTAGTATCAGTGTGTGGCAACATGAGTATTTTCGTGTTGTACATATAAATAATACATAAAACATAACTGGAAAAGTCTGACTATACTAAACTGAGTAAAACATGATTTGTCAATTCATAATATAACATAATGCACGTTGTACATGGAAAACATCTTATATAATTGTACTATATTGAAATAACACCCAAGATGGATAGTTAGCTGAGTTCATGTCTAACCCCCACATAACTTCGTTGTGCGGCCCGAAGGTGGGACCTAGCAATGACTAACCGACCATGCTAGGTCAAACATAAGTCTGTAAGTACGAATGACCTGCCATATACCTTGGTCCGGACCCTGGGGGTAAAACTACCCTTCACACTAGCTCATTCAAACTGTCACGCCACACGCTCCACGTATCTGTGTGGTTGCACTTAATCACCACTAGCAACGGTACCATGCTCAATTCAATAATACATCCATCCATCCATAAGGGTTTCATTTCCACATTTCAATAATTCATAAGGCAATTTTTCACATTTCCAGTATTTTCATTTCACATTCATATTGTAGTATTCACGTTGCAATATTCACATTTCTCACATTCACATTTTCATATTCACATTTCATCATTCTCATTGCAACACTAACATTGCAATGTTCACATTTTTAGTAATCACATTTCAAGATTTACATTATAGATTTCATACTGCAATATTTTCATTTCCTGCATTCACAACTCATTTCATCATTTCAATGATATTTCATCAATTCAATACTCATTTCTTCTCATAATAACATATACACATCTCATTTCATGTTATTCAACATTTCTCAATAAAACATTTCTATATTTCATATTTCATCATTTCTCGGAAGGTACTTTTCAGTACATATTACTTTTCATCATCTTTCACATTTCAAATCTCATATTTCAGTATACATTTCATAGGCTCATTATTCTCAATGTAAACCATTTAACTCAATTTCAAATACATTTTAATATAAATCATATGCCACACAATTTTCATATGATATTCATATCATAATAAATTTTAGGTAAAATATCATATTTCCATTTCTCATATTTCTCAACCAATAATTTTCAGACAAGACCGCTATAATTTATTCCCCTTACCCGACTTACTGAGATGCCCACACCATTCAATCCTGAGCCCATGGCATTTCTAACACAAAATCTATAATTTTCATTTCCCCAGAACATTCAACAGATTTTGAACATAATTTCCATAAAACATTTCCTAGGCTCCTAATAACATAAATAAATTGTTAAACCCCAAAATAATCAAATTACCTTGGTTTTCCGGAACTATGCTTGTAGGGTCCCGAAATTACACCCGCAGTGCTTACTCGAGCCCTGAATTCAATGACTCTAATTCAACCTCAGAATGCCCAATATTTAACATTTCTAAATCTACAATAATTAAATAATAATTAGCCCCTTAATAACCCCCTTAGCCTAATTTTGGGATTATGCCTACGACAACCCCACGAGAAATCCTCTTGCTAAACTTGTAGAGAATCATCTCTAAATTCTCATGGTGGTGTCCGATTGTCAATTGGACTTAAGGTTTACGAGAAATTGAGGTAAAAGTGAGAATTGAGCTTACCTCAAAAGATATGTCTACGTCGCTCCTATGAAAACTCCGCTCCAGTAGAAATGTCGGTGGCGGAGAATGGAGTCCAGTGGTATTTTTTGATTTTTGATCGGGTGAAAATCAGTCAAGAAATTGAAAGAAGTGGGAAAGAGACGGAGATGAGCAAGATAGATTCAGAAGGGGGGGGCTACGACTTGTCTCTTGAATTTCAATTCAGATGCTTCCTGAAGCGTTGCTTTAGGAAGCTTGGATATAAATATAATAATAATTTTAATATTGATATTAATATTAATATCAATATCATTATTATTACTATAATATTTAATTAATAATAATTTATTTATTTAATTTTTTTTAGGATCCATTACATCCTCCTGTAATAATTATTTTTGGGGCATTACATAACTGATCATGTGGGATGGGTCTGGGACATATTTTCTCAACATAAAAACATGAAATACGTCGTGTATTCTAGATAGAACTGATAGTAAAGTTAGCTTGTAAGCAATTGACCCAACTCTTTCAAGTATCTTAAATGGGTCAATGTACCTAAGGCTCAACTTACTTTTCTTCCAAAATCTCATAACTCCTCTTAGTGGAGCTACCTTCAAAAATACCTGATCTCTCACGTCAAACTCTAACTCCCGGCGATGAGTATCAGCATTGTTTTTTTGCCGACTCTGAGCTGCATTGATTCTATCTTTAATAAGCAGGACCTTATCGTACACCTGCTGCACCAACTCTAGTCCCAAAACTCGCCTCTCACAAACTTCATCCCAGTATAGTGGAGAATGACACCTCCTACCATATAACGCCTCGTATGGTGTCATGCCGATTGTAACGACCGACTAAATTTTTTTTATTTAATATTAAATCTAGTTGTTAACCTAAGCAGTGAGAAGCTGAATTCACATAACCACAACCATATGTATATTTACAATACCAGAGTACTAGAATATTCTAAAAATACAAATATACAACTGAATAAGGGCTACAAAAAAGTGCTCTCCACCCCAAAAGACTCACCTTATTAACAGGGCAGCACTGTAGCCCCTCTACCTGCGAGCCTGATCTGCTCGCCTAACTGGATCACCTGAAAAAAATGTCAATTTATTGGGATGAGATTACGCTCAGTAAGACAAAATATACTACTGTTAGTGTGTGGCAAGTGAGCTACATACTAGTAAAATCTGACTTAGAAAATACCGTAAATAACAAAGATGAGTCAAACCTATAAACCAGTTGCAATATAATATAAACCATACCTATGTTGCTTAAAATAAAATGATTTTCCTAAATATTTATTCATAATGCTGCTAATATCTATAGGTATGATTATTTTCTGAAAATCCGATCATACATATATATAATAACTAAAAAGATTCCTTGGATGGATAATTAAAAGTCATGATTTAATCCCTCATGACAAGGTTGTGCAGCCCGAAGGCGAGACCTAACTTGGCTGGTCGACCAGGGTAAGTCAGCTGAACTCCAACAATCAAATTGGCCCCCTCAACCCATATCTGATGGGGAGCCTGTCCATAACATAGGCACGATACCACATACTATCTGAGTAGTGGTTGCACTCTGAACTGAATATAGCCACGGTACCATGCTCTGCTGGCTGAATATGGTCCATAAAAACCCACGTCACGTATCCAATCAATAATGCGAGGGTCTGCGCCTATCCTATCCTGTACGCTCAGACTGCCCCCTCAGCAATATAACACGTCAGCATGCGAATCGGTCCACGCCCGATTGGACCGGTGCCGATCGCCCATACTCAGTACAGTAGTATCGGACGGCCCTGGATCGATCCTGCAAACAAGCCAAAATATTGAAAGCATTAACATAGAAATCATAAGAATTGAGTATCTATCCCGGGTGCTTTGTATGGTGGAACCGAACAAAAATCTCAAGGTTTATCCTATATGTGTACAAATGAAAATATCTCACCAAGTTTTCATCTGAACATACACTATTCTCGATTGATGGACACAGTGACTCAATTGCTTAGAGACAAATTAAGCATGGAGCATTCGCGTGTTCACCGAAAAATGAAAGCGGTCTGAGGATTTAACATTTGGAAACAAATTGTTCAGAAGGAAGGAGTAGAATGGCAGTTGAAAACTTGTCGTGATGCGAGGAGTATGAGTACGCAAATCCCGGATAACCTATAAGTTATAGGTCAGTGCGAAGGTCCAGCTGCATCCCCAGGTTGGGTCCTTCTCGGACATCTTGTGCAGTTATGTCCTTCTTGATGGCATATGCTACACGTGATATGTTTCCGACCTTCCTGAGCATCCATCTCGTTATGTATACGTGAGCTCCTAGGCCGACCTTTATGTCGAGCGTATGCAGGATTTGCCTACAAGTTTGGCAACGAGCAAGTTGGCCAATATGCCTCATGCATGATTGGATAAAATTCTGCAGCATATGTTGCGTAGTGCTCGGCAGTGCTCCAATATGGCTCAACAAACTGGCTCGCATTTAGCCGTGTCTCGGCACAAGCTGCAAGAAGGTGCGAGCAGGGATAGTGTAAATGTTGCCACTTCTCACAGGAGCATTCACGCCTCTAGATGCTCCAAGTTTGGACATTGTTTCCTTTATGGAGTCCTGCTGCGTAGTCGTGATGCTAAAAGTACCCCTAGACCTGTTGAACGTCGTGACTCGTTGTCCGGTCGCCTTCAGCTTCCTTATTTCCATCGCTAGCAATATATGCGGAGTTAATGTATTTCCTCCAGATATTGCGTTACGAGCAGACTTCCATTAGCTATTAAAGTAATGTGCAACGCAATAAAATGTTAGTTGCACGAGAGCCGTTATGGGAAGGCTACGTGCGCCTTTTAGGACGGCGTTGAAACATTCGACCAGGTTGGTGGTCATGTTTCCATACCTCTTTCCACCTTCGTGGCACTGAGTCCACATATGAGGAGGGATCTGATCGAAGAACGACTTGGCTGGCTCTCCACCCTCATCGAATATCCTCTCCATCCAAGTGTTAAATTTTCTCACCTGATGCTCCCTTTCCACTCGCTCAGCCATTCGCTTCATATTGACACTCCGCACTTTCGTATTAAAGTTGCTGACGACATGTCGAAGGCAAAATTGGTGGTGCGCACGTGGTGGTTGCCAATCAGAATTGTGCTGCACCGCAGCGATAATCCCTGGATGTCGATCTGATATGAGGAAAATGTCATCCCTGTTGGTAATCAAACGCAGAGAACACAGAAACCAATTCCATGTGTCGAGGCTTTCCTCTTGCACAATAGCGAATGCAAGGGGAAATATTTGCCTATTTGCATCAGGGCACGTCGCAATAAGGAGTTTGCCCTTGTACTTACCGTACAAGTGTGTCCCGTCCACAGATATAATGGGAGGGCAATGACGAAAACCCTGAATAGATGCTGCAAATCACCAAAATAGAGATACGAAGGTTGCGCTGTTAGTGCTACCTAGAACCGGAGTTGACCTCCACCTGACTATAGTCCCACGAATGTACGCGCGCATCGCTTCCATCCACTTCAGTAACGTTTCATACGATTTCTCCCAATCACCGAAGACTTGGGCTATTGCCTTCTGTTTGCCCAGCCAAACCTTCTTATAAAAGATTGAATACCCGAATCGACGATCAATGAACTCCTTCAATGTAGCGATCGACGTCGACGCATCTTCCCTGATCATGTTCACTATCTCCCCAGGAATGAGGGATGACGTGATTTGGTTATGGTCCTGCGATATAAGTTCATTCAGACAAATATGCGGACCACTATATTGGGTGATTTCGAAAAAATGGTGTATCATCCGATACATGGCACGCAATCTCCACGCGCAATCGTGGTCCTTACACCTAGCAACCCACAACTCAGGAGTAGATCGCCCCACATGGAAGTCATGGTGGGTGCGAGCGTGATATATTCGCACTGCGACGACCAGCTGATCCTTTGAACCAAAGAGCATCCCCTTACTCAACTCAGAGGATTCTTCCCAACGAGTGGCGCGTATGGGAAGCTCATCGACCGCAGTTAAATCTGCAGCAGCTAGGTCAATATGACCGTACATCGGAAGCTTGCCGATGAATTGCACGTCAAACATTGCGTCGTCCGTGTCATGGTGACGTAAGTTCACATTATCGGGGACATCATTTAACCCTTCACCCATTTCCTGCTCGTACATGTGTTCATCTTCAATATGAACATCATTCGTAATGTTCATGCCCTCGTCCAATGCGTCATTCGCAATGGCAAACAACGATGCTGGTCCCGCACTCGGGACATCTTCGCAACCTCTATGCGGAAACATGTGAGGAACAGGTGCTTCGTACTCCGAAAGCTGGAATGACGATCCCGAATATTCGTTAAAATCGACCGTGAACATAGCACGAACCTCCCCACTAACATCGACCTGATGTGTTTGTTCGGTGTCTTCACCGAATTCATCCAATTGCTCCGCGAGCGCATCTAGTTGCCTAACTGCGATTACACCCACTTGAGGAATGGTCTCGACATACAATTGCATCGTTAAATATGTCTCACTGACACAGTGTGCATCCAATACAATGCGCAACCCATAATCATCTGATATCGGAACAGCCTCATAGAACGCTGTATTATTTAACTCTCGCGCAGGGTATCTTGCGGTCACCTGCAATGCATATTGATCTGGATCAATATGCAAATATTTATATATCTTTGTATATAATTTACTTAATTTACACCTACGGCTAATTCGAATAAGTCGAACTAGTCGACTACTATACCTAACACCATCTAATGCGGTTATAATGTTCCCCCCCTATATATAAAAATACCGTGACTGGATCACTGCTTGAGTTTCCTGCCATTTAGATCGGCGATCGGGAAATAAAAAAAACCTACGCAAGACAAAATTGTATGTATAAGTGATGTGTAAATGAGACGAAATAACTAATAACTATAAACCAAATAGATGTATAGAAATTCTAATGAATGAATGAACTTAGAGTTTGGACCTAAGTTTCCCACCAAGAAAATAATTAGATGAATTCAACGTCTATGAATAAACAACATGAATATGTATTGATTTTCCCCATATGACATATACTTCGGATTTTCCCAAAATTGTAATTCAACTTAGAATTCAAAGAACTATGAAATGGCGCTCTTAAGAGTAATTTTTCCAAAATGGTACTTCGTACTCTGCCTCATTATGGGTTGGGTTACCACTTATTTTGAAGTTCAATTTTGTTAAGTAACCTTTTGAGGATTCATTGCTAATCCGAATAGCCATACTCAAAGGAGTTAAAGGGATCTTTTAGAAAAATGTTACTTAGAACGCATAACACCCCGATTCATGAAATGGGAATGGGATCGTCTTATGACAAGTGCTTTAAAATGTGAACACTACATTTATATCGATATATTGGAGAAAAATACATAAATTCGGGGAGGAAAAAACTCATTACTACTTTCCTCTAATAATGTGACCTTTTAACTATCATCTCTACGGTGTTCCCAGTCAGCGTCATCGACGGTGACTAGTTGAGGCCGGCTTCGGCCTCGTACAGTTGGATCTTTAATGGTGCTCTGTTGACTGTGGCCTCCTCAGGCACCCCCCACCCTAGGATCTTATACATATGGGGCTTGTCTCATAATGAATTCCCCACCTTATCTGCTCTTACTTCCTTTGGATATTTTTATTTATTTATTTTTATTTTAAATATAATTTTTGCAAGTTTCAGTGTGATTGGTGAACTAAATTATTAGGTAATTTTAATAAAGTATATTAATTTAGACAAAGACACTAATCTTCCCAAAATTTTGATAAAAAGACAATCACATATCGTAAGGTTTCAAGAATTTTAAATATTATACCAGGAGTTTTAAGAATTTGTAGAACGTTCGCTGACATTTCAAGAATTTCAATGATCTCTCTTGAGATTTGTTAAAAATGCACAAATCTCACTTTAAAATTTGCAAAAAGACAAGTTTTTTTTTTTTTTTTAAAGATAAATTTCATTTTCTTTGGACAAACATCAAATGAAGTTTTTAACATTTTTGATACTTTAGGAGACGTTCGTGACATTTTTGAAATTTCATGAAAGATATTTGTCTTTTAAGCAAACTTAAAAAAAATGATTATCTTTTATCCTATTAATTATTGTATTCTAGTAATCATAAGAGAGGGAGAGGAGACTTAATCTTGTCACTAGGACCTCTTATTTGACAATAAAAAATTCACAAATGATACTCCTTATATTATAATTATAAAGTTCTATTCTAATCTATTCCAAATGTTTCAAACATGCGGCTCAACTTGAACTTTATTATGTGGTTGGTTCAAGGTATGAGTTTGATTCATTAGGAATTGAAACTAAAATTCAAGGAAAATTAAAGCTTGAAATTAAATATAAGAAACATCAAAGGCACGTGTATATATATACTCTACGCGTTATCTATGAAATATATCATAGGCATTACATTCTTAAATGAGCTAAAATTATTCAAGTTTGTGTAGGAAATAAAATAAGTCAAAATTTAAATTCTAAATTTCATTAACTCATAGAAAAGTATATGCACTTAATACGATAAATGAAAATACAATTTATAATTACAATATGCACTCACATTAACTCAAAACATCAATTAAAACCATACAATTTACATGTTCTTGAAAAATTTTAGTGGATGTGCCCAATTATATTAAAAACAGTAGAAGAAAATTCAAGGATTGAATAACAAAATTTCCCATTTTGAAAGTAAATCATATGATCTAATTATAATTGCACAATTATATTTAAAAGAGTAGAAGGAAATTCAACAAATTTAGTGAGTGGAGGAAACTTCAACAAATTCTAGAGCAGGAAAGATAATGCATTTTACAATGAAACAACAATCCAAAAAAAATAAATAAATATTGAACAACAGTTTGAATGGAAAAAATAAAATATTATCGGCAAAAAATTAAATTCAAATACCAAAACAATGAAATACAAACCTTAAGAGTAATGTTTATCCACGAATCTTTTAACACAAATCACAAACTCTCTCTCCGATTATCAAAGCTTTGGATGAAATAAAAATAATTTAAAAATCTATGCACTGTACATGGAAAATATAACTTACTCCATCTCCTTATATAACTTTCGATTTGATGAAGCCCGCAACGGTCACCTGCTCCAGAGTCTTCCTTCAACGGTAACCTGCTTGGCTCTGCAACAGGTATTCTGTTCGCGCAAGAAAGGAGGAAGAACGGGCGAGGTCATTCTGAAGCAAATCTCGCTACTCCAAGTAGCGAGATTTACCACACATCGAAAGCCGGGTGGATGGTAATTCAAAAGGCGGTTGGCAGAGCATTAATTATCCCAATTAAATCTCGCTACTTAGAGTAGCGAGATTTGCCACGCGTTAGCACGAGCCCTTCATTCAAAAGTAAATCTCGCTACTCCAAGTAGCGAGATTTGGTTAAATATCGCTACTTAGAATAGCGAGATTACGTCAGAGTCATTCTGGGAAATACTTCCCATAATGAGGTATTATTTACTATATTTTTTTTAAAAAAAGTTAAAACGGGAAAAAACTCCTTTTCTTTGAGTATTGTTTAAAAGCAGTTGGACGGTGACGACGTATGATGACGTGGCACTGCTGACCTCATGAGAGATCCACATCAGCTACTCTTCTGGGCCGGCCACTCCCTCCAGGCCCAACTTGCCCACTACTACATCTTGGCCCATTACATCGTGTCGGTGCCTACTTCAAATTTAACTTGTGTACATTAGAACATTTCCCAATGAATTTTTAAATTATAGACTTTGAGTTCTATAAATTTTAATTGAACGTAAAATAAAATTTTGAATCAAAAAAATTTAATATTAATGCTGAAATTTATGCTTACTAGCACAATTTCTTTTTTAATTTTAATATATTTAAGAGAAGTAGATAGTACTTGAGAGTATGAATTTTAGAATCTAAATAATGAAAATAATTATTTTTAAAAAATCAATATAAAATTAAAATATATATAACTTATTACAAAAAAACATATAATATTGCACAACACTGAACCTTCACTATTTATTATATAGCCTTTTGCACTCCCACACTACTTGTAAAATTTGAACTAAAGAACTACAAAATGAAAGTTTTAAACTTTGGTTATTGGGATATCCCTTAAGGGTCACGTACACTTTTCTCCAATCTCATACTACTTTTATTATATCAACATATAACCTCAGTGTTCACCCACGTAAGGACGAGGTGGAAAGGCATCAGCAAGTAAGGAGTATCAGAAGTTTAATTCCAGATAGATACACTCACAGAATCAGCGATACAAGTGGATGGTGAGAATTCACTCCGTGAGCCAGCGGAGACCGTGAATGGTAAAAATTTTTCTGTGAGCGAGCGGGAATCGCGAATAGTAAGAGTACTCTGTAAGCCAGCGGGGACCGTGAATAGTAATGAAGATGTATCTTAGGAATCAGGTTGGCCAAACGTCCAATTGATACACAAAATCCGTGTCCGTATTCGGACTTTATCCTAATCAACGAGACTTGGGGGCGGCAGAGGATGATGATCCATAGGTTTAGTGCCGCATTAGAGGATCCGAATGACTCGTTGATGGCTGAAATTCCTATGTAAATAAAAAAAAAAAAACATATAACCTCAATATAAAAGTCTTCAATTTAAGCTAATAAAAGTTTTGTAATCCAGATTAAGGAATCATTAGTCCCATTGAGTTAATGACAGATTAACGACTCATTAAATTAAAAAGGAATAGAAAAAACTGATGGTACTTAAGATATGATTAAAAATTTTTAAAAATATGTAAAATTTAATTTTTTTTTCATTATTGTTATTATTATATATTTTAGTATTTTTCAATTCTCATGATAATTAAACATTAAAAATAAAAATTTTTTTTTTTTAAATATATTATTTAAGTTCAAACAAGACTCGAAGAAAATGTTAGCAACCCAAACGTTGAAAAATGTGTCACTTCTCGGCATGAATTGAGAAACAAAAACACGGAAGCTGAAATCCCGTAAAAATTTTCCAATTTTAGTAAAAAAGAGACACGTTTTCCATGTAAGAATTTTGGAGTATTAATTGTGCCTTTTTAATTGAAAAATTATATATATATAAAAGCAGTTGGACAGTCACTGACGATGTATGATGACACGCGCCACTGCTGACCTCACAAGAGGTCCACATCAGCCACTCTTCTGGCCCATCACATCGTGTCGGTGCCTATTTCAACTTTAACTTGTGAATAACATTAGGACATTCCCCCAATCCCAATTTATTTTTATGTTGTCTTGGAAGTGTGAATTTTTAAACCATAGTTTTTGAGTTCTATAAATTTTAATTGAACGTTAAATAAAATTTTGAATTAAAAAAATTTAGTTTTAATGCCTAAATTTATGTTTACAAGCACAATGTTTTTTTTAAAAAAAAAATTAATATTTTTAAGAGAAGTACGTTTACTTTGAATAGGCTTGTAGTATTTTAAATTGATTTTAATTTTTTAAGGTAATACTTGAGAGTATAAATTTTAGAATTTAAATTTAAATTTGTTTAGATTTTTTTTAAAATAATAGAATTTCATAATATTTTTTTTATCCAAATCAATAAAAATTCAAATCCAATTTTCGATTTTTATGTTATCAAATGTCAAACTTGAAACCTCACTCTCCTCTCAGAATTTAAACATGAGACTTGAAACCTCTAATGTGAAAAACTCTCAAACCTTAATTATTGAGATTGGGTGGAATAGAGGGTTATTTTTTTAAGGTTAATTCAAAGAGGTTAAAGGGGGTCTAATAAAAGTTTTGTAATCCAGATTAAGGACTCATTAGTCATTGAGTTAAGGACACCTAATGCTAATATCAACAAGGTGACTATTACTGGACGCTGATTCGTAAGTTTGGTGCCGCACTAGGGGGTCCAAAGGATTCATTGGTGACTAGAGTTCCTATGTAATCAAAAAAATAAAAAAAATGTGACTGCTACCATAAAGAGGGCTCTGATGAAAGGCAAGATATCTCATAACTAGATAATTTCTATATTACTAATATTCTTATTTAATGCCCCCAAGAGTTAGTGGCTCGTGGTAAACTAAAGGAAACAAAATATTTGATTTAGATGATTTGTCAATTTTTTGTAAACCCACGTTGAGTCCTAATAGATTTGTAAACCAAGAGGAAGGGGCCCCATGCACATCCTACTTTTTTTTTTTTTGTACATCGAGGTTTTAATTGTCCTCTCTCTTGTTATCACCAGCCAGAGGAATGGGCCCTATGTAAACCCCACTATTTTTTTACATCTAGGTTTTTACTGTCCTCTCTCTCTTTGTCAACGACTAGAGGAAGAGGCCCTACGTAGGTCTCACTAATTTTTTAAATTATTTTGAAACTCCTTCTCTCTCGTCTCTCATGGGGTTGACACGTGAAGGTAATTTTTTTTCTACATCTAACTTCGTTTTTTTTCTCTCCCTCTCTATTTGTGTCAGCCAACAGAGGAAGGGCCCCATAATTTTTTTCACCCATTTTGAAGTTTTTCTCTCTTTCCTTCCCTCCCATATCTCTCTCTCTCTCTCTCTCTCTCTCTCTCTCTCTCTCTCTCTCTCTCTCCACTATATTTTTTAAAATCCTCTCTCTTCCCTCTTTCTCTCTACATCAAGCCCTACTTTTTTATTATTTTTTAAACCCCTTACTTACATTTACGAGAAAAAAAATTAAAAATTCCAACATGAATGAATTTCACTACAATAATTTTGTTAATAAATTCCAACTCAACCACTTTCCTTCTTAATACTTTTATACCTTAAAATTAATCTAAATTATTAATTCCTACTTTCTTTATCTTTTGATTGTATTTACATACACTAAAATTATAGAATTGATTTAACAATTTTGAAATACTCCTAGCTTTAAAAAATAATTTCAAGTCCTAGGAAAGAGGGTAATTGATGGAGTATAAAATATAGGGTTATTTTTTAAGGATAATTCAAGGAGATTAAAGGGGGCCTAATAAAAGTGCTATGATCCTAAGTAGATTAAGGACTCATTACTCCTATTGAATTAAGGACAGTTAGTACTAATATCAAGAAGGTCAATGCTACTATAAAAGAGGGCTCAATGAAAGGTAAGACATCTCATAACTAAATAATTTTTATATTACTAATATTCTTCTTTAATGCCCCCAAGAGTGAGTGGCTCGTGGTAAACTCTAGAAAACAAAATATTTGATTTAGTTGATTTGTCATTTTTGTTTAAATCAATGTTGAGTCCTAATTGATCTGTCAGTCTATTTCCCATCTTCAAAAAAGTAGGGGTGGCAAATGGGTCAAAACCTGATGGGTGACGCGTGACTCGTTCATTTAAATCGGATTTGAGTTTAATACAAGTTGACCCATTTATAAACGAGGCAATTAGGACCCAACTTGTTTATTAAATGGATTAGACGGGTTGGGGTCGGGTCACCTAGAGAGTGGCTCGTTTATGACCTGTTTAAAATTAAAATGGAGTGTTTTTTTAATATATATATATATATATATATATATATATCATTTTATATGGAATGTTAAAAAAAATTTAAAGTAAATAAATTATATTTTTTAAACTGATTTGGATTTACATAGTAGTCACCTGTTCATAAATAGGTTAACCTGAACCCGAACCGGTTTAATCCCGACCCGTTTACGTCTCACTTGATTCCGAACCGATTTAATCCCGACCTATTTACGTCTCACTTGATCCCGAACCGTTAACCCATTTTGTCACCCTTACAAAAAAGAGAGTAACATTTAAAAAAATAAAAAAATAAAAACCATTGGATAGAGAATCCTAAGATATAAAATAGGTAAAGCAATTAAGAAATAGTAAAAAAATTGACTTGAGGTGCGGCCCTGCAACTTTGAACGTGTGCAACTATGAACGTGTGATAAGAATACAAGTCAAGACAGAAAATTCTTTGATTACAATGCTTAAACAATGAAACACCTAGGATGTAGCTAGCTAGGGAAAATGGGAAATTCAACCCGCAACCGGAAGAAGTTGTCAAAAATTATCGGAATTCACTACTAGAACAGCCCATCCCAAGGGCTCTGCCGGTGAGCCAGTTCCATCCCCGTACAACCACCCTATAAAAGCAAACCCAACTCCCCTTCCCCATACGAAATCCGCAGAAGAAAAATATATACGGTTATTAATCATGGTTTGCCAAAAGAATGTCGTCGATGAAGTCTCGGGCTGGCTCAGGGTTTTTGATGACGGCTCCGTCGACCGAACGTGGTTGGGGCCGCCTCAAGTCAAGTTCTTGACCGAGCCCGTCCCCGCCCACCCCGAGTTTGTGGACGGTGTTGCCATCAATGACGTTGCCGTCGATGAAAAGACGGGCCTTCGAGTCCGAATTTACTTACCCGAAGTCCAGCTTGAGGGCGAAAAACAATTGCTTCCTATTATTCTTCATTTTCATGGCGGCGGCTTTTGTATAAGCCGAGCCGATTGGTACATGTACTACCACATGTATGCCCGGCTTGCCCTCACGGTTCAGGCCATTTGTGTCTCGGTTTTCCTTCGACCCGCCCCCGAACACCGCCTCCCAGCCGCATGCGATGATGGCTACGCTGCCCTCCTCTGGCTGCGGGACGTGGCCATGGATCGGGCCCATGAGCCTTGGCTCGAGCAATATGGGGACTTCGGCCGCGTTTTCCTCATTGGGGACAGCTCGGGCGGAAACCTAGTCCATGAGGTGGCTGCACGGGCCGTGTCCGCGGAGTTGGGTCCAGTGAGGATGGCCGGGGGAATTCCAATCCACCCGGGCTTTGTCCGATCCGAGAAAAGCCAATCCGAGCTTGAGCAGCCCGAGTCGCCATTCCTCACTCAAGCCATGGTGGACAAGTTGTTGAGTCTAGCGTTGCCACTCGGAAGCAACAAAAACCACCCGATAACGTGCCCCATGGGGGAGGCGGCCCCACCGCTTCGGGGGTTGAAACTACCACCCATGCTGCTGTGTGTGGCGGAGAGGGACATGATAAAGGACACCGAGATGGAGTACTACGACGCCATGAAGGAGGCCGGGAAGGACATAGAGTTGCTAGTGAGCCGAGGAATGGGTCATGGCTTCTACTTGAACAAGATTGCGGTGGACATGGACCCGGACACGAAGGCCCAAACCCATCAGCTCATTTTAGGTATCAAAGATTTTATTGAGAGACGCCAAAGTTAAATACGTACACCAAATACACCGAAAGATATATATATATATATATATATATGCAGTGATAACTTTCTATTTAGAAAAATTAATTACTTGTGTGTTCTATATTTGTATCTTCAACTTTAAATGTAAGGAGAACGGAAAATGTGCAAGTAAATGTCGAATTAGAATTAATAAAGCCTTTTACTCTAGATAACTATATTTTATTATGCTTTTACATTTTTATCTCTTTATTCAAAGAGGAGGATGAGAAAGACTATAGAATGTCAAATGGGCAGTCTCCCATTTATAATATAGAATTTTATTAATGGACTAAAAAGCATAATGATAAAATTAAACTAAATAAATGTAAGTCATAAAATCATAAAAGATAAGCAATACTTCAATTCACATTATAATTGCGTACATACACATAATTAAGAAAAAATTAAAAATAAGAAAACCCATATAAATCTTTTTCTCAAACCATATGACAATTATATATACTATTATAATTTAATGTTTACTTGGCTATATGTACACATGTATGCATACATATATATATATATATATATATATATATATATATATATATTGACCGAGACTAAATTTGTAATCATTCCAAATACTTGTAATCAGACTTTAATTGCGAATAGATGCCTCATTACTTTTTATTTTTAATTTTTAAAGATTGACAACTCATAATTAAACTATATATTTAAAAAATGAAAAAATCAACACAGCATTACACATGTTTTATTGATAATAATAATAATAATAATAATAATAATAATAATAGCCAATTAATATGTATATATATTTGCAGTATTTAAAATTGTAAATAAAGATGGGAGACAAGTAGAAATAGAATCATTTTTTTCAAAATTAGGATACATGAGGAATATGAAATAAATAAGCTTAGGTAACTTAGGGAGGGGGTCATGAGCTCAGCTTAGGTACTTGATTTAAAAAGAGTTAAGTCAGGTCTTGAATCACAACTAACAAAGATTGAAGAGCAGATTCATCTTTATCAATCTAGAATTAGGCAGTGTGAGTGACAGTTAGAGCAACTCCACAAAACCTTAGGATTAGAATTAGACGACCAAGATCTCATCAATCTTTAAAAATGACTGATAAAAATTTCGTTACGAGTAAAATTAAAGAAATATTGAGAAGTTATGAAGATAGGATGCTAGATCATGAGCGAACTCAAAAAGCTAGAAGCAGTATATCAGGAAGATATACACCTAGAGACTATGAGGAAGCACAGGAACAGGAAGTTCAAAGTGCCCTCGAAGATATAGACGTACAAAACTAAAGTCCTATCAGACATAACAGAAGATATCCAGAAAACTCAGGATGAGCTGGATAAGCTTCTACATCGAGAAAAATGGACAGATAATGAAGTATCAGAGATTCAGAAAAGAATCAATAATAAGTTGAATGAGGTAGAAGACCTCAAGGCTAAGAAACTAGCCAGTGCTAAAAAAATTCTTGCAAGGACTAGTAAGGGATCTGCAAGAGGTGGAACTGAAGTAGCAGGACCATCAGGATTTTCGAAAACAATAAGTTTTTCAGAAGTTTCATCTTGGGATGCAAAGCCAGTATGGCAGCCCCTAAGATTGGAACCTTGCCCGTGGGAGCAAAAAAATTTATCTTTCAAAGAAATGCTTTAGACTACAGCAAAATAGCAGGAGTCTATTTTGCATTATTGAGGAAGAATTTAGACCTAAGAAGAGTATTCCAAAAAGAGTACCCAAAATGTGACAATACTTAGATTAGACTGTGAAAAGGATCACGTAGTCGCGATAGATGATTAGGCTATGGATATTAGATACAATATACTAAGTAATGGCGTTGAAACTTGGAACGTAGAACGAGCTTATAAGTTTGTAGTATCTACCTTAAGGGGAAATGCAAGAAATTTCTGGAAAATATTGCAAAGAAATTCAGATGTAAGTGTAATAATCTTGGACACTATTAAGACCCCAGATGAAGTAATCACCATTATAGCAGATTTTCTCAAACAAGAGTTTGTAGGATATTCACTAGTGGATAGAGGAGATGAAATAGTAAAGAAAGCCAGAATGGCAATCACAAAAATTCAAATATGTGATATGTGTTATTTTGAAGAATACCTTCGTGAGTTTCAACACTGGTATAATCAATTAGGCCCCAGGACCAAGCTTATGCCAAAGAGGTTTTTGTGTAGAAACTACCAGGTACTTGCCCAGGATTGGTAGCTCAAGCCGTAAAACAAAGACTAGAGAGAGATACAGAAGTATCAGATACTCTAAGAGTATGAGTAGAAATAGTAAGGCAAATGATAAGACTTTACTGTATGCAGAGGCATGTCTTGCAGGACTTAAGAAGTATGTCATTCATGAATCCAGCATGCTGCCCTAAGACAAGTGGGGTTGCAAGAAGATATGGCTATACCTAGAAGCCAATTAGGTACTCGGAAATAGTAGAAACTAGATGTGCAGGAGGTATGTGCCATAAAAAGATTAGAACCTCCATGGTTAAAGAAAAAACCTAGAAAAGATTTGGAAAAAGGAAGGAGCTCTAGAAAAGGGCAGAAAAATCTAGAAAAAAAGATATCTTAGACCCAGTAGTGTAATGACCCAGCCCCTTATACGGACCAGTACTGTTAACACAAATACAAAATACATGTACCTGCTAAGCACTCATAGACAACCCGCCCTAAATAGACATAAATCATACATAATTATAATGTAAATGTTGCGGAAAAACATAGACATTCATTGGAATTTCTACTAGACTTATACCAGAGCTTACTATTATATCCTCAAATACATATATCCAGACTTAGAATATAATTTGTCATTACAATCCTCCAAAAAGAGAACTCCAACTAAGTTTAGTACATAATTAGAACACTTACGCAGAATAAACCCAAAAACAACCTCCCGAGTCCCTCTAGCTACTAGGACCGACGTCCTGATGGACCTGAAAACAAAGGTTAGATACGGGGTGAGACACTTGTAGTAACTCGAAGGAAAAAAAAAAGTTAATAATAATAATAATAATAATAATAATAATAATAATAATAATAATAATAATAATAATAATAATAATAATAATAATTAAAATTAATTAATTAAATTAACAAGTAAAATAAATAGTATGTTAAAAAAAACAAAACAACATATTGAAATAAGATATACATATATATATATACAATGGAATCAGCTTCTTCATGAAGCTACTGTTTTTTTTTTTTTCTCTTTTCAACTTCCATGGTTTTTGCGTGCTCTCAACTTCTTTCTGTCTCTCTTAGCGTCCCCGTCTCCTCATCTCCTCTCTCCCACTCTCCTCCATTTCATCTCCATTTTTCTACCGATCAAAAATCTGAAAATACTGTTGGATTCTGCTCGCTGCCACCGACAATTCTACTGGAACGGATCTATCGTGGGAGTGGCGTAGACATATCTCCTGGGGTAAGGTCAAATATCAATCTTACCTCAATTTCTCTTAAACTATAAGCCCCATTAATAGACGAAAATTGCCAGGAGACTCATGGGGAGATTCTCTACAATCTAGCCGAAGTGGGTTTTTGAATTGGAGTTCCGGGGTACCAATCCTAAATCGGGGGTAAGTTTGATAATTTAGGTTTTTATTAGGCTATTTAGGATGTTAGCTTTACCGTGATCCCAAGAGGGGGGGTGAATTGGTATTTTTAAAATTTATTTCCTAGGTGTTCCTCCTAACAGCAGTATGTTCGCAACCCTATGGTTAATCTAGTGCAAATAATGTAAATATACCAGAAATTGAATAAAGCTATTTAAACAATCACACAAGCACCAGGATGACATGCAGATATGTTATCGAGGTTCGGCCAACTGCTTACTTCCCCGCCTTGACTAACCAGCACAAGGATTATCACGATAACTTGCTCACTTAAACGGGTGGAGCGGCACCTATACAAACCAGGTCAAATTACCACAAGGCTGACCTCAACCTTAACACCAATCCTTACCGGGCTGGATTACTGCCCCCTCAGGCCATGCCTGGAATCTCTCAGATATACAATCAAAGGTACAATACAAGAGTGCTTTCACGTAAAGCAGATTTGTACCACAAATGCGCACAAACACAAAGCACCACAGATGATTTAATAATGTAAGCTCTGTGTGGTCTAAATATGTCAACTCTCAACAATGTTTTCTATCAGTGTAGCAAGTACGTGAGAGTGTCAATAATAATCTATGTACTTCAAAATATTCAATCAAGCGTGTTCACACAGAGTATTAAACAAGCCTCAACATTGTCAATCAATAGAATGTGTCAATCATACGAATGTGTATATGCTTGGATTGCAAAATAGATAATCTTTGTTTTCAGCAAATGATATATATACTTGTATAAACAATACCACAAAGATTAGTGTAACAAGCACAAATATCTTTTCACAGATGGTTCAATAAATTTCATAAGATATTTGAGTAAGCTTGAAATATGTTTTTGCAAATCAAAACAAATACAAACTTCCAAAGATATTGCAATGATAATGCAACACTCAAAAGTTTACCACAAGTCTTCTTAGAGTAGGCTTATTAGCAAAGCCTCCTAAGAAAACTTAGGTTATGCTCTCGAGAGAAAAATCGATTCAAACACTCTAAACAATAAGAACAAAACCTATTTGAATATATACTCAAAGCACTTACAAATGATTTTGAACTTGAAGAAGTGAGCTTGAGTGCTTTTAGGAAAGATATGAGCAACTAGGAATCAAAAGAAGGTATTTTTGCTTGAGAGAGATTTTCCTAATCCTTTTTGCTAATCCATGCTTAATCCACCAAATGAAGGAGTATATATAGACATACTGAAAATTTTGACCGTTGGGGACTTATTAGGGATTATTGGAAAAGTTTAATGACACTTAAAACAATTTAACCCTGTTTAAAAAATTATTAACCGCGGTAAAAATAGGAGCAACCCGAGAGGTCCGGTTGACCAGAGATGGTTCGGTCGACCAGGACTCAAGTAGCTCGGTCGACTAGGGGTATTTTGAATTGAGTGGTCGGTCAACTGAGGCAAGGCAATTTTCCAATTTTTCCGAGGTTCGGTCGACCGGGCCTTTTTGAACTGTGTGGTTCGGTCGACCATACCGCTGGGAATTTTCCCGAGACTCTTCGGTCGACCAGGTTGTTGGAGTACAAAGTTGGTCGGTCGATCGGGAGGTCAAAATGTTGACTCCTTGATGGTTCGGTCGACCTGGGTCAAATGAACTATAAGGTCTCGGTCAACCGGGCCTTGGTCAAACTGTTGACCTAAGGCTGGTTCGGTCGACCAAGTCCTTTTGAACTACAGGGTTCGGTCGATCGAAAGTGCACCAAGTGTGCATTTCGATCCTGTATTGAATTAAACAAGTCCTAATCAAGTGCCGAACAAATGTATGTGAATATGTGTGTGTCCTAAGGTCACTTGGGGTCCAATTTGGAAACATCGAAAAAGTCCAGTGTCAGTCGACCTGCACCCTAAGGTCTTTCTACGGTCCTTTCTCATTCATGGTTCGGTTTGAACTTACAAAATAAATCATGCATGTGATGTGTGTGAGCTTATTACAAACCAAATGCCCTAATTACTATTACAGACCAATTTCACTTAGAGATATTACAATTTGGAATACGAAATTGTCTTCAAGCTTTTTGATATGTTACGTGCCATTAATGATCCGCTAATATGGACCTGCACATGAACTAGATATTTATTAAATACAAGAGTATTTGTCATTATCAAAACCAGGGCGTGACCTATAAGATCAACATAGGATATTCAAAACTTAAGAAAATTTTAGGAAAAGTTATTCTAAGAATTATGAAGAATAATATGGTGAAATTTAAATTTCAGGGTTCAAGGGTTTTTGAACACCTGGGGCGTAGGCCGAGGTGTTATCGGGCTTTTTCAGAAATCAGATAAGGGGATTAAGTTAAGTCAGTAATTTTATGAAAATTGAATCAATTTAATTGTTATGTTTATATAAATTTATTTATTTATTTATTCATTTGGGAATTTAAAAGCTATTTTGAAAACCAACCGTTCGAAATGGATTTTACAAATCTAGGATATATGGTATGGTATTTTTGAATAAAATGAACGGTGGAAATTTTATTTATTTATATGGATTTGTTAAAATGTGGAAAATCGTGTGGCAGATGATTTAATTTGTATGGATTATTGTACATCTGGATTTGGGATTTTGAAATACTGAATTGTCTGTGAAATACTGAATCAGTTGAGAAATACTGGAAATGCTTGTGAAAATACTGGAACTGCTTATGAAATGCAAGAGTTTGAACTAATGGCCAATGGCCGGGTGTTATTTGATTGACCAAGGGCCAGGATTATTATTTGACGATCAAGGACCGAGTTTTAATTGGTGGCTATATACTAGATTGTATTTTGTGGCCAGGGGCCAAGTGTTTGGAATAACAGGAAATTTATATGAATTAATGTTTTAAATGGTGATTTCTATTATCTAAATTGCATGATATGCTTTAGGAAACTTGGGGACCAGTGTATTGTGAGCATGGTACCGTTTTTAGTTAGACCATGTGCACCCACACTGTCTGGATAGAAGTATAGGGGGTCCAGCCGACTGCTTGCGTGAGGTTGAAGTAAGGGCGTCGGACCTGTAGCTTTGCTGTGGATGCCTGTAAATGTGTTTGCAGAGGATGTTGTTTTTGACTTTATTTGGGCTGATCACCCAGACTTAGTCCAGCCTTCAGGCCACACAACCCGTGCCATGGGAAAGTAAATGGCGTGTTTGTCACAGGGAGTGTCTTATATGCATATTTGTTAATTTATGTGAATATAGTTAATTAATAGGATAACTTCGAGGGCTTATTGAGAAAGGTGAGTGCCCTGGTAGCAGTAATGGTACTAGAGCAGAAGGAAGCTACTTGTATGGGCGGGTAATCTTCCCTATCCTCGGCTAATTGTGTGTGTGTGTGTGTGTAAAATAAGAATGTTTTCATAAATGTATTTATCTGCTAAGTGAACTAGTTATTTTCTGTACACTAAATGCATGTTGGCCACACACTAACATTAACTTAGTCTTTCCCTTACTGAGCTGTGTCTCACCCCTACTTTACAAACTGTCTTTTCAGGGAATCCTAGAGATCCGGTCTAGCGGGCTAGAGGAGCCGAGCCAGTGGTGTAAATTTTATATAGATAGTGTGTAGATAGATATTTTATTTTTTTTTAGTTTTATGGGATGTAGTTATGTGGAAATGGATATATTCGTGTATAAAGATAGTTAGAACTCTAGTAATGTAATTTGAGAATTTTATATTTTATTTTCGCTGCGTAAGTGTGTTTTATATTTGATGAATAAGGTATGAAGTACACTAACATCACTACAGTAGCACTTCGGGCCCATGTGGCGGGTCGGGGTCGTTACAACACTTCTCAGTGAGGTGGAAAGTATTACAACAATGTATAACTACATATGCCCATTTTAACCAATTTGGTGGTGCAATAGGTATAGTAACGTAAATACGATATATTTCTTCCATAAAAGTCTTTAAATCATGTATATGAATGTTAGAACAACGACCAGTTTGGTATGACATAATTACGCCTATTTACCTCGTTGCACGGGTTGTGCATTGATGACTCTAACATGCCCTGTTTGTGCAGACATTGTCGAGCATCTATTCTATAGTCTAACTGCCTCCCCTGGTCTATTATTTCACCAGTGATTACAAACTCCTACAAGCTGACTATCTTATGTACCCACACTGATACACATGTGTGATTGTACTGTACTTACCAGCTACGGAACCGAGCATCTAGGAGTATTTTTCAACCCCCGCACTGAAGTATATTTCAACTCCTTTGGTAGCAAGCTGTGTTTCCATTAATCATATGTACAATTTATAATGAAAACATAATAACCTGTGCAATTTCAGTATTTTCACAACCTCATTCAATCACCTCGGGTATAAACCGGCACACAATCTCTCGGTTTACCCTTTTTAGGTATAGAGCACGGTATATAACTAGCATCTCTTTTCCACATTTTCAATATAGCAAAATGGAACTTCAGTTCCCATAATTCATACAAATATTACAAAAGATTCACACGTTCCATTTCAGTACACAAATCACACTGATTTGAACGAAAACCTGCTATATCATATAAAAATTCCATAACATCATTTAAATGGAGAAAATAAAGGATTCAAGCATCTCCTACTACAGTATTAACGTAATAAATTGGTTTTTGTAAAGTTTGGAAATCATACGCCAAAATCCTCGTTTTTACCAAAAATCATAAAATCATAAAACCAGCATTTCTACCCGATGAAATTTAGCAAATAAACAGTTAAATTATACATATAAGCATAAATTAACTTTTTAGCTGTTTAGTTTTACAAAATACTGTTGTAAACAAATTCCCCTTACCTTAAACCCAAAACAAAACCACGTACGAAACGGTCCAAACCGACAACCGGTGATCCTTGAAACCTAAAAACCACAGGGCATAACTTCTCTGAAATCTAGACTACTATATAACTGCTTAATAAAAAACGGAATCATATCCTTACCTCGATTTTTGGGGAAAACCCAAAAATCTCCAAAACGACAATCTGATCCGCGAGAGTTGTAGTGTTTCCTCCCCTGATCCACACAGGAACCTCTGTTTTTAGAAACGGAAGTCAAACGACAAAGGATCGTAGAGAGAGAAAGAGAGAAAAATCGCAGGTTAGAGAAAGAGGGAGAGCTTTTGGGAGAGACTTAGCCTTTAAGCAACCACAATGGATATTTATAGGACTTTTAACCGGGTCAAACTCATCGACGAGGCGGCAACTTCGTCGACGAATCCGCCACACAGCTCATCGACAAAGCCATACCTTTGTCGCTAAGCCCAGTCCGGATATTTTATTGGCTCTCTCAATATTCCCTCATCGACGACGCTCTGAATTTCATCGACGAGGAACTGAAGGGACTTCGTCAACGAACTTGCTGCCCTCATCGGCGAACCCTGCTGTATAACTCCCCTTTGTTCTATTTCTTACGTATTTCTCCTTATTTACAAGTTCAAGTCTCTACAAGTAGGGTTAGGGAAGATGTAAAGAAATCGTTCAAGAAAAAGTATGGATGGTATCCTAAGTATCCGCAAGGAAAATCACTAGAAAGTTGTGATTGTTGTTGGTTTTGTGGCAAGAAGGACCATAAAGCTAATAATTGTTCAGAGGCGGAAAATAGGAAAGGTAGCCTTAAAAGGATTTTAATGGAAGATTCCTCAGAATTGTTATATGAACCAATTTAGTGAGAGGAAATAGACTCAGATGATGAGAGCATATATTCAATTTTCTCATAATATTCTGAGTTAGAAGAAGAAGAAGATTCAAAAGAAGAATCTCCTCATCATATCAAGCCGAGTTAGTTAAGACTAGCTATGATGAGAGCAGTAGATAAAGCACCAGAATTAGTTTCTTTAGCAGGAGAAGAAGAAGATCTAGTATAGACTACTGAAACTGAAATTCCTTCTGAAAGTAGGGATTGTCAAGAATGGAGGATGCCTCGAGCCAGTTGGGCTGAAGCATACCAAACCTCATGGATACCTTACAAAGAAACTGTAAAAGTTATTGAGAAAGAAGTAACTGCAGAAGTATCCAACATGGATGCAGGCACGTTCATAGTTCCATTACTAACCACACAAAAAGTTCAAAAAGCCATAGATAAAAAGGCAAGATATGTCCATTATGGACTCATCTAGATTGGGATAGATCCATTAGTAAGAAAGGGACAAGATCTTCCTATCCTTGTTGCAGTTATGGATGGAAGTATCGGTAATTTTGGTAGGTCCTTACTAGGAGGAGCAAGGGCTAACTTGCATTCAGGAGCAGCTTGGATAAAAGTAATACTAGATTTACATGTTGATCTTCAAGATAAAAGTGTGGAGAAGACTTTGCAAATAAGAGTCAACACAAAGGACTGGCAGAATATGTTAAAATGTAGCCCAGACAGGAGGTGCGTTAGACTTATTGCTAGATTATATTTGAAGTTCTATAACACGGGGAAACCATCTCTCAAAAGGGGGGTTAGTAGATTTACCCAACTCTTTGAGTCAAATCAAACCGACTCAATCACAGGTTTACAACTTGAAGTTGTAAATCCAAGAGCACTAAGTTGGCCGCAGATTTGGGTAACCCCAAGAACTGAAGAGAGATTGAAAAATCTATTGCCAGAGTTATATAGTACGACAAGAGGCAAATAGATTGATCATAACAGAACCTCTAACTGACTATACGCCTAATAGCGTGAGTGTATCTAGAGTGGAAGATGTTAATTCAGAAGCCAGGTCAGAAGAATCAGGACCATCTGACTTAAGATCCTCAAGAAATAGAAGGAGAGTTGGTCATAGAACCATAAGAATCCCTATCCACACAGATGAGGAAGAAGATCAATCTCAAGTAACATACATGGGAACATCCATTTTGAGTGCCAAAGTCGAAGAATGGGCAACACTTGTAAACATTTCTATCAATAAGGTAGAATGCACAACCCTTATCGATACTGGATGCACTTGGTCTTGCACACGAATCAGATTTCTATAAGTCAATTGGGAATTAGAAAATCTTCAAGTTATAATTAGTAATAGTGCAATACTCCAGATAGGAGAAATTGCTAGAAATGTGAAGATAAAGATGAATGACAAAGAATATGAGGAGCAAATTCTTTGCCTAATTCCTGAATTACTAGATGATTTTCTTTTGGGATGTAAGTTCCTTAAGAAATATCAACCATTTAGGATATTTTCAGAAGGAATAATCCTAGATAATCATTTTATGTCAAAATCTTCAGGTGTTATTATAAAGAATTATATGATAGTCGAAGGACAAGGAAAACCTGATTACCAAGAGAAGCTTGATAACTGGAAGGAATTGGTATCAGGAAGTATCCTAATGGTAAATTAATCAGAAGAAGAAAGTAGTATTGAAGAAGTCAAGAAGTTGCTTTTAGACAATTGGTTAGAAAATCCACAGGCATTAAGGCAAAAGGCCATGCCAGAAGTGGATATTGTGCTTAAAAACCCCGTCCACCGCTTCGTCGATGAAGGCAATGGCAGACTCGTCGATGAGGACGCCAATTTGTTGACGAGGGCGGCTGAGTCAAGGGTTATAAATATCAGTTTCCATTGCTTCTAAGCTAAGTAAACTTAAAATATCCTCTCCCTCTCTCTCTAAAACTTGAAGAACTCTCTCTTTCTATGATTTCTTCTCCGTTCGTCACCTGATTTGTAAATTGGATGTTAGTGCGAGGATCAGGGAAAGATTCTCTACGTTTCTAGTGGATCGAAATTTTGTTTCGAGCAATTTCGAGTTTCGGGCTAAAATCGAGGTAAGGCTCGATTTTCGTTTCTGATTCAGAATATGGGTAGTAGTACAAATTGTAAGCATGTATTTTACTGTTGTTTGTAGGTTTTGGAGTCTCGGTTCATAGTTTTAGGGACCGTAGAGTTCGTAGTTGGAATTCAGGTTAAGGTAAGGGGATTCAGTTTATATCAGTTCATTTTCAAAATCATGATCGGTAAGCTGGTAGGCTATGATCATATGTATGTTTTGGTAACTTATTTAGGGAAATCTATAGAGTAAAATACGGGATTTTCGGGTTACAGTTTTTGAGAAAATTTGGAGATTTTGGGTATTATCTCTGCTTTGTTTGAAAAATCGTTTGTTTCGTTTAAACTGTATTATTGAGATGACTGTTATCCATATTTTCTTAAACTGTATACTTGAATTGGAAAACGATATGATTTGCTATAACCAAATAAGTGTGGTATGTATGGTTGTATGTAAATGTTCCAGGTATTTTGTAAAACAGCTATGTAGTGGCTAATTACCGTACGCTGATATGTATAGGAGTGTGAGCTTCAAAATGATTCTAGGTTTTGTGAAATCAGCTAGGGGCGGCTAATTATCGTACGCCAAAACAGTTATGTGGCGCCAAATTACCATACGTTGCACCATGTATCGGTGTGAAAACCGTGGGCGAGTGTATCCGACTCTATATCCGAGGGTGTGAAATATCACTACGTATCTCGACTGGTCACTGAGGGGTGTGAGATACACTGTATCGCAATGTAATTACTATGAAGTTTTGGGTTTCATGGAGTAGTTTTGTGTTGGCAATGTAATCGTTGTGAAACTTTGGACTCATGGAGTAGTTGCGTATTAGTGTGAGCTACATTGTATTGGCAATGTAATCGCTTGAAGCTTCAGTTTTCATAGCGTAGTTGCATATTAGTGTGACGACACTAACCGTATATTTTGGGTATCGTATGTACTAGAATGCATTTTTGAAAATACTGGAACTGTATGGAACTATATGGAAATGTTTTCGAATTGTATCGTGTTGTATAGTGTTATGTTTTGCGTAAAATAACACCTGTATGCCACACACTAAAATAACCTGATTTCTTCCTTACTGAGAGGTGTCTCACCCCAAATGTATATACAATGTTTTCAAGACCTTCAGGTAGCCATAATTAGCATCCTAGTGATCAGAAGCAGGGGTGTCGTTAGCTACTGTTAGTGCCTGTTTAGGTACGAGTTTTGTAATCGGGTTGTCGTGATGGTTTCTTGTAGACACCCGGAGTATGTACAGTATTTATGGGAATGAGAACCTTAGTATTGTATGGGTATGTGTATCCTAGCTTTGTACATACTCTGGTATGATATGTTGTATAGATAGAGGAAGCATTTTTCGCTGCGTAATTGATGAGTATGGATGTATATGTGTTTGAGTATAGGGCATCCGTGTACCCCACAGGGTCGAACCCTCTTATTGAATTGTATCATGTATTTTTTAATTGGTATAGAAATAGGTTAGGTTACTATATTCACACTTGGGACCCATCTGCGGGTTCAGGGCATGACAACTCTAAAATTGATTTGCGGTCACGCTAACATCAGGTGAAAGTTAGAGTAGAGGATATTTCGAAGACCGCGTTTTGTACCAGGTATGGGCATTATGAGTTCTTAGTGATGCCATTCGGGTTGACTAATGCACTAGCAGTATTTATGGATTTGATGAATCGGGTGTTCCATTAATATTTGGACCAGTTTGTGGTTGCATTTATTGATGATATACTGGTCTACTCAAGGAGTTTTGAGGAGCACGAGTGTCATTTGAGGCTGGTATTGCAGATATTAAGGGAAAGAAAATTTTATGCAAAATTCAAGAAGTGTGAGTTTTGGTTAAAACAGGTTACTTTTCTCAGCCACGTGATCTCTGAAGTAGGTGTGTTAGTTGATCCAAGTAAAATAGAGGCAGTGGTGAGTTTGGAAAGGCCGAGAAATGTTCAGGAAGTCAGGAGTTTTCTGGGATTAGCAGGTTATTACCGAAGCTTTGTGGATGGTTTCTATAGGCTACCAGGTCCATTAACACGACTTACGAGGAAGAATATAAAGTTTGACTGGACCAACAACTGTGAGCAGAGTTTTCAAGAGTTAAAGCGGCGGTTAGTTTCAGCTCCAGTATTGGCTATTCCTTCAGGGGAGGATGAGTTTGTAATATGTAGCGATGCCTCTTTGAAGGGTCTTGGATGCGTGTTGATGGAGCACGATAGGGTCATTGCTTATGTGTCTAGACAGCTTAAGGAATACGAGAAGAATTATCTTGTCCATGATTTAGAACTTGTTGCAGTGGTGTATGCTCTCAAGATCTGAAGGCATTATTTATATGGTGGAAAGTGCGAGATTTTCACGGATCACAAAAGCCTGAAATATATCTTTACCCAGAAAGAGTTGAATATAAGGCAAAGAATGTGGTTAGAGTTTATTAAAAACTATGATTGCACGATTAGCTACCATCCAAGAAAAGCAAATGTAGTGGCAGATGCTCTGAGCAGGAAATCAGGGGGACCCATACTAGCAGCTATGGAGATTCAACACTCAATTCTAATGGATTTAGAGAGATTTAGTACAGAATTGGTGGAAGATATTCCTTAGGCATTTGTTGACAGTCTAGTGGTTCAGCCTACGCTATATGAGAGGATTAAAGCAGCTCAGGGTGATGATGCGGAGTTGGAAAAGGTGATGGCTAAAGTGCGGGATGGTCAGGGGGGGAGTTCAGCATATCAAATGACGGAGCCCTACGATTCCATGCTAGGCTCTATGTTCCTGCAGATACCAAGATCAGGAGAACTATATTAGAGGAGGCTCACAGATCACTATATACCGTACATCCAGGTAGCACTAAAATGTATCGAGATCTGCGGAAGTACTTCTGGTGGAGTGGAATGAAGAGAGAGATAGCTGAATTTGTACAGCAATGTTTGACGTGTTAGCAGGTTAAAGCTAAGCAGCAGAGGCCAGCATTGCAGTTACAACCGTTGTTTAATCTAGAGTGGAAGTGGGACCACGTTTCTATGGATTTTGTTGCGAGGTTACCACCAGTGCGACAGGGGTTGAATGCGATTTGGGTGGTTGTTGATCGTTTAACAAAGACCATCCATTTCATCCCCTATTACAGTCGGTTATTCCATGGATAGGTTGGCAGAAATTTATGTTCAAGAGATAGTTCGCGTCCACAATGTGCCAATATCCATAGTCTTAGACCGAGATCCTTGGTTTACTTCATGATTCTGAAAAAGTTTTCAAGAGGCTATGGGTACACAGTTAACTTTTAGCACTGCTTTCCATCCCTAGATAGATGGTCAGACTGAGAGGATGATTCAGACATTAGAAGATATGCTTCGTGCTTGCATGCTGGATTTTGGGGGTAGCTGGACTCAGTTTCTACCGCTAGTTGAATTTGCTTATAATAACAGCTACTGGGCTAGTATCGGCATGGCTCCATACAATGCATTGTATGGTAGGAGATGTCGTTCTCCCCTCTTCTGAGACGAGGTAGGCAAAAGGTGAGTTTTAGACCCAGAGATAATACAACAGGAGTCCGGCAAGATCCGATTAATTAGAGAAAGAATCAGTACAGCACAGAGTCTGTAGAAAAGCTACGCAGATACTCACCGCCAAGAGTTAGAGTTTGATGTGGGAGATCGAGTATTTTTAAAGATAGCTCCTCTGAAAGGAGTTATGAGATTTGGAAAGAAGGGCAAGTTAAGCCCTAGGTATATTGGCCCTTTTGAGATACTAGAGAGAATAGGGTCAATTGCCTATAGGCTAGCTTTGCCGCCAACTTTTGCTCGAATTTATGACGTGTTTCATGTTGCTATGTTAAGGAAATATGTCCCAAACCCATCCCACATAATCAGCTATGCAGAGATAGAGCTTAAGGATTCACTATCTTATGAAGAAACACCAGTACAGATTTTAGACAGAAAGACACAAGTACTGCACACTAAAGAAATTCAATTAGTAAAAGTTTTGTGGAAGAATCAAGCTATAAAGGAAGCCTCATGGGAACTTGAGGAGCAGATCAGACAGAGATACTCGCAGTTGTTTCAAAAGGTATAGAGGTAATCAGGTAATCAGGTAAGTTTCTTTTGCAGGTACATGTATTGATTTTAGTTAGCAGATAGTTTTTAGTTTCTATATGTGTAATCTCCCATAACATAAATGTAACCACGGTATTCCTCCGCCACAAATGAGGGCAGGTAATAAAATAAGTAAAACCTTTTCCTTTACGAGATGATGTAGTGTATAGATGGAGATATAGATAGTAAATTTCGAGGATGAAATTTTATAAGGAGGGGAGAATGTAACGACCCAAAAAATAATGGTATTTAAATAATAAAGAGAGAGGGAAATGGAAACAGAAACAGAAGGAGTTTGTCAATGAACATAGGGAGTTCTTTGACAAACATACGGAGTTCGTCGACAAGCACATAAAGGGACCTCGTCGACGAATCTGGTTCTATAAATAGTGAAAATCCGGATTTTTGATGAAATTTCAGCGCAGGAAACCCTCTATTTCTATCTCTACATCCCTCCCTCCTTCTATCTTAGGTTTCGGCCCTGTTTCACGCAGGATCGATGATCTGAAGCCACCACGATGATCCTGACGAAGTTCTCTATAAGTTTGCTGGAGCTGATTGTTGGTGGAGTTGGGTTGGATTTCGTCCCAATCTTAGGGTAAGACATTTTATTTAGTATTTGTTTTTCCCTTCGTTATAAGAAATACAATACATGAAGAAATACTAATGTTTTGTTCTGGGGGATTTGATTTGCAGGGTGTTGAGTAGAGAACCCTGCGGGTATAGGGCTAGAGTACATTAAAGACTTTTCAGAGATAAGATAAGGAAAATATGCTATGCTAGGAATTGTTATAATGTTAACATAGATTTTACGCATATGTATATACCAGCTTTTTATCCAGTTTTACAGAATATGAGTTTTAAATGCTTGTGTGGCCTGAGTATATAATTATTTGATGAAGAACTTATACAGTTCCTACAATATATCATATTATACAGAATACACAGATATAGACAGTATATTACAGTTTTATTCAAATCAGTATGTTATAGTTTTATATAGATCAGTATATTATAGATTTTCACCCAGAACAGTATATACAGTATTTATAGTTTACCATGTTTCCTATTACCATAACATACAGAGTATACAGACAGGGTATATAGACAAATATAAAAAGATGCATCAAGATGCTACTGATATAGAATATAGAGATTACAGAGTTTACAGTACAGAAAGATAGCGTTATGGTAATTTTGGAAACATGATGAAAACAATAAAAAAGTGCGTATATATATATATATATATATATATATATGTATGTATGTATATATATAACTATAGTATCAGATCCCAAAGGAATGATTACAAATAGATACAGATAAAGAATACAGAGCATGGTACTGTTGCTAGATACAGATAGAGTGCAACCACATATCTCAGATAGTGTGTGGGTACCGTCGACTGTGCTCGGAGAGTATGCAGCTCCCCAGTTCCCTAGGTGGAGGGGGGCTGATTTAACGAGGTAGCAGCCAGTCCCACGCCTAGGAGAGTATGCATTTTGGCCGGGCTGAGGTAGCGTAGAGTATATTGACTTATCTGGAGGGCCGACCAGATTAAGTCCTGCCTACGGGCCGCACAACCCTGTCATAAGGGGTTAAATCATGACATACAGAAATCTAAGGATAAAACATAGTTATGTATATGTATACAGTTTTATAGTATATGATGAGTATAGTATGATATTAGCAGTATGAAAAGTCGAAAATACAGATGATACAGTTATATTTTAAATTACGAAAAGAAAGAAATGTTTTATAGAGTTACTATTGTATTATAGTTCAGTTGTTATTTAAACAGTATTTCTAACTTAGTTTCCACACACTAGTGATAGCATATTTCCACTAACTGAGTGTCGACTCACCCCATTACTTTAACATTTTTTTTCAAGTGAGCTAGCTAGGCAAGCAGATCAGGCTCGCGGATAGACTATATATTGGTTACCCTGGTTTAGAGGGTAAGTTTGCGTAGGGTTTTGTATTTTGGGACAGATATTTTGGAGAGAGATGTGTATGGATTACGTTTCCGCTGCATAGGTATGATTTTATATTCAGATTTACCCTGGTGCCTTCCAAGGCTCGAGTTCTATAGTAGGAGGTATCAAAACAGTTTATATATATATAATGATGTAAATTTTGAGCTCGTTACGTATCCAACTATCATCGAAATCCAATACACAAGCCCGCAACATGTATTCTAACGTCTGAATAGTCATCTCCAATTGTCCACCTATCTGTGGGTGAAAAGATGTACTGAATGTCAGTTGTAATCCCAAGGCATCATGTAGGCTCTTCCAGAATTGAGACGTAAAATGCGGATCTCGATCTAAAACAATAGAAATAGGGACACCATGGAGTTGTACCACCTCCTGCACATAAAGCTTAGTCAACCTATTCAGAAAGTAGCTAACTTTTATTGGAATGAAATATGCAATCTTCATCAGCCGATCCACTATAACTCATATAGCATTCTGCCCATGCACCGTCGTAGGTAGACCCGTCACTAAATCCATCGAGACGTGTTCCCACTTCCACTCAAGAATGTCAAGTGGCTAAAGTGGTCCTGCCGGCCTTTGATGCTCCGCTTTAATCCGCTGACATGTCAAGCACTGCTCCACAAAACGGGCGATCTCTCTTTTCATGTTGGGCCACTAGAAAGATTCCCTCAAATCTCGGTACATTTTCGTACTACCAGGTTGTACAGTGTAGAGTGAACGATGTGCCTCCCCCAAAATGACCCGTTTAATCACAACAACATTCGATACACAAATCTTGCTGTGAAATCTCAACATCCCGTTGCCAGAGAAACTGAAATCCAGCTTCATCCCCTTCTGAACTCCTTTTTTAACCTCAACAAACTCTAGATCCTCCCTCTATGCTACACAGATCCTTTCCTGCAAAGTCAGTTGAACTACCAAGTTAGTAAGAACAGCCTGATGATCTCCTTCTACCACCTCCAAATTCAACCTTTAAAAGTCCATACAAATCTGATGCTGAACTCCCACTGCTGAGACTGACGCATCAACAGACTTTTGAATCAGAGCATCGGCTACCATATTAGCCTTTCCAGGGTGATGGCTAATAATACAGTCGTAGTCTTTAATCAACTCAAGCCACCTGCGCTGTCTCATGTTCAGCTTTTTCTGGGTGAAGAAGTATTTAAGACTTTTATGGTTGGTAAAAACCTCACACCTTTCACTGTATAAGTAGTGGCTCCAAATTTTTAGTGCAAACACTACCGCTGCTAAGTCCATATCATGTGTCGGGTAGTTCTTCTTGTACTCCTTTAGTTGACAAGAAGCGTAAGCAACTACTTTGCCCTGCTACATTAGAACATAGCCAAGACCCTTTTTAGAGGCATCACTATAAATAACAAAGCCGCCAACACCAGATGGAATAGTCAGCACTGGAGCAGTAACTAGTCACCGTTTCAGCTCCTGGAAACTCAGCTCAGACTCATCAGTCTAATCATACCTCACATTCTTCCACGTGAGTCTCATCAAAGGACCTGCTAAACAAGAAAACTCTTCTACAAACCGACGGTAGTAACTGCAAGACTTAGAAAACTTCTGACCTCCTGAACATTCGTCGGTATCGCCTAGTCCACTACTGCCTCAATCTTACTCGCGTCCACTGATATACCTTCTTTGGACACTACATGCCCTAGAAATGCAATCTGTTCCAACTAGAACTCACACTTCTTTAGTTTAGCATATAACCTCTTATCCCTAAGCATTTGCAATACCAGTCTCAAATGTACTTCTTGCTCTGCAACACTCCTAGAATACACTAGGATATCATCGATAAATACCATGACAAACTGGTCTAAATATTCGTGAAAGACCCTGTTCATCATATCCTTAAATGCTGCAGTTGTATTAGTCAAACCAAAAGGCATAACTATAAATTCGTAATGGTTATACTGAGTTCGAAATGCTGTCTTTGGGACGTCCTCCGCTTTCACCCTCAGCTCATGATACCCATATCGTAAGTCAATCTTTGAGAAGACTTACATACCCTGAAGCTAATCAAACAAATCATCAATCCTGGGTAGCGGGTATTTATTCTTTACCGTCACCTTGTTAAGCTCTCTGTAGTCGATGCACATCCTCATCGACTCATCATTCTTCTTCACAAATAACACTGGTGGTTGAATGTACCCCTTGTCTAACAACTTCTGAAGCTGTTCTTTCAACTCTCTTAGTTTAGTTGGAGCCATACAATACAGAGATTTCAATTAGGCGTCACACTTGGAGCTAACTCGATAGAAAATTCCATTTCACGGTCTGGAGGTAATCTTGGCAAGTCCTCTGAAAACACGTCAAGGAACTCGTGCACTACTGCAATCATCTCTAGTTTATCCTATTCTATTGGCATGTCTTTCACAAACGCTAGATACCCCTGGCATCCCTTCAAGAGTAACTTCCTTGTTTGCCTAGCAGAACGGATCCGTGGTGCGGAACACACACACGACCTTAAAAACTAGAATTCCTGCTTTCCTGGCGGTCTGAACAACACCTCCCCCCTGTGGCAATCAATACTGGCATAATTGGCCAACAACCAGTCCTTCCCTAAGATGATATCAAAGATATACATATCATACACCACAAGGCTAACTGGTAGTATCTTTCCCTGAATTTCAATTAGGAAGTCACGAACTACCTTGCTACACCCGATCATAAATCCAAATGGCGTAGCCACTACCAGTTCATAAGTTAACAGTTGCGCCTCTAATCCATATAGTTTAACAAAACCACGGGAAATAAAAGAATATGTTGCTCTAGAATCAAATAATACAATAGCTTTATGATAAAGCATGTGAATGATACTTGTGACTACATCACCGGCGTTCTCAGTGTCACCAGGAATCAAAGAGTACACCCTAACCTGGACCGTACCCCCTTACTGACCACCACGCTGCGCCTGAGCATTTTGTCTGTATGGTTGTTATGAGACTCCACTCTTTCTCTGCATACGGCAGTCACTCGCCTAATGTCCTTGCTTACCACACCACATACTAGCCCCCGTAGACAACCAACACTGCCTAGGGTGTTTTCTACCACACAAAGAGCGACGTTGAAAATGTGCAGTGTTCTGAGATGTAGCACCATTGTTCTTCTTCCAATTACCCTGTCTTGCTCCAAAAGAAGAATTAGGAGGCGTTGGCCTCTTCTTCGGGACCTAAACCTCTACGTCCTCTGGCAAACACTTTTCTACCACAGTGGCTTTATCAACCAACGTAGCAAAGTCCTATAACTGCAAGATCATTGTCTGCCTACGGATGTCCTTCCTCATACCCCTCTGAAACTTCCAGGCCTTCTTCACTTCATCTGGTATCACAAATGGAGAAAATCGGGATAGGTACTGGAATTTGGCAGCGTATTGCTGCACTGTCAACGATTCCTGTGTCAGGTTCACAAACTCCTCCATCTTTGCATTTCTGACCATGCCCGGAAAATACCGTTCAAAGAAGAGCTCTTTGAACTGAGCCCATGTCAACACTACTGGTATCGGTCGGTGCTTTTCCATCTTCTTTACAGACACCCACCATCTTTTAGCCTCCCCCACCAACTTGAACGTGGCAAAGGTGACCTTCTGCTTCTCCGTGCAGTTCAAAACATCCAGGATCTTCTCGATCTCCTAGATCCAATTCTCAACACGAACTGGATCTGCACTTCCCACAAAAATGGAGGGCTTCAACTTGGTGAACTGCTCAATAGAGCAACCCAACTCAGTCATAGAATGATCTTGCCCCCTATTCATTCACACCACCTTAGCCATAAACTGCTGTGCGAAGTCACGCAATTCACTCATGGAGTCACTACCAACCTTATGGTCGGCACCCTCACTACTACTACCTCCCACGTTGGCAGTATTGTCCCTGGATTCCATCCTAAAAAGCAATTACTAGAATCCATTAGAAAGAATAATAGCCTAAATATTGGCTAATACTATCATACTATAGACTCAGTCCTCTTATTTCATACCCTCAATATTGACGCACTCCAATAATTTAACACCATCACACTAACTTAGGTTCCACCCTTCCACTTGGAAACAAAACCGTCAATGGATTGTCGTGATTTTTTTAACCTTTTAGCTGATCTAGAAAAACATAGAAGTCTATCAATGGATTTATGTCTCCAGGTATGCAAAGCAAAACCCAAGGTCTCATCCATGTCCTATACTCTGGTATATTCTAGACTACAAAACTAGTAACTCCTAAGTCCTGAACATATCACTAACCAGACAACATGCATCAAAACACACTTCCATCTAGTTAAAGGCTTTGATACCAACTGTAACAACCTAGCCCTTTATACGGACCCAGATGTCACTTACTCATACAAAAATACATGTACCTGTTCAAGATACATAAACAACTCGCCCTAAACAAGGACATACGGGTGTAACTCATACATAACTGGAATGCAATTGTTGCAGAAAAACATAAACATTCATTGGGATTTCTAATAGACATATACCAGAGTTTACTGTTGTACCCTCAAATACATTTATCCAGACTTAGAACATAACCTATTATTACAACCCCAAATAGAAATTCCAACTAGGTTCAATACACCTATAGTACACTTACGTGTGCTATAACCAAAAACAATTCTCATAGTCCCTCAAGCAACTAGGGCCAACATCCAGATGGAACCGAAAACAAAGGTTGTATAATGGGGTGAGACACTTCTCAGTAAGGAAGAAGATATTGCTACAGTGTGTGACCACGTATGTATACATCTGTTAAAACTGACACATATAAAGCATTTTTACAATATTGTAACATATTAGGTTTATTTGCACATTCTAGTATTTAGATCATGCATATGAATATTAGAACCCTGACCATCTTGGTATGACATGTTTTGCCTATTTTACCCGTGGCACGGGTTGTGCACTGAAATCTCTGACAATGCCCTGTTCGTGTAGACACTGTCAAGTATCTATTATATAGTTCGACTGCCCCCATCTGGTCCATTATTTCACCAGTGGTTTATTACTCCTACAAGTCGATTATCTACGTACCCACACTGAATCCTCATGTGTGGTTGCACTGTACTGCTAGCATTGAAACCGTGCATATGAAAGTTTAGAGTATTTTTCAACCCCATCACTGAAGTTTTTTTTTCAACTTCTTTTGCTAAAGTATCTTTCAACTCCTTTGGTAGCAAGTTGTGGTTCCATTTATCATATATACAATTTATAACAAAACATTATAATATGTGCAATTCTAGTATTTTCACAAACTCACATAATCACATTGGGGATAAACCAGCACACCCCTCTTGGCTTACCCTTTTTATGTGTATAGCACAGAATATAACTGGTAACTGTTTTCCCCATTTTCAGTATAACAAAGTGCAACTCCCGTTCCCATAGTTCACATATATAGTATAAAAGATTCCAACATACCATTTTAATACATACGTCACATTAGGTTTGATCAAAAACCCACTATATAGTATATAATACAATAAACATCATTTAACTGAGAACTATGGGTTTCAAGGGCCTCTCCTACATAAATAATAATGCAAATAAAGAAGTTTTATATAGTTTGGAGATCATACGCCAAAATCCATATTTTTACCAAAAATCGTAAAATCGTAAAACCGACATTTCTACCCAGTGGAATTTAGCAAATAAGCAATTAAATCATACATATAAGCATAACCTAAATTTTTAGCGATTTTGTTTTTCAAAAAAATGTTGTTGTAAACAAATTTCCCTTACCTTAAACCCAAAACGAAACCAAGTATGAAACGGTCCAAACCGACAACCCGGGATCCTCGAAACCTAAAAACCACAGAACGTGACCTTACTACAATTCTGACTACTATTAAACTATCTAATCAAAATCGAAATCAAATCCTTACCTCGATTTTTGGGAAAACCCGAAAATCCCCAAAACGATTATTTGAACCATTAGAGTTGTAGAGCTTCCTCCCCTAATCCACACAAGAGCCTCCATTTTTAGAAACGAACGTCGAATGGCGAAGGATCGTAGAGAAAGAGAGAGAGAATTTTGCTGGTTTAGAGAGAGAGGGAGAGAGTTTTTAAGTTTCTTAGCCTTTAAGAAACAAAAATGGATATTTATAGGGCTTTTGACCGAGTTAAACTCATCGACAAGGCGGCTTCTTCGTCAACGAATCCGCCACACAGCTCATCGACGAAGCCATACCTTTGTCACCGAACCCAATCAAGATATTTTCTTGGCTCTATAGATATTCCCTCGTCGATGAGACTCTGAATTTCATCGATGGAGCACTGAAGGAACTTCGTCGACGAACTTACTACCTTCGTCGACGAATCCTGCTGTTTAAACCCCTTTATTCTGTTCGTTTCTCATTTACTTCTTTATTTACGGGTTCGAGTCTCTACATTTTAAATTCGATCTCAAATCAGGATATTGGCAGTAAAGGTAAAAAAAAAAAAGCAGTAGCTCTTACAGCCTTCACTACGCCGATTGGGCTTTTCGAATGGCTAGTTATGCCATTTCGATTAAAGAACGCTCCATGAATTTTCTATAAAAGGATGGATCGAGATTTTGAAGGAATAACTGGATTTGTTGTAGTATATATTGATGATGTCTTAGTATTTAGTAAATATATTAAGGATCATCTAAAACATTTGAAATAGGTGGCTCAAGCATTCAGAAAAGAAGGAATGATTCTTTTAGAAAGAAAAATCGTGTGGCAGGTGAATGATATTTGGGGGCTTTTGTATAATTGAATTTGCGTATGGTTGTGAAAATACTGGAACTTTTTGTGAAAAAATACAGGGACTTGATATGACGATTGTAGGCCGGGTTTTATTTGACGACCGGGGGCCAGAGTTTTGTTAGCTGCTGTGAGCTGAGTTGTATATGACGACCAAGGGTCGGAGTTTTATTTAGTGGCTGTGAGCCAAGTTATATATGATGACCAGGGGCCGGGTTTTATTTGACAGCTGGGGGCCAAGTTTTATATGACAGGTTTTATACGAAATGAGTTTGAACAACAGTTTTATTACTTAAATTGCATGATATACTCTAGGAACCCTAGAGACCAATGTTATGTGAGCACGGTATGATTTCTAGAGATTCAGTATTTGGCCATGTGCACCCACACTATTCTAAATAGAAGTGTAGGGTGGTTTCAGTCGATTAGCCTACGGAGAGGTGGTACCTTCCCTAGAAGGCCGGATTAGGAAGTGGTAAGGAAATCGGACCCGCAACTGGGTTGTGGATGCCTGCAGATGTAGTTAGCAAATGGATGATTTGACTTTGTCTGAGTTGATCCCCCAGGGCTTAGTCCAGTCTTCTGGCCACACAACCCGTTATGGGGGTTAAGCATGTCGTTAGTCACAGGGAGTGTCTTTTATGCATATCTATAAATTTATGTAAATAATGTTACTTATTTACTGAACTATTTATACTATGGAAACGAGTATTTTCAACTGTGTAAAGTGAGTACAATGTAAAATAGTTATTTTCAGTTAAATGGAGGATGGATGTTTTCTCTAAACATTAAATGCATGTTAACCACACACTAATGTTAACGTAATCTGCCTTACTGAGAAGTGTCTCACCCCAATATACAAATTATCTTTTCAGGATACAACAGGGATCATGCATAACAGACTAAAGAGGCTGAGTTAGAAGTATAGTGTATGTACGTGGTGTAGTGACCCAGAGAATTCATAATATTTAAATCATAAAAAGGGGGGAAAGAAAAGGAAAAATATGGTCTCGTCTACGAATTCAGGGGTTCATCGACGAGAGAGTATGAGGGGCTCATCAAAGAGGGAGCATTTCGTCGACGAGAAAATACTGAGAGAATATTTTGGGCATCTCTGAATTTCATCGCTAAGGGAAGAGTTTGTCAACGAATTGCCTTCTTGACCTCGTCGACAAGATGACGTGACTCGTTGACGAAGGTCATAGTATATATAGCCTTAAACGTCATTTCTTGGCTTATTTTTGTTGGTTCAATGATCTGAAACTACCATGACACTCCTAGGGAAGTTCTCTACAAATCTACTGGAGTGGATCGTTGGTGGGACTAAGTTAGAATTCATCCCAAATTCAGGGTAAGGATTTTTATTCAGTATTTGACTTACCTATAGTTGTAGAAAACGTAGTACGCGTAGAAATACTGAAATTTAGTTATGGGAAATATCATTTTCAGGGTATTGAACGGGGAACCCTGCGGGTGCAGGACTAGTTCTCTTAGGGGCTTTTTAGGAATCAGGTAAGAGGATAAACTAAGCTAGATGTTGTATGAAAAATAAGTATGATTTTATAGCATGTGATTTCAAGGATATATATATAAATATGCAATATGTTGGAAAATGCCGTTGAAAATGACGATATGTTCTGAATATATGTAAAACCCATTTTGTGTAGCATAAGTAGAATTTACGAAAAATTACTGTTTCTTGGGAATATGTTAATGATACGGATTTTTTTTATAATGAAAACCGGCATACGGGCTGAGAATTTTATACGATTTGCGTATGGGCCAAGGTATGGATATGTTTTACCAGTGTACGGGCCGAGCTATGGATATGATTTACCAGCATACGAGCCGAGCTATGGTAAAAATATGAAATGTCGGCTTACGGGCCTACGATTTTCACGATGTATATATATGCAAAATGATGTGATGATATTAACTTGGAAAATATTAGTATGAAATATCCATGTATCACAATTTGATTATATATTATATGTTGTCAGAATCAGATTGGCTTGGTCTAGGCTAGCACTTGCACGGTACCGTTACTATGTGTTCATGATCTTCATGATATTGTGTTAACGCTGCCGTACGGAGTAGCGTGAGGATGGATAGTTGATGTAGTTTTAAGAAGTGTGGACACCCCTTTTGTACGGACCAGGTCTGGAAAACCCATCGAACTTACAAACTGTACTTTTGACTTGGTAGTGGTCTGTCAATCATTGTCAAGTCCCGCCTTCGGGCCACACAATCTAGTTATGTGGGGGTAATACATGACAACAGCCAGCTAATCCACTAAGGTTGTTTTTGTATTATTATTATATGAGATGGATTATGCTTAAAGAAATCCTGTATGTTCTGCTATGCTATGCTTATACTTTTTTTTCCCAGAAATAATACATACAGTTTTATTGGATATGTTTATGTATATGATTATATGTATAACACCAAATTACTCATGTTGCCACATACTAGTATTAGTTTATTTCCTTTACTGAGAGGTGTCTCACCCTGAATTATATGAACTTTTCAAAAGCCCCTGATAGGAGAGCGGATAAAACTGCGCTGAGATAGTACAGTTGGTCTGCCCTCTCTGAAGGGTAAGTTTTGGTAGGGTCGGTTGGATTTTGTGGAAAATGATCCTAGGATTTTCTTTTTTGGTTGTATATACCTAAATACCATGGATGTAGTAACTTTGGTATTGAGATGAATGGTTTTTTATTTATGATATTATAATTTTATATTTCCTGCTGCTTAGGCTTCCGTAATGTGTTTATGATATATCCCCGGTACCCACGAGTTTAAGTTGATTATGATCTACTGGATTTATTATGTTGGTATGTTATAATGGTAAAAAAAATGCAGAAATTAAGTAGGTCGTTACACGTGGGGTGTATGGATTAAGTTGTTTTTATTTGTACTGTTTTAATGGGTTGTAATATGGATAATTGGAGACTATTGTGTATAAAGGTAGTTTAGAACTTTGGTAATGGATTTGGAGAATGTTTTATTTATTTCCGCTGCATTTATATAATGAATAATGGTATCAAGTACACAGGTGTCACTAAAATAGCACCCCAGGCCCCACGTGGCGGGTCGAGACGTTACATTAACTTTCTTTTCGAACCAAGCTTTATGCTTTGGGCAGCTTTTCTTTAAATGCCCATAGCCACGACAAAAATAACACTTTGACCCATTATGTTCCTTCTTGCGAACCTCATTACCATAAGAAGTACCCGTTACCTTCAATGGACTTTCTTTAAACCTTTCTTAAATTTCTTTCCTTTACTTCCAACTGCATGACTCATGAAATTAATTGAATATTGTCCTTGTTGTTTAAGCCTTGCCTCTTCTTAAATTAACATGCTCGCCAATTCATTCACATTCCATTTTTCTTTAATAGTGTTATAGTGAATCTGAAAAGACTCATATTGAGGAGGCAGAGAATTCAGAATAAACTGAACAAGGAAGCTTTCATCAACATTCATTCCCAAGGTTTTAAGTCTAGCATCTAGATTAGCCATATCCAGGACATGTTCGTTCATTCCTCGACCCATCAAACTTCATGGTGGTAAGTTCAGACATTAACCTCCCTGCAAGGGACTTATCTGCTGAACGGAACCGATCTTCCACAACTTTAAGATATTCCTTTGCATTTTCTAGTTGAGGAAGTGTTGATTTAATATTGTTTGCTATACACATCCGCATGAATATAATACTTAATCTGTTCGACCTTTCCCATGACCTATACAAAGCTCATTGCTCTGAACTGCTTGTTTTAGTAATAGCAACTGATTTATCCATTCGCAAAGTTAAGTCCAAATCTAGAACACCAAGGTGAAATTGAATATGTTCATTCCAATGAGAAAAATTTGTTCCATTAAAGATCGGAACAGAAGAAGCTAGTGAATGTAGTGAAACGAGAACAGACACTGTGTAGTAATCGGGAAAAATAAAATTTAAAAATAATAATAATAATAATAAAATAATAAAATAAAATTAATTAATTAAATTAACAAGTAAAATGAATAGTATGATAAGGAAATATATATATATATAAATAAGTTATTAGGATATTTATGTAATACATATAAGTTAAAAGTAATAATGATATATATATATATATATAATATAATATATGTAAGTTATCTTAAAGTAAAGCTTCTCCAAGAAGCTTTGTTTCAAATTCATCAAATCCAATTTGAATTGGATTCCTTTCCTGCGCCAATGCACTCTTTCTCTCTCTCTCTCTCTCTCTCTTCGATTCCGGGCCAGTTTTATGCCGGATCGACAAACTGAAGCCACCACGACGCACCTGACGAAGTTTTCACCAAATCTACCGGAGCGGATCGTTGGAGAAAGCAATTTGGAAATCATCCCTAAGTTGAGGTAAGGTTTTTTAAGGCAAATTTGAAGTTGTGACAGTTGATAAAAGTGTTATACGTGTTGAAATATTAAAATTTAATACTGAGAGTTTTCGTTTCCAAGGGTGTTGATTGGGAAGTTGGAAATCATCCCTAAGTTGAGGTAAGGCTTTATATTCAATATTCGGATTTTTGACAGTTGAAGAAAGTGATATGCGCGTAAAAATACTGAATTTTAATTCTACGAGTTTTCATGTTCAGGGTGTTGAGTTGAGAACCCTGCGGGTACAAGGAAGATTTTCTTAGGGGCTTTTCAGGAATCAGGTAAGGGGATAAACTAAGCTAGTTTTGTTTTGAGAAAATGCATTTATTTATATATATAGCATCTGGTTTCAGGAAAAATAAATTTAATTATATATATACATGATTTATGCTTGGAAAATATTGTAAAATGATCGTATGTTGAATATGTGTGAAAATCTGTTAGTGTGGCATGAGTATAAAATGTTGTGAGATACTGTTTCTAGAAATGTTTTATGGGATGGATTTTTATGATGGAAAATCGGCGTATAGGCCAAGATTTTTATATGAATTGCCGACGTACGGGCCGTGCTATGTGACTGTGATTTGTCAGCGTACGGGCTGTGCTATGATGTGTTTGCCGACGTACGGGCCATGCTATGATATGTTTGCCAGCGTATGGGTCGTGCTATGATGTGGTTTGCCGGTGTACGGGCCGTGATATGACAAGATTTGCTAGCGTACAGGCTGTGCTATGTAAATGTGTAATACCGGCGTACGGGCCGATGATTTTTATGATACACGTATATATGCAAAATGATATGATTAATATGAAAATAAATGGTATGAGATATCTATGTATCACGATTTTAGTATATGTATATGATATCAGAACCTGGTTGGTTTGGTCTAGGCTAGCACTTGTATGGTACCGTTGCTATGTATCTATGGTCTTTGTGATCATGATATTTGTGTTAACGTTGCTGTACGGAGTGGTGTGAGATTGGATGGTCGATGTAGTTTATAAGAAGTGTGCTGATTGCCCCTGGTGTACGGACTAGGTTTAGCAGACCCATCGGACCTACAGACTACTGTTTGACTTAGTAATGGTCGGCCAACCATTGTCAGGTCCCGCCTTCGGGTCACACAACCCAGTCATGTGGGGGTAATACATGACAACAGCCAGCTAACCTACCAAGATTGTTTAATGTTATTATTATTATTATACGAGATGAGATATGTTATGAAAATGCAGTATGTTCTGCCATGTTTTGATTTATATATATATAAGTTTTCTCAGATTTGATAAACAGTACTGAATATGTTATGTATGGTATATGTAGAATACAGATTACTCATGTTGCCACACACTGGTATTAGTTTATTTTCCTTATTGAGAGATGTCTCACCCCTAAATCTTATTAACTTTTCAGGAACTCCAGATAGGAGAGCGGGAAAAGCCCCACTAATATAATACGGTCTATCTGCCCTTTTTGAAAGGTAAGTTTTGTAGGGATAGTTAGATTTTGTGGGAAATGTCCCTAGGATTTTGTGGGAAATGTTCCTAGGTCTTATTTTTGAGATGTATATATGAAAATACAGTGATTGTAGTAACTCTGGTATATTGGGGTATATGGTATTGAGATGTACATGTTTGTATATTTTCTGCTGCTAGGGCTTCTATTTTATGTTCTGATATATCCCTGGTGCCCACAGGCCCAGGTGGATTGTGACCTGCTGAGTTGGAATATGGTATATGTGATATTGATATTATATATAAAAAAAAATATGTGGAAAAATGAGCAGGTCGTGACACACTGCGATAAAATGATCATAACATTAATGCTTTAAGTAAAACATTTCCATTATTAAATTGCGTTCAATCTTTGGATCAACTTATGTAATATACTAACATTCACATTTACTGATGATTTACACCCATCCAGGCATAATTGATAATGTAACACCTTGAACCCTTAAACTCGGGTCTGGTGCGTTATACCTAATAAAACCTTATTATCCATAATATACGAAGCAAAAAACATAACATAATCTCCATAAACAATAATACTGTAACACAACAATACCGTAATACCAGAGTTTACTAACCCTATCTAAATTCCATAATATCCATCCATCACCTGCATTTCCATCAAAACATAATTCCATAACATTCCAGTATGTTCACAATCATTCATCCCTCAACATCCTTAAAACATAACGACATAAAACATATTATATAAATATTTACATCCAAAATGTCATAAACAATACCCTATTTCTTTATATTCCTCAAAAAGACTAAATACCCTCGAGCTCCCTAAGCCCAACCTCGAGAATGTCCTAAAAAGGATAAATTCATATTCAGGTGAGACACATCTCAGTAAGGTAAGAAACAATATATTAAAACAGCGTGTTGCTAACATGAGTTTATATGACAATATAATATTTAACATTTGAAAACCGTTAACATAATTTCTGAAATCATTCTCTGAACCAAATCAATCACATGCAAAAGATTTAACCCACAAGATTACTCAAGGATAGGGGTGATTACCCGCCCATACAAGTAGCACCCCTATGCTCTAATACTTAGGTAACCCTAAGGTCACAACTAAAGCATACCAGGGCACTCACCTTACTCAGTAAGCCCTTAAGTGTTAGATTGATCTCGTACTCACACATTTCAATAATGATTTACTGGCAAAGGCCCTAAGGATAGGAAAATCTATCTGCCCATACAAGTAGGTTCCCTCTGCCCTAGTACGTTATGTGGCTACTGCCACAACTGAAACTACTAGTGCACTCACCTTTCTCAGCAAGCCCTCAGGTGAAGAGTACGCCCCGCCCAAATCATAGCATGTTCTACGTATATAAATACTTCTAATATCATATTATATCATTCTTTCTGTCATTATTCAATCATACACACCTATTCATAATTTAAACATTACATTGCATTTCACTTTAAGTGACTCTTTCTCATTTTCATCATTCACATTTCACATTTCATTCCATTGTCATATCATTGTCATTTCATTGCATAACGTTTTCATTTCATTCCTTCGTACTACAGCTGGTCTTTAGCCATCATCAATTAGTCCACATAAAAATGCGCTAGAATCTGCTATAAGTTAGTCCACATAGAAATGTGTTAGAATCTGCTAACATAGTTGTCTTTCAACTGTCTTACATTTACATGGTTGCATTTAACATACACAAGCAGCATAGTTCATATCATATTTTTATTCATAAAGCATTATTTACTTAACTTGCATCTCATACATTTAACATATATTTGTATAGAATCTCATGCCACACAATTTAGCAGTAAAATTCATACATAATCCTGTAAAATAGGTCAACCCATATTTAACATTTATATGCTGAAAATACATTTCATTTATTACATAATTCCTCAAAAATTACTTCACTTTCATTCGTTTACTTTCACATATACATAGTTATATAAACTTTCCTAAGCTCAGAAAACATAGTTTTACATGGTTAGCATTTTAAACCCACATAAAAACATATATATTTAAATCAAACATAATCTATTTTAATTCATGAAAAACCTGATTTAATACATAAATTTCACCCTTACCTTACTTCTGAATTATGCCTGTAGGATCCCTGAACTGATACCCATAGCGTTCACCTGGACCCTAAATCCAAAAATTCTAATTTAATTAAATAAATTTCAAGTAACTGATCTTAAGAAAAACACCTATTTACTACTTCTTAGGCTTCAAATAACATTATTCATTAAGGAAATCCCCAAATAACTTACTTACCCTGATTTTGGGATTATTCCCAAACCCCTCAATCCAACGATCAGCTCCTATAGCCTTGTAGAGAATGATCCTACGAACCTTGTGGTGGTTCCGAATCGTCAAATCAGGTCAAATCCGGCCCGAAGTCGAAGAGAGAAGGTTGGAGGTTCGTATTTTAGAGAGAGAAAGAGTGAGGGTTCCCAAGTTTCTCGCGAAAAAATGAGAGAAATTATTTTTATAGTCAGCGCTTCGTTGACGAGACACGTGGATTCGTCGACGAGGAACTATAGAGACTTCGTCGACGAAATTAAAAGTTTCAGAATTTTCTCTCGGGATTCCTTCGTCGACGAGGAACAAACTTCATCGACGATCTTAAAGGGACACTCGTCGATGAAGACTGGACATTCGTCGATGAGACCGACTTTTCCTTCTAAAATCCTTCCTTTTTCCCCTTATTATATATTAATCCATTTCGTTTATTATATTTCCTAATTATTTAATTTTCGGGTCATTACAGATAACCTTTTAAAGTTCGATTGGTCTGTCACCTTTGGGCATCCATCCCAATCTCACTATCATTCTTTATATTATCCTGACTAATTTAATGATTACTTGAAATTTGGTGCACCTTTGGGTCAACCATAATAATCAAATAATCATTCTGTAATGATTTTTTTTTTTGAAAAAAAAAAACATAATTCAATTCAATGTTTATGACCTTTCTCAACAAGATCACTTTGGTGACAACATGCTAATTACAATATTAACATTGATGGATATATACCCAAGCAAAAATCTGTCCATACTAAAATCAAACAATAAAGCATGCATAACAAAAAATTCCCAGACTATTATGACGCCTTTTGCTAAGGTGGCGCTGATGACGTGGCAGTGGGGCCCAATGATGATTGTGTTAAATTATATCAAGTCAATTCTCAGGTAAGTGGGGAGTCATAATGGATCGTTTAAGTACCACTTTCCTAGACAAAATTTTCCTTACATACGTAATTATTACAATATACCACAAAATCGGTCATAACGTGAACTAGTCTTTAAAAGCAGATAATTAACCATATACGCTTAAATACAATTATTCACCCAACTATAAGAATTGTATATGCTTACTTTTATGTAAAATTTGACAATTCATGCATATATGCATAAATGCAATTGATCACCCAATATAAATAGGTCCATAACATTGTCAACATTGTCAACTTACTATTATAAAACATATGAGAGTTCCATAATTAAATAATAAAATTGTTTGCGTGCATTTTCATTTAACAGTCCACTTTAGTGTCACTATACAAGGGAAAGCCATCAATGGTTTCAAGATGTTAGCAAGTTCTCGATTTCAAAACTATGATATTTCAAACCAACAAAACTCAATAAAACCAACAAATGTCATATAAGTTTTTCGGTATTATACAAAACATTAACAAGAACGTAAGGGGTTAACAGAAACAATCTTTATCATAAAAGAAAGATCACAATAATTTCAGCATTGCTCTAATAGCACATGTAAATAATTATATGCTATTATTTACTATAAACACAGAATCTTTAAATCATCATGATCTTCACATATATGTTACCTTTATGCAGAAAAATAAGAAAGTCTTAAAGTCACATACCGGAATCGTTCATGGTGTATGTCAACTAAAAAGAATGCTCATAGAAGTCATAGAAATCATTTTTCTCGCTTCACCCCGTCCTCATTCCGTACTCCACCAGATTTATGAGAATATGAATTATAAACAGAGAGTTAAGGTAGAGGGAAGATAATTCCTATATGCTTTACTTTTAATTTATTCTATTACTTTACAAAATATCTTAACAATCATGTTATTTCTCATAACAATAACTATATATAGATTCATAGGAAACTCTTCAACTTCTAGCCATTATATCTCACATTAGTTAATCCATAAATAAGACATTTTTTTTTAGATAAGACCTTTCATTTCCCTTATCATAAGTCATTTTATTTCCCTTATCATATGGTACACTTATCATTGATGTGGGACATGGACATATTCTTACACTAAGAAGGCAAAACTCCTTAGCAATGCACAGCAGCCAAACAATCCATCAGGCCTTTCAACGAATAGCAATCGAGAACTTCAGAAGAACCCGCATCTGCCTCATCAAATATTGACTTAAAAAATTATGGCAGTGTATATTTGTGACTCCAAACATGAAAATAGAGAATTATTGATGTCAAAAATTGGGTCTGATCTTTATGTTTCACGGTATGTGTTAATCACCTCTAACCAAGAAGGGAAGAAAAATATGGAGGTCTCCTTGACACCTCTAACCAAGATTTAAAAAAACAAAAAGAGCTTAAGAGACTCCGGTGGTTTCCTAAGGTCCCCTCTGGCACTCAAGTCATCAAGGTCAAGCACGAAAAAATGAGAAATTGCATGGATAGTAGGGAGTCAAGGGATTAATTGTAAGATTGTGGAATTATGAGATTGAGAGATTGGGTGGAATTTAATAATTTTGAAATACTCCTAGCTTTCAAAAATAATTTCAAGTCCTAGGAAAGAGGGTAATTGATGGAGTATAAAATATAGGGTTTTTTTTTTAAGGATAATTCAAGGAGATTTAAGGGGCCTAATAAAAGTTTTGTAATCCTATTGAATTAAGGACAGTTAGTGCTAATATCAAGAAGGTCACTGCTACTGCCCAAGACATATAGTCAGGTGGTAAGTACTTTACTCATTAGTCCTATTGACTTAAGGACAGCTAGTGCTAATATCAAGGTCAGTGCTACTACCTAGGGCATATAGTCAGGTGGTTAGTATTTGTCTCAGAAGGCTGCTTACAATGGTGGATCTAGGGTTCGAAACCTACCGCTTGCACCGCACATCTGAATTTGCCTCCTACGTGTTGGCTGTGGACACGACTGACGTATGCGTAAGATTAGTCAAGTGCGTAAGTCCAAAAAATCCGACAATTAAAAAAAAAAAAGATCACTGCTACTATAAAAGAGGACTCCGATCAAAGGTAAGACATCTCATAACTAAATAATTTCTATATTACTAATATTCTTCTTTAATGCCCCCAAGAGTGAGTGGCTCATGGTAAACTAAAGAAAACAAAATATTTGATTTAGTTGATTTGTCAATTTTTTTCTAAACCAATGTTGAGTCCTAATAGATCTATTAGTCTATTTCCCACCTTAAAAAAAGTATGGGTAGTAAAACGGGTCGAAACCCGATGAGAGACCTGTGACTTGCTTGTTTAAATCGAGTTTGGATTTAATACAAGTTGATCCATTTATAAACGGGTCAACTCACACCCAATATGTTTATTAAACAGGTTAGGCGAATTCGGTATATATATTAAAATTTTTTAAAATAAATAAATTATATTTTTTAAACGTGTGAAGCATTTATGAAAGAGGTGAGTTAGAATTTACATACTAGTCACCCGTTAATAAATGGATTAATCTGAACTCAAACCTATTTAACCCCGACGCGTTAACCTATTTTGTCATCCCTACAAAAAAGAGAGTAAGATTTACAATAAAAATGTTTTTAAAAAAAAAAAAAAAAAACCTCATTTTATAGAGAATACTAAGATATAAAATTGGTGAAGCAATTAAGAAATAGTAAAAAAAAAAAAACCTCATTTTATAGAGAATACTAAGATATAAAATTGTGAAGCAACTAAGAAATAGTAAAAAAATTGACTTGAGGTGCAACCCTGCAACTTTAAACAGAATACAAGTCAAGCTAGATGTCTACATAAAAAATTATTATCACAATCACAATGCTTTTACTACGAAACACCTAGGATGTAGCTAGCTAGGGAAGTCAACCCGCAACCGGAAGAAGCTGTCGAAAATTATCGGAATTCACCACTCGAAAACCAGCCCATCCCAAGGGCTCTGCCGGTGAGCCAGTTCCATCCCCGTACAACCACCCTATAAAAGCAAACCCAATCACCCTTCTCTAAACAAAATCCGCAGAAGAAAAATATACAGTTATTAATAATGGTTTGCCAGAAGAATGTCGTCGAAGAAGTCTCCGGCTGGCTCAGGGTTTTTGACGACGGCTCCGTCGACCGAACGTGGATGGGGCCTCCTCAAGTCAAGTTCTTGACCGAGCCCGTCCCCGCCCACCCCGAGTTTGTGGACGGTGTTGCCATCAATGACGTTGCCGTCGACGAAAAGACGGGCCTTCGAGTCCGAATTTACTTACCCGAAGTCCAGCTTGAGGGCGAAAAACAATTGCTTCCTATTATTCTTCATTTTCATGGCGGCGGCTTTTGCATAACCCGAGCCGATTGGTACATGTACTACCACGTGTATGCCCGGCTTGCGCTCTCGGCTCGGGCCATTTGTGTCTCGGTTTTCCTTCGGCTCGCCCCCGAACACCGACTGCCGGCCGCATGCGAGGACGGCTACGCTGCCCTCCTCTGGCTGCGGGACGTGGCCATGGACCGGGCCCATGAGCCTTGGCTCGAGCAATATGGGGACTTTGGACGCGTTTTCCTCATTGGGGACAGCTCGGGCGGAAACATAGTCCATGAGGTGGCTGCAAAGGCTGGGTCCACGGAGTTGGGTCCAATGAGGATGGCCGGGGGAATTCCAATCCACCCGGGCTTTGTCCGACCCGAGAAAAGCCAATCCGAGCTTGAGCAGCCCGAGTCGCCGTTCCTCACTCGAGCCATGGTGGACAAGTTCTTGAGTCTAGCGTTGCCACTCGGAAGCAACAAAAACCATCCGATAACGTGCCCCATGGGGGAGGCGGCGCCACCGCTTCGGGGGCTGAATCTACCACCCATGCTGCTGTGTGTGGCGGAGAGGGACATGATAAAGGACACCGAGATGGAGTACTACGACGCCATGAGGGAGGCCGGGAAGGACATAGAGTTGCTAGTGAACCGCGGAATGGGTCACAGCTTCTACTTGAACAAGATTGCGGTGGACATGGACCCGGACACGAAGGCCCAAACCCATCAGCTCATTTTAGGTATCAAAGATTTTATTGAGAGGCACTAAAGTTAAATATGTTACTCCCCAAATAGACGAGGCTCTCAAGTTATGAGCGATTTGATGGATCTAGAAAAAAAAAATTGTATGCAACTTAACTTCGTATTTAAAAAAATTAATTACTTACGTGTTTTATATTTGTATTTTCAACTTTAAATAGAATGGAATATATGTGTAATTAAATGTCAAATTAGTAAAGTTTTTTACTCTAGATAATTATATTTTACTGCAATTTTACATTTTTATCCCTTTATTCAAAGAAGAAAAAGTGTAGTAATACCGTTAATTCATTCTTTTAAATGGTACTTAATTAATTAATCTTGGTTTTTATATTTTTGCTAAGGAGCTTATTTTTTTATTTTTTAGCGTGTTTATTTCAAATCATTCAGATTTTTTTCCAAAGTGTAAAATTAGTAATTATTATTTGGAAGATGGATATATATTAGTAAAGAATGGATCTGTATGTCCCAAATAATATCTGGTTAAGAAATTTAAAAAATAAAAAATAAAATGATTGATTAGGAGGGTTGTCTAATCAGAACATGATTATTGGAATAAGTGAGAGAGAAACTGAGAAAGAGATTAATCATGTTGGGTTATAACCATTCAATATTCAATAAATCGATAATATTTAATATATTGCTTAAAATTTGTCTCTTAAATTGGAGATACTTTTTTTCATTATAATTTGGATAAGAGATTTACTTCAAGATTGTTGGATATTTTCACTCTAAAAAAATGTTAATTTTACAATATTCAATTAAATATTTATTCTCTTTTAAACCCTATCTGGTGTGTATTTAGTGACTTTTTGATTATTGAATGATAAAAATAATTTAGCTTTCAAATTTAAAATTTTGATTAAAAAATTCGAAACTATGGTCATTAATTGCTTAGCACTTAACAATTATGTCTAGAAAGTAAGTAGAAGTACTTTGCTTCTTCCATAAAATTAAGTATTGAATACTTAATCATATTATGAATAAAACCTATCCCTAAATTTAAATAATAATTATTTTAATCAACTCATAAACAAGAACATTTGTAAATAGGTGTGTCCGAGACAAAATTTGAGGGATGTGCCATAAAATATATTAAGTGCTAAGCTATGCTGTAAAACTAACCTCTTAGCAAAAAATAAATAATTGAATAATTATAAATTTAATTAAAGGTTTTTAGCATTAATACTTAACAAGTTTATCAAATAATCTAGGTAAAAAAAGACTTAAAATTAAAAATGCCTAATCACCCAAAAGTGTAAATAGATTATGGATATGATATACTCGTGAAATAAGCACGTATGCATGCACGAGCCCGTCTATATACTTAACCCACACAAAACACAATTGAAATAGAAATTATTCAATTCAAGTTAATAATCAACGCATAAGATAATAAAAAGGCAGCCCAGTACACAAAGCTCCCACGTACGCGGGATACGGGAAAGGGGTGGGTCACAATTAGTCTATAATACGCAGTCTTATCTTATAATTTTGCAAGAGGCTATTTCCACAACTCAAACCCATGACCTCCAGGTCACATGGTGACAACCTTACCGTTGCCCCTAAGCTTTCCTTCCAATACATAAGATAATACTTGTAAATATTTATTTTGAAATTAAAATTTACATTTATGTAGAAAATTGATTAATTTTATATTATAATTTATCTAAATTTATATAAATTTAAATTTTATACTTCTAAGGGCAAGGACAACTAGTTTTTTTGGTCTTCTTCAATTTGTTTTTGGGTCTTCTTCTATTATGAGTGTACATATGAATTGAGCTTCATTATATGGCTGAGGAAAAGTTATCATGTGTAATGGTTAACCGAACTAAACCGTTAAATATAATTTAAAATTTTAAATAAATATAAAAATACTTTTTAAATTCATCCGTATTAATCAACATGTAAATTTAAAATATTAAAAATTAAAACTGAAACATGAATATTAGATGAATACAAATATTCTAATTTAAATTATTAAAATTTTATGTGATGTTATATATAATATGTGTTTATATATAGTATATTTATTCAATTCGATTAATTCTCCCTATTGACATGACATGTCCCAACCACTCATGCCCACATTGCCCGCTTTCTTTTCTTAGCTTTCTCAATTTTCTCATATTTAGGCACACACATTTATCCGTACATAAATAAAGCTAGGGTTAATAATTTATTACACATTTTGTATGTGTTTAGTAATCTTTATTTACTTTATTCTTAATTAATTTTATTTGAAAAAACATATGAACTATAATTACTATTATTTAAAAAATTTTAGAGATAAAGTTTGTGATTATATATATATATTATAATTCGAGGATTTCAGCCACCATCGCGTCACTTTAAATACTATAGTGTGACATCAAATTCGAGGGGTGAAAGTTGTCCACCCATTGACACACCTCTGGTAATTCACCGAGATAAACTCTTTAGGGGGAATCGAAGTCGTAAACTCACAAGTCGCCCTTACCACTTGAGACAACTCACCTGGGCTTGCGACTATATTTTATTAGGGTTGGCAAAATAGGTCATGATTGGGCCACCAGTGATCCGTCTGTTTAAAACAAGCTTGGGTTTAGGGAATCCAACCCATTTAATAAATGGACAAATCTGGATTGACCCATTTATAAACGGGCTCAATCTGGTTCGAGCCAGGTCACCCGACGAGTGACTTGTTTATTTGGATCATTTATATCCATCATAAACCACCACACAAAAAAACCCTAATCCTAATTTCAGCAACTGCGGCTCTCCGCAATCCTATGGTTGCCTCCCTCTACTGGTATGCTGCTGCTTGTTGCGAACGCTCCTCAAGCTTGAGTCCTTGTCTCCTCCAGCCATCATCCACAACCACAGACCCACTTCGGCACTGCCCTCTACGACTCTGGTGCTCTGCCCACCGTCACCGCACGCCGTTCTCCCTTACTCTCGTCTCCCTTAGTCCCCCTCCCTCTCAGATCTCCCTCTCTCAGTAGCTAGTTCTGCAACCCGTTGCATTATATTTTTTTTACATTTATGTTTTTTCAAAAAATAAATTTAAAAAAAAATAAAATATATAATTATTTTTTAAACAAGTAATCTGTGGCCCGTCCGTTTAATAAACGGGCGGGTTAGGATTTACATGGTTAAGACCCATTTAATATCGACCTATTTATGATCCAGCCCGTTTATGATCTGAATCGTTAGCGACCTATCCGGACCCGACCCATCCACCCGTTTCGCCACCCCTATATTTTATATAGTTAGGTGGTCAATTTATTGCAATAATGTGTTATATTCATAAGCACAAGCATGCAATTGAGAATAAATATAATTAATTATAATATTAATTTTTATATTAATTAGCTTTGTATTAATTATAATATTAATTTTTATGTTTACACGTGCTAGCTAGAAGGTAGTGGAATGTAAATGGGGGATAGACTACCTCCCCTTGCGTCCTAAAGGCTAAACGAGTAAATTAAAACATATGAAAAAAATGTTACATTAGAAAATAATTTTTTTTTTTAAAAGGCAAATAGGCATTTTAAAAAACCTTTGAAAACATTCATTTTGTGTGTTTAAGTTAGATTACTAATTATGGATGTTTAAGAATTGAAATTGGTTGTCCTTTTGAAAAATAAGTCATTAAAAATAAAAAAAGTTTGATCCTATTTGGTAAAAAAAATATTAAAGTGTTTAAATGACAAAAATGGAAGCCTTTACATGAAAAATACTAAATGCATAAATAAATATTTTTTGTAATATTTTAATTAAAAAATAAGGTCACGTTTGACGATATTAGTTTGGATAAAACTCTTTATCCAACTTAACACAAATCTATTCAAAAATTCGAAATGCAAGCTTTCAAGTTTCAAATATAGGGAAAGGATTTGTTGTCAAAAATTAACTGTAGATTTGCACAAATTTCAATATAACTTTAAGTTTATATTACACTCTATCCAAATCCAATACAATTTAAATCCAAGGTCTCTCCAAATATAGCGTATAAATATTTTTAAAAACTTAATCCCTATGCTTAAAGAGACCTTAGGTTTGGATTTGTATTAAATTTGCATAAGATGTAATCTAAAATTTGCATTGAAATTTATCGAAATTCACCTAAATCCAAATTTAACGTTCGAAATTCATGCTTCCAAATATAGTAAAAAATAGAAAATTTAATCCAAAAAAAAAAAAAGAGAGAGAGAGAGATCCAACCACCCTTACGAATTTCTTTAAAAAAATTATAAATTAACATTTTATAATTTTGAAAAATTATTTATCAATCGTGTTATACTATTTTTAATTAATTAAAAAAAACCACCCAAAAATGTGGCAAACTGGGCAATGATTTTAGTGAGTGAGGTTGCGTGTTCAACTTGAGCTAGACAATACCAAACAATAACATGGTATTATTTGTTCTCATCAAAAAAGGAAAAAGTTGAAGGGAAGAAAGTAGGAAAGTGCCAAACACTTCTATGCGTACCAAAGGCGTTCACACATTGCTAGTCTTTTAAGGCGTTCACACATTGCTAGTCTTTTCAGACTTTAAAACATTGCCATTTTCTTTTGTTGTTTTGTTGGGATTGAAATTAAAGTGAAACAAAAAATTATAAAAAGATGTTTAAAATTATAAACCCAATTTAATTCTATTTTATTTTTTCGTATCAAATAAAGATTTGCACGGTGTAAAAATAAAATGGAATGAAATGAAATAAAATGAATTAAATTGGGTTTATAATTTTATATATTCGTCGAATATTTTTTTTTCGCTCCCAATTTATTTTGTTTCACTGGATTGATTAATAATGATTATAGTCGTGTTTATCTTCATCCTCGAACGATGACAATAGTAATAATATTAGGTATACAAGAGTTTATAACGTTTATTAAAAGTCGGGTTCGACTTTAAAAGAGGAGGATGAGAAAGAATATAGAATCTCAATTTGGCGATCTCCCATTATGATATTACTTATATAAATGAAATCATGTAGTTGTAACCATCTTAATTTCCTTGACCAGATTATTTGAAAACCATCGATGGGTTTGCATAACCCATCGACGGTTTTAGATAGAAGCTAATCTAGAAGGAAATTGTTAACAATTTGATGAAACCGCCATCGATTATGTTCGGCACTATTATAGCCTAAGATCTTCTTAGTACGTTATTCAAATAATGTAACAAGAAGATCCTAAGTTATCTGATATAAAAAAAATATTCAAAATAACATAATAGGAACATCCTAGGTTTGTATCAAATAAAATTTGTATGTTGTAACAACAAAATTGGAATGAAATCAAATAAAATGAAATTGGGTTTTACAATTTTAGATATTCGTCGAATAATTTTTATTTTCACTCCCAGTTCATTCTATTTCACTATAATAATTAATAATGGTTATGATCTTGTTTAAAGAGTGGGATTCTACTTTAAAAGAGGAGGATGAGCAAGGCAATCTCCCATTATAATATAACATATAATTAAGAAAAAAATTAAAAATAAGAAAACCCATATAAATCATTTTCTCACAAAAAAAGGGTTTTAATTACTAAGGTGGATTTTTATATAATAATAGAGTCATGTTTTTTTTTTATGCCCCCACGCGCATGGTGCAATAGAAAGGCATCAGCATATAAGAAGGAGGATCGTGTGTTCGATTCTCAGTAGATGCACTCAACAAGCCAGCAGTTGATGCGGATTACCATGTCCTGTGGATGGTAAATTGAGATAGGTATTGGGTCTTGGATTTGACAAAAATCAAATTGATGAACAAAAATCGTGTCCACATCAGGACTTTACCCTAAATAACGTGACCTGAGAGAGGAGGACGCTACTCCGTGGGTTTAGTGCCGCACCGGGTTTGGGTCCGAAGGGCTCGTCAGTGACTAGAGTTCTCAAGTCATAAAAAAAAAAAAAACCAAAAACAAAATAAAAATAGGATCATGTTTTGAGTGTACTACATGTTAGAGTGACGTTTATTCATTATGGTCATCTATCACAATTATACTTCATGATTCACACCACCGTTCAACAAAAAGAAAGAGAAGAGAAGAAAAAGAAAAAAAGAATGGGAAAAGAAATTAAAAACAAAAGGGTAGAAAGGAAAAGAAAAGAAAAGAAAAGAAAGTGAGGTGTGTGATCTTATTTTCCAAGCTTTTAAAGTAGTGGAGAGACAGGTCTACCCAAGAAAAAAGAAAGAAGACATTAGCAAAAGACAACCAAGATCCAATCAAGTTGCAACAAAAGGAAATTTGATAGAAACTTGTTGGCTTCTTCTAATTATTTGATTTTTTGAAAAATGATAAATGAGCCAACTAATGGAATACCTATTATCACTTTAATTCTCATTATAGAACATGCAAAATAGTTGCTTTTCAAAAATAAAAATAACTAAATTTATAATCGAAACATATAATTAGTTAAAATATGCGGCATTAGAGTACTCGATCCATGCAAAAACACACCAAATTGGAGGTTTTTTTTAGGCATCTTCATCATCCAAGAGAGCAAAACGTAAACCTAGGAAATAAAATATGACAATCATTCTACAAGAGATTATAATTATGATATGTCAATGTAAGGCAATCATATATACTGTGGAGAGGCAAATTCATAGAAGCGATTGCTTAGTTACAAAATACATTAATAGTCATAGAAAAGATTGATTTAATGCTTTTGTGATGGAAGGAATTTTATTTTTTATTTTTTATTTTTTTTTCAATTTTAGAAGTAGGGCGTAAATTTAAAATTTAAGATGGGCTCTAGTTTCGTTTTGTCCTTTGTTGGAGATGTGGTTCATATTGAGTGGAACGTACCGAGAAAATATGGTGAAGCAAATAACAAGGTAGCTGAGTTGTAGGAAAAAAACTGTTGACGATTTGGTCGACAATTTCAGTTTGCATAAGGAATAGATCTCAGTAGATAACTGTTGACGGTTTGCTGAAACTGTCGACGGTTTTGTTCGGCACATATCACGGATTTTGAATCGGGAGATCAGTAGATTGGAAGATTTAGGAAGATTTTCCTTCGAGGATTGCTATGAGAGTGTTTTAGATATAATATAAGTCTTATGTACGCATAAGGTTGATATATAAACTATATATGTAACTTTTTATGTAAGTTTGATGAACTAATAGTGAAAAATTAGTCGCTTGCTCTCGTGGACATAGGCACATTGCCAAATCACGTAATTTCTTACGTCATTGATTATTATTGCTTTTTCTTATTCTCATTGTGATTGTTTGTTCCGTATATTCATTGTTGGTTGCTGCATTACTTGTTCCGGATTCGAGTAATGTGTTTCCGCTGCGCATTCGAATCAACATCCTCATATCAATTTAAACTTCAAAATTTCTTAGAAAGTGCTGAAAATCGAACTACTTTTATGAATTGTCTTTTGACTGCGACCACCTGAAAAGAACCAAATGTAAACGGCTTGAGATACCCAAAGTGTACTCCGGAGGGTCACTCTGATGCTTAAGTTTGGAACTATGGGAGGCTTTGAGTTGGAACAATAATAAAAAAGATAATGTAAGAATGAGATGCTTACCTCTTCTCATAGAACCCTTTTCTAGTGTACCACTACATGTTAGAGTCACGTTTATTCATTATAATCATCTACCATAATTATAGTTCATGATTCACACTATTGTTCAACAAAAAGAAAGAGAAAAGAAGAAAAAGAAAAAGAAAGGAATGGGAAAAGAAAAAAGAAAATGGTAGAAAGGAAAAGAAAAGAAAAGAAAGAAGACATTAGCAAAAGACAACCAAGATCCAATCAAGTTGCATTGAAGGGAAATTTGTTAAGAAACTTGTTGACTTCTTCTAATTATTTGATTTTTTGAAAAATGATAAAGGAGTCAACTAGTGGAATACCTATTATCACTTTAATTCTCATTATAGTACAGGAAAAATAGTTGCTTTGAAAAATAAATATAACCAAATTTATAATAAAAACAAATAATTAGTTAAAATATAAGGCATTCGAGTATTCGATACATGTAAAAACACACCAAATTAGGGTTTTTTTTTTAAGGCGTCTTCGTCATCCAAGAGAGAAAAACGTAAACATAGGAAATAAAATATGACAATCATTCTACAATAGATTATAATTATGATATGACAATGTAAGGCAATCAGACATACTGTGGATGGAGGAAAATTCAGAGAGGCGATTGCTTAGTTACAAAATACATTGGTAATAGTCATAGAAAAGATTAATTCAATACTTTTGTAATGGAAGGATTTTTTTTTTTAAATTTTAGAATTGGGGCATAAATTTAAAATTCAAGATGGACTTCAGTTTCATTTTGTCCTCAGTTGGAGATGTGACTCATATTGAGTGGAATGCATGCACCGAGAAAGCATAATGAAACAAATAACAAGGTAGTTGAGCTGCAGGAAGAAACTGTCGACGGTTTAGTTGACAATTTCAATTTGCATAAGGAATAGCTCTCGAGAGATAATCGTCGACGGTTTCACAATTTCACCTCATAACGTCGGCGGTTTGCTAAAACTATTGACGGTTTTGTTTGGCACAGATCATGGATTTTGAATCGGGAGATCAGTAGATTGGGAAATTTCGGAAGATTTTTCATCGAGGATTGCTACGGGAGTGCTTTAGATATAGTTTAAGTATTTTGTACGCATAGGGTTGATATATAAACTATATTTGTAACCCTTTATGTAAGTTTGACGAACTAATAGTGAAAAATCAGTTGCTTAGTCCCGTGGACGTAGGCACATTGCCGAATCACGTAATTTATTGTGTCATTGATTATTATTACTTCCTTTATTCTCATTGTGATTGTTTGTTCCGTATATTCATTGTTGGTTACTTGCATTACTTGTTCCGGATTCGAGTAGTGTGTTTCCGCTGCGCATTCGAATCAACATCCCCATGTCAATTTAAATTTCAAAATTTCTTAGAAAGTGCTGAAAATCGAACGGATTCTGTGAATTGTCCTTTGATTGCGACTACCTAAAAAGAACCAAATGTAAATGGCTTAGAGGACCCGAAGTGTGCTCCAGAGGGTCACTCTGATGCTTAAGTTAGGGACTATGGGAGGCTTTAAGTTGTAACATGATAGAAAAGATAATATAAGAATGAGATGCTTACCTCTTCTCAAAGTACCCTTTTTTAGTGGTAGAGGTTGACCCTCTTTCATTTTGGCATTGATAGGTGCATTCTTGTGCTTATGGGGTTATGAAAAATTTAAGGGTATTTATATGGAGGTTTTAATTATGGTTTTATAACCATTTCCTCTCATAAATGAGCATATTAAATTTTGCATGTCGGTTATGTAGCGGTGTTAATAGTAGTTTCGTAACTGTTTCTCCTCATGAACGAGTCTATTAATTTTTGGTGTATCAGAAAGAATTCTCAAGCGCCAATTTTACACGCATGATACAATTTTCCCATTTCGATTTTTTGAAATGGTATTTATTGTTGTTTAACAATTTTGAAATTTAAAAATAGCTATCTTTTAAGTTTGAGTTAAATTTTATATAAGGATAAATATATTTATTTATAAACGAATACGTTTTATAGGAAAGAATGTTATTTCGGGACTTTTAAAAAAGGATAATTTTAAAGTAAAAATCAATAAAAAAAAATTGGTAAATTATCCTTTTAATCATCTAATACTTAAAAAAATTATTAATTATCAAATAATGGTAAGAAAATTGATCCCCAAAAATAAATAACTTTAAATAAAGATATTGTATTTTTTGATATCTTAAGGGAGATTTTGCATTTTATTAAATAAATGAAAATTAAGAAGCTTGTTGATTGCATGGCAGATTGGCAGGTTTGTTTAGCATTTTAATTTTCGCTTAATAGGGTCACCAATTTATTAGAGCACTAAGGCTCTGTTTGGATTAAGAATTTTCACAAGAAAAGGAAAATAGGTTGAAAATTTATTTTTCATAATATTTTCTCTTTATACCAAATAATACTAAAATAAAAATTTATTCTAATATAATTAAAAATAAAGAAAAATTAAATATTGATGATCCCTAAAATAAAATTTTATTCATTAATTTAGTATAATTTTTACTTTATTTCTTACTTCTCTTAATAACTAAACATGAAAAATTAGATTCTTGCATATTTTTCTTTTCTTTTCCTTACATATTTCAATTCCAAACGAAGCCCAAAAGTCTAAAATGGTTAGAAATGGACCCGAAATGTACATCTATTGGTTCCCGGCCATAAAGTTATTGCAAAATGGCCCAAATGACTCAACAAACAACACTGAGCATCCACAGCGGAAAATGGGCTTCGGCCCATTAATTCTACCCACTTAATTTCTTTGGACCAATCAAGAGATCCGTTTTGTATTACAATGTATTGAATTTTAGCCCATCCTCAACCCAAATCTTTTTGAAGATAAAACTTTAATAAATTTTAAAAAAAAAAAAAATTAAAAGAAATTATTCTTTTTCTAAACGTAAGAATTGAAATCAACCAATTGCAAGTATCATGTTAATAGTTGAGCCCATATAAGTGAAAGGTGTTATCTATTATGGTTCCCAAACATTTGAGTGAACGTGTTATGCAGAGTGGTCTGAATGCCAATGTGCAACGAAAACCAACAAATAAGATCGGAACAAGTAATGCAAGCAACTAATGATGAATATACAGAGCAATCACTCACAAAGAGAATAAAGGAAATCAATAAAATCAAAGACACAAGAATTTACGTGGTTCGACAATGTGCCTACGTTCACTGAAGTAAGCGACTGATTTTCACTATCAAATTGTCAAGCTTATATCAAGGGTTACAAATATAGTTTATATATCAACTCTATTCATACAGAAGACTTAAACTATATCTAAAACACTCCTATAGCAATCCTTAGAGGAAAATCCTCCCAAATCTCTCAATCTACTGATCTCCCGATTCAGAATTCGTGATCTACACCAAACAAAACCGTAGACAACTTTGGCAAATCGTCGATGGTATGGATTGAAATCAATGACAATTATCTACCAAGGTCAAACAGTCGACGATTTCTTCCTACAGTCCCCTTCATTGTTCTTTGTTTCACCATGCTTTCATGGTGCATGTGTTCCACTCAATATGAGTCACATATCTAATAATCTTCACTTTGACGAATATTCATCACTTATGAAAAATATGAAAGCATAACCCATTGCTCCACCCGGGACAATAGATTGGGACCGCCTACTGTCTAGCACCTAGAGACGTTAACCAAGTCCAAGCGATGCTTGAACTTGTCCATGATAATAGAAACTCCACCTAACTTAATATCCAGCTCATTCTTTGATCCTGTAAACCACAATGCTTCCTTGGCAGTCACAACTACTATCATGTACTCCGATTTAGTTGTTAAAAATGCAACCAGAGATTGTACCCTGGACTTCCACCAAATAGGTTTTCCTTTAACAATAAACACATACCATGTTGAAGACCTCTTGTCATTCAAGTCCCCCGCGTAGTTTGCATCCACAATTCTCACAACTGACAGATACTTTGTTGCCCGTCGAAACACCCCACTGCATTGGCGTAGAAGACCTTTGACATGTCCCAAACATCACCCTCCGTCCTTGGGTACTAAACGGTAAACAGTTTAGATTGATTCACGAATGGTGTACCAGTGACTGATTTTGCATTAACTATACTAAACCTCTCTATCACATTCTTCACAAAATCATCCTTAGATAACCACAATATATCCTTCTTGCAGTTATATCCACAAAGCCACCCTAAGATAACGTCAATCTCCCTGCAGTTCCATCCTTGAGAATTTCCACCCTAAGAATCTTCTTGGCCGCACCCAAAACTTTTATATCAAATTTTTTTCTCAACAGAGTTTTCGACTGACTAACCTTAGTAAAAATCTTACCAGCATTTAACATGTCATTAACATAAAATAACAAAAAAATTACCCACTTGCATCCTATCACCCTCTTCCCCTCTCGAAACTCCGCCAACTCCCACATATGATTCTTATGCAGTAACTCCATCTCCTTCACCATAGCATTTATCTATCTTTTTTTCCTTTTGCTGTGCACTGCATCTTGAAAAATAGTATGAACCTTACTGGTAGTAATGAATGCATAAGACATTAGATCATCAAATTCATACACGGGCAGTGGCCTAATAGTGTATCTGGGCCCATTGTGATCCTACTGGTCTACCAAGTTAGAATTCCCTGCAATATTAACGAGGTCATCTCTAACCTAAGTCTGTAACTTCACCTACATCACAATCTCCTTTCTATTACATTTTATATTGTGATACTGCTGGTCGCTTGAGTTAGAACTCCCTACATTATGAACAATGTCATCTCCGCCCTGAGTCTCCAACTCTACCTGCATCACATACTCATTGCTGTTGCAGTTTTCTCACACTCATTTCTCTTCATCTACCTGAGTACATTGCACCATGGCTTGAACATCAAAAATCATGTCTCCACTAACCGTCACCTTATTTGTCATTGGATCCCACAACTTGAACCCCCTTTATAATACCTCAAAAAGATGTGTCGTCTAGACTTTGCAACAGGCTTAGATCTCACCTCACTAGAAACTTGCATGATTGAACTCCAAACTCTCACAAACCAGAGTAGTCTACCACATAGTCTGTCCAAACCTCTCTTGCAACTTTCACATCTAGTGATGCCCTTGGCGATTGGTTAATCGAGAAACACGTCATATTCACTGACTATACCAAGAAATTCCTTACAAGCCCTGCATACAACCTGAGATGCTGCTCGCAAAACTCCTTGAACACCAGCATACTCAGTTCCAATGTCTAACCTAAGGATCCTTCTCCTAGTCTGATTTTCCACATCAACCACAAGTTAAACCTGACAAACATCTCTAACTTGTGTCGTATGAAGTACTTTTAGACCTTGGGGATAAACTCACAAGGTACATATGTCCAACTCATGATGCTACCCTCACCAATTCCCAAATATCCAAATAAATGTAGTTAAGAGTACCCTATGTTTTGTGTGTGGTTGTTTTACACGAAACAATATTAACTGACTCATGTTGGCCTCACAAGGTTTAGAATCTTGTTTTGATGATAACAAAGCAAATGAACTTAACATATTTGATTAAGTGATGATTCAAGACTCAAGTGCTCAAGAACAAGTGCTTGACAAAGTCTTTTGAAAACTCGAACTTAATGCTACAAGATCTTATGAAACTAAAGAATATTGAAGCTTAAATTCAAGTCAAATATAAAGGAATTCAAAGCAAATACATGAAGACACTAAGAGCAAAACAAATACATAAAGACTTAGCTCTTAAAAAGTCATAGTTTTTTAAGAAGTCTCATGTAAGTACTTCAAACGATTTCAATATGGATATATGAAACTCTTAGGTTAATTATTTGGACCTAGACACCTTTTAAAATACTTGGAAAATATTTTTATAAGGTCAAAAGTTATTTCAAAAGGTTTCAAATTATTTTTGGAATGAAAAGTACCAAAACAGGATTCTCCAAATTCCCTTCTTTTTACCATATCTACATTAATGTGCAATTTTCTCTATAAATGGTTTCTTATCTTAAAAAGTATTCAACATAATAGTTGTGGGGTTTTCTCTGAGCTTTCTGTTGATACCAAGAACGTCCAATTTGGAGTTGTATATAAAAAGTTATGACCAAAATACTGAAAGGTGGTCGAAGGTGACAGCAAATCAAGCGACTAACCATTTCTGATCAGTTGACTGACAAGCAGATAGAACTAGGTCAGGCTACAAACGCATCAGGCCCAGGTAGGGGAGACAAAACGGGCAGGCGGGTCAAGTTTTGGTGGGTCGTCAACGGGTCGAATCATAACGGGCCGGGTCATAAACGGGTTAACATTAAATAGGTCACACACATCTCAACCCTAACCCGCCCGTTTATTAAACGGGCGGGTCACGGGTCAACCGTTTAATAAATAATTATATATTTTAATTTTTAAATTTATTTTTTATTTTTAAAAATACTTATTTTATTTATTGAATCTTAAAAAAAAAAAAAAAAAGATGAAATGGGAAAAGAAAGATGCAGATCGGTGTCTGATTGACTGAGACAAAGAGAACCGAGAGAGGGAGATTGATCGTTGATAACTTGATGCTGTCACGCCGAACTGAGAGTGAGAGGGAGAGTTGAGATCGTGAGAGGGAGGGGGACGGGTTGTATAGGCACTCAGGCAGACAGCATGCAGCGTGGGCGACGGCGTGCGGCATAGGTGACGGCAATGGCGTGCAGTGTGGGTGACGGTGATGGCTGGGCTGCTAGAACCAAGAGGAGAGGACCGAGATGAGAGGTTGAGAGAGTGAGAGAGGCTGAGAGAGTGAGAGCCGAGAGGCTGAGAGCCAAAGGAGAGCGAAGCTGAAGCACCGAAAGGCGAAGGCCGAGAAGAGCCAAAGGAGAGTGAAGCGTAGAAGATCGAAGGCTCCAAGAGATTAGGGTTTTTTGGTTAGGGTGGACAGTGAGTGATGTATATGATATAAAGGATCCAAATTAACGGGTGACCCGCCCAAACCTGATTGAACCCAGTTATAAACGGGTAAACCCATGACCCGCCCAATTATTAAACGAGTCAACTTCTTTAAACCCGAACCCGTTTTAAACGGGTGGGTCCGGGTGACCCAACGGGTTATGACCCGTTTTGCCAGACCTAGGCCCAAGCAGCTAAACTTTTATTGTTTCAAAAATACGTTGAAATTTAAAAGGCACAGGCGACTGACCTTTGGGTTCAAGCGACTGACCTTCGTAAATTCAAATTTAAAACAGCGTGGGAATGTTTCCAAAAGTAATTGCTTGACCTCCAAACTTTGTGATAACTTGGGAAATACTCAAAGCAACTTAGGGAACACGAAATAGAAACTTTTTCCATCTATAAATACATGGGAAAACCTAAATATTAAACACACATCTACAATAAGCAATCAATAAAAATTCTTTCTACTCTTCAAAGTCATCTTATTAATACTTTTACTGTGATATTGCTGATAAAGCTTACGATTCTTGTGCTCTAACTAAGTTTTTCAAATATCTAAAGAACCCAGGTGATATATACTTGAGCTTCATCTTTCTATATTGAATATTGATTGAAGTATATTGTTTTTAAAATTGTGCTAATCAACTCTTTTGAGAGTGCTTCTTATACACAAAAATTGTTATTGTTTTTCTTGTTGTTTTTGACTGTTCAGGATTCTTGAATGATTGGATTACTAAGCGTGGGGTATTGCTTTAAGAGAAGAGCTCCATCATACTTGAAGGAGTGTGTAAACGGTTTGTTCCGCCCGGATAAGGGAGTGGTATAATGAAATCTTTAGGTGGTTTGCCTAAGGCGAGGATGCAGCTGAGTATAGCCGAATCTCGTAAAATCTCGATGTCTTTCTCTTCCCTAAATCTCTTTAATTTTTTGCACATATAAATTCTGTAAATGCTTACTTAATTGCTGAAAATTAATTTGTTATTGGGAATTGCGGAAAACCTTAGAGGGAGTACGTTGTTTGATAAATATCAAACTTTGCAGAAACCTAAAAGGAAGTATGTTGTTTGATAAATATCAAAGTTTGCGGAAATCTTAAAGGAAGTACATTGATTGATAAATATCAAAACTCATGAAATATTTACATACTTAAATTCAAGTAATTTATTTGATATCATAGTTTGAATTTTGAAAGCTTGTTGAAATTTTTATTTTGTTTCATATTGTGAAATGAAGCTTATCTTTTTTATTGGATTGACATACTTAAAAGTTAAATTGGTTCTTAGTTGTACTTGTGATTACAAATCAATTATACTTGTGTGATTGGGAAAGACTTAATAAAAGATTTATAAAGAAATTTTTAAAACTCAATTCACCCCCCCTTCTTGGGAGTACACGTTACTTTTCAACTCATAATTTACAACTGTAGCTCCACCTACAATTGTGTTACCCAACAGTGCATAGATATTCCTGCTAACTTTTGTCTCTTCATCACCATCAAGACACCTTTACACAACTTCATTATCCCACTTTTAGACTTGTAACTATACCCGTTACAATCTAAAATTCCTAATGAAATCACATTCTTCCATAGATTCGGTACATGCCTTACATCACATAACGTCCTTACCACATTATCATACATATTAATTCTGATATCCCATATCCCGAAAACTTTGCGGACAACATCTTAGAATGAAACCAAAACTCATCAATCTGTAAGTGGTGAACCAATCTTTGTTGGACGTCAAGTGATAAGAACATCCCGAGTCTAGGCCGGATCCAAGAATCCATGAGGCATTTTGAACCCGATGAAACAAAAAGCATATCACCGTCACTCTCCTTGAGTCTCCTTCTTTCACTACATTTGCAAATTTTGACAAAACCTCTTGAATTTTTGCATTCCCTTTTTTTCCACTCCGAGCACTCCGATTTTATGTGCCCAATTTTCCCGCACTTAAAATACCAAACGTCTTTCCTCCTCCCAGATTGGGACTGAGTTTTATTATTACTCGATCTACTCTAAAACTTGCCTCTCCCACGATCCTTATTACCTTTTACCACGAGCCCTTCACCTTGTGAACTCTTATCGCTGACCTTCTTCCTTTTATGGAACCCTAATAATGCACTAGTGATATCCTCAAAATTCAGAGTTTTTTTCTCCATGTCAGAGTCGTAACCATATTCTTATACATAGGTGATGTAGGTGGGGGATTTAGCAGCATCAATGCTTTGTCTTCATCCTTGAACTTCAAATCAACCCGCTTCAGATCGCTGATGATCGGATTGAATACATTGATGTGTTGATTCAGATCTGAACCCTCTATCACCTTAAGCCCATAGAGTCTTTGCTTAAGATACAACTTTTTCGATAAAGACTTGGGCATATACTTGCTCTTTAGCTCCAGCCAAACTACCACCAATGATTCCTCATCCATGACTTATAACATCACGTTATCGGCCAGACAAAGCCTTATAGTAGTCACAATCTTCGCTTCCAACTTGTGTTGTCCATGTCTTCTGGCTTCCTTTCGTATAGTGCCTTCACCATACCTTGCTACACCAACACATCCTTAAACCTCCTCTGCCAAAGTTCGAAATTTCCCATTCCATCAAACTTACCAACCTCAAACTTTGCCAAAGAAATCTCAGTCATTGCAACCAATAGTTGTAATACCAATTTTTTTGTGCAAAGTGGTCTAAATGCCAATGCGCAATAGAAACCAACAAATAAAATCGGAACAAGTAATGCAAGCAACCAACAATGAATAAAGGAAAGCAATGAACAATCACTTACAAAGAGAATAAAGGAAAGCAATAAATCAAAGATATGAGAATTTACGTGGTTCGGCAATGTGCCTATGTCCACGGGAGCAAGTGATTGATTTAGACTATCAAATTGTCAAGCTTACATCAAGGGTTACAAATATAGTTTATATATCAACCCTATGTGTACAGAAGACTTAGTAAGTATTTAAAACACTCCTGTAGCAATCTCCAAAGAAAAATCCTTCGAAATCTCCCAATCTACTAGTCTCCCAATTCAAAATTCGTGATCTGCGCCGAACAAAATTGTTCACAGTTTTAGCAAACCGTTGACGGTATGGATTAAAACTGTTGACAATTATCTACCGAGGCCAAACCGTCGATCACACTGTCGACCAAACAGTCGACGGTTTCTTCTCGCAGCCCCCTTCCTTGTTCTTCGCTTTACCATGCTTTCCTGGCGCATGCATTCCGCTCAATATGAGCCACATATCCAACAGAACATAAATACTAACATAATATTTTTTTAAGTGATGGGTTCTAAATCATTGTCATAATGTGAAGGACATACCATTTGGTGGAGTACGAAATTTCATATTAGAAATTTTATTCTAATTTCTTTTTTAATATATTAGAATATCACTAGCCTCAGTCGTTGCTACATAATGTGAAACAACTAAATTTCCATTTCATAGTACCTCTTAACTCTTCCAAAAGTCCGAACTCAAAACTTCCGGCATAAAAATTTTAATCTTTATCATTAATATGTTTTGAGGACATAAGTTTTAGATTCTATATTTGAAAAAAGACTAGAAAATAGTTCAGCAACAAAGACAATCTACACTAATTTATATTTGGGTGTTTTAACTTAGATTTTAAATTTATATGAATTTGAATAAAATATTATATAAAATTGTCTTAAGCTTTGTTTAAATCTATATATAAATGTAAATTCAAGTCTCATAGTTTATACTAAAAAACACAATCTTTTATTACAAATTTAACATGAAAATATATTAGTAAACATAATTATGATATGATTAGTATGAATAAAGATCTTGATTTTCCCCCCAAAATGTTGTGTGAAAGCTTAGCACCCCCAAGAGGGCTGCTTTAAAATGAATATAAGAAAAATAATAACAATGGCAAAATAATAAAATCAAACATTAAGTCTCATTAGGCGGGATCAGCTATATGAATCATTTTTCGTCAATTTATGCGATCATAGATCATTTTTTTTTTATAGATTTAAGGCTATTAAATCCTTACTCACTATCTTATTTCAAGTTATTTTAGATTTACCTTTATTCTTTCTACTGCCTGCTACAGTAATTAACTCACTCTTCTTCATTGGCGTACTATGCGGCCTACGTTGCAAGTGTTCGTACCACCTGAGTCGTCCCTCCCTTATCTTATCTTTTATAAGAGGTACACCTAACTTACCACGAATATGTTCATTCCTTAATTCATCTTTCAGTGTTATACCCCTCATCTATCTAAGCATTCTCATCTCGATAACTTTTACTTTTTGGATATTTTGTTTCTTCATCACCCAACATTATGATCTATATAGTACAACTAGTCTTATAGTCATCTTATAAAACTTTACTCTTAATTTTAAGGTTATTATACGATCACAAAGCACACTTGAAACACTTCTCCATTTTACCCAACTTACTTCAACTCTATGCATTACATCAACTTCAATTTCTCCTTCAGCTTACATAATAGATCCAATATATCGATATCTACAAGTGTTATTAATTTATTCATCATAAAGTTTAATTTTGTCTCAAATATTGCTCCTACCATTACTGAAATTAAATTTCATATAATCTGTCTTATTTCTACTTATCTTAAAGTCTCTAGATTCCAAAGTTTCTTTCCATAATTCTAACTCAACCTCTACTATACACTTAGTTTCATCAATCAACACAATATCATATGCAAACAACATACATCATGGAACTTCATTTTGAATACTCTTAATCAACTAGTACATCACTAAACTAAAAAGATAAGGGCTCAGAGGAGATCCTTGATATGCACCTATGGTGATTGGAAATCTTCTAATTTCTTCATCTATAGTCTTTACACTTTTATTACTTCATCGTACATATCCTTAATAACATCAGTATACATACTACATACACCATTTTTTTTTTCTAAAACCCACCATAGAACTTCCTTATGCACCCTATCATATGTTTTCTGTAGGTCAATAAATACTATATGCAAGTCCCTCTTTTTTTTTCCTAAACATTTCCATTAATCTTCTTAAAAGATATAGCTTCTGTGGTAAATCTCCCAAGCATAAAACCAAATTGATTTTATGAGACCTTTATTTCTAACCTTAATCTTTGTTTAATTGTTCTTTCTCATAATTTCTTCATATAACTAATAAGTTTAATTTCACGATAGTTATTGCAATTTTGAATATGTTTTTTATTTTTGTATATAAGTATTAAAGTATCCTTATCTCCATTCATCTGACCCATATAATTCCATTATCACGTAAGCATTTCCAAACTTCAATTGGGATATTATACAATCCTATAGTTTTCCCATTTTTTATTTTTTTTAGTGCAAACTTAATTTCGTTAATTCTAATATACCTTCAAATTCTTTTATTTGTACATAATTAATATGAGCCATGAGAAAGATTAAGAATGATGTTATTCAGTTAAGAAGAAGAATATTTGCTAATTTTTTATTTTTTATTTTTTTATTTTTTATTTTTAACTTTTAATTTCTAGTTTTGAGCAAAGAAAAACTCCTAATCCTTTGTTTGAATCAATAATTTTGTCTTAAATAAAAAAGAAAAATAAGAAAAATTTTATGTCCAATTATTTTTTTTCTCTCTATATTAATTTCTATTAAAAATAAAAAATTGTTATAATGTAGTTTTAAAAGTTTAAAAAATATATTCTATCTTCTTTTTTCCTTTTTTTAATAAGAAAATAAAAAATAATTTTTTATATTATTTTTTAATATTTTCTATTTTTAGATTTACACAAACTTATTATAAAACAAATGATGCCACCATTTAGCAGAGTATTCTAATTTTTTATATTTAATTGAATTAGTAAACAAATAGAATTCAAAACCTGCAACCCTATTTGATATACTTAAAATTTGTACCAAGTCTTTTATTATTATTATTATTATTAAAATGAAGTGGTAAATGTGCGGCTGCAGGTGTTGACCACCGCAATCGAAGGCACCACCACCGGGCCCTACCGCGGCCCCCCCCCCCCCCCCCCCCCCCTTCCTTTCTCTTATCTAGTCTGGCTGACTATTGAATGTGACTCACATTCAAAAAGCATTTTTTGGGACAAACATACATTTAATTTTAATAGACTATTAATTATTCTTTTTTTTTAAGTTAATCAACATAAAATAATTATTTTATCCTTACTACACAGCAGATAAAATATTTTCTCTATGATAAGTTACGAGGAGGTAATATTATTTTAATTTTTTGATTTTGTAAATTTTAAAATATATATGTCAATCTCGAGGTTGATTTAATTAATAAAAAATAAAAATAAAAATAAAAATAAAAATAATGCCACATCAAATCGAATAATAGAATAATATACAAATTAATGTAATAGTTCTACTCCTACAACATCAGCTCCATTGCCTTATACAGTATGAAACACAAAAAAATAAAATAAAAAATAAAATAAAATAAGAAAGAAAATATCACCTAGCATGGAAGGGCAAGGGTGTCACTTCGGACATAGGTGTGGCAACCGGTGTGGGGCCCGCGGATGGGCTCGGAGAATTCCGGCAGAGAGGACACGTGGCGCTCATCCGGAGCCACTCATCAATGCAATCAGAATGGAAGCAGTGGTTGCACTCTGGAACGCACCGCACCATATCCTTCGCCTTGTACTCTGACAGGCATATGGAGCATGGGCCGTTGTTGGGCCTGGGCAGTCGCCGGCTCTCGCCCAGTACCAATTTCGGAAACGACTCTATCACGGGCCCCTCCAAGCCCACCACCACCACCGTCTCCGGCAATACTCCGCCGACAGACTGGAGGCTCCTCCCGCTTATCTCACCTCTTCCGGGGCCGCCGCCTCCACCCCCTCTTCCGCCGCCGGCCTTCACTCTCACGCAAGCGTAAGAGGCGAGCATGATGGTCGAGATAAGCACCAGGATGCTGACCGCAATGGCGATGCCGTAGCCGAGGCCGACGCTGCTCGCCGACTCCGGCGGGTTCGCCGCCGACATTAGAGAGAGAAGAGAAGTATAGACAGATTTCAGATTTGTGTGGATTGAGAAATGAGGTGTGAAGTGTAAACCGGGATTTTCATTAATTTCAGGCCCGTGGTTCGCGGGAAATTTTAATAGCTGTGGGCATCGGAGTTAATGAACGGGTCGAAATTACCGCAATACCCTCGTTGTGGAATTTAATGCCAACCGTAAATCCAACCTAACAGAGGTATTGCGGTGGCGATGGCAATTGTCAACGCGGGTGTGGGAGTGGTTGAACCGTGAACGGCGAGGCCCGAGGCGGCAGCGGTGATAGCGACGGGGATAGCGATTGCACAGCGACGGATAACGGTGGTCATTGAATAGTCGGAAAAATGCTGTGTGCGCCGTTGGCATTGGGCACTAAAATTAAATTAGTTCATCAAATCTAAATGAATGGACATTATTTTATTAACCCTAAGCATGCCTCTCCAAATCCAAAGATATAGGATTCTATGAAGATTGATATATTTAAAATTTTAATTAAATTTTGAGGAGTTAAATAAATTTGCTAGGCGTGATAACTTGTTAAGTTGCCATTTATGCATAACTTATTTTATATTGTAAAACATATACATTATACATGTGTATGATTATCTTAAAAGTGTATTGTTGCGGGGTAAAAATATGGTTAGGGTGCTCCTTCGACTCTCGTTGACCTGAAAGAAGAAAATAAAGGCTTGGAGGACCCGGGGTGTACTCCGGGGGGCCACTCCGATGCCTAAGTAAGGGAAATACTTTTAGGAAGGCTAAATGCAACAGTATAATTGTGTTGAATGACTTACCTTTGCTTGCATCCCCAGTCCCTACTTATAGGGGCTTGAGTTGACCATTGGTTGGCTCAGATTTATTGCGTGGGGTCGTGAATCGCTCTTCAGCCATAAGTGCGTGCGCCTGTTACTCTGTTTTTAAGGGCGTCGGCGTGAATCTCTCCTTCTCTTTATTAGGTCGGAGCTAATCACTCGTCAGAAAGTCAGACTTGGAGAAAGTATGAGACAGGCGTTGACCTGCCCTTATTAGCGTGATTTATTATGGACATATCAGTTGTCCCCCCCTTAGTTTCAAATTTCTAGATAGAATTTTGAATCATTATTTGTGTTTGCATCTTTCGGTTTTAATACTTCATCGTCTTCCCTCCCTCTCTCTCCATTTTTTTTTTTTTGGCTAGGATACTTGAGTAGCTCATGCCGACCGTTTGCGCCGAGCTGTTTTGTGTGGAGCTGTTTCTGTCAAGCTGTTTGGGGCCGAGCTCTTTTCACCGAGCTCTTCGAAGCAGGACCCGTGCCGAGCTCTTTTGTCCGAGCCGTTCGGGCCGAGCTCCTCGGGGAAGCACTCGTGTCGAGCTCTTTTGTCCGAGTTCTCTGGAGCAGGACTCGTGCCGAGCTGTTTTCTGCCGAGCTGTTCGTACCGAGCTCTTCGAGGAAGCATTCGTGCCGAGCTGTTTTCTGCCGAGCTATTGGTACCGAGCTCTTCGAGGAAGCATTTGTGCCGAGCTGTTCGTACCGAGCTCTTCGAGGAAGCATTCGTGCCGAGCTCTTTTCTGCCGAGCTATTCGTACCGAGCTCTTCGAGGAAGCATTTGTGCCGAGCCCTTTTCTGCCGAGCTATTCGTACCGAGCTCTTCGAGGAAGCATTTGTGCCGAGCTCTTTTGTCCGAGCTGTTCGTACCGAGCTCTTCGAGGAAGCATTTGTGCCGAGCTCTTTTGTCCGAGCTGTTCGTACCCAGCTCCTCGAGGAAGCATTTGTGCCGAGCTCTTTTCTACCGAGCTATTCGTACCGAGCTCTTCTAGGAAGCATTTGTGCCGAGCTCTTTTGTCCGAGCTGTTCGTACCGAGCTCTTCGAGGAAGCATTTGTGCCGAGCTCTTTTGTCCGAGCTGTTAGTACCGAGCTCTTCGAGGAAGCATTTGTGCCGAGCTCTTTTGTCCGAGCTGTTCGTACCCAGCTCCTCGAGGAAGCACTCGTGTCGAGCTCTTTTGTCCGAGCTCTCTGGAGCAGGACTCGTGCCGAGCTGTTTTCTGCCGAGCTGTTCGTACCGAGCTCTTCGAGGAAGCATTCGTGCCGAGCTCTTTGAAGCAGGACTCGTGCCAAGCTGTTTTCTGCCGAGCTTTTTGGACAATCAGGCTGAGCTGGCCAACCTATTCGGCTGTGCGACGTTACACATAATGCTCGTTGCTTGGCTTTCCGCATAATGAGTCGTGCTCATCTGTTGGGTTGTTCTGGCCTCACGAGTCGTGCTCGTCAGTTTGGGCTTTCCGTGTAAAATGAGTCGTGCTCATTTTGTTGGGTTGTTCTGGCCTCACGAGTCGTGCTCGTCAGTTTGGGCTTTCCGTGTAAAATGAGTCGTGCTCATTTTGTTGTGTTGTTCTGGCCTCACGAGTCGTGCTCGTCAGTTTGGGCCGTCCTCCGTATGAGTCGTGCTCATCTGTTGGTTGGTCACCTCACGAGTCGTGCTCGTCAATTTGGGCCCTGCGCCAATGAGTCGTGCTCATTTATTGGGTCGTCCTTAGCGCTTTCCCGAGGCACCTGCACACTTCTGTCCTGCGAGAGATATCTAAAAGCAGGTATTAAATGCGTCCTACCTTGGGAAGTGGGTTGGAGGACAGCGTTATTGATGGCCATCCGTCTGTTGCTGTGTCCGAGGCAACTTGTTGTTTCCGAGGTGGCGTTTGTCCTCGGGAAGCCTCGTCTGTGCATTTGTCAAAGATTTTCTGTTTCCTATGCCTCCCTCGAGACGCAATCCTTCTCGTCAATGAAAATTTTTGAGATTCCCGCCCCAGGGATTCGTGTCCTCCTCTCTATATAAAGGCCGGTGGACTCCTTCTTTCCGCACTCATCTTCATTCCAACAGGACTGCTTCCTTCTCTACTCCTCTCCATTCCACGAGTCCCTTATTCAGTGCTAGGTATGCTTTCCTTTCTATAGTATTTTTGTCTTGTTGTTCTTCTTGTTCTTCATTGTTCTTGCGCTAGCTTTGTATGTTTGATCTTTTCTTGTAAGATTGCCTTGTTGTTTGTGTGAAATTACTGTCTTGATCTGTGTTGGCTTCCCTTCTTCTTGATCTTTGCTGTTTGCTTGCTCCGCTTGACCCTTAGTATTTCCTTCAAGATTGTTTTTTTTCTATGGAGACCTCCTCACAGCCCTTTAGGGTACCTACAACAGTGCGGAGCGCTCGTTGTGAGCTCTCCTCGTCTGACCTGCAGAATGCCCGTTATTTCTTTGCTGTACCATCGAATATCACTGTTAGGTTACCTTCTGCTACCGAGTCAGCTCTTGACCAAAAATCCGAGGAGCTCTGCCTCTATACCGATTATCTAGACTTGGGTCTCAGGCTCCCTTTTTCCCCTTTTGTTTCTAGCGTACTACGTTTTTATCGCATAGCACCATCACAACTCGTTCCGAACTCTTATCTTTCGCTCACTTGTTTTGCTGTACTCCTGCTCCGCTTGGGCCATCAGCCTACCGTCCCCCTTTTTAGAAGTTGTTTCCAAATGCGGTCTCATTCCGCAGAGAAGGAGCTATATTATTTCAACTCTCTACCAGGCTATAAACTCTTCTCACCAGGCAGTTCTTCCATCCATAATTGGAAGACCCGTTACTTCTTTGTCTCGGGAGAGTTGAACTACAACGGATCCTTTGTCTGGTCTTCTCCTCTTGATGGTAACGTTGCTATCTTTCCCCAGCCTCTTTTTCAGGGCTTACAAGTAGGTTATCCGTCTAACCCCTTTTTCTCTTTTCACCCTTTTTTTTTTTTTTTCCTTTGTAGTTCGGGTGCGCCATCTCCTTCCCAGACTTTCCCCCGAAGAGCAGGCCACCCTGAAAGAACTTCGCACACTTGGTGAACGGGGTATTATCCCTCATGAGGAGCTGCTCCAGGAGCGTGTCCTTGTGCAGTGGGGAATCAGCCCCGTTTCCTCAAGTCATTCTCTCCCCTGATTTTGTGTATGTGTACGTTCAGGTGTTACCTTTACTGTGGGTGTTCTTACTCTATTTCTCTTTTATACTCGCAGATATGGACTTCACCAGGTATGAATCGCTCATGGGAGAAGCTAGAAAGCAAAGGGTGAGTCGGAGTAGGAAGAAGAGAAGAGAGGTCGAGGGAGAATCCTCTCAAAGGGAAGTCCCTGCAGTAGGTGACTTCGGCGTCCTTACTGACGAGGTCCCTGCAGCTCCTCCTATACACTCGCAGGCTCAGGTGGAAGCCATTTTTCACGAGCCAACCCGTTCTGCGTCTGCTCTCCGCCGGGCTGTTCACGCCGAGGACTTTGTGCAGGCCCAGTGTACCCTTCCTGACGCTCTTGCGGCGAAAATCCGCCATATTTCGTACCAGGTATCTACTTTACTTGCTTTATAATTTTTTTTACTTATGCCTGCTCTCTCTAACTGTTCCATGCCTTGGACCTTTTCCCAGCTGGCGACGATGGCTCTGGCCCAGGAGGAAAAAGTCGCGGAAATGTATCGCCAGACACTGGACGCAAGGGAAAAATATGTCCTCGCTCAGAACCAACTGCACGAGACCGAGCTCCGCGAGCAAGCTCTGAAGGCAGAGATCGATCGCCTTCGTAGGGAGGAAATTCCTGCCCGAGAAGCTACTGCTGCTGCTTCTGCTTCCCGAACTGCAGTGAAGAAATACAAGGACTCCAATCAATTTGTTATCGACACCTCTAAAGCCTACCGAGTTGGATTCAGGAGGTGTCGTGATCAAGTGAGGACTAAACATCCCGAGATCCCTCTTGATGGTGTAAGCTCTCATGGCTATGGCGAGGAGAGCCCCGAGTCTGCGGAGGATCTGGAAGAGGATGAAGAAGGGGAGGAGGAGGAGAAGGCTGGAGATGGGGGCAAAGCAAATTAGTCTGTAGGAACAGAATATGTATTTTGAATTTTTCATCCTTTATTGATGTAGTGCAACTTTTGTAAGTGGCACTTTTATTACAGCGCTGCAAGAAGCGTTTTTTTTTTTTTTTTAATAATAGTATTTCTTTAACATTTCAGAATTCCACGTGTTCTTAATTTCTTTCCCCCCTACATCTTCCAACTTGTATGTTCCGGGTTTTATTTCTTCTGTGACTCTGTATGGGCCCTCCCAATTAGGCTTTAACTTGTGCGACCCCTGCTCGGACGGGTTGTTTCGCCTCTTCCTCAGGACTAAGTCTCCTGAATGGAAATTCCTTATTTTGACGCGATTGTTGTAGTACTTGGCTACCCTCTGTTGGTACGCTGCAACTTTTAAACTCGCCTGATCCTGTCTCTCTTCCAGTAGGTCTATTTCTGATCTGAGCTCCTCGCTGTTGGTCTGCTCGTTAAAGTATTTCCTACGCCAAGAGGGTATGCCCACCTCTGCCGGGATGACTGCTTCTGTGCCGAAGACGAGAATGAACGGGGTTTCCCCTGTTGCTGCTCTCTTAGTGGTGTGGTACGCCCATATAACGGAAGGGAGTTCCTCTGCCCATCTACCTTGCATGGATTCGAGTCGGGTCCTCAGTCCGTGCAGAATTGTCCGATTCATGTTCTCTACTTGTCCATTGCTCTGTGGGTGTGCCACTGACACGAAGAGAAGCTTAATAGACAGGTCCGAACAGAACTTTTTGAAGCGCTCGTTGTCGAACTGCTTCCCGTGGTCTGTAATTATCGCTAAGGGAATACCATAGCGACAAACTAATGAGGTCCACACGAAGCGTGTAATATTCCGCTCTGTTATGGTGGCTAGAGGTTCGGCCTCTACCCACTTAGTGAAATAATCTATTGCTACCAACAAGAATTTTTTCTGGCCAATCGTCTGTGGAAGAGGTCCAAGGATATCTATCCCCCACTGAGCAAAAGGGCAAGGACTGGTTAGAGGAGAGAGTAGACTTGAGGGGGCGCGTGGCACAATTGCGCACCTTTGACATCTGTCACATTTTTTTACGAGCTCGACCGCGTCCTTCTTCATTGTGGGCCAGTAAAATCCCTGTCGCATAGCTTTGTGAGCTAGAGCTCTGCTGGCAAGATGGTTTCCGCATACTCCTTCGTGGATTTCTCGTAGTATGTATTCCCCTTCGTCTTTGCCTAGACATCGGAGGTAGGGCAGTGTCAGGGATCTCCTGTAGAGCTCCCGGCCCATCAACGTATATCTTGCCGCTTTCCTCCTCACCTTTTGAGCCTCCTTATTATCTCTTGGTAACGATCCGTCCTGGAGGTACAGGAATAAGGATGCTCTCCAATCGTCCTTGCTGAATTCGGACGCCACTGAGTTAATTCTGTCCTCCTAGTATGAGGGTTTTCCTATGCGTTCAAGATAGATAGTGTCTTTCCATTCCGAACCGGTTGCTAAGGCTAATTTCGCTAGTGCGTCCGCCTTTTTATTCTCTACTCTCGGTACGTGTTCTATGTCGAACTGGACGAATGCCTCTATGTATTCTCTTGCCTTGGAGAGATACTTCTTCATTCTTGGATCCCTAGCTTCGAATTCTCCTTTGAGTTGCTCTACCACCAGCTGGGAATCACTCAATACTTTGATCTGTGCCACCCCTAATGCCTCCGCCAATCGCAGGCCGGCTAACAGGGCTTCGTATTCTGCTTCGTTGTTGGTTGCTGTGAATTCCAATTTTAGGGCAAAGAGAGTTTCGTTGCCCTCCAGGTCAGAAAGGATGAAACCAGCTCCCCCCCCAGCAGCATTAGAGGACCCATCAACGTGCAGTGTCCACTCCTTTGACTTTGTGGATGACTCGGGGAGCCTTTCTGCTGTAAAATCCGCGAGTACCTGAGCCTTGACCGCGGGCCTTGTTTGATACTGTATGTCGAATTCACTTAATTCTACCGACCACCTCATCATTCTCCCCGAACTCTCCGGTCGCTGTAGAATTTGTCTCATGGGCAGGTTTGTTAACACGATAACCCTATGGGCTTGAAAATAGGGTCTTAACTTGCGCGCCGCACAGATGATGGAGAAGGCGGCTTTTTCCACCATACAATAGTTCTTTTCGGCGCCACTTAACACCTTACTTGTGTAGTATATAGGCTGGTGCTTTCTACCCTCTTGTCGGACCAAGACCGAGCTGACGGCATTCTTTGTGGAAGCTATATACAGATAGAGGTCTTCTCCATTCTTTGCTTTTGTCAGGAGAGGAGGGGATCCGAGGTATTGCTTGAGCTGCTCGAAGGCTACCTCCTGATCTTCCCCCCATTCGAATCCTCCCTTCTTCCGCAGTGCTCTAAAGAAAGGTAAGCCTTTATCTCCTGAGCAGGAGATAAATCTACTGAGGGAGGCTATCCTTCCGATCAGAATTTGTATCTCCTTTTTAGTCCTTGGAGCTTCCATCTCCAGCAGCGCCTGTATTTTATTTGGATTTGCTTCTATACCTCTGTGAGTTACCATAAAGCCCAGGAATTTACCTGCAGAAACGCCGAACACGCACTTCGAGGGATTCAACCTCATGTGGTACCGACGAAGGAGCTCGAACGTTTCCCTCAGGTCTTTACAATGTTGCCCTGCTTCCATGCTCTTCACCAACATATCGTCCACATAAGCTTCCATTGTTTTTCCGAGCTGTTCTTTAAAAATCTTGTTCACTAGCCTCTGGTATGTGGCCCCCGCATTTTCTAGGCCGAAGGGCATCACCCGGTAACAATATAAACCCCTTTCGGTGACGAAAGAAGTTTTTTCCTCATCAGCGGGACTCATAGGGATTTGGTTGTACCCTGAGTAAGCGTCCATGAAGCTGAGGAGCTCGTGACCCGAGGTCGAATCTACTAGCTGATCAATTCGAGGGAGAGGAAAACTGTCCTTTGGGCACGCTTTATTCAAGTCCGTGAAGTCTATGCAGGTGCGCCATTTTCCATTGGGCTTTCTGACCAGGACCACATTGCTCAGCCACTCGGGGTAGTCCACTTCTCGGACGAAGTTGGCCTGCAACAGTTTCGTCACCTCTTCGTCAATTATTTTGATCCGTTCCATCGCGAAGCTCCTTTTTTTCTGTTTTACAGGTCGGTGGTTGGGGTTGACCTGCAACCTGTGCTCTATCACAGCAGGGTCGATGCCGGGCATATCTGCTGCCGACCATGCGAACAAATCAGAGAATTCGTTTAAGAGTTCAGTCAACTCTGCTTTCAGAGTATCGGGCAAGTGATTCCCTATCTGTACACTTCTTTCGTGGTGGCCTTGCAGTGGTATGTGTTTGATATCTTCGTGTAATGTACTGATCTGGGGATACTCTCCTCTGACCTCCAGGTCTTCCACCGTAAGAGCTTCTTTGGCCTCCATCTTCCCTTTTAAGGCCATTACGTAGCAACTCCGAGCAGCGGCCTGATCTCCTTTGGCATATCCTATTCCTTGTGGTGTAGGGAACTTAACTTTGAGGTGGTATGTTGATGTTACCGCTCGAACTGTGTTAAGGAATGGACGACCCAAGATGACATTGTATACCGAAGGTCGGTCAACCACCAGGAACTCTGTCAACGTTGTTACCTGCTGCGGGGTCGTTCCTATTGTCACTGGTAAGGTGATGGTTCCCAAGGGGTGAACAGTGTCTCCCCCAAATCCTACCAAAGGGGTCGAGATGGGCTTCAATCGTTCCTTGCCAATCTTCATCCCTACCAAGACCGACCAGAATATGATGTTGGCCGAGCTCCCGTTGTCTACCAGTATACGTCTCACCAGGTAATTGGCTACGAGTAAGGAGAGCACTAGTGCGTCATCATGCGGTTGCTGTACTCCCTCTTCATCTCCGCTGTCAAAGGTTATGGCGTCACCTTTTTTGTTTCGTTTGCTACTGGTTTCCCCCTTTTCTATAGTCAGCACCTGTTTAGCATATCTTTTGCGTGCACTTCCACTATCTCCTCCACTGGCGGATCCTCCGAAGATCACCGCAATTTCCCCAATAGCTTGCTCTTCCTTCTCTTTTGCACCGTGCCTCCTCTGCTCGATTGGTTCTCTTTGTGAATTTTCTTTCTTGACAAATCTTGATAGATGTCCCCTTCTTATTAGGACTTCGATTTCTTTCTTCAGCTGAATGCATTCTTCTGTGTCATGGCCGTGATCCCTATGGAATGCGCAGAATTTGGACATGTTCCGCTTATGTAGAGGCGTTCGCATAGGTTCAGGCCATGAGACGTAGTCCTTCTTTTTGATCTGCATCAGCAACTCTGAGCGCGGTACATTTAGAGGTGTGTAGATGGAGAACTTGTTATGTTGTCCTCTACTCTTTTGACCTGTTTGCAGCGCACTAGTTTCGTGCCTTTTTGTAGGTCTATACGCGTCTCCGGATTCTCTGCCGTTGTTTCTTCTTTTCCGCTCCAGACGATTTCCTCTCGTATCCATCATCTCCTCCAGGTTAATGTATTTCTCTGCTCGAATCATTAGCTCCCCCATGTCCACGGGAGGTTTTTTCCCAAGGGAGTATAAGAAACTTCCGGGTTGGAGAGCCGTTGTCAGGGCGGCCAAGGCTACCCCCATGTCCAAGTTGCGGATTTCTAAGGTCGCTGTGTTGAAACGGTGCATAAAGTTCTTTAAAGTCTCCCGGTCCCCTTGCACCATACTCATTAGATGGCCTGTTGTTTTGGCAACTCTCCGGCTACTAAGGAAGTGGCCAATGAACATTTGCTCCATCCCTTGGAAGGAACCAACAGATCCTGGTCGAAGAGTTCGATACCAGTCTCTGGCGGTACCCTTAAGGGTGGTAGCAAACGCTCGGCACATGATGGCGTCCGGAGCCCCTTGCAGCTGCATTAACATTTTGAAATTTTCCAGATGATCAATGGGGTCAGACAAACCTTCGTATCTTTCAAAGGTGGGCATCTTGAATCTGCTGGGCAATGGAGCTTCCATGATCTCTTTGCTGAACGGAGATTCCGCGCATTTTAGGGATGTTTCCCCATGGTAGGGCCTGGTTCTGCCCTCTTTCATCATCTTCTCTATGTAATCTATCTTCTTTATTCTTTCCTCGAGCTCGGTGGATCTTTGTTGGTTGACGTCCACGCTGTTTGCATCTTCTACCTTCTTGCTGGGTTGAGTTTTCTCTTCTTTCTCCCTTAGTTCGTCAGCTTGTTGATCTGCGCTGGGTTTCTTTTGCGGTTGGGGAAGGACGTGCCCCTCTTGACTCTTCTGTTGTAAGAGTTGGTTGAGCATGTCCTTCATTTCCTTCTGGAAGGCAAGGAACTCCTCCCTACTGACACCAGATGAATCGGAGGTCCATTGGATGGATTCGGATGGTTCTTTGTTATCCGGGAAGGAGGTGGAATTGCGTGAGGTCGGCATTGCTTGAATGTTTGAAAGTCAAGAGCAAGATAATATTGCTTCCTAAAAGTGACTTCCCACAGACGGCGCCAACTGTTGCGGGGTAAAAATATGGTTAGGGTGCTCCTTCGACTCTCGTTGACCTGAAAGAAGAAAATAAAGGCTTGGAGGACCCGGGGTGTACTCCGGGGGGCCACTCCGATGCCTAAGTAAGGGAAATACTTTTAGGAAGGCTGAATGCAACAGTATAATTGTGTTGAATGACTTACCTTTGCTTGCATCCCCAGTCCCTACTTATAGGGGCTTGAGTTGACCATTGGTTGGCTCAGATTTATTGCGTGGGGGCGTGAATCGCTCTTCAGCCATAAGTGCGTGCGCCTGTTACTCTGTTTTTAAGGGCGTCGGCGTGAATCTCTCCTTCTCTTTATTAGGTCGGAGCTAATCACTCGTCAGAAAGTCAGACTTAGAGAAAGTATGAGACAGGCGTTGACCTGCCCTTATTAGCGTGATTTATTATGGACATATCATGTATGATTATCTTAAAAATAGTTTATAATTTTTTATATTTCTACGTAATCGTTCATTATGAAATTGACCTTTAAGATGTCACTATAACTTTTACCTACATAAGGACATATTTTACAATTAAAATTGATATATAAAGATAATTAACAGCATCTAATTCCTAAATAACTAGAAAATTGAATTTCTATAGCTACAAATTTTTTTACTTTAATCTTTTCTATATTTCTCTTTTTATTTATTTATAAAACGTTATCATCATGATCAAATTTCTAATGATATAGTAGAATCTTTTAAGTTTCGTTGGTATTATTCCAAGGTAAGAATCTTTTTTTTTTTTTTAACATTTGTTATTTATATAACTTTATTTTTAACTATATCTCTTATCTTGAGTACGTGTTCATAAATGTTTTATGTTGGAATATATGTGAGAATAACATTTCAATTTTAATATTTACCTAATTTTGAATTTTTATTTGTTTTTCAAAGTGACTTTATGATGTCAAACATCACAAAATTTGAATTCGTTATCCTTGATATTTTTAAAAGAAATTATCTACCATTGGTACTTGATGCTGATATTCACCTTCATGTAATGAATCTTGGTAGTACAATTGAAAAAAGGAAATCAAACATCCTTACAAAATCGTGTAAAGGCAATGATTTTCCTTCAACACCATTTACACGACGAATTGAGTACCTTACTATTAAGGACTCATTAGTCATTTGAAACAACTTGAATAAAAGATATGAACACCAAAAACGGTAATTCTTCTAAAAGTTCGATATGATTTGATACACTTGCGATTGCAAGATTTTAAAACTATAAGTGAATATAATTCAGTCTTGTTTAAAATTAGCTCTTAATTGAAGTTATGTGGAGAAAAAATTACTGATGATGATATGTCAGAAAAACATATTCGATTTTTCATGCCTCGAATGTGCTCTTGCAGCAGCAATATTGAGAGCGTAGATTTACAAAATATTTTGAACTAATTTATTGTTTATTGGTGGCTGAACAAAATAATGAGTCTTTATTGAAAAATCATCAATCTCGTCCAACTGGCTCAACACCATTCCCTGAAATGAATGTGGCTTTTTCTTAAGGTCGTGGACATTCATTCAAATAGCAGCGGAAACAATAACAATTCATTAAAATCGTGGCAAGCAAGCAGTAAACATTGAAGCAAACATAATTCATTAACAATACTTCCGTTGACAATGTGTGTTTAGCAAGGGAGGCAAGTAGACTAAACACGTTGACAATAGCTAGTGAGTTTTACAATGACTGATGAACACTCATCCTCCCCTAAAGAGCTTTCTAGGTCATTCCCACTCTAGCACTAGGAAAATTCAAAGTGAACAAGGAATCAAACTGCCTTATTTGGCATACAAAGACATTACTAGTAGAAAATAACCCTATACTAATACTTACATGATGAAACTCATTTCAAGCACATAAGACAAGCGGTCACAGGCAAGCATAATGCCCTGAACAAGCTTAACTTGTGACATTCTCCCTCACTTACGTGGTCGACGTCCTCGTTGACTTTGGCATTGGGTACACTTCAACTTTGTCAACGAACAGTTTCATATCTTCCACAAAAATCCAGCTGATTTCTTTGTCATCAAGGCATTTTCACTTCCCTAGGAACTTCTGCTACTTCTTCCTTTAGCATATAAGCTTTCTGTCTGCAAGGATCTCTTCAACTTCACATCTATCAGGTTGCACTGTCTTAAACTCTGCTTTATTGGACTAACTTTTGCTCAGATCATCGGTTTCAGCGTTGAATGGCTTGAGATAGCTGACATGAAATTGCCGTCTTTACCCTTGATCTACTCACTTCTTCATCTACTTAGAAGCTTTCCCCAAATAGACTCGAGCAAACTCTACATTATATCTCCATTTTATGGTGACATGTGTTTGGTGGACAGTGGAACGACTTACACAATTCTTCGTGTTAAAAAATATTTCTTACAATTAACATTAGTTGAAATCAATGTTAATACAATATCTGACTCTACAAATGTAATAGAGGGCTCTGGAAGAGTTCACATTATGTTTCCAAATGGAATAAAATTATATATTAATGATGCGTTGTACTCTAGTAGATCCCGAAGAAATTTACTAAATTTTAAATATATACGTCGCAATGGATATCATGTTGAAACCAAAAAAAATTTTACAAAATTAATTAATTATTTTTTTTGAATCACCCAACTAATCATCTATGACCATTTTAAGGATTATTACACTCTACTCCAGCAGACTTGTAGAGAATCTTTCCAAGAGTAGCATGGCGGCTTCCGATTATCGAGCCGACGAAAAATAAAGCTAAAAATCTAAAGAGAAGTCAGAGGGGCAATTTTTAAAGAGGGAGAGAGAGAGAGCTTGCATGGAAATAATCTCGATGAATCCCGATTTTAAGATATTTATAAAGTGTGGCCTCGTCGACGAGACACGTCACCTCATCGACGAGTCCAAGAAGGGAGTTTGTCAACGAACACTTCACCCTCGTTGATGAAATTCATGCCCAGAGAATAACCCTTTCGGTAGATTCTCATCGACGAGACACGCGTCAACATCGATGTGCCTAAGAAGGCTTCTCATCGACGAACACTCTACGCTCGTTGACGAGACCCTGCTGAGTCCCCCTTGGAATTTTCCTTTTCTATCATTTCTTTTATTATTTAATTATTATAATTCTTCGGATATCTACACATCACTCTCTTTGTAACACCTTGAACTTTTAAACCCGAGTTCGGCGCGTTATACCTAATAAAATCTCTAATAATCCATAATCCATGATATATGCAGCGGAAAATATAAACATAATTTTCATATAATACAAAAACCATAATCAATAATACTAAAGTTTATTACCCCTATATAACATCCATACTATCCATCCAACACCTGCATTACCATAAATACATACCTCTCCAAACATTTCAATATTTTCATAATCATTCATTTCATAACTGACTTAAAACATATAGACATAAAACATAAACATTTACGTTTCTCAAAGTATTATCATTATATACCCTTTTTGTAAAGACCCGAAAAATTAAAATGATTAAAATAATTAAAAAATAATAATAATAAATAAAATAATAAATGAACAGATAAAAGGAATAGTATGAGAAAAAAAAATAATATATATATATATAATAAAATGAAGTTAGACTAATTATTAATTAGTTAATTAATGGAATATTATTTGATTGAATTAATAAATTAATTAAATGTTATTTAAATAAATTATATAATGGTCATATATATATATATATATATATATATATATATATATATATACACGAATGTAAAAACCCAAAAAATTAAAATGATTAAAATAATTAGAAAAAAATAATAATAAATAAAATAATAAATGAACAGATAAAAGGAATAGTATAAGAAAAATAATAATAAATAAATAATAAATAAAAATGTATATAAAATAAAATGAAGTTAGACTAATTATTAATTAGTTAATTAATGGAATATTATTTGATTGAATTAATAAATTAATTAAATGTTATTTAAATAAATTATATAATGGGTATATATATATACATATTAGGTTAGAGATGATTTATACCAGAGTATAAGAAACAGTTAGGATAAGAATGCTAGATGGATAGGTTAGATTAGGTGTTGAGAAGTAGGTATGGTGTAGGGAAGTATAGGATTTTGTCTTATAACTTGGAGGTGGAAATCCATTGGCAGATTTCTGTGGTTTTCTGATTCATTCAAAAGTTTCTGAAAACCACGGTAATCCATCGACAGTAATGTTTTTTAGCCATGAGACTGGTCCTTATATGGAGAACTTGGATGTGTATTGAATTTAAAGTATATAATTGTGTTGTTGAGATTATGGTGTAGAATATGGTAAATCGTGGAATTATGGGAATGAAAGATCAGGTAACAAATTTCGAGGACGAAATTTCTTAAGGAGGGGAGAATGTAAAGACCCGAATAATTAAAATGATTAAAACAATTATAAAAAAATAATAATAAATAAAATAATAAATGAACAGATAAAAGGAATAGTATGAGAAAAAAATAAAAAATAAAAAATAATATATATATATATATATAAAATAAAATGAAGTTAGACTAATTATTAATTAGTTAATTAATGGAATATTATTTGATTGAATTAATAAATTAATTAAATGTTATTTAAATAAATTATATAATGGGTATATATATATATAAGGATATGGTGTATATATACATATATGTGTGTGTGTGTGTGTATATATATATATATATATATATATATATATATATGGTTAAAGTAATAAGTATATATATATAATATAAAATAATATAAAGATAGAATTAAGTGAATTGGATTTCAAATTGAAATCCAATTCACTTATTAATGTTCAGAGTCTGGTTCACGCCCCCCCTTCTTTGCAATTTCTTTCTGCTTCCTGTGTGCAGCTCCGCTCCATCTCTGTCTCTCCTTTTCTTAATTTCTCGACGAATTTACGATGGATCGGAAAAAGGAAGGTACCGTTGAATTCCTGGTTCCACTGACGATATTTCTATTAGAACAGATTTTTCATGGGAAGGGCTTAGGCACTGCTCCTGAGGAAAGGTAATATTTCCTCATTTTCTCAATTTCGCCGTTTATATGTGGTTAAATCGACGAACGGATACCACCACAGGGTCCTAGTCGTCATCATCGTCATTTTGACATAGGTAATTTTTCAATTGGGATTTTCTAAAACCTACTCCAAAGTAAGAGTGAGGTTTGAAAATATGGCTAAATTTAAGGAGATAATTATTTATTAGGTATTTAAGAGCCTAGGAAGTATTAAATTAATATTTTATTTAGAAATAATTTATTGGAATTAGGAATTTAATTTCAGGGTCCGAGTGAGAGCTGCAGGTATTTTTCGAAGTCCCTGTTAGCGTAGTTCAAGAAACCAGGTAAGAGGAAAAATATATATTAAATTGGAATTTTTATGAATTTAATGGAAAAATAAATGTATTATATGTACGTGTAATTTTTCAGTATGGGTAAAATGCCAACTGTTTAAATTATATTTTTTTCGAGTTTAGGACTGTTTATTAAATATGTATGTGTGAAAATAAATTTATGAAAGTGAAAAAATATTTTCAGAATATTTATGTAAGACATGAAAGGTATTTTTAGTATATAAACATTAAATGTTGGTTGACTTGTTTTACAGGCAATGTATGAATTTTACTGTTAAATTGTGTGGCATGAGAACCTGTGCAAATATATGTTAAATGTATGAGATGCAGACTAAGTAAGTAAAACAGTGAGAATAAAATATGATATGGATAATGTTGCCTGTGTATGTTAAATGCAATCATGTAAATGTAAGACAACTGAAAGACAACTATGTTAGCAAATCTAGCACACTTCTGTGTAGACTAACTGATGACAGCTAAAAAGAGTTATGTTAGCAGATCTAGTACGTTTCTACGTAAACTAACTGATGATGGCTAAAGACCAGCTGTAGTACGAAGTAATGAAATGAAATGTTATGCAATGAAATGACAAAGGTAAATGATGTAAATGGGAAAAAGTCACTTAAAGTGAAACGAAATGTAAAGTTAAGTTATGAACAGGAATGAATGTGCATGAATGTATAATGACAGAAAAGAATGATGTATTATGATATTAGAAGTATGTATGTACGTAGAACATGTTACGATTGGGCGAGGCATACCTTTCGCCTGAGGGCTTGCTAAGTAAGGCGAGTGTACTAGTAGTTACAGATGTGGCAGTAGCCGCATAACATACTAGGGTAGAGAGAACCTACTTGTATGGGTGGGTAGATTTCCCTATCCGTAGGGCCTTTGTCGGTAAGCTATTGTTGAATGGTGTGAGTACGAGATTAATTTATCACTTGACTTACTAAGTAAGGTGAGTGCCCTGGTATGTTTTAACTGCGACCTTTGGGTTGCTAAAAATATTAGAGCAGAGGGGTGCTACTTGTATGGGCGGGTAATCACCCCTATCCCCGAGTAATCTCGTGGGTTAAACATTTGCATGTATTTGATTAGGATCAGGGAATGATTTCAGAAATTATGTTAAGGCTTTTCAAATGTTAAATATTATGTTATATATAAACTCATGTTGGCCACACACTGCTTTAATATATGATTTCTTCCCTTACTGAAATGTGTCTCACCCGAATATGAATTTATCTTTTTTTTTTTTTTTTAGGATTTCCTCGAGATTGAGCTTTGAGAGCTCAAAGTTTTTATAGCATTATTGGGAAATAGAAAAAGAAAAGGGTATATTTCGATGTAAATTTTGGGATGCAAATATTTATGTTTTACGTCCTTATATTTTAAGTCTGTGGAGAAAAGAAAGTTTGTGAACATACTGAAATGTTTTGGAGATATATGTAATTATGGAAATGCAGGTGTTGAAAGATATTATGGTCTATGGATAGACTTAGGAAACTCTGGTATTATTTGTATGATTGAGGTTCATAGTTGTGTTTTCCATTGCGTATGTATGGTTTAATTATGGAATATTAGGGATTTTATCATGTATAACGCACCGGACCCGGATTTAAGAGTTTGGGGCGTTACACTTTTTCTTTTATGATTCTCAAAAAGGCTAAAACCCTCGAGCTCCCTAAGCTTAATCTCAAGGATATCCTGAAAAAGAAATAATCATATTCAGGTGAGACACATCTCAATAAGGGAAGAAATAATATATTAAACACAGCGTGTGGCTAACATGAGATATATAAATATCATTTTAATAACATTTGTAAAACATTTTCATAAACATTGAAATCATTCTCTGAATCTAAACAATCACACGCAAAGATTTAACCCACGAGATTACCCAAGGATAAGGGTGATTACCCGCCCATACAAGTAGCACCCCTCTACTTTGATATTTAGGTAACCCTAAGGTCACTACTAAAGCATACCGGGGCACTCACCTTACTCAGTAAGCCCTCAAATGTCAGATTGATCTCGTACTCACACAATACAACAATAGCTTATCGGTAAAGGCCCTATGGATAAAGAAATCTACCCGCCCATACAAGTAGGTTCCCTCTGCCCTAGTACGTTATGTGGCTACTACTGCATCTGAAACTACTAGTGCACTCGCCTTTCTCAGCAAGCCCTCAGGCGAAGAGTACGTCCCGCCCAAACGTAATATGTTATACATACATAAATACTTCTAATATCATAATATATTATTCTTTCTATCATTATTCAATCATACACACCTGTTCATGTTCATAACTTAAGCATTGCATTTCATTTCACTTTAAGTGACTCTTTCCCATTTACATCGTTCACATTTGTCATTTCATTCCATGGTCATTCCATTGTCATTTCATTGCATAACGTTTTAATTTCATTCCTTTGTACTATAGCTGGTCTATAGCCATCATCAGTTAGTCCACATAGAAATGCGCTAGAATTTGTTAACACAACTTCTTTTAACTGTCATCAGTTAGTCCACATAAAAATGCGCTAGAATCTACTAACATGGCTGTCTTTCAGCTGTCTTACATTTACATAGTTGCGTTTAGCATATACAAAACACATAGTCCATTACATATTTTATTCTCAATACATTACTTATTTAGCCTGCATCTCATACATTTGACATATATTTGCAGAGAATTTCATGCCACACAATTTAACAGTAAAATTCATACATATTTCTGTAAAATAGGCCAACCCACATTTAACATTTATATGTTGAAAATACATTTCATTTATTACATAATTCCTCATAAATTACTTTTCACTTTCATCAGTTCATTTCCACATATACATAGCTAAATAAGTGGTCCTAGACTCAAAAATCATAGTTTTATATGGTTGGCATTTTAATAATTCACATCAAAACATACATATATTATAACATAATTTAATACCTTTAATTTCATAAAATCTAATTTAATATATAATTTCCCCTTACATGAATCCTTGAACTACACCGACAGGAATCCCACACAGATGCCGGCGGTGCTCACCCGGGCCCTGGTTCAAAAACCTCAGTTCCATTAAATTAATCATAAATAAAATACTATTTAAATATTTCCTAGAGCCATAATTTCCAAATAAATAGTCATACCCGCAAATATAACCAATTTGTCAAATTTCTCAAATTTCACTCTAACTTTGGAGTAGGGCCTAAAAAACCTCAATTGGAAATTTACCTACGTCAAAATGACGACAATCGCGACTAAGACCACGTGGTGGTACCCGATCGTCAATTTAACAGCATATTTAAATAAAAATGGGAAAAAGTTACATTTTCCCAGGAGTAGTGCCTCAGCCGTTCCCACGACAAATCTACCCCAGTAGAAATGTCGGTGGCAGAGTTAGGAATCCAACAGCACCTTCCATTTTTTGATCCACCGAGAAATTGAGAGGGAGAAAGAGACGAAGACGAGGATGGTCGCGGCGCAGGAAAAAAACTCTTGGGGGGGGGGTTGGCGTGCCTTCTCTTCTGCAGAAATAGACTTCTTCCTAAAGCAAAAGCTTCAGGAAGTTTACTTTATATATATATATATATATATATATATATATATATATTATTTTAATTAGTTTATATATATAAAGTAAACTAAGTAAGAAGTTTGTTTCCGCAGAAGAGAAGGCACGCCAACCCCCCCCCCCCCCGAGTTTTTTTCCTGCGCCACGACCATCTTCATCTCCGTATCTCTCTCCCTCTCAATTTCTCGGCAGATCGAAAAACATAAGGTGCAGTTGGATTCCTAGTTCTGCCATTGACATTTCTACTGGAGCAGATTTGTCGTGGGAATGACTTAGGCACTACTATTGGGGAAAGGTAGCTTTTTCCTTGTAACGACCTGCTATTTATCTTGGGTTTATATATATACCTTGAAATTTATAATGCACTGACACCAAAATGAATTAGATCCAACCATCCACCTAAGCAGCGAGAAGCAAAAATCAAATAAACATAACCATATAAAATTTTATACAATACTAGAGTGCTAACATGTTTTCCAAAATATACACATATGACTGTTCCCCAAATATCCTCAACTGGTGAGGGCTATACAAAAATACTCCCAAAAATATACTCACTCTCTACTGACAGGACAGTATTGAGGCCCCTCTATCTACGAGTCTGGTCTGCTCACCTACCTGGATCACCTGAAAAATGTTAAAGTAACGGAATGAGCCAACACTCAGTAAGACGAAATATGATATTGCTAGTGTGTGGCAAATGAGTTACAATATTATAAAAATCTGTTTCTATTTAATCATGTATAATTGGATCTGTAATTACAGTGCAAGTAATAGAAACCACCACCATTTCAATGTTGCTTAACATATTTGTATTTTAGGTTACCATTTAAAATACATCTAATGTACATAAGTATATTCTCTGTCTCTGTAAATCTGTATATACATAATAATAATAATAATAATAATAATAATAATAATAATAATAATAATAATAATAATAATAATAATAATAACTGAAAACTTCCCTATGGATAACTGTGTGTCATGACTTAACCCTTCATGATAGGGTTGTGCGGCCCGTAGGCGGGATCTACCCTGGCTGGCCGATCAGGGTAAACCACTATACTCCCTCAGTCAGATCGGCCACTCCTCAACTTATATCTGATGGGGAGCCTGTCCACGTTTGGAGACGATCGACCTACTATCACGTATTATCTAAATAGGTGGTTGCACTTTGAATTGAAATATTTGTAGCTACGGTACCATGTTCTGTAACTATATGGTCCAATAAGGTCTAATACTATATAAATACATCTCTATATACAACTATCTGATTTAGCATGATTCTGAAATAATTGTATTAACCATGACACTAAAATAAATTGTAATAGTGTTAACTGTATTTCTGAACTGAACTGTAATTTGTAAGTCATGGTACTGGAAACTGTATAATCATGGTACTAAAAACTACATAATCATGGTATTCTATAATTACTATAAAAATATCCATTGGTTGTATATTCTGTAAAACATACCCTGAAAATACTGTAAAATATGTTTATCTACTATATTTATATTCTCAAGCCACACAGTAATTTAATACATAATATTCATAATTAATAAACTATATAAAGTCTTGCTGTGAATAATATATTGGTAAAAATATACATTTCATACTGGAAATCATTTTAGAACTACCTAACATACCATATTTTTCTTACTTGTTTTTTGCTAAAAACCCCCTACTGTAGCGGGTCCTACACCCGCAGGGCTCTCCACTCAACACCCTGAAAACAACATTTGTCGGAACAGAATATCAATATTTCTTTACCTACATCTTTTCCTACAACTGCCAGAAGGCCAAAAATTGACTTAAAGGTCGTACCTTGATACTGGGAAAAATTCAACTTGATCCCACCAACAATCCGCCCTAACTTGAAGAGAACTCTGCCAGGAGCACCGTGGTGGCCTCAGATCGTCAATCCAACAACTGTCGGGACCGAAATCGAAAAGATATAGAAGAGAGGCCATAGGAGAGAGCGGCGCTGGATTTCTGAATTAATCCGAAGTTTTGCACTATTTATATTGTAGGATTCGTCAATGAGCCACGTCACCTCATCGACGAGTCCTATAGAAAGTTCATCAACGAATCTACACCTTCTTCGATGAATTTTAGACTTCCCAAAAATCCTCTCTTGGTATCTTCTCATCGACGAGGCCTAGGAAATTTCTTGGAATTATTGCCTCCAAAATGTTGCGCTCGTTGACGAAGCCGACTGCCTCCTTTTGTTACTGTTTCCGTTTTTCTCCCTTTTTTATTATTTAAATACTATTATTCTTCCGGTCACTACATTAGGAAATTTTTCCAAATTCTCTTTAAATATGCTGTTAAATCGACGATCAGGTACCACCACATGGTCCTAGTCGTGATTGTTGTCATTTTGACGTAGGTAAACTTCCAATGGGGTTTTCTAGGCCCCACTCTAAAGTAAGAGTGTGATTTAAGAAATTTGGCAAATTGGTTATATTTGCGGGTATGACTATTTATTTGGAAATTATGACTCTAGGAAATATTTAAATAGTATTTTATTTAGGATTAATTTAAAGGAACTCAGGTTTTTGAACCAGGGCCCGGGTGAGCACCGCCGGCATCTGTGTGGGATTCCTGTCGGTGTAGTTCAAGGATTCATGTAAGGGGAAATTATATATTAAATTAGATTTTATGAAATTAAAGGTATTAAATTATGTTATAATATATGTATGTTTTGATGTGAATTATTAAAATGCCAACCATATAAAACTATGATTTTTGAGTCTAGGACCACTTATTTAGCTATGTATATGTGGAAATGAACTGATGAAAGTGAAAAGTAATTTATGAGGAATTATGTAATAAATGAAATGTATTTTCAACATATAAATGTTAAATGTGGGTTGGCCTATTTTACAGAAATATGCATGAATTTTACTGTTAAATTGTGTGGCATGAGATTCTCTGCAAATATATGTCAAATGTATGAGATGCAGGCTAAATAAGTAATGTATTGAGAATAAAATATGTAATGGACTATGTTGTTTGTATATGCTAAACGCAACTATGTAAATGTAAGACAGCTGAAAGACAGCCATGTTAGTAGATTCTAGCGCATTTTTATGTGGACTAATTGATGACAGTTAAAAGAAGTTGTGTTAACAAATTCTAGCGCATTTCTATGTGGACTAACTGATGATGGCTATAGACCAGCTATAGTACAAAGGAATGAAATTAAAACGTTACGCAATGAAATGACAATGGAATGACCATGGAGTGAAATGACAAATGTGAACGATGTAAATGGGAAAGAGTCACTTAAAGTGAAATGAAATGCAATGCTTAAGTTATAAACATGAACAGGTGTGTATGATTGAATAATGATAGAAAGAATAATGTATTATGATATTAGAAGTATTTATGTATGTATAACATATTACGTTTGGGCGGGACGTACTCTTCGCCTGAGGGCTTGCTGAGAAAGGCGAGTGCACTAGTAGTTTCAGATGCAGCAGTAGCCACATAACGTACTAGGGCAGAGGGAACCTACTTGTATGGGCAGGTAGATTTCTTTATCCATAGGGCCTTTGTCGGTAAGCTATTGTTGTAGTGTGTGAGTACGAGATCAATCTAATACTTAAGGGCTTACTGAGTAAGGTGAGTGCCCTGATATGTTTTAGTAGTGACCTTAAGGTTACCTAAATATCAGAGCAGAGGGATGCTACTTGTATGGGCGGGTAATCACCCCTATCCTTGGGTAATCTCATGGGTTAAACCTTTGGGTGTGATTGTTTAGATTCAGAGAATGATTTCAATGTTTATGAAAATGTTTTACAAATGTTATTAAAGTGATATTTATATACCTTATGTTAGCCACATGTTGTGTTTAATATATTATTTCTTCCTTTACTGAGATGTGTCTCACTCGAATATGATTATTTCTTTTTCAGGATATCCTTAAGATCGAGCTTAGGGAGCTCGAGGATTTTAGCCTTTTTTGAGAATCATAAAAGAAAAAGGGTATATAATGATAATACTTTGAAGAAAGTAAATGTTTATGTTTTATGTCTATATGTTTTAAGTCAGTTATGAAAGGAATGATTGTGAAAATACTAGTATATTTGGAGAGGTATGTATTTATGGTAATGCAGGTATTGGATGGATAGTATGGATGTTATATAGGGGTAGTAAACTTTGGTATTATTGATTATGAATTTTATATTATATGGAGATTATGTTTATGTTTTCCGCTACATATATCATGGATTATGGATTATCAAGGATTTTATCAAGTATAATGTGCCGAACCCGGGTTAAAGGGTTCAGGTCGTTACACTCTTTATATTGTACATCCAAGGAGTACAAAGATGTATAGAGATCTGTGAGAATCCTTCTAATAAAGTAATATGAAGAGGGAGATTACCCAATTTGTGGAACAATGTCCGATATTCCAGCGAGTAAAAACGGAACATCAGAGATCAGAGGGACTACTGCAACCATTTCTTATTCCTGAGAGGAAGTAGGAGCACATCTCCATGGACTTTGTTACGGGGTTACCGTTAACGTTGCATGGAGAGAACATCATCTAGATAATTGTGAATCAGCTGACAAAGACTGTGCATTTTGTTCCGATCAGAGTCGGTTACTCCATGAATAAACTGGCAGAACTTTATGTGCAGGAGATAGTTAGACTCCATGGCATGCCTGTGTCCATTGTTTCAGATCGAGATCCACGGTTAACCTCTCAGTTCTGGAAGAGTTTACAGAAAGCTTTGGGATCTCAACTTACTTTAAGTACCGCATTTCACCCACAGACTGACGGACAGTCGGAGCGAACAATTTAGATCTTAGAGGATATGCTGAGGACCTGTGTGTTGGATTTCAGAGGTAGTTAGATCTGGTTTTTGCCATTGGTAGAATTTGCCTACAATAACAGTTATCAGGCTAGTATCGAGATGACACCATATGAAGTGTTGTATGGTCGAAAGTGTTGATCTCCACTATATTGGGATGAGGTTGGAGAACGACAGATTTTTGGGGTCAGAATTGATTCAACAAACATCTGAGAAAATCAAACTGATCCGGGACAGAATCAAGACAATTTAGAGTCAGCAGAAAAGTTACGCTGATAGTCGCCGACGGGAATTAGAGTTTGATGTTGGGCCTATGATTTTCATGAGGATTGCTCCGATGAAGGGAGTTATGAGATTTGGGAAAAATGGTAAGCTAAACCCTAGGTTTATTGGACTATTCGAGATACTAGAAAAAATTGGTCCAGTTGCTTATAGGTTATCATTACCCCAGCATTATCTAGGATCTATGACATATTTCATATGTCTATGTTGAAGAAGTATGTCCCAAATCCATCACATGTAATAAGTTATAAGGTACTGGAGTTAGGAGGTACTTTATCCTATGATGAAGTGCCGATTCAGATCCTAGATCGGAAGGAGCAAGAATTATGTACTAAGAATATTCCATTGGTAAAGGTACTTTGGAGGAATCATACAATTGAAAAAGCCTCATGGGAATTAGAAGAAAAGATGTACCAGAAGTATCCGCAATTAATTGATGAGGCCCCAACGCTAGGCAGTTTAGTGTAGCTGTTTAGGTAAGCATTCATTGTATATAGATAGGTTTTGTGCAGGGCTATTACTTGAGTGTAATGAATTGTAAATCTAAATGTGATGGTTTTTATGCTGAGTGGTTTCGGGAGAATTGTGGTTTGAGCTATTTGTAATCTCCTAAATTCGTTTATGTAACCATGGTATTCTTCCACCATAAGTGAAGGTTACTAATAAATTTGGAACGAAATCGCTATGTAGGTGACCACTAGCTCTTTCTAGAGTCGGGTAAATAATTCAGTAATTTTCAAAGGAGATTGCAATAAGTAACGATTAGTAAATTTCAAAAATGAAATTTTTATAAGGAGGAGAGAATGTAGTGATTTAAAATATATATATATAAATTAATAATAATAATAATTAATTAAATAATATAATATAATAATATAATTATAAGTTCCTTCAGGATACTTTCTGAAGGAAATCTTATTTCCTGAGAATCCAGAGAAGGCGCCCCCCCTAATTCGCCAACTCTCTCTCTTTCTCTCTCCCTCCTCAATTTATCGGTGATATGTGCGCCGATTGAAGAATAGAAAATATCCCAGAGTTCCATTTCTAGTCACCAATGTTTTAATTGGGACGATTTTGTCATTAAAGAGTCATAGGCACCACTCCTAGGATAAGGTAAGGGGAATAAATTATGTTAGTTTATTTTGAAAATATTCCCGATTAAATTGTAGTATTTGGTTTTAAGAATGATATACATGATTTTATGAGTATTTGGGCTTATAGGAATGGAAATTTTGAATTATTATACGTATGTTTTTGGGAATAAGTTTTAATTAAATTAAATTGTAGGGTTTTGATTAGATCGAAATTTTTGAGAATATATTCTAGTTAAGTTAAACTCCAGGGATTTGATCAAATTAGATTTTTTTGAGAATATTTTGGAGTTAAATTAAATTGCAGGAATTTGATCATATTCGGGTTTTTAAATATTTTGGAGTTTAAATTTAAAAATGGGGAATTGATCATATTTGCATTATAATTAAATTTACCAATTATATATTTGAAAAATTCTGCAATCAATTAGTGAAATTATAATTATTGAATAAATCGCGTGACATGAGATTTAATTATATTTTGCTGCATAACTGAATCTGAGTATTTTTATGGTATTATCGTAAAAATGTGATTTGGACTATTTGATGGAAATAATAGAAATGTGGTGGAATTTGTGAAATGCGATATGACAGGTGAGAGTCAGGTTTGATATGACGGCTGAGTGTCAGGTTTGATATGACGGTTATACTAAATTACGAAAATGAGAATTTTATTACTTGATTTGCATTATATGATTTAAAAACTCAGAGGACCAGATGTGCTGTGAGCACGGTACCGTTGCTAATGATTGAGATAGTGCAACCATACTGTTATGGATAGAAGTGTTAGTAATGAAAAGTCGATTTGGCCACGGAAGGGTTGTGTACCCCCCTAAAGTCTAGACCAGGTTGGGTAGACAAATTAGACTTGCAGACATGAAATTTGACTTAGCCTGGTGGGCCAAACAAGGCTAGGTCTAGTCTTCGGACCGCACAACCCAATCATGGGGGTTTATACATAATGATGTTGTATGTCCAAAAGAGGGTTTCTTCTATACATATATGTAAATTTATGTAAATAATATTATTTACTAAATCGATTATATTGTGAAGAAAATGTGTATTTCCAACTGTATAGGTGTGAGTAATATTATACAAAAGTCATATTTGTCAGATAAAATAAATTAAGTGAGGTATTTGATTTCACTAAAACTCATGTTAGTTACACACTAATAATAATTTATTTTGTCTTATTGAGAAGTGTCTCACCCCAATAAATATATCAAATTTTCAGGATCTACAAAGGGCGAGACCTAGACAAGTTAGCTAAAAGTGAGTAGTGTTGGGACAATATTTTGTTTACATCTATTTGTTTTGGTTATTCGGGGTTGTAATATGTTTTTGAGGAGATGTTGATATTAATGTTGAGAGGTAATACTTTGATATGCATGGTTGTAAAAGTATATTTTACTTCCGTTGACTGTATGTTTATATTAATTATGGATGTTGATATGGTGGTATCAGAGTATTATAGGGTTATATACGGAATATTAGCACTCCGGGCCCAACTGGGTTTGGGGCGTTACAGCTAATGTGATTTCTATCCCAAAGTTGACATTAATGTTTGGAACATTTGTTGAACAAAAATGGAATAAAGATTATAATTTGGTTGATATTAAATAAACAAATTTTATTTATAGATTGGCTATTCTTATAAAAGTTGTATACACCTAGCATCAACCTTCTTTTGTAAAATCAAAGTAGGAATGAAATCAAATTCAGAAATGAGATCTCATTTTTGTATTTGGTTTTGGGATACAATTCTACATGAATACTAATTGCATCATTTGAGGGAATTGTGATTCTTACCCAAATAAATTGGAATCGTTTATTGCTCCATAGAAACTAACCCATTTATCATTGACCCTCCCATTATGCCCAAATAAAAAAAATAAAATCAAACACAATAATCATAATCAAAATCAAAATTTTTAAAAAATATTTGAAAATAATATATTTTTCATCCCATTTCATTCTCATAGTTATTTCATTTAAGTATCTAAACACAGTAACCGTATTCCTACATTGATTGCATTTCAGTCTCGATTCCATTCCAGTATCAATTCCATTATGACGTTGATCTTATTCTACAAATCAAACGGTGTTAGTGTACAATTCAATGAAGATAGGGAAAAAAAAATCAAATATATAATTTTTATAGTATTTTTTTATGCTACTTAGGCTAATAAAACAATTCAATTCAATAATCCTATAGCAACACTAATCCAAATGTGCTAAGCACATTAATGAAAAGATACAACACATTAATTAGAGGATAAGAAAGGATAATGCATATTAATGAGTAGGACATGTGTCACCTATCCCTCAACCAAGGGGATCCATATTAACATTGTATCAATTATCATTATATATATATACATATATATATATGTATATATATATTGGGATCATTATAAAAATAATATATAATTTGACATAACCTTATACTTTTGTATAGAGCTGGGTGAAGAAGGAAGTTGCTCTCGGCACATGTTAGTATTGTGAATATTCTTGAACTGTTGTACTGTAGTTTTTTTGTCTCACATTGGTATAATAGTTTCACATTAGTATAAAAGGTTGTTTTGAATTTTTTATATTATTGTCCCACATTTGAGAGAAGTGTTTTTTGGACTTGAAGTTGAAGCTATATAAAGAAATCAACTCTTCATTTGTAAAACACACCTCAAAAGTTGTACTTTGTCAAGAAATAGTGGATTGATCATCCGCGCCCGAGAATATAGGTAATTCTATACCGAATCTCATAAATTTATTGTCTTGTTCTTTTTACAGTTTTATTATTAGTTTCTGCATTGCTTTAATTTCTTATATATTCAATAGCAATAGTTGTAATATTAGTGTTTGACACAAGTGGGGTGCCTAGCACAACATGTATATCATTCTATATTACTTGGTGACTTCAATGAAGATTAAATTTATAAGCTTCTTGTGGAAGTTTTTGACAATTGTTGTTATTAGTTCAAAGCATAGAAGTTGCGATTTGTACTCCTAACATCTTCTACTTCACTTGCGAATGATGTAAAGGTATATATTGGCATATTGATTTAGTGCACGATTCGGTGCGATTTGATTTTGACCAAAATCGAAAATTGAATTGAAATTTTCGGTTTTAGGATTTTCGAACCGAAACCGAAATCGAATCAAAATTATGCTTTAATTGAAAACCAAAAATGTAGTGGTTTGGTTGTGGTTTTTCGGTTTTAAATTATTTTTTTTACAAAAAAAAAACCTTTATTTTTTATAAAATTGTTGAAAATATATTGAGTATTTTAATTTTTTTATAGGGACTCATAATTTTAACAAAATAAAATCTGTTTGACACTTTTAACAAAAATAATCTTTATTTTTCATAAAGTTCTTAAAAATTTATTGAACATTTTTATTTTCTATAGTGACTATATGACTATATTGCATATTATATTTTTACTAACCATATTATATATATATCCTATATAAATCGGTTTTTCGATTTTTTTTGGTTCAGTTTCAACATAAAATCGAAACAGAAATTGAAACCGAACATTTTTATTTTTGGAAACCGCAACCAAAACCGAAAACCAAAAAACTAAATCGTTATGGTTTCGGTTCGATTTCGCTCCGATTTTCGATTTTTTGATAATTTTTGTACACCCTATTATTGATTCATCTGATTTATTTATAATTCTTAAAGATGATTGCTCTTTTTCTAAAATCAAACAAAAAAACTAATTGATGATGTTAATTAAAGCAACGGAACAAATTGATTATGGGGGTTGCGCTCGTTAATAGTGGTCTCTTCCTTTTCCCTGTAACTCTCAACCCTCCCCTCTCGTTGATCATCCCCTCAAACCTCCCCTCTCCCATCGCCGCTCATTACACCGCCGCTCACAGCTCGTTCTCGAGGGCAGCTCCCGTTCAACGGCGTGCGATAGGTCTCCCCTTTCTCCTGTAACTCCCATTTGTTAAGTGGGGAGATCCTAGCTCGCATTTCTCGTAAAAGGGGAATCTGCGAAGTCTCCGGCAACGAATTCCGTCGGAAAAGCAGGCAACGCAGCAGACAAAAGCAGGGAACTATTCGAGTGCTCCGGCAGGCATCGCTGGTTGTGCGCCGGTGACGTGGTGGCCGGCTGCATGGCCATCTGTTCGTTCTGGCGTTGATTAAGGTGTCCTGGATGGTGGGGAGGAGGTCGTTGGGGCTCAAGAAAAGTGACTGCGACTGCGTGATTGAGAGGGACAGAAAGCCGATGAGGACAAAAGCTGTGGACCTAGAGTCGGAAATCTCATCGGGGTTTATTCAACGAGATGACGAACATGGTGGGTCGTTCACGAGGTTCGATGTGGAGAAGGTCTGGTTGGAGTTGTATGAAAAAACAGAGACAAGCATTCACGGACAATAAATTTTGAATTACTAATTCTTATACAAATTTTCTCACAACTTTATTCATAAATGACTCAATGTTTCTTTTCCAATATTAATAATTAGATTACAATAATATGTTCATGCACATCATGCTTGTCAATTTTTTTATCAGTATTATAATCAAACAATCTATTAAATGTTACTTATATATAGATATATTTGTATTCTTAAAATTTAATATTATAACAAAATAAGTTAATTGAGGAGTGCACGGTCAAAAATTAATAACAATATAAAAAATTATTTCATACACGCAAACAAAATATTATCATATCCCTATGTAATTATGGATCCAATAGCCGGACAAAATAGAAAAAATGTTAACATTCAATAATTAAATCAACTATTCATAAATGAAATATAAACAATATTTAATTATCCCTAATCTTATGTAAGATTTATATCTCAAAAGATATGTCTCACATGAATGATATAGGTCCCACATGTAGGGTATGCGTCTCATATGATAAGGATATGAATTAATGGTTGTATGGGTTAACTAAAGGATTAGCTTATTTAATATGAGAAATTAATGGTGGAAGTTTGAAGAAATTTCTATACATAAATATATATATATATATATATATATATAATATTATATATTAGCTACTATTATGAGGAGTAGTTATAAGGGCATGCTATACATCAAGTTAAGCAAATAAAAAAAAAGGGTAGAAAAAAAATTAAGCTCATAAGCTCTAAGGGGTTAGGTACATGGTGATGTTAGCTGCAAAAAAAAGATAGGAAGAAAGAAAATTGTCCTCTCTCTGCCTCTACTTCTCTAATCATCAGTAGATCCCATAGATTTAGTGAAGGAAGGAAAAAGAAAGAGGAAAAGTGAGAGAAACGATTTCTTCGGATTCTTTGGATGTTCTTCTCGATAGGTTCGATATGACTGATTTCGGTATGTAAAGTTTATAGTCCTTGAATTTTTTATTTTTCCGCATAAAGGTTATTAATGTGAAGTTCGTGATAATTGAAGATCATTGACTGCAATATATTTATGAAAATTTCCTTCTAAGATGTAGAGCCATATTGGAATTATCATGAACTTCCTTTATATAACGATCGCTTATGGTTATTTTGTTCGATCTTATTATGGTTTTATGGGTAAAATTTGTGAGTATATTGTTTACTGGAATCAAACAGAAAATATATGTGATATTTGATGGACTTATGGGATTTCTGTTGGTTTGAAAATTTTCTTACATGTGGATCGTTGACGGTTTTCCCGGTATAGTGATATTAAAGTAGGGCTACTGAATGATATGCATGCACATAATTTTATTGTAACTTGATTAGTAATGGAATGCTCACATGTTATGCATGCATAAGTTAGAGAATTTTACATAAAAGTAAGTTAGTAAAATTTTTATATTGGGAAATTGATTATCTGCTGTAAATTATGGATAAATTCTGTTGAATAAGGAATTAATCAATGTTTCTATTATGGTTAGCATGTTGTCACCACAGTGATCTTACTAAGAAAAGTTGTAAACATTGATTGAAATATAATCTGGCAAAGAATAATAATAGAATGGTTATTTGACTATTATGACTGGCCCAAAGGTGCACCAACTTTCAAATAATCATTAATTTAATCAAGATAATTGAAGAATGACAGTGAGATTGGGATGTCTGTCCAAAGGTGACAGACCAATCAAACTTTATAAAGATTATCAATTATGCCTGGATGAATTAAAATTACCAGTAAGTGTAAGGATAAATATATTGCATAAGTTGATCCAAAAATTGAACGCAATTTACTAATGAAATGTTATAAACTCAAAGCATTAATGTAGTGAGCATTTTATGTCATTGCAGTGTCTGTTCCTGTTTCATTGCATTCGTTGGCTTCTTTTGTTCCAATCTTTAATGGGACAAATTTCTCTGACTGGAATAAGCAGATTCAGCTTCACCTTGGTGTTCTAGATCTGGACTTAGCTCTGCGAATGGATAAATCGGCTGCTATTATTGAAACCAGTAGTTCGGAACAGCAAGCTTTGTATAAGTCATGGGAAAGGTCGAACAAATTAATATGATGTTTATGCGAATGTGTATAGCAAATAATATTAAATCAGCACTTCCTCAACTAGATAACGCAAGGAATATCTTACGGCAGAGGAGGCTAGATTTCGTTCAGCTGATAAGTCCCTTGTAGGAAGGTTGATGACTGAACTGACCACAATGAAATTTGATGGCAGCAAATGAATGAATGAACATGTCCTAGAAATGACTAATCTAGCTGCTAGACTTAATACTTTGGGAATGAATGTTAATGAAAGCTTCCTTGTTCAGTTTATTTTGAACTCTTTGCCTCCTCAGTACGGGCCTTTTCAGATTCACTATAACACAATTAAATAAAAATGGAATGTGAATGAATTGGCAAGTATGTTAGTTCAAGAAGAGGCAAGACTCAAACAACAGGGACAACATTCGATCAGTAAATGTCATGAGTCACGCAACTGGAAGTAAAGGAAAAAAAAACAAAGAAAGGTTTAAAGAGAGATCCATTGAAGGTCGCGAGTACTTCGTATGGTGGTGAGACTCGCAATAAGGAACATTATGGTCCCAAGTGTTACTTTGGTCGTGGCTATGGGCATTTAAAGAAAAGTTGCCCGAAACATAAAGCATGGTTCGAAAAGAAAGGTAAACTTTTAGCTTATGTATGTTTCAAATCAAACATGACTCAAGTTCCTTCTAACACTTGGTGGATTGACTCTGGTTCTACTGTTCATGTTTCCAATTCGATGCAGGGATACCTTATGATCCAGAGCGTAAAAGAAAATGAACACATGATAGTCTTGGGGAATGGAAATCAAGTGCCTGTTATGGGTGTTGGAACTGTTCAGTTGTATCTTGAATCAGGTCATTGTTTAGACTTGTTTGATAGTTTGTATGTTCCAAATATTTCTAGGAACTTAATTTCCATGTCCATATTAGATAATGACGGTTGTGGTTTGTACTTTAAACATAAAGGTTTTCGTCTTATAAAAGGTGACTTATGTGTAGGCTTTGGTATTTTATATGAGGGGTTGTATAAATTTAATCTTAATGAAAAGTTTGTCGAAACACTCCTCGCTCTGCATCATAATATTGGAACTAAGCGTAGTAGAATGAATGAGAATTCCTCTTTCTTATGACATAAAAGATTGGGTCATATATCTAGGGAAAGAATGGAGAGATTGGTAAAGGATGGGGTTCTCACGAACCTTGATTTTACTAATTTCGATGTATGTATTAATTGCATTAAAGGAAAGCAAACTAAACATACAAAGAAAGGAGCAACAAGAAGTAATGATCTACTAGAAATTGTGTTGGGAGAGATATCAACAAACAACCATAGCGGAATAATTATTCTCCCTATATGCAAGCAAATATAGTGTATCTCTACTTTTATACGTGCTGAAAATAATAAGAAAAATAATCAATCACACCAAGTCACAAGAACACAATCAATTTTTTACGTGGAAAACTTCTCCAGTGTAAGGAAGAAAAATCACGGGACCTAGTCCAGTTAAAAGCCTCCACTATCAATCAAATAATGAGTACACCAAGTCTTCTCTAATCTCAATTAAAGGCTACAAATACATCTCATTAGGATATCAACAATCTTGACAAATACAAAGGAGAGAATATACCAAATTCACAATTACTGTTCACAGGAAAAAATCTCAACTCCCAAGCTCCAAATCTGATCTCCACCATTCATATTGTAGCTACTTAAGTCATGAACCTTTCCTTCAAATTTCAGCTCAATCAGACCACAGACGAAGCGGGATCGGAGTCTTGATGAAATCTGGGCAGCATGACAAAAATTACTTTTTTCTCTCTTTCTTTTTGTGAAGTGGTGGCTCCTCCCTTCTCCCCTCTCTTTTTATAACTTCCTTTAGGTTTTTCCCATTAAAGGGCTGGGCTTTGGGCTTTTAATAAAACCCACTTGGGCTTCCTCCACATGGAAGGAAATAACCCAACAAATTGTTCATACTAATGTATGTGGGCCTTTTGACTCACCATCTTTAAGTGAAGAAAAGTATTTTATCACCTTTATTGATGATTTTTTCACGGTATGACTATATCTATTTGTTGCATGAAAAGTATCAGGCAATAGATGCTTTAAAGGCATATGTTGCCGAAGTGGAGCGACAATTAGATAGGAAAGTGAAAATCATTGGATCTGATAGAGGTGGTGAGTATTATGGTAGGTATGATGACATAAAACAATGTCCAAGACCATTTCTTAAATTTCTAGAACAGCATGGTATTTGTGCTCAATACACAATGCCTGGTATGCCTCAGCAGAATGGTGTGACTGAAAGGCAGAATCGTACTCTTATAGAAATGGTTAGGAGTATGTTGAGTAATTCCTCAGTACCCATTTCATCATGGATGGAAGCCCTTAAAACAACAGTGTATGTGCTAAATCGGGTTCCTAGTAAGGCAGTTCAGAAAACTCCTTTTGAACTGTGGATGGGAAGGAAACCGAGTTTAAGGCACTTTCATGTTTGGGGTTGTCCAGCAGAGATTGGAGTCTATGATCCAAATGAAAGGAGATTGGATTTAAGGACTGTGAGTGGGTATTTTATTGGATACCCAAAAAATTCTAAAGGGTATATAGGTTTTACTGTCCTAGTCATAGTATGAGAATAGCTGAATCCGATAATGTAAAGTTTCTTGAAAATGGTGAAATCAATGGGAGTGATATATCACGAAATATGGTTATTAAATAAATTCAAGTTCCTATACCGATATCTAGACCTTTAATAGAAATTATTGTTCCTTTAGTTGTTGCAGGCATGACAACACTGAACAACAATCTACTAATGTATTACTTCATAATGAAAATGTCACCATCGAGCCAATTGCAGAACAATCACAAGAAATAGCATTAAGGAGATCTCAAAGAGTAAGGAAACCAGCTATTTCTGATGATTATTTAGTATATCTGCAAGAGGCTAATTATGATTTAGGAACTAGTAAGGATCCGATTACGTTTTCACAAGCTATTTAAAGTGATGATTCTGAAAAGTGGATCAATGTCATAAATGATGAGTTGAAATCTATGGAGCATAATAAAGTTTGGGACATCGTTGATTTGCCTAATGGGTTTAAAATAGTTGGGTGTAAATGGGTCTTTAAGACCAAACACGACTGTAATGACAACATTAAACGATATAAAGCTAGACTTGTAGCAAAGGATTTCACTCAGAGGGAAGGTATTGATTATAAAGAGACGTTTTATCCTGTGTCTAAAAAGGACTCTCTTAGAATCATAATGGCTTTGGTGGCTCATTTTGATTTATAGTTGCACCAAATGGATGTGAAAATTGTCTTTCTAAATGGGAATTTGGATGAAGAGGCATATATGGATATTCCTGAAGGTTTAATGATTAAAGGAAAGGAGCACATGGTTTGCAAATTAAAGAAATCAATATATGAACTTAAACAAGCTTCCAGGCAATGGTATTTTAAGTTTCATGATACCATCATGACCTTTGGTTTTAAAGAAAACACTGTTGATCGGTATATATATATCTAAAGGTTGGTGGGAACAAGTTTATCTTTCTGATTCTATATATTGATGATATTTTACTTGCCAGTAATGATCTTGGCTTATTGAATGATGCCAAGAAATTTCTTTCTATAAATTTTGAAATGAAAGTTATGGGTGAGGCAACTTAATTGATTGGAATTGAAATATTCTGAGACAGATCACTTGGACTGTTAGGGTTGTCTCAGAAAGGATATATTAATAAAGTTCTAGAAAGATTTCATATGGCTGATTGTAAACCAACTGTTGCTCCTATTTGTAAAGGGGACAAGTTTAGCATAAGAGATTGTCCACATAATGAATTTGGAAAAAAAAAAAAGTATGGAAAATAGTCCTTTTGCATTTGTTGTTGGGAGTTTGATGTATGTGCAGACTTGTACGAGACCAGATATTAGTTTTGAAGTTGGGATGCTCAGGAGGTACCAAAGTAATCCCGGAATAGAGCAATGTAAAATTGCAAAGAAAGTCTTAAGGTACTTAAAAGGAACCAGACACTGTATGCTCACATATAGGAGAACAGATCAGTTGGAGGTGGTTGGCTACTCCAACTCAGATTTTGCTGGATGCGTTGATAGTCGTAAGTCAACTTATGACTATTTGTTCCTGTTAATAAGATAAGCAATATCATGGAGGAGAACCAAACAGACTATTATAACAGCATCTACTATGGAAGCCGAATTTGTGGCGTGCTTTGAGGCCACGATGTAAGAACCTGAACTGTGATATATGGATCAATTATGTAAAAGAGGGGTAAATTGGTAAATTAAATAGGATTCGTCGACGAGGTCAGGGTTCGTCGACGAAGTCCCTTCTGTTCTCGTTGACAAAATTCAAAGGCTCATCGATGAGGAGAAGCTGAGAGATTTCGAGAAACTAGGGATCTCAAGCTCGTTGACGAAGGTAATGGAGGAATCGTCGATGAGGACGCCAATTTGTTGATGAATCCACCCAAGTCAAAGGGCTATAAATATCAATTTCCATTACTTTGGAGCTAAGTAATCTCAAAATATCCTCTCTCTCTCTTTAGAACTTGAGGAACTCTCTCCCCCTAGTATTCTTCGTCGTTCATCACCTGATTCGTGAATCCAACATTATTGTGAGGATCAGGGAAGGATTCTCTATGTTTCTAGCGGATCATAATCTCGTTTTGAGTGTTTTTGGGTTTTAGGCTAAAATTGAGGTAAGGCTCGGTTTTCATTTCTGATTCAAAATATGCGTAGTAGTACGAATTGTAAGCATGTATTTTACTATGGTTTGTAAGTTTTGGAGTCTCGGTTCATAGTTTTGGGGACCGTAGAGTTCGTAGTTGGAATTCGGGTTAAGGTAAGGGGATTCAGTTTATATCAATTTATTTTTGAAATTAAGATCGGTAAGCTTGTAGGCTATGATCGTATGTATGTTTTGATAACTTATTTGGAAAAATCTATCGGGGTAAAATATGAGATTTTTGGATTACAGTTTTCGGGAAATTTGGGGATTTTGGGTGTCATCTCTGCTTTGTTTGGAAAACTGTTGGTTTTGCTTAAACTGTATTATTGAGATGATTGTTATCCATATTTGTATAAACTGTATACTTGAATTGGAAAACGATATGATTTGCCATAAACCAAATAAGTGTGGTATGTATGGTTGTATGTAATTGTTCTGGGTATTTGTAAAACAGTTATATGGCGGCTAATTATTGTATGCTGATATGTATAGGAGTGTGAGCTCCAAAATGATTCCAGATTTTATGAAATCGGCTAGTGGCAGTTAATTACCGTACTCCAAAACAACTATGTGGCGGCTAATTACCGTACGCTACACCATGTACCGGTGTGAAAACCGTAGGTGAGAGTGTTCGGCTTTATATCCGAGGGTGTGAAATATCACTGCATATCCCGACTGGTCACCGAGGGGTGTGAGTTACACGGTATTGGCAATGTAATCATTGTGAAGTTCGGGTTTCATGGAGTAGTTGCGTGTTGGCAATGTAATCGCTGTGGAACTTTGGATTCAGGGAGTAGTTGCGTACTGTTGTGAGCTACATCGTATTGGCAATGTAATCGCTTGAAGCTTCGGGTTTCATAGTGTAGTTACATATTAGTGTGACGACACTGACCGTATGTTTTTGTATTATATGTACTGGAATGCATTTGTGAAAATACTGGAACTGTATGGAAATGTTTTCGAACTGTATTATATCGTATGGTTTTATGTTTTGCGTAAAATAACACTGGCATGCCACACACTGATATAACCTGCTTTTTTTCTTACTGAGAGGTGTCTCACCTCGAATGTACGTACAATGTTTTCAGGTCCATCAGGTAGCCGTATTTAGCATCCTAGCAATCGGAAGTGGGGTTTCATTAGCTGCTGTTAGTACCTGATTAGGTACGAGATTTTGTAACCAAGTTGTCATGTTGTAGACACCCAGAGTATGTATGGTATTTATGGGATTTTATACCCTAGTATTGTATAGGCTCGTGTACCTTAGCTTTGTATAGACTCTGGTATGGTATGTTATATAGATAGTTGAAGCATTTTCCACTGCATAACTGATGAGTACGATTGTATATGTGCATGTGTATAGGGCCCCCATGTACCTCACAGGGTTGGACCCTCTTATTGTATTGTATCATGTATGTTTGAATTGATATAGAGACAGGTTAGGTTACTATATTCACACCTTAGACCCATCTACGAGTTTGGGGCGTGACAACTTGGTATTAGAGCTAATCAGGTTACTAGGTCTTGTAGACTTGGTTAGAAGTATTGATGTGTACATACCAGACTATAGGATGTAGGAAATGAGTAGTGTTGATTGAGGGTTGTTCTGTTGCAAGACCGGGAGTTATCAGCGGTATTCCGTGTTTTTCCTAGGATGACGATTCCAGTAAAGGCAGGGTAAACCATTGATGGATTCGTGTCGATGTGACAGGGCAGGCTTAGACCTGTAAGAGTAATATTTGACATTATTAGGTCTATGATTGCGTTAACTATGTACAATATAGGAATTCTAACAGATTCCTATTCTGTTTTCAAAATGGAGCCCAAAGATAATAACTTAAAGAGTGGCTCCAAGGAGACAACAAGCTATGAGTCTCCTTCTATGTCTCATGGTTTGGCAAGATAGGTGATCCAAGAGATTGGGCTGAGTGTTAGGAGATGCGAGAGCTCTCCTATCGATGTGAGGTGTACCATTGAGAGGTTCACACGCATGCACCCTCCGACATTTACGGGAGGACCCGATCTGATAGTGGTGGAGGACTGAGTCGAGAAGACTAAGAGGATTTTGGAAGTCTTCCACTGCACTGAGAAGTAGAAGGTCTTGTACGCTACCTTCCAGCTGACTGGGGAGGCAGGGCGTTGGTGGACGGCGGTGAGTCTACTTGAGAGGTAGAGAGCTGGTCCATTTGGTATAACGTGGGGCCACTTTAAAGAGGTATTTTTCAAGAGATACTTTCCGATCTCCACTTAGGATGCGAAGGACGATGAGTTCTCAAACCTGATGCAGGGAACTCTAACGATGCAGAGGTATGCTGCCAGGTTTATCAAGTTGTCTCGATTTGCGCCGTACTTGGTTCCGAATAAGCACAAGAAGGCTCGGAGGTTTGAAAGGGGTCTGAGGAAAGAAATCCGCCATCTGGTGGGGATGCTGCAGATCCATGAGTTCTCTGTCCTGGTGGATAAAGCCACCATAGTTGAAATCGACATTCGGGGAGATGAGATAGTGTAGGATTAGGGGAAGAGGCCAGTATCTTCTGGTCCTCAGAGTGGTCCTCGATAGGGACGGTAGAATAATAGGAAAAGCTACAATTCCGGTTATCAACAAAACACCGAGTGTAAAAGTTATCATGGGGATCCATCCCCCACATCGTGCACCAAGTGCCGTAAAAGGCATGATGGCGAATGTGAGCCGTTCTGGGGAAACTGCAACAACTGTGGCAAGCTAGGCCACAAGTCACAGAGTTTCAGGCACCGAGGAGAGATAAGCCTGCACAAAGCCATAACCGTGGGAGTAATTAGATGTCTCGGGGAAACTACCAGGCAACCATGGCTCCGGTGAGGGTATATTCACTGACTCCAGCAGATGCGAAACACGCTGGGAACATGGTGACCGGTACCATGTTATTGCTTTCAAATAGAGATATTGTTTTATTTGATTCGGGGCAACCTATTCGTTTATATCTGCTAGTTTTGTGAAGTTGTGTGGGGCTAAACGTGTGTAATGAATGAAATGTTGTCTGCGATTACACCGACTGGGTGTAACGACCTGAAAAATAATGATATTTAAATATTAAAGAGAGAAGGAAATGGAAATAGAAACAGAAGGAGGCAGCAGACTTCATCAATAACATTGCACTTTGGAGATAATAACCCGGAATTCTTACATATGGCCTCGTTGACAAACACAGGAAATTTGTCGACGAGCGCATAAAGGGACCTCGTCGACGAAGCCACGCCTCGTCGACGAGAAAATACCAAGAAGGGTTTTTGGGACAGTGTGAAATTCGTCGACAAGGGAGGAAGTTTGTCGATGTAATTATTAAAGGACTCGTCGATGAGGTGACGTGTCTCGTAGACGAATCTAGTTTTATAAATAGTGAAAACTCGGATTTTAGACAAAATTCAGCGCAGGAAATCCTCTCTCTCTTTCTATGTCCCTTTCTCCTTCTCTCTTCGATTTCGAGCCTTTTTCTTGCCAGATCGAAGATCTGAAGCCACCATGACGCTCTTGGCGAAGTTCTCTACAAGTTTGCTAAAGCTGATCGTTAGTGGAGTTGGCTTGGATTTCGTCCCAATCTCAGGGTAAGGCATTTTATTCAGTATTTGTCTTTCCCTCAGTTATAAGAAATACAATATACGAAGAAACACTAATGTTTTGTTCCGGGGAAATTAATTTTCAGGGTGTTGAGTGGAGAACTCTGCGAGTATAGGGCCAGAATTTAGTAGGGGCTTTTCAGAGTTAAGGTAAGGGAAATATGCTATGCTAGGGTTTTAAGAATATTAATAGAGTTTTCATAGATACATATATACTGGTTATTATGCAGTTTTTATAGAACGAATGTTTTAATGTTGTGTGGCCTAAGAAGATATTTACCTGATGTAAAATTTATACAGTACTTCAGAATATCATGTTATATAGCATGTATATACAGTTATTCACAGATGATTAACATACAGATTTATATAGATTTTATTCAGTTTAGTATATCATAGTATTTTTTACAGAATGCTATGTTTTCCTGAATATCCTAACACGCAGTTTATAAAGACAGATTATATAGTTATAGCATCGAGATGCTACAGTTACTCAGATTTTACAGTACAAAATTATAGTGTTATAGTTATTTTGGAAACATAATGAAAACAACAAAGGTATATATATGTGACGACCTGCTTAATTTCCACACACATATATATATATATATATATATATATATATATACATTCAATATCACAAATCCCAGATTAGCATATCATAATCTACCTGGACCCGTGGATACCATGGATACATCAGAACACGTCACGGAAGCCTAAGCAGCAAGAAACATATAATCACAATATTATAAATACAAAAACATCCATCTCATTACTACAAATACTAGAGTCACTATGTCTACTATATTTCAGTATATATATACATCTCAAAAACAAAATCTAGGGACGTTTCCCACCAAAAATCCAACTGTCCCTACTAAAACTTACCCTTCAAAAAGGGCAGACAACAGCTCTAGATCAGCGGGGCTTTTCTCGCTCTCCTATCTGGGGCTCCTAAAAAGTTTATAAAATTTTGGGGTGAGACACCTCTCAGTAAGGGAAATAAACTAATACCAGTGTATGACAATATGAGTATTCCGTGTTCTATATATACCATACATAACATATTCTATAACTTTTTTGTCAAATCTGGGAAAACATATATATATATATATATATATATATCAAATCATGGCAGAACATGCTGTATTTTCATAAACAAATCTCATCTCATATAATAATAATAACATAAAAACATTCCTGGTAGGTTAGCTGGCTGTTGTCATGTATTACCCCCACATGATTGGGTTGTGTGGCCCGAAGGCGGGACCTGACAATGGTTGACCGACCACTGCCAAGTCAAAAGTACATTCTGTAAGTCTGATGGGTCTGCTTGACCTGATCCATACACTAGGGACGATCACACACTTCTTAAAAACCAAATCGACCATCCATTCTCACACCACTTCATACAGCGACGTTAACACAAATATCGTGATCACGAAGACCATAGACACATAGCAACGGTACCATGCAAGTGCTAGCCTAGACCAAGTCAACCAGGTTCTGATACCATATAACATATATTGAAACTGTGATACATGGATATTTCATATCATTAATTTTCACATCAATAATATCATTTTGCATATATATATATGTATATCATGAAAATCATCGGGCCGTACATCGGTATTACACATTTTATCATAGCTTGGACCGTATGCTGGCAATCATAGCACAGACCGTACGCTAACAAATCACATCATAGCACGACCCATATGCCGGAAAACATATCATAGAACAGCCCGTACGCTGGTAAATCACATCATAGCACGACCCGTACGCCGACAAACATAACATAGCACAACTCGTACGCTAGCGAATCACATCATAGCACAACCTGTATGCCGGCAAACATATATAAAAATCTCGGCCCATACGCCGATTTTTCCCATTATAAAAATCCGTATCATAATCCCAATCTAGAAAATAATATTTTATAACATTTTATACTCATGCCACACTAATAGATTTTGCACATATTCAACATACCATCATTTTCAACAGTATTTTCCCAAATATAAATCATATATATGTAAACGTATTTACTTTCCTAAAATCAAATGCTATATATATACATACATTTTCTCAAAAGAACTAGTTTAGTTTATCCACTTACCTGACTACCGAGAAAGCCCCCAAAATAATCTAGTCTAACACCTGTAGGATTTCTTGACCAATACCCTGAAAATGAAAACTCCCAGTATTAAATTTCAGTATTTTTATGAGTATATCATTTCCTATAACTATCGCAAGACCAAATTTGGCTTAAAAAGTCTTATCTCAACTCAGGGATGATTTCCAACTTGCTTTCACCAACGATCCGCTCCGGCAAATTTGAAGAGAATTTCCTTGGGAGTGTCGTGGTGGCTTCGGATTGTCGATCTGGCGTAAATTTAGCCTGAAATCGATGAAAGAGAGAGAGAGAGAGAGAGAACTGAAGGGGAGAGAGAGAGAACCGAAGGGGAGAGAGAGAGAGAGAGAGAGAGGAGAGAGTTAGCTTCTTTAGAAAGTTAAAAATCAAGATTTTGATATTTATAGAGCAGGGGATTCGTCGACGAGCCACGTCATTCATCGATGAATCCTTTAATAAATTCGTCGACAAAATTCAGTCGGCTCAAACCTCTCTCAATATTTCTTCATCGACAAATCTCTTGTATTCGTCGACGAATTCTCTTATACCCTCGTCAATGAGTCCTTTGTATTCGTCGACGAATTTTCTTATACCTTCATCGATGAATCCCTGTATTCGTCAACGAAGCGCTAATGATTCCCCTTGGTTATTCCTTCCAAAGTCCAATGTCGTCGACGAAGTCGACTTCCTCCTTCTGTTACGGTGTCCATTTCCTTTCCTCTTTATTACTTAAATTCCATTTTATTTGGGTCGTTACAATATATATATAGATGTACTTATATAGTATCAGATCCCTGTGGAGTTATTACAGACAAATACAGTTTACAGAGCACGGTACCGTTGCTACATACAAATAGAGTGCAACCACATATCTCAGATAGTGTGTGGGTACCGTCTAACCATGCTCGGAGAGGATGCAGCTCTCCAGTACACTGGGTAGAGGGAACCGGTTAGACGAGGTAGTAGTTAGTTTCGTGCTTAGGAGTGGATGCAGTTTGGCCGGACTGAGGTAATGTAAAGTATGGTGACTTACCTGGAGGGCTGACCAGGTTAAGTCCCGCCTACGGGCCGCACAACCCTGTTATGAGGAGTCAATTCACGACATGCAGATTCCCAGGGAAAGAACACAGTTATGTATTGTATACAATTTTATAGTTTTTATCGTATGTAGTATGTTATAGCAGTATGAATGATAGAAAACTCAGAAGATACAAATGTTTTAAGATTTTATACATGTGTTTTATAGATTTTCCAGATCATGCAGTTTTAAATATTATTATTATAATTTTATGACTCGGTCACCATACTAGTAATAGCATATTTCCACTTACTGAGCATCGACTCACCCCATTACTTTAACATTTTTCAAGTAAGCCAGCTAGGCGAGCATATCAGGCTTGCGGATAGAGGTCACTTGGTCACTGTAGTTATAGGGTAAGTTTTGTGTAGGGTTATGTATTTTTGGGTAGTTAACACTGGAGAGAGAGATGCATTATGTAGCTATGGTTGAAAATACTAAGTTCTGGTATTGTATATACATGTACATGTGGTTATGTGATTTATGTTTTCCGCTACATAGGGGTGCCCATTATATTCAAATATTAGAGTAATTTGTTAAAAAAAATGGAGAAATTTTGAGGATGTTACACTGGGAGTGTAACGATCTGTAGTAAAGTGTTAGGGAACTGCCCAATGGAAATCCAAGGGAGACTACTACCAGCGAACCTTGTAGTATATGACATGTATGGTTTTGACATCATACTGGGGATGGATTAGCTATTCTCCAGTTTTGCAGTGATTGATTGTCGTAGGAAGGTAGTAGTGTTTAGACCTCCTGGGGAACAGGAGTACAAATTCGTAGGATCATGTGTGCGTTCGACGCCACAAGTTCTATCAGCGTTACCGGCAAAGAGGTTACTCTTAGAAGGGTGTCAGGGGTACCTAGCTTATATGAAGGAACCGCCATGGGATGAGTTGAGACTCGAGGATATTCAGGTAGTCAATAAGTTTTTGGATGTGTTTCCTGATGATTTACCGGGTTTACCTCTAGATCGGGACGTGGAGTTTGTGATAGAGTTGCTGCCTGGTAAGGCACCGATCTCTAAAGCTCCGTACTAGATGACTCCAGCAGAACTTTGAAAGTTGAAGAAACAGTTGTAGGAATTACTGGACCAGGGTTTTATTCAACCAAGTGTTTCGTCCTGGGGAGCTCTAGTTTTGTTTATGAAGAAGAAGGATGGGTCGATGCACATGTGCATTGATTACCGTGAGATCAACAAAGTGACAGTGAAGAAATGTTACCCTTTGCCTCGTATAGATGATCTCTTTGACCAGTGGCAGGGAACGCAGGTCTTTTCTAAGATCGACCTACAGTCAAGGTATCATTAGTTGAGGGTTAAATCTGAGGATGTAGCGAAGACTGTTTTCTAAACCAGATACGGCCACTATGAGTTTCTGGTTATGCCATTTGGTTTGACCAATGCGTCGACGGTGTTCATGGATCTGATGAACAAGGTGTTTCATGAGTACCTAGATCAGTTTCTAGTAGTGTTCATTGATGACATTCTGGTATACTCAAGGAGTTCGGAAGAGCATGAAAATCATCTAAGGTTGGTGTTACAGATTCTACGAGAGAGGAAGCTGTATACTAAGTTGAAGAAGTGTGATTTATGGTTGAATCAGATTGTGTTCTTAGGCCATGTGGTGTCTAAGGGCGGTATCTTAGTTGATCATAGCAAGGTTAAAGTTGTATTCGACTGGGCAAGACCGAAGAGTGTGTAAGAGGTTTGGAGTTTTCTAGGACTAGCGGGTTACTATCGTCGGTTCGTGGAGGGTTTCTTTAAATTGTCTGGACTTCTGACACGATTGACTAAGAAGGGGGTAAAGTTTGACTGAACTAATGATTGTGAGCAGTGCTTTCTCGAGTTGAAGCACTGGTTGGTTACTGCTCCGATATTGACCATTCCTTTGGGGGATGGAGGTTTTGTGATCTATAGCGACACGTCCCTGAAGGGTTTGGGATGTGTGCTTATGCAATAGGGTAAGGTGGTAGCTTATGCTTCTCGGAAACTTAAGAAGTATGAGAAGAATTATCCTACGCATGATCTGGAATTGGCTGCTATAGTTTATGCCCTAAAGATCTGACGACACTACCTATACAGTGTCCAATATGAGATTTTCACTGACCACAAAAGCCTCAGGTACTTCTTCATGTAGAAATAGCTAAATATGAGGCAAAGGCGGTGGTTAGATTTGATTAAGGATTATGATTGCACAATCAGTTATCACCTGGAAAAGGCTAATGTGGTAGTGGATGCGTTGAGTCGAAAGTCAGAACATGCAGTAGTATCTGTAGTTGTAGCTCAACATCATGTTAGACGGGATCTGGAAAGCCTTGGCGTGGAGTTGGTGTCTGGTGATCATCAGACTTTCATTGTTAGCTTGGTGATCCAGTCAACCTTGTTTGAACGTATTAAAGCCGCGCAGGCTAATGATGTGGAGTTAGCTGAGATTATGGAGAAAGTGCAGTAGGGTTTGGCTGCAGATTTTAACATCTCTGACAGAGGTGCATTGAGGTTTGGGACCAAGCTATGTGTTTTAAATGACGATGAGATCAGAAGGACGATTATGGAGGAAGCGCATCGTTCTTTGTATACGGCACATCCGGGTAGTACGAAAATGAATCGGGATTTGAGCGAGTCCTTCTGGTGGAGTGGTATGAAGAGGGATATTGCCTAGTTCGTGGAGCAGTGTCTGACGTGTCAGTAGGTGAAAGTTGAACATCAGAGGCCGGCAGGGCCATTGCAGCCTTTGCCTATTCTGGTGTGGAAATGGGAGCACATTTCCATGGACTTTGTTATCGGATTGCCACTAGCGCTTCACGGGCAGAATGCTATTTGGGTAATCATGGACAGGTTGACAAAATATGCTCACTTTGTACCGACGAAGGTTAGCTACCCTTTGAGTAGGCTAGCGGACCTGTATGTGCTTGAGGTAGTGAGAATGCACGAAGTACTGATGTCCATTGTTTCAAATCGGGATCCAAGGTTTACTTCTCGATTCTAGAAGAGCTTGCAGGAGGCACTGAGGAAGAAACTTACTTTTAGTATAGCGTTCCACACCCGGACTAATGGACAGTCAGAGAGGATGATACAGATCTTGGAGGATATGTTACGGCCTTGTGTATTAGACTTTGGTGGTAGTTGGATTCGGTTTCTGCCACTAGTGGAGTTTGCCTATAACAATAGCTTCCAGGCTAGCATAGGTATGTTACCGTTCAAGGCTTTGTATGGTCGGAGGTTTCGATCTCCTTTGTATTGGGATGAGGTCGGTGAACGTCGGGTTTTAGGACTTGAACTCGTGCAGCAGGCGTCTGAGAAGGTAGGTTTGATCCGGGAGAAGATTATATTAGCTTAGAGTTGGCAGAAGAGTTACGTGGATGTTCGCCGCCTTGAGTTGGAGTTTGAGGTGGGGGGTAAGGTGTTCCTTAGAATCGCTTCAATAAAGGGAGTGATGAGATTCAGGAGGAAGGGCAAGTTTAGCCCGAGGTATGTCTGACCATTCGAGGTTATTGAGTGAGTGGGTCCAGTAGCCTATAAAGTTGCACTACTCTCAGCACTCTCGAGGGTCCACGGTATGTTTCACGTATCAATGTCGAGGAGGTACGTGTCGAATCCGTCGCATGTTATCAGTTCCGAGTCTTTGAGACTTGAGGATACTTTGGCATACGAGGAAGTACCTGTTCAGATTTCTGGACTGGAAGGTTCAGAAGTTGCGTACCAAGGAAATACCGTTAGTAAAGGTATTATGGCAGAATTACAAAGTTGAGGAAGCTTCTTGGGAATTGGAAACAGAAATACGCTGGAAGTATCTGCAATTGTTCTGATTAGTAGTTGGATAGCAAGGTTTGTATGGGTATGTATATATGTATGTAATACTCTATTATCGTATTAGTATTTGGTGGTTAGTCTCTGGGAGAGTCCTGTTGTATTGTAAGCTTGTGAGACCACGTATGTATGTAACCACGATATTCCTCCACCATAAGTGAGGGAATGTATATATGTATGTATCGTAACGGGGCTGTGTATAAATGGCCGCTGTTTCCTCTAGGGTATGTATGTATGTATGTATCATATCGTGGCTGCGTATAAATGGCCTCCATTTTCTCTAGAGCATGTATGTATGTATCGTATCGGAGCTGCATATAAATGACTGTCATTTCCTCTAGAGTATATATGTATGTATTGTATTGGGGCTGTGTATAAATGGCCGCCGTTTACTCTAGAGTATGTATGTATGTATGTATTGTATCGGGCTGCGTATAAATGGACGCCGTTTTCTCTAGAGCATGTATGTATGTATCGTATCGGGGTGGCGTATAAATAGCTCTCGTTTCCTCTAGAGTATGTATGTATGTATCGTATCAGAGCTGCGTATAAATGGCTGCCGTTTTCTCTAGAGCATGTATGTATGTATCGTATCGGGGCTACATATAAATGGCTGCCATTTTCTTTAGAGTATGTATGTATCATAGAGGGGCTACGTATAAATGGCCGCCGGTTCACCTCTGAGTGTGTATGTATGTAGTGGTATGAATGTGCTCGTAATGAGAGATTGCAAATTTCGAGGATAAAATTTTTGTACGGAGGGGAGGTTGTACGAACCCGAACCGTGATATATGGATCAATTATGTAAAAGAGGGGTAAATTGGTAAATTGAACATGATTCATCGACGAGGTCAAGGTTCGTCAACGAAGTCCCTTTTGTTCTCGTCGACAAAATTCAGAGGCTCATTAACAAGGAGAAGTCGAGAGATTTCGGGAAAATGAGGATCTTAGGCTCGTCGAAGAGGCCACTGCTACGTCGACGAAGGTAATGGCGGACTTGTTGACGAGGATGCCAATTCGTCAACGAATCCACTCGAGTTAAAGGGCTATAAATATCAGCTTCCATTACTTTGGAGCTAAGTAATCTCAAAATATCCTCTCTCTCTCTCTAAAACTTGTGGACTCTCTCTCCCTAGTTTTCTTCGCCGTTCGTCGCCTGATGAATCCAACGTTACTGCGAGGATCAGGGAAGGATTCTCTACGTTTCTAGTGGAACGAAATCTCGTTTTGAGTGTTTTCGAGTTTTGAGCTAAAATCGAGGTAAGGCTCGATTTTCGTTTCTGATTCAGAATATGCGTAGTAGTACGAATTGTAAGCATGTATTGTACTGTGGTTTGTAGGTTTTGGAGTCTCGGTTCGTAGTTTTGGGGACCGTAGAGTTCGTAGTTTGAATTCGGGTTAAGGTAAGGGGATTCAATTTATATCCGTTTATTTTCGAAATCAAGATCGGTAAGCTTGTAAGCTACAAACGTATGTATGTTTTGGTAACTTATTTGGGAAAATCTATCAGGTAAAATATGGAAATTTTCGGGTTACAGTTTTCGGGAAATTTAGGGATTTCGGGTATCATCTTTGCTTTGTTTGGAAAACTGTTGGTTTTGCTTAAACTGTATTATTGAGATGACTTTTATCCATATTTGTATAAACTGTATACTTGAATTGGATAATGATATGATTTGTCGTAAACCAAATAAGTGTGGTATGTATGGTTGTATGTAATTGTTCCAGGTATTTGTAAAACAGTTATGTGGCGGTTAATTATCATACAATGATATGTATAGGAGTGTGAGCTCCAAAATGATTCCAGGTTTTGTGAAATCGGCTAGTGACGGCTAATTACAATACGCCGAAACAACTATATTGGCGGCTAATTATCATACGCTGCGCCATGTACCAGTGTGAAAACCGTGGGCGAGAGTGTTCGGCTCTATATCCGAGGGTGTGAAATATCACTACGTATCTCGACTAGTCACCGAGGGGTGTGGGTTACACGGTATTGGCAATGTAATCACTGTGAAGTTCGGGTTTCATGGAGTAGTTGCGTGTTGGCAATGTAATCACTGTGGAACTTTGGATTTATGGAGTAGTTGCATATTGTTGTGAGTTACATCGTATTGGCAATGTAATTGCTTGAAACTTCGGGTTTCATAGCGTAGTTGCGTATTCATGTGACAACACTGACCATATGTTTTGGTATCGTATGTACTGGAATGCATTTGTGAAAATACTAGAACTATATGGAACTGTATGGAAATGTTTTCAAATTGTATTGTATTGTATGGTGTTATGTTTTGTGTAAAATAACACTGGTATGCCACACATTGATATAACCTGCTTTCTTCCTTACTCAGAGGTGTCTCACCTCGAATGTACGTACAATGTTTTCAGGTCCATCAGGTAGCCGTATTTGGCATCCTAGCAATCAGAAGCGGGGGTGTCATTAGCTGTTGTTAGTACCTGATTAGGTACGAGATTTTGTAACCGAGTTGTCATGATGGTTTTTATGTAGACACCCGGAGTATGTACGGTATTTGTGAGATTTTATACCCTAGTATTGTATAGGTTCATGTACCCTAGCTTTGTACAAACTTTGGTATGGTATGTTATATAGACAGTTAAAGCATTTCCTGCTACGTAATTGATGAGTACAGTTGTATATGTGTATGTGTATAAGGCCCTCGTGTACCTCACGGGGTTGGACCTTCTTATTGTATTGTATCATATATGTTTGAATTGATACAGAAACAGGTTAGGTTACTATATTCACACCTTGGACCCATCTGCGGGTTTGGGGCGTGACACACGATTCAGGATTTGTCGTTGCAGAGCTTTATCTCAGGACTTGGGATTATCAATAGTATAGGTAGGCCACTGAGAATTTATTGTGATAATTCCGCAGCAGTCTTTTTCTCAAAAAACGACAAATACTCTAATGGCGCTAAGCACATGGAGCTCAAGTATTTGGCCATTAAGGAGGAAATTCGGAAAGAGACAGTACTTATAAAACATATAAGGATTGAGCTTGTGATAGCAGATCCTTTAACAAAGGGATTGACACCAATGACATTTAAAGAACATACTGATCACATGGGTCTTTATTGTAATCCTTAATGTATGATAGTGGATCTTTATGTTTTGTTCTATAACATGTATAATGATATTAATAAAAGTTTTTCTGAACATTATTTCTGTTTACCATAAATCACGTGATTATGATGATGGTTTAATGTTAAACAGGAATGGTCTTTGAGAAAGACATTATAGAGATAGCATGGTAACTTCCTATTATGGATCATAGTTAAGTGTTTTATTAGTATTGTGGTATATGGAAGGGAAGATGTCGCTCTAATGATATTTACTGTCATGACTTGTACTAATGGGTTGTTTAATTATGATATTATGGTAATCTCATTGAAAAGTATAAATAAGCTAACATTTTGTGCACATTATGGTTATTTGTTAATCTATATTAATATCATTCATATAGGCAAAGTGGGAGAATGTAGGATTTATATTCCAAAGGATATGTCCCACATGAATGATATGAGTCCCACATGTAGGGTATGTGTCCCATATGATAAGGATATGAATTAATGGTTGTATGAGTTAACTAAAGGGTTAGCTTATTTAATATGAGAAATTAATGGTGAAAGTTTGTTGAAATTCCTATACATAAATATATATACATATGTATATATAAATAATATTATATATTAGCTACTATTATGGGGAGTAGCTATAAGGGTGTGCTATATATCAAGCTAAGCAAAAAAAAAAAAGGGTAGAAAAAAAATTAAGCTCATAAGCTCAAAAGGGTTAGTTACATGGTAACGTTAGCTGCAAAAAAAAGATAGGAAGAAAGAAAATTGTTCTCTCTCTGCCTCTACTTCTCTAATCACCAAGAGATCACATAAATCTGGTGAAGGAAGGAAAGAGAAAGAGGAAAAGTGAGAGAAACGATTTTTTTTGGATTTTCTGGGTGTTCTTCTCAATAGGTTTGATATGATTGATTTCGGTATGTAAAGTTTATAGTCCTTGAATTATTTATTTTTCCACATAAAGGTTATTGATGTGAAGTTCATGATAATTGAAGATAATTGACTGCAATATATTTATGAAAATACTTTTTAGTTTTTAATATTCAATTTTAAATATATATTTCAAATTTATTTTTAGAAAACTTAATTTAATTATGTATTTCATAACTAACTTATAACTAACAAAGAGATAATAACCATCTTTGTTATGTGTTTATTTTTATTTTTAACATCATGAGATATCTCCATGAAATTAAATTAAAACTTTCACAAACATCGCCATATTTAACTCAATAACCTATAATAACCATTGCAAGACACGAAATAAATGTTCTATTATATATATGATAATTTTTCCTCATCTAGAAATTTTTATTTTTTGAAGTTATCATATTAAAATACTTTTTAAATAAAAAAATTATTACAGTATAGAAAAAGTTATTATGTATTATCTGACAACTAGGTTATTATTTATCTGTGAACACAAACATTTTTTTTTAACTAAAAGAAAAATAATTAACGACTCATTTGGTTCAGCGAAATAATTATTCATTCAAATAAAATGAAATATAGTTAAAATTTTAGAAATTAAATGAATAATTATTCTTTATATATTCTTAATTATTTCATTCAAAATGTAATAAGAAAAAAATAAACATCCCTATAATAAAATTTGGGAATAGCTATTTCTTGCTTATTTCTTATTATCAACTCAAAGTATTTTGCCTTGTTATTTATTTTATTGTAAAAATATAATTTTTTGTATAATTAATTGTAACTAACCTACAAAAACTAATCTATTTTTAAAAATTGAAATTTTACCAACTTAATGTAACCTTAGTTTTCAATAAACAACTTATTATTTAATCGTAACATTTAAAAACTATAGATGGACAAGTAATTTAACAAAAATATTTTGAATTTTAAAATTTATTTCTTCATAATTATGGATAATTCATTTAAGATTGTGTAAGTATGCCAATGACGACTATATACAATTAACACATAACTAATTCATAATTATGTATAATTTTTTATTTTATGTTTAGCCCTTAACTTGTTAAAAATATAAAAAAAAAATATTTTTAAAATAAAAAAGTAGAATATTAGTGAGAATTATCAATCTTATAAATAATTAAATAAGGTAAAAATATTTTTTTTCCCTACTATTTGACAAAAAGATAAGACCTCCTCTTAACTTTGAAAAATCTTAGGGATCTTCCTTGAGATTTCAAAATTTTTGCAAATCTCAGAGATCTTCCATACTATTTTTTTTTTAACCCCCACGAACATGACGCAATGGAAAGACATCAGCACATAAGAAGAAGCATCGGGGGTTCAATTTCAGGTAAATACACTCACGGAGCCAACGATACCTGTGGATAGTGAGAAATTACTTTGTAAGTCAATGGAACCGTGGATGGTGAGAGTTCGTTTTGTGAGCCAGTGGGGATCGTGGATGGTGAGAGTTCTCTATGAGCCAACGGGGACCGTGAATGGTAATGGAAATGTGTCTCGGGAGTTGGGTTGACCGAACGTCCAACTAATGCACGGAAGCCGTGTCCGCATTTCAGACTTTACTTGATTAGCGAGATCTAGGGAGAGGACACTAATCTGTAGGTTTGGTGGCGCACCAGGAGGTCTAAAGGGCTTGTTGGTTGCTGATGTTTCTATGTAATCAAAAAAAGAAAAAAAGAAAAGAAAAAGAAGAAGGTAATTTTTTAAAAGTATTATAAGTGTCCAAAAAATCAAATGTGAAAAAAGACATGTGAAAATTTTAAAATATCAAAGGATACTTTTATCCGTTTTTAGTTTCCGAGAAGTTTAATATTTTTTATTATAAACAAAATATATTATGCATTAATTGCATGTACCTAATTATTGATATTAAAAATTACATATCTATCCTTCATTAATGTTTAATTAATTCATAGTCACATTTTACCGACCACATTTAATTAAAATATAAAAGTTTTATAATTAACTCACATAAAGCTTTAATTAAAACACAAATATTTTATAATCAATGGATAACTACTATGAGTTATATTCGGTAAAAATATACATAATTTCTAGATATTTTTTTTTAGTGCACTTAATTATCCTTATACAAAAAAGTAATTATAAAAATTATTATTCTTTCATGCTATTATGTCCAATAAATTATTAATAAAATAAAATAATATTACGAATATTAAAAATATTTTAATTTAAATATTACACACTATAGATGGCAAATTAAATCACACTATTTATCTTTAATTTACACATTTACTTATTTTATTTATTTGACTTATTCATACTAGCATTTTATATTATTAAAAAGATTTTATTTTATTATCTTCCCTAAAATTATTTAAGAAAGTTTCTTGTCAAATCATTGATTTTTATGGTGACGATTCCTGCATTGACTTTTTGATATTTTCGTTGAAAATTCTGATTAAAATCATATAATTATCTATATGATTAAAATATTATGAATTTGGGCCCGCGCTTTTACTAATTCCAGTTTTTCGGAACCTCTCTGAGCCGTTCGATCCCATCACAGATCCAACGGCCCAAAATTACCCGCGGAGCTGCCGTCATCGATTTTATAAACATTAGACGCTAATAAAAGGCTCCCACCTGCAGCTCTGTGGACCGTACGAGACCACCCTCGCTTCTCTCGCGCTCTCAATATCTCTACCTCTTGCTCGCACAACATTCGCCGGTCGTCGACACTTCCACCGGCCGCCCTCTGTCCGCCGTCTGATTCTCCGGCGCCCCCAAGTTTCACCGCACATCGAACTGCATAGAGCAACGCCTGTTCAGTTTTCTATCAGGTGAGAGTCGATTCGCTGTTTTTGAGAAAAAGGTGCGGGCACTGAGACAGGGAGAAGTCATTTTCGTATATTGTTTGAATTGTTTGGGATTGCTTTTGTTATATGATAAAAAGTCCACGATGACTGTTTAATTCATTTATAATGACAATTATCCCTCCGTTTATCTCTTCATCTGCTATTATTGATGTGTAATTAATTCATGATCAGATTCTTCTTTATTAAAAAATGTTCTTGACCTACCATCTCCCGTGCTTGTTAGAAAAATTAATTAATAAAAAACAAGAAGTCAACATGTTCTGCTGGAATTCATTTTGGTACATTATTTTTTTGGTTATTTATGGTTTCTTTGGTATGATAATTCTGTTACGCTGTTTTGTAGAATTGGAAAAATGAGGCTGTGTTTGGCTTCTTCTTCTTCTTCTTTGGTTGTTGAGAAAGGGGACTAGGTAAGCAAGCATGCTTTCAATTTTTGATTTCTCGACAAGCAAACGGGCTTGCTGGGAAAATTGTAGTTTCTTTCGTTCTTCTTAATGCTGCTGATGAAATCTGGGAACCTCGTAATTGGTCCGGCTCTTTGGAAATTTGAATTTGTATTTTTCGTTTCTTTGTGATGAAAGAATGATGTTTACCTGCAATTTTTTTTTTTTTTTTTTAAAATAGAATATAATTTAAAAAAAAAAAATGACAAAAGAATAAAAAACATGGACGAGTTTTATTTCTTTCTTCGGAAATCTAATAGAGTTCATGCATTTAGCTCTCTTTTGGTCATGTTGAAGAAGAAAATGTATGCTTTGGAATTTGGATTTTACAGTGGGTCAACCATTGGGGTTTATATTATATTTTGAGATTATCTGTAGAGGAAATAAAAAAAGTGGGAGCATACAAGTATACAACGGTCATCTGTTTGATTTTTGACATTACCTGCAAAAGACTTTATATGTTATTTTTTTCGTTCTATATTTTTTGTTTCGTTTTGTTCTTTGTTATTTATTTATTTATTTTTTGGTTGTAATGACAATTGACATGGTGAGGAAATGACAATTTGGAATGCTGGGTAAGACTTGTTGCTTCATTTACCTTTTTCATCTGTGATTATTTTTATGTTAAATGAACTAAGAAATGAACTATAAAAAGCATAGGGAGGTATGGCCTAGACCCACGAAATGATTTTCCTGATCATTTCTCTTTATAAAAACACTTCATCTTGATTAACCCTTTTAATATGTTTACCTTTTTTTTTAAAAATTTTGATGAGAGCATGCTTATATTGATTTTTCTCACAGTGATTTTTGGTAATTCTAGCATTATATGCACATATTCACCAGTTATCATTTTGTCATAGACCAATTGACTGAGTTGTGTAGATGTTGTTTCAACTAGAAAGTGCACATACTGTCATCTTCCTTGTTTTTTTCCTTGCACAAATATTACCTTGGTTCAAACGAGAACAAGTCGTTAGCTGGTGGCTATCATTTTAGGCTTGATCAGCTGATTTATTTATTTTTTGCCTGAAACATCCATTGTCTTTCATAAATCATGTATTTGCCATCTGCATAGGATTTGTGAACTTTCTTCCAAAAGATCCGAGTTTAGATTAACTTAGATCATCTATGTTCTCTGGCATTTTGGGCCATGCATGCTTATCAGATTTCAATGGGTAGCATGGTATATTATAGGATTCAGGGGATGGAGTACTGGATGATAATTGCTTTGGTTGCTTTTTAGAATTTTTATTTTTATTTATTTATTTATTTATTTTTATAGAATAAGATAATTTATTAAAACTTGAGAACAATGAATACCAAAAATTGGGACGACGAATCCTCTCCAACAAGCTGAAAAAGCTATAAAGAAACTATAAACAAGAAGGAAAGAACCAGCTTATGAACAGCAAAATACAATACAAACAAAGAACCGTTACAAAAATGCTGCCTTCCAGTCTCTAATGAGGTCAAACTGCAGAAGACTCCTAAAGAAATCCAAGGAGTGCACCCACAATGCTTTTGAGATAAATTAGCTCTATACATGGTATTTTTGAAGTAGTATTTGCTTTAATATGAATTCATGTGTGTCTAGTAAATAGATGTAAACAAGTACATGTACAACTACAACAACAAAAAAACCAAACCTTAGTCCTACTAGGTGGACCATTTAGGCAATCATGGACCATTTCTTTTGATAGATTCAAGGATTTTAAATCTTTACTCACTATCTCCTCCTAAGTTATTTTAGGTTTACCTCTACTCCTTCTATTGCCCTCCACAGTAACTATGTCACTCTTCCTCACAGGTGCATTATGTGACCTACGTTGCAAGTGTCCATACCATTTGAGTCGTCCTTCCCTTATCATCTTCTATAAGAGCTACACCTAACTTATCACGATTATGTTCATTACTTAATTTATCTTTCAATGTTATATCAATCATCCATGTAAACATTCTTATCTCGGCAACTTTTACTTTTTGGATATTATGTTTCTTTGTCGCCCAACATTCCGATCCATATAGCATAATTGGTCTAATAGTTATCCTATAAAACTTCCCTTTCAATTTTAAGGGTATTCTACGATCGCAGAGCACACTTGAAGCACTTCTCCATTTTACCCAACACGCTTTAACTCTATGCATTACATCATTTTCAATTTCTCCTTCAGCGTGCATAATAGATCTAAGGTATCGAAATCTACAATGCTTATTTCTTCATCATCAAGTTTAACTTTGTCTCCAATATTCCTCCTATCATTATTAAAACTACATTTCATATATTCTGTCTTATTTCTACTTATCCTAAAGCCTCTAGGTTCCAAAGCTTCTCTCCATAATTCTAACGCAGCCTCTACTCCATCCCTAGTTTCGTCAATTAATACAACATCTTCTGCAAACAACATACACCATGGAACCTCTTTTTGAATACTCTTAGTCAATTGGTCTATCACTAAAGTAAAAAGATAAGGACTCAAAGCCAATTCTTGATGTACACCTATGGTGATTGGAAATTCTCTAGTTTCTCCATCTATAGTCCTTACACTAGTCATTACTCCATCGTACATATCTTTAATGACATCGGTATACCTACTACATACATCCTTTTTTTCTAAAACCCACCATAGAATTTCCTAAGGTATCTTATCATATGCTTTCTCAAGGTCAATAAATATCATATGCAAGTCTTTCTTCTTTTCCCTAAACTTTCCATTAATCTTCTTAAAAGATAAATAGCTTCTGTGGTAGATCTCCCAGGCATAAAACCAAATTGATTTTCTGAGACCTTCATTTCTAACCTTAATCTTTGTTCAACTACCCTTTCCTATAATTTCATCGTATGAGTCATAAGTTTAATTCCACAATAGTTATTACAATTTTGAATATCTCCTTTATTTTTGTATATAGGTATTAAAGTGCTTTTCCTCCATTTATTTGGCATTTTCTTAGTTTTTGCAATTGTATTAAATAAATTAGTTAACCATATAATTCCGTTATCATCTATGCATTTCTAAACTTCAATTGGGATGTTATCTGGTCCTATAACTTTCCCATTTTTCATCTTTTTTAGTGCAAACTTAACTTTGTTAACTCTAATTTTGCGAATAAATCTCATATTTTTAGTCCTTTCCTCATTTGAGAATTCTAAGTTTAAGCCTTCTATTTGGTTTTCATTAAACAACTTACTAAAGTAACTTTGCTATCTTTCTTTAATGTCTTCGCCCTTAATCAAGACAATATCATCCTCACTTTTTATACATTTTACATTTCCTAAGTCCTTATTCTTCCTTTCTGTAGCTTTAGCAAGTTTTAAATATATGTCTTTCCCCTTCTTTTATACCTAATCTATCATACAAACTTTTAAATGATCTATATTTAGCTTCACTAACAGCCTTTTTTGCATCTTTTTTTGCCTCCTTATATTTTTCAAAGTTATCTCTGTTTTTACATTTTTGTCACGTTTTATATCAAATTCTTTTTGTCTGTATGATTTTTTGTACATCTTTATCCCACCACCAACTCTCTTTGCTATTCGAGAATCTTCCCCTTGCTTCACCTAAAATCTTTTTTGCTATCTTTTAATAGAGCTAGCTAATCTATTCCAAAGAGTTTTTGTATCTATCCCATCTTCTATGGTCCAATCCCCATCTTTGATCATTTTATCTTTAAATTTTATTATATTTTCTCGTTTTAGGTTCTACCATCTAGTTCTCTTATACTGGTTTAATTTATCATTCTTTTTCCATTTTTTAATACATATATCTAACACTAAGACTCTATGTTGTGTGGTTAGGCGTTGTCCTGGATTAACTTTACAATCCTTGCATGATAAACGATCTACCCTACTAGTAAAAAGACTTCTATTTTGTCCACTTTTAAAGGTTATTAAGTGTTCTTCTCTCTTCTTAAAGTAAGTACACAAGTACATGTATTGTGTGTAAATACTTGCGCATGTTTCCTCTGTGTGTGTGTGTGCACGTGCCTGTTTGAATTATTAAGATTAATTCTTTTTCTGTTTTTTTTTTTTTTTTCCCTTAGAGAGGAGGTATTCACTGACCATATCAGGCTTTTTGAATTACTCAAGAATTTCAGACTTTCACTCGCGTGAAGATTCAGTGGATATTCTGTTATGGGTGCTGTGGAGAACGCTGTAATTGATGGAGAATGTTGTCTCCCAGTAGAAGCGAGGAAAATTATACATTCATTGACTTCAAAATGGGCAGATGTGGTTGATCCAAATGACTTGCAGGTGATCCCACTTATGGGTGCAATGACCAATGAGGTCTATGAAATCAAGTTGCCTGCAAAGTCAGAAGACCACCCACAAAAAGTTATTGTTAGGATTTATGGTGAGGGTGTTGAAGTTTTCTTTGACCGAAGTGATGAGATTCGGACTTTTGAGTTCATGTCAAAGTATGGGCAGGGACCTCGTCTGCTTGGCCGGTTTTCAAATGGAAGAATTGAAGAGTTCATTCATGCACGGGTACTTTTATATTTCTTGTTCTCTAAATAACTTTTTTTTTTTTTTTGGTTATTTCAATTTTTTAACATTATTGTGTACATCATTGGAATGGCTGAATTTTTTGGAAGATGCTGTTTGTAATAGTTCTTTTTTTTTTTTACTTGTAGCATTTGTCATTTCTAGTCCGATTTCAGGAGTAGAAATGCTCAAAATAGATTTACTGTAAAATTGATGCATATGATTCTGTTTGTGTGATTGCCTTGCAATTACAAGCACTTATTGAGCTAGATTAAAATGAGGAGCATCAACTCAAGTCACCTGTACAATTGCCTGAAAAATCTACCCAGTGATTGTTTGATTCCTTGTGTCCTTGTGTCTTTGTCAAGCACCTAGATTTGTCTGTTTCACGTCACATGGTTGAAAAAGTGTTTCCTCCGGATCATCTGATGTTTTCAAACTGTTATTATATGTGCCAGAGGAACCATCAACTAGAGCATTACAAATGTTACTCCCCCCCAACCCGCGCTCATGTGTAGAGATTATAGATGGAAGACATCTCTGTCAAATTTTGTTTTCTGAAACCTGATCCTGGACCAGGTTAAACCTCCAATGTTTTGCTTTATTAAGGAATACACTAGATTAGCTAAAAGGATTTTAGACAAGTTTCTAGTTTTATATTGGTAGTGGTTCAAGTCATGAGTCTATTGTAGCATATTTGGTAAGTTGTATTATAGCAGACAAAATACACATGGCAGAAAATGCTGATAAAGGACATCATAATGTGCCTTGGCTGGTAAATCTCTTGTGCAAAGAAGGATTTGTTTGATGATTGCAGGCTCTTAACCATATTAAAAACCCAATTCATAATAAAATGTGACCATATCAGCGATCTAAGTTCCATTATTGAAGAATTGTGATGAATGAATTTCAATATTTTTTGCAGCCTCACCTTTGTTTGTGTAATTTAACAGAAACAAAATTTAATTATTTGCCTTATTTTTTAAATAAATGCAGATTAATTGTTGGTTTGTGGTTAATGTTTGGCAAGTCTAAAACCATAGTATTTACAGATTAATAAGAGTATAGATAGACTATGGAATTATCAATTGGGAAAAAAAATTCAAACCAGAAAACAGATAAAATTCATGGAAGTGATTAAAATGGTTGTGGAATTTTACTTTGTACTTCAAAGTTATTATATATTTTGTCCCTAAAACAAATGTCTTATGTATCATCTTCATATTGAAATATCAGACACTTTCAGCATCTGATCTGCACGATCCTGATATATCTGCTCTAATAGCAGTCAAAATGAAGGAGTTCCATGAACTTGATTTTCCTGGTGCAAAGAATGTCTTCCTCTGGAACAGATTGCGGTATTTTTCTTTATCTATTGTCCTTCAAGCAAGTAAACAGATACTATATGTAAATCAACTACATTGAGTTTATTGTTGTCAACCAAATTTTTAGTTTACCATGTATGTATATTGTGAAATTAGTTTTTATTTTTATGCTTCAGAAATTGGCTTAATGCGGCCAAAAGTATGTCTTCTCCAGAAGAAGCTAATGCCTTTCGTTTGGATGCCATTGAGGAGGAAATATTTTTATTGGAAAAGGAGCTCTCAAGAGATCATCAACATATAGGATTTTGCCACAACGATTTGCAATACGGCAACATAATGATGGATGAAAAGACCAGGTCTATAACCATTATAGTAAGTATATCATCCTTTTTGTGATTACTATAATGTTTGGTTTCTCTATATTATAAAAGGCAACATCATATATTGTTTTTCTTTTAAGAGCTGTCTTATAGATGTTTAAGCGATTTTCTTGTCCTAGTTGTGGCAATGTCTAGGATAGTTACCTCTGGGTTCTTTCCGACTAATTGCCACCTATTAATTTTGTATGGTGATTTTTGAGGGAAAATCAATAACTAAATTTTTCTTGAATAAAGATACTTTCTGCCTTTTTACCCCTTGCTCCATGCTCTTAATTATTGTGCCCTTGCCACGTTGGCCGTGAACATATTCTTGTTTTTTTTTTGGACAAAATGATCAAATGAGACCTGCATTGTGCGTGATAGATGGCAGCCCTGTTGGAATTGATTAAGCTTTCCTTTCTTGTTTTTGGAAGACATCTTGGTCTCCTTGTATTGGGCACTGCTTTTCTGTTAATATATTTTTTCTTATAAAATCATGGATACCAAGACAAAAAATGAATCCTGTTGCAATTTCAAACATTTATCATCAAAGCATATGGTATCCATGGAGGTTTGATTTACAGAACACTTTTTTTTTTGCCTTCTTTTATTCATGTAGAAATATTCCATTATTTATTTATTTATTTATTAAGAATTGGGACACTGAACAATGAAAGAAAATTTTTATGTTGATGGAATATTGAATGCTAGATGATGATCTTAGTTTTGGATACATGATTTATTACCAGTGGGCCAGGTATGCCACCATTGGAATTAAAATCAATTACATTTTATGTAATGCATGCTGCAAATCCAAGAACAAATCATTTTGCTCATATTACCCAATACAGAGGTGTCAATGACAGTAACAAAGTCCTCCTGGTATTGAAATACCATTTAACTAATTACAATAATTTTCCTTAATTGATTTATGAGAACCGTTGATTCTTGTTGATGATTTTCTGTATAGTTGTCTGAGTATTAAGTGATTTACCTTAAGATTTTATTTTCTGGTGATAACGATGATAGTGCACCTACAGTTTATGATAATCATTCAATCATAAATATATGCTACACAATTGTTTTTTTCAGTAAAAAATTTTCAGAAACAAGAATTTGTGGATTTGTATGAAAAATGAGTAGAAAATGGGATTAATTTAGGTCACATGCTTGATTAATGGAACAAAATTAAGCTTGAGTTATCAAGAATCTCAGATGAATTTATTCCTATGAAATTGAACACAATAATAAAATTTTGTTACACGTAGTTTGAACAATATAGAAGTATTTTCTATCCCTCTCTTCCTCCCTTCCTATTCATGCATGAATGTGTGTGTAGACTTCTTGCACACCCCGAGCATTTGAATAAGGATGAGTATTCTCCTGCTGTTGTCGTTGAACTTGTCCCTGTATCTACTTGTGCTTCATGCTTCATGCTTCATGCTTCTATGGCTGAGAGTGTTAGGTTGGTAGATTGTTCATATGTGCAGGAAAGTTGTGCAAATGTTGTATGACTGGCATAATTCCAAGTCACATGATCAATCAAGTTGGTTATAATCTTGACAGTCTATTTCTTCGAACCTCTTGAATCCAAAACCTAATGTTTAGTTGATGAGTCTGGCTTCTATTATAATTTCAGGTATAATAGTGTACTTAAATTTTTTGTGCAAGCTAGCAATTTAGGTTCCCTCCAATTCCTAGGCTGCATCATATTGATTGTTTCTCTTTCTTTTCCTCTTTTGACTTTTCCTTATCCTGATAAAAGAATAATATGAAGACACTGAGTTTGGTTTCATGGGAACATATTCTATAAGCCTATAAGGCTTATTTGCAATGGGTTCTGTGATGCACAAAAATTGACAGTACTAATGAGTAGTTTATAACTTTGGATGATTAAGGCTATTGGTAAATGAGTAGTGTTCAGTTGTGCATGGAGGAAGTCTCTCTCTCTCTTTTTGCCGGAAAAAACTCTGATGTTCTTTTGACGCATTGTTGCAAGGTTAGGTGCTTATGACCTCTTATAAATATTGTATTAAATATGCATGGGTACCATTCAAATAAGCATTATTTGTTCATCATGTCCCGTAAGTAATACCATACTATTATGATATCTGTATATTATAATATTAAAAAATTTTGCAGAGTAAAATACGCTTTCCTGTCCTAAAGATCCACAAAAAAACACGAGCCTAGCCTAACATTTTGAAAATGCCATTGACCTCCCTATAATAGATTATTATAATAATAGTTTTTTATTATTCATTGTAATGGGAGAATATCTTGTTCTCCCTGGTTTTTTCTTTCTTCCTTTTCTGGTTCCTTGATTGTAATTCTTCTTTCTTCCTTTAATATAATTCTTTGTTTATCAAAAAAATATATTTATTGGTATTATTAACGACAAAAACAGAGTCTTAACTCTCACCAGGTGGCATTAACCATATGAGTCTCTTTTTGCTACTTTGCTCAATCTAGGCAGACATTCGACCTGAAGTTTGGGGGTGTTGGCCTGGGATCAGGCTCATGTGCCTTTGCCCTGACCAACCCATTTTCAAGCCTGGCCAAGCTGGTCAGCTGAGCAGCCCATGCTTACCTCTAGAACATTCTCGTAAAATTGAAATGCTGCAATTTCGTTCTTTGTTACCTTAATCAGTTTATCTTTCTGCTTAGCATTTTAACATCAATTAGACTTCTCTTTCTCACCAGTGGCCTGCCTTATCTATGTTGCAAGCACCAAGGCCCAAACCATCTTCATATTTGCATGTCAGCTACACAAAATTTTTGTAAATGTTGTTTCTTAAGACACTTCTGATTCATATAACATAGTGTGCATTATTGCCATCTTATAAAAAATTATTTAAGTTTTAGGACCATCTTATAGAAATTTTATTTTAATTTCTGAGGTATGTGATTCTGGTACAAAATTAAAAAAATATATACGCTTGTTAAGTAGCTGTGTTAGTGTTATAATTAAACAGTGTTTGCTCCATCAGCGCTTAAAATCATAACTTATTTTCTGACATAATCAGACACTACCTTCTCTCCTGTACACTGTTACTGGCACTTACAGATGGTACTTTCTCATATCAAATACTTAATCTTTAAATAGCATAAAAAATTAACCGCTGGAATCAAAAGGAATTTTAAAATTATATGCATGGTTTTAAATCGCGGTAGCGGGTAGCGTAACGTAACGGTAACAGGTGTAACAGGAAGCAGGAGAAGCGGATGTTACATAACGGGAAGCGGGTGTAACGGTCGTGAATTTTTTTGAAGCACGCACAACCTTGTGCATATTAGCGTACTTGCATATTTTAAGCTTTTGGCCATTCTTAGAAAGGGTTTTAGTGTATTTTGGACCCTTTAGTTTGAGTAACTAAGTTATTTGGTAAGGGCAACAAGTTTACATTTGTTTTGAACCATCATTGATAGAAAATTACGTGTGTGCACGTATTTATACTTCTCATTGTTCTTATCTGTGATAAATTCTTATGTGTGATAAATGAATTAATAAAATAAAATACATTATACACTCCATTAATCTATTAGACACATAAGACATACGAATAATATAAATATAAAATAGCTAGAAAAGAAAGAAGGTTGAAGTTGAAAAATAAAGAACATAAATATCACATTACTAATATTAATAAAAAAAAAAAATTTAATAAGTTAGTATTTTGAAATTGTTAATTAATGCATCTATTGTGAGTATTTAAAGAAAAAGTAAATTTTGTATCATTGTCATCCTCATTATAATCTTTTCCCCCTCTTGCCACTTGGAATATTGAGAATGATATATGAAAGAGAGAGAAAAAGTGAGAAGAAAAAGTAAAAAATAAAATATTTTTTTGGTGTAACAGTCCTGTAGCGGTTACGTAATGGCCGTAGCAGCCTTTACGTAACGGTCGCGGTCCGTAACGGCCGCTACGGCCGTGATTTTTCTTCCCACCGATTTCGCGGTGTGTAACGGTATCGGTAACCCAAAAAACCTTTACGTAACGGCGTTACGTAACGGTCGTGGCCTTTATTTAAAACCATGATTATATGTTACTTTGAATTCTGAATGCCAAAAACTAAGGCTGAAGGTGTTTCTGGCTTATCATGAATTTGACTCTGTATTTATTTTTAATGATGTGAGGGCTAGTAAACAGCATCTGTAAAAGCCTAGTTTTGTGGCTGACCTTAATAAATTCAAACTCTTATTTTTTCCCTAAATTATGGAAGCAAATTTCTCAAACACTATTATGTTTTTAAATGTTTATTATTGTTGTGCGTGTGATGGTCCTCGGATATCTACTTACTTTTATTAGTTTATACCAATCATATATTGAGAGTACCCGTGTTTTCTATGGTGCTTCAATCAATTTTGCATTTGATCAAGTAGAGTCGTGACTCTGCCTGGTTAATTGACTTATAGGACAGTGATTGGTTACTGGTGGTTCATGGATTTTTCATTGACTGAAGTCAAATGAAGATAAATTTATCAGGTATAAATGGCACTAGAAGCCTTTTATCTTATTTTTTTATTCAATTTATATGTTCATTGAGAAGCTGGTTTCCAGTTATCTAGTTTCTTTGTTGCCTGTAACCCATGGCTTTGATGTCTTGGAAAGTCCATGAGCATGTCAGTTGACTTAGCTGTATTCAGAATTTTTTTGCAATGCCCTAGTGACCACATAGAATTTCTCAGGAATAAATGGTTATAATAGAATAATTTGCTAGTTTACACTAAAAATGTCTTATTACCATAATGCAAATAGCTGTTAATTTTTATGAATCCATAACAAGAAATAGACGAGGAATAACTATTGCCAATTTACGATTTTCATTACGTTCTCGTTGTATTCCATCCTACTCCTAGGAATAGGTATTCTGTGAACCAAAAGTAACCTTAGTTTGATAAAACTTTGTTCTCATATTTTCTCATGCCTTTATCACAAGTGGATGATATCGTGATACATTGTGCTATATTGAATTTTTTAAAAATTTCCAAAATTTTAGAAACTCGCGGGGGGGGGGGGGGGGGGGGGGGGGAGGACCATAATGTGGCCATGTAAAGGCCATAGAGTTTATGCTTTATTTGCCTTCTGTTTTACTCTTTTACTGAATCGTAACGATTTTGAAATAATAACAATAATGTTTCTTGGTTAAAAGTGAATTTAGGGGGGTGATAGGTCTTCGGAGTTAGCTTCTTTAGCTGGGTGTGCTATCATTGACTGGCCTTTGTTGCATATAGGGGTTCCATTGGGTGGTAATCCTTGGTCCGTGATTCTGTGGGCTTTAGGGCTCCTGTGGTAGAGAAGGTGTCTTAAGCATCTTGATGGTGGAAGGGTGTTTTTTTTCTCTTTAGGTGATAAGGTATCTCTTATTTAGTCTTACCTTTCTAGTATTCCTCTTTATTTTTTGTCTATTTTTAAAGCTCCTGTTGGGTGCATAGGACTGTTGAGAGAATCATGAGAGACACTCTTTGGTCTGGGTGAGGAAGAAGAAAGGTCTAAAAAAGAAGGGGATTGGGTCTTGGGAATTTGGTGTCTAAAAACATTGTCTTAATGAATGAATGGTTATGGCGGTTTCTTCCTTTTTGCTTTTTAATGGAGAGAGTTTTTCGTGGAATTTTTATTTCTGTAGATCTTTGAATGATAGGTGGAGGAGTTTTTGTCTTTGTTGAGTTTATTGGAGGTTTGCTGTCCTTCCAATAGGGAGGATGAGGAAGCAGGTGCTGGAATCTTTAGGATAATTTTTTGCAGTTCTTTCTTTTAGTTCTTGACCCGAGAGGATATGCCCTTTTCTTTCTTTCATATGATTTGGAAGTCCAAAGTTCCCTCTAAAACAAGGCTTTTATTTGGTTTGTTGTTTTTAATAGATCTGTTGCAGAGTACGAGGCCTTCTAAGCATTATCTCTGTACATGTGTGTCCTTTGTTTTGACAGTTCGGAATCTGTCACTCATTTGTTTTTGCATTTTTCTTTCTATTCGAGCATTTGGAACGAGTTATTTGGTTTATTGGTTTTATTGGGGAAAGTTGGGCTTGTCTAGAGTCTGTGGAGGATATGCTGGCTATTTCTTTTTAGGGTTCGGAAGGAGCAAAGATGCCTCTGCTCCGTGGAGATGTGGTTTGTTTGCTGTGTTGTTGGCATTTGGATGGAAAGGAACAATTGCATTTTTAAGGGGGAAAATACTTCTTGGGTTTTCGTTTGGGATATGATTCAGTATTTGACTTCTTTATAGGCTGTTGCTGCTGGTTGTTACAAGGGATTATGTCTTGAAGATGTTCAGTGTGATTGGAACTGCTGTTTTGTATTAGTTGTTTTGTTTTTCTACTTGAATTTTTCTGTTTCTTTTTTCTTTTTGTTTGGAGGATTCCTTATTCTTCTGTATTGCATATTTTTTCTCTATTGATATATTTTCTAAGTAAGTTGTGATATTGTTTTGATATATTACAATGAAACTCGAGCTCTATATTTATAGTATTTAAAGAAATTGTAATGATATAATAATATGAGTAGGTCTAATATTTAAAATATAATAAATTTGTTTTTGTGTAATTATTTAGCGTGAAACTGGAAATTGGTATGCGCAATGTGTCTGATAAAAATTATTTGTTTGGATAACTTCCTGTAACCTGTGGTTTAATTATTAACAACTTTCTGTATTGGGCGGTTTGAGCATTGCTAACTTTAATTTGTGCTATAGTGGGCAAGAAGATGGCTGACTAACTGCACAATAATGAATAATCTTTCAAACAAAATTACCTTTTTCTATGTCGTTTCTAAGGGTAGTATTAGAAGATGGCACAAGTGCCAGACAAAAAAATTCCTTCAGCTTAATTGACAGTACACAAAGTAGTGTACAAAGATAGAATATAGGAGAAATATTTATACTATCCACATTCATAAGAAGAAGAAGAAGAAGAAGAAGAAGAAGTAGAAGAAGCCTTAAGTCTTAATAAGTGGGGTTGGCTATATGAATCATTTTCTGTCAATTCACTCAATCAAGAGAATTTTCTTTGACTAACTCAAGGACTGTTAAATCTTTTCTCACTACCTCATTCTAAATTATTTTAGATCTACCTTTAACTCTTCTAGTATCTTTATCTCCTTATTGGTGCATTATTTGGCCTACGTTTCAAATGTTCAAACCATGTAAGTCGCCCCTCTTTTATCTTATTTTCTACCAGTGCTATGTGTAACTTATTGTGAATATGTTTGTTCGCTTATTTATCGTTTAATGTTACAGCACTCCTCCACCTTAGCTTGTGCATTTTGGCCACGTTTACTTTTTGAATATGTTGTGTGACTTGTGTCTTAGATGCCTAGCATTCTAATGCATATAGCATGGCTAGTCTTACAAACGTCTTATAGAACTTTCCTTTTAATTTTAGTAGTATTCTACAATAACACAAGACACCTGAAGCACTCCTCCGTTTTACCCAACCTTCTTTAACTGTATGTACTACATCCTCTTCAATTTCTCTTGCGTAAATTAAGTTACTCAATGTGAAATAGGCTTATTTTACTGTTAATGATTTTGAATCGTCAAGAAACTCCATTTGGTGTTGAATGTTTGAATGAAATTGTAATAATTTTGAATGATTTTTTGGATGCTTAAATGAATGTATGACGGATGTTGTAATGATCCGTATGCTGCTGCACCTTTTTGCAATTTGTATACTCTACATGCTAAATAATATCATACAATTTTAAATTTATTTGGTTTCAAAATTTGCATAATTATTCATAGTAACATTTCCCAAAGTTTCATTCCAAATTTCATAAGATATTATAAGTTTCCACCATTTATTTAAATCGGTGTTGAAATCAAGATCCAAATTGAAAGTTCCATAAATATGAACTCTTGAAATTCTATTGGAATTGAAATTTATTAAATTGATGTCATGGGAGTGGGATGCTTTCAAAGTTTGGAATGCATGTCATGACTCATGTGGTGGTGCTTGACACAGGCATGAACAGTCAGCTTGTTAAATCTAGATTTAGAGCCTTTTGATGTTTTTTTTCCTTGATCAAAAGAGAAGATTTTATTTAGAAGAAGAAGAAGTACAACAAGGAGCATTAGTAATCCTACTTAAAACATACAAAAAGAATTAAAGAAAATGAAAACAAAATAAATCAAAAGCTAACCAATCATGCTGTCAGAAAACAAAAACCCTTTGAAACACCCAGCTTCAAAAACCCGCAAGGAGGCCAAATATTGAATCCTGTCCCAAAGCAAAACCAAAGACATCCTCTTCCCTGTAAAAATCCTTGCAGTCCGTTTGAGCCAAATCCCCTACAAAGCTGCAAAAATTGAACATCTACACAATCCCAAAGTAGCTCTCCCCCTTCCAAAACCTGAAAAATGGATAGCCCACAAATCTTCCACTAATTCTAGACACACCCAACTCTCTCCAAATAAGCCAAAAAGAAGAGCTTGTTGATGTTTTTGATGTAGACAAATATGCTTGCATACAAATATGCTTCCATCCAATTTTGTGGTTTTCCTTTTGGAGAATTGTATGACTAATTGATAATGAAGTTGTGTGTGGGAAGAGTATGCCTCCTTCTCCAACCATTGGCAAAACAACAACAACAACAAGTCTTAAGTCCCACGAGGTGGGGTCGGCTACATTAATCCTTTCCTCCAATTCACCCTGATCAAGACCGTTTTTCTCTATTAGATTGAGGGCTGCTAAATCCTTCCTCACTACCTCATTCCAAGTTATTTTAGGCTTACCCTATCCCCTTTCATGCTATACACAATAACTACTCACTCCTTCTCACAAGTGCTTGACTGGGCCTGAGGTTTAAATGCCCAAACCATCTAAGCGACCCCTCCCTTATCTTGTTTTCAACCGGTGCTATGCCTAAATTATTATGTATATGCTTATTCTTACTTTATCTTTTATCATTAAACCTCTCATCCACCTTAACATTTGCATCTCATCAACTTTTATTTTTTGTATATGTTTCTTAATTGTCTAACATTTTGAACCCTAGAACATAGCTGGTCGTGTAGTCATCTTACAAAAGATTACTTTTAATTTTAAGGGTATTTTATGATCACACAACACACCTAACACACTCCTCCATTTTACCCAGCTTGTTTTAACTCTATGTACTACATCTTCTTCAATTTCTCCTTTAGCTTGTATAATAGATCCAAGATATCTAAATCTATCAGTGCTATTAATCAAATCTTCTCTCTATTGCTAATCCTTGCATTATTGAAATTACATTTCATATATTTTGTCTTATTTGTTCTTATCCTAAATCCTTTAAACTCTAATGTTGCTCTCCAAAGTTCTAGCTTAGATTGCACTCCGCTCCTACTATCATCAATCAACACGATATCATCTGCTAAAAACATACACCAAGGGATCTAATTTTGGATATTCTTAGCTAGTTCATCAATTACTAAAGTAAAAAATAAGGACTCATAGTAGAACCTTGATGTACACCTATTGTGATTGGAAAATCTCTAGATTCATCACATACAATCCTAATGCTAGTCATCTACTCTATCATACATATCCATAATTACCTTTGTATATCTACTACAGGCTTCCTTCTTTTCTAAGACCTACCAAAGAACTTCCCTAGGTACTCTATCATACACTTTCTCTGGGTCAATAAAAATCATATGCAAGACCCTTTTCTTTTTCCTAAACTTTTCCATTAAACTTCTTTAAAGATAAATAGCTTCTAGGCATAAACCAAATTTATTTTTTGAATTTTTGTTTCTAATCTTATTTTATGTTCAATTACCCTTTCCTGTAATTTTATCGTGTGACTCATAATCTTAATTCCACTATTATAGTTTTGAATATCGCCTTTGTTTTTGTACAAAAGTACTAACATATCTCCATTCTTTTGGCATTTCCTGGTTTTTGTAATAGTGTTGAATTGATTAGTTAACCAAATAATTCCTTTATCCCCTAAATATTTCCAAACTTCAATTGGTATTTTATTTGGTCCTATATATTTCCCACTTTTCATCTTTTTTAATGTCATCTTATCTTCAAGGACTCTAATTTTGTGAATAAATCTCCTATTTTTAATCTTCTCCTCATTTGTCACTTTCAAGCTCAATCTTTCATTTTAGTTTTCATTAAACAACTTATCAAAATATCTCCACCACCTCTATTTTATGTCTTCTTCTCTAATTAAGACATTATCATTCTTGTCACTTACACATTTTACATCTCCTAAGTTTTTGCATTTTTTTTTCTCTAGTTCTATTTATAAATGTATTTTTTTCCTTATTTTGTATCCAGTTTAGTATATAAAGTATCTTAAGCTCTATGTTTAGCTTCACTAATAGTCTTTTTTTGCATTTTTTGTAACTTTTTTTTTGATATATATTTTTCAAGATTTTCTATAGTTCGACAATTTTGCCATATTTTTTACCAATTTCTTTTTGTCTTGACGGCTTTTTGGACTTCTTGATCCCATCACCAACTTTCTTTACTATCTGAGTATTTTCCTTTGGACTCTCCTAAAACCTCTTTTTCTATCTTTGTTATAGAATTTGTCATTCTATTCCAAACAGTTGTGGTCCGCCCCTTCCTTGGACCCCGCATGCGCGGGAGCTTTGTGCACCGGGTTGCCCTTTTTTATTCCAAATAGTATTTGCATCAACCTTATACTCTACTGCCCAATTTGTTCATTTTATCTTTGAATTTTACTATATTATCACCCTTCAAGTTCCACCATCTAGTTTTCTTGCGTTGATTTATGCTACTTCTTCTCTTCCATTTTTTAATATGTATATCTAATACTAAAACTTTATGTTTGTAGCCAAACTTTCACTTAGAATAATTTTACAATCCTTACAAGATAGATGATCCAATTCTTAGTTAAGAAGAAATCTATTTGACTTTTATTATACCCACTCTTGATGGTTATTAACCCCATGTTTGGAGAGACTTTAGATTTGGATCTGTATTGGATTTGAATAAGATGTAATGCAAAATTGTATTAAAATTTGTCCAAATCCACCCAAACTGAAATCCAAGGTCTGAAATCGATGCTCCCAAACACATCATAAGTGTTTCTCTTTTTATAAAGCAAGTAATCAATATAACCTGATATCCCCAAAATTAATAGGCATATCCATGAGTGGCTAAGGTTCCATTAATACCCTAGCATAATGACCTTAAATATCCATAACCCCCTATTAACATAATAATGTGCCTATAAATATGAAATTAAAGGAGGGCATGCCTCTACCACTATAAAAGGGTACTCCGAGAGGAGATAAGCATCTCATTCTCATCAACTTCTTTTTTACTGTTGCAATCTAAATCACCCACAGTCCCTAACTTAGGCATCAGAATGATCCCTCGGAGTACACCTTGGGTCCTCCAAGGCATTCTTGTTTGAATTCTTACAGTGGTTGTGGTCAAAGATTAATCCATGAACGCCATTCAATTTTTGGCAGCAACATAACCAAATTGTAAGACATAGCAAAATCTAAGATTGTATCATCGGCCTTATTTTTATCTCCATATCCATAGTCTCCATGTATCCTCTCTATGTTATCCTTTCCAATGTGACCATTCAAATCAGCTCATGAATGTCTTTTCTGACATTGGTATCCCTTGTAAAATACTGTCCATATCTTTCCAAAATTGTCTTTTAAGATTTTCTATTAAGCCTATTTGGGGAGCATATATACTAATGACGTTCACCATCTCCAGACCTAAAGCTATCTTGATTTTAATGATCCTAGCTCCGATTCTTTTAATATCTTTTACATTATCTTTTAGATCTTTGTCTACAATAATACTCACCTCATTTTTATGTCTCTTTACCAATGTACCAAAGTTTATATCCTAATTTTTCAATTTCTTTAGCTTTCTCTCCTAACCATTTCGTCTCTTGAAAGCATGTTAAGTAAATTTTCCTCCTAAACATTATTCCGCTATTTCCATACTTTTTTCCATAAGAGTCCTTGTATCCCAAGTTGCTAATCTAATTTTAGTTTCTTGTGCTATCTTGTTAACTCTCTCCCTTTTATACCGGCCTAATCTATTAGCTTGATCTAGGTGAAATTAGTAAGAATTCATGATAACAAGATCTGACACAGTTTTACGCAGGCTGTCAGTTACCTAACACAACCCCGCTCTTTTATTTGGGCTTGGGACTGGCTGTGTGTACAAAGGATTTATGTTGTACAGGCGTAGCACTCGTTTGCATTTTTTTTTTTCCCACATGAACAATTTTTTAAATCACACCCTATAATTAGTAGAAACCACACACACAATACAAATGCATTAAAAAAAAAAAAAAAATTAAGTATACAATTTTGGGTGTGAATCCAAGCTAGACTACAATTAGAAAAATCATGCAATGGTATTTTTTGTATATTCCAAAACTTGCAAATGAAAAGCACAAAATTGCATATACTGAGCCTACAAATCATAAACACAAAATCTTCACTATGAACCAACTATTGGAAAAATGATTAATAATAGTAATAAGAAAGGAAATAACAAGAGAGGAGAAGATCTCACTGGTGACTGAAACTAAAAGGAAATAACAACTGCTTGAAAAAAACTACAGAAAGAAAAAAAAAAAAGATTATATATATTTACTGTAGTTAATTCATTATTTATGAAGGCATGAGCTATTGCTGGACATGGACTGACCTGTATCTTCAATTTTCATGCTATTTTGTTTCAAAGTTTCTTCTAATTATGTTAGCTGGAAAGTCATTATTTTTCTAAATTTTACCTTATCTATTAGGATTATGAGTATGCAAGTTACAATCCTGTTGCATATGATATTGCAAATCACTTCTGCGAATGGGCAGCTGATTATCATACAGAGACACCTCATATTTTGGACTATAATAAATATCCCAGTAGGTGACTCTACTAATCAATTTTTAATGTTTCATTGGTTTTCCCCCACTATTTTAGAAAGCATTGCCAGTCAATGGCAAGTGTTTGATTCTGCAATAAATTTAAGTAAGCTTTCTTTCTTCATCTCCAATTGGGGACAGGTTTGGAGGAGCGCCGAAGGTATCTGCATGCATATCTGAGTCATTCAGGTAGTGATCAATTTATTCTTCATTGTATCAACTTCTGTTGGCTGTTTTTAGTTATTGGAACTGTTAGAAATAAATGGCATTCTTGAATCTCATGTATGTACAATTATATTATTATTGTCACTATTATTATTGAAGGACATTCTTAAATTGCATGTCTGTACAATTCTGTCATTATGGTTAAAATTCATATGACAACATATGCTGGTGAAAAAATAAAAAGATCAATTTGAATCATTTTTCATAGGTAATGACAAGAGACATTTATTGATAATATACAACAAGAAAATAATGAAGAACATACAAGAAAAGTATACAATCACTAAGAGTGCTCAAAGAAGAAAAAAACTCGGGGAGGAAAGATGACCAAGTTTTGGTGGGGAAGAGATCTCCAGAAGGAAAGATAACCAAGTTCTGGCAGTGACAAAATCATGAAAAAGGGATGCCAAAGAATCCAATTCCATAGGATGCCAACATCTTGTTCTTCATTCTGAAAGCTCTACAATTTGTTTCCTTCTGTAGTTTGCAGAAGGCAGTGGCAAGAAATGCTGTATAGAAGATTGCAAGTTCCATGACCTTAAATTTTCCATGAGATGCATCAAAATTCTTGCCAATGCAAAAGAAAAAAGCCGAGCCACCAATGCAGTGGAATTTTTTCTCATTTCTTTTCTTGGAGGACTAATAAAGCATTGATATAGGACTAATGCCTCACTGAATGTATGATTTCACTTCATAGATGTTCAAATCTGTTGATAGATATATTTAATGCTCTCTTAAGCAAGACTCTTGTGGCTTCCTTACCATTCTCTGAAATTATCAAATCTTTGTGCAGGTGATTTGCCTAGTGACCTTGATCTGGAGCTGTTGATTCAAAATATTGAGAAGTATACTCTTGTTAGCCATCTGCATTGGAGCTTATGGGGCATAATGTCGGTATGTTTTGCTCTCAGGCCATAGCTCTATTGATTTGGACTTTATCACAAAAAAGCACGCTGGTATAGTTCTGAAACCTAGACTGAACCAGATAGTTGGCTTTGTTCTAGATTGGGATGATGATTGGTGTTCATACCACCAGGCACCAGGGTTTATAAATTTTTAGGGGAGTGCATGTACCGAAAATCTTATCCAATCTTATTCTGTACATTATATATGTTTTTTTGGTAGTTACTGTACATCTTGATATTTCTAAATCTTTCTTTTCAATTTTTTTTACTAGTTTCTTTTCGTTTCTTTTTTTCCTAAGTTGTTTCTGGATGCTGAAGCAGTTTCTAGAACATTGGATGCTTTGATCCTAGGTTCAGATTGGAAACTATGTAAAAAATTCACACGCACACAATTTACATTACTTCAATGAGTAGGCCAATGATCATCATCTATGCATGTTTGGTGTGATAATCTATATGTTAAAAATCATTGCTATGCATCAATCTGTCACAGTTGCAGCACACTGTAGATTAGTTTAGGATGTCTCATCTCAGAGCTAGATAGTTCATTGATTTTCTTCTATCTGGTAATAATTCTTTTAGCCTTATTTTTAACAATGTCTTTCAATGTGCTGATTGCGTGGGACACATAAATTGTTGAGCATGGTAGAAGCCATTCTATTCAAATGTCAATTTGTCCATCTTATTTTGAATTCTATGGCTCTTTTGTCGCTCTTGAAATGGTTACTGCCTCATTTGTCTAACTACAGTTATGGGATGTCAAAAGAATATGCTAGGAAGACATGTCATGTACTTTTTTGTTTATTTTTTTTTGGGGTGGCGTGGGGGATAGATACGCAATTTTTACTCTTGATATGTTTTCATCCTTCTTAGGAACATGTAAATGAAATTGACTTTGACTACAAGGAGTATGCAAGGCAGAGGTTTGAACAGTACTGGTTAAGAAAGCCTGCACTGTTGGATTCATACAGAGTTTCTTCTGATGATGTGGATAATGGAAGCCCTACTTCAAGTTGCTTTCTGTTACTTACAGCGTGTGTAAGTATTATTTTTTATCAAAGTTGTTTTCTGTTCAGCAGTTGAAACTCGTATTAGACTCTAGAATCTCATTTGGAAGCATTGACTTATTTTAGCTTTTTTTTTTTTAAAAGTCATTTTCTCATTGAGGTAACTTTTTGTATGGGGTGAAGACCCCAAGATTTAGGTTAATGCAAGTGGGTGTTATGAATTTGGTTGTGCATACCCCCCCAGTGATTGAGCTCACTGCCCAACCCACTGATCTTCATTCCATGGAGGATATGAAGAAGATCACTCTATCTCAGTGATCTTGATGGGGAAATTTTGGACTAATTTGCTCCTACTAGGCACATATGGACAAAAATGCCCTTTCCAACAAACTTCAGATGAATTCTTCCTACTTTGTTATACTCTTACATAGTTAAATTCACATTTCACATGGATTTAATTAAATGGTATAATTTGATAATTATTGCATTTAAAAAAAAATATGATGATGATGTGTGTTTACGGATGAGCATTGGGATCTCTTAATCCAGAAAACCTCATTTTTAATTGTATAATCTCCAAGTATGTTGTTGAGTGCTAATGCATATATATTTCCAGTGATTCCAGTTAGCCTATTTTCTCTACTTTCTAGATGAAGTTGATGAACTTATGGCTGTTCTATCAACAATTATTAGCAACAATCTTGGTATCACATAGAGAGTGATCTTGGACTTTTATAGCATACCTAATAAATCATTACTCAGGTTTCTTTGATTCTTCGCAGACCAAAGGTGTTGATCATAAAATTACAAGGGATCATAAGAGTAAGAATCTTTGGTGATCATCTTTGCAGATGGTCTTATATGGTTCATCAAATGCTTCCTAATAATTGTGCAGTAGCTTTACACACACACACACACACGTCTAGAAGCTTGTGTATTACATGTGAAAATTTTGACGCAAGAAAAGATTAGATGCTAAATAGATGGGTTGAGTATTGGGTTTAAGTACATTTCTGAGATAGGTGGACACCAAAACGTAAAGAATAATATTGAAAATAATGTAAAAACATTGATAAGAGTCCTTTTGGTGCAAGGAACCATTAGCTGGAGATTAAATTTATAGAAAAATTAGAGTTCATAATAGGTGTAGGATAAGAAGTATTCATTTGGGATTGAATTATTAATTCCTCATGGATCTGGGGCAGGCTAGACTGTCAAACAATACCTTACAAAGAGTTACTCGCCTCCCCATGTGATGAGGGCTAAAATGCCATGCTCTGATTGTTTTTCATCATACTAAAGAATCAAGATATTATTCTTAATGAAACCGTCTGATGGATTAAATTATTGTACCAACTCTGATCAAACACGTCCATTGGGCTTAACAACAATGACTTGTTTGTTCCAGCCTCTAAGCCATCTCTGCCTTATATTGCTGTAACAGGGGTTCCTTGTGGCATGAAGCTGTGCTCAAATTTTTTGTTATTTACAATATAATAGGAAACTGTACACTTGACCTAGGAAAATAAAATTAGCCTCGATCAGGATCTCTTGGCAAGAGATTTTAGGAGTGGGCACTTTGAGCAATATTCCTGGGGGGGATATGTTCAAAAACCAAACGCAGTTATGTACATAAATGGGGACTAATGGGATTGATGACTTCTTAAATTTGCGTATTCTTGACTTGAGCTCAATCTTTAGCATAAAAGTTCTCAGCGTACAACTGAACTGCAAACAATGTGACTATTAATATTTGATTTTGCAGGCGAGTAAGAAGGCTTAGGGAGCTGTTAAACATGACCGTTCATGAAGGTTACAATAATACATACTGTAAACTTGACCAGGACGATAAGCATTGCTATACTTCATACACTTCGATCCCAGTACACGGAATAGAAGACAAAGGGTATCAGCAACTCTGGTGGCATTACCAAGTAGGTTGATATTCCTCGTACACTACTCACTGCTGCAGATAAGGGTGGACGAAAAGAATTCTGTAAAGATGTCATGAAGGAGGTGGTGACCCAATGTTAGTGTTTGTGAATTATGATTGTAATTTCTGGCTGCGATCTTTCTAGTTTTTAGGATTGCTGCAACTCGATTGTAATTTCTTTACCATTTGAAAGTGACAAGATATTTAAATATATTATATATATGTATGTTAGAATGTCAATTCAAAATCTCATACGTAGTTTATATCTAATAAATATTTTGTGGTTCCTCATTTCTAGTTATTTTTATTGCTATCAATGTTCTCCCATATTACACCGCTCCTTGGTGGGTAAGCCATTGATTTGGGAGTGAGTTGGGTGCTTGGAATTTGGTTTTAAATGTGTGTTGGTTTGGATAAAACTGTAAAATTATAATTAGTTTATCTTCAGATTCATAGAATTTCAAGTCCAAAATTTGAAATTTTTGTTCCCATGAAGTTAGAGAGAGAGAGAGAGAGAGAGATGTGATTGAAGGCAGAACAGCATGAGCACCTGGGCAGCTTTGTGAAAATTGTATTTCGCTTCAGTTCATTAAAATTAGGAAAAAAAAATTTACAAATTGAACATCTTCCCAAAACTATGTGAAGAATACAATTCTACTCGAGAAAAAATTTCTTATTTGGGTCTCCCAACCATTCTCCAAAACCATACTTTGTCCTCTCAACCTTCAAAGTTCTTTCCCTACTTAAAAAATCCTTATGGAAAAAGTTTCTTTCCCCCCTACCCCTCGTGTTCTAAAGCTGTTGTTTTCATACTCTTGCTTTGATTTACTTTAAAAAAATATTTTAAAAAATGACATGTTCTTGCTCTTCGCCTCCTCTGCAAACGGTTTATAAATCATTGGATCAGAGTGTGGATGAAAATACAATACTATACTATTAAAAAAGTTAAATAAATAATCAAGCAATGCTGAATTATTTATGAAAAAAATGTTGAATAAAAAGATTATAAATTCGATTAGTGGCAACAATGTTGAATTAGATAAGTGTTATTTGATTGTATCATGGACATATTAGTTTATTTTAATTAAATTAAAATATAATTATAATACTCAAATTCTACGTGCATAGATTTTTAGAGGGAGGGAGCGAGAGGAAAATTATGACAAACTTAAATTGATTATTTATAATCACAAATAGTCATCTTTCTTTGCATATCAAAATTCATTTTAAAAGATGGATCTTAATAAGCAATTTAAAATTTAATAGGTAAATATTATTGTTTTTAAATAAGTATTTATTTTAAATCATAAACACTATAAGTTTTAAAATGTTATCAAACTATATCTAGATATAATCACTCTTTCTATAAAATTGCTACAAAAATTTTTAAGCATGACTAGATTTATAACTACAAAATTGTGATTGTATAATCGTCAAACTTGCTCAATAAGTTTTTGGGAGACTCAATTTAAGGAAAGTTGAAAAACTTGGGTAAGAATTAAGGGTAAGTTGTTTGACTATCACTTTCAAAAATGTATTTTTGAGTTGGCTGTCATTGTAAAAAAAAAAAAAAAATTATTGAATAAACAATTTAAATATAATAATCTTAGAATTTTGAGTAAAATTTAAAATTTAAATGAATTTAAATAAATATAAAATATAGTTGTAGCTAGTTTCGTCTATACTTATAAAATCTAAATCCAACGCAATGAAATTTAAATTTCAAATAATAATAATAATAATAATAATGGGTGTGGCTTTCTTTTTTGGCAAGTGGCAACTCATTCTCCACTCAATATCCAACACACGGACCCAGAGTCCTACTTCCCTCCCCCAAAAAAATCTCTACAACTGTGTGCGCAGGCTCAGGAGCTTTCTTCCATCCAAGCTGAGCCACCCGATCAGCAAGGGAGAAAAAAATCTGGGTTGCGGTTTGAATTGAACTGAAAGCCATTGTTTTCAGTTTTGTTGAGAGTGGGTATGGCTTGTGCCGCTTCCCAAGCGATGGCATCTGCCAATTCCTGCGTTTTTTCATCTCCCAAATTCCGTATAAACCATATTCACCCCAAGAAGCGCACTCGCGGCCTCTTCACTGTCAGAGCTTCCTCCGTTGATTCCGACTGCAACACTGAAGAATGCGCCCCTGATAAGGAGGTGGGGTCTCTCTCTCTCTCTCTCTCTCTCTCTCTCTCTCTCTCTCTCTCTCTCTCTCTCTCTGTTTATATGTATCTATTTCTGTGGGTGTGTATGGTGAGAAGGTTGTATTTGACTACACGAATCTTAATGGCTTGTGCGTTACTTAGCCTTTTCCCCCCCTCTTTAAGAGTTTTGTTTTGAATTGGGAAAGCAGGGGGACGATTTAGAATAGAAATGGTGCAGAAGTGAATTCAAAATTGAGAAAAGAAATAAGGATGATGATGATTATGGTGTTTTTGTTGTGGAATTATTATTTCTATGGAGTTGGGGATGTCCTGATTAATTGACTTATTGGGAATTTTTGACTACTTGCAAAAAATTCAGGAAATGTATGTCACGAGCGAAGCCTGCTTGTAAATAGTAGTATAAGTTTTATGCTTTGTGATTGTGTAAGTCTTAGTGGAAAGTGGGAGTATGACTCCTCACTCAATTCCTAGTGCTAAAGTTAAAATAACATATAAAGCTCTTTAGGAAGGGTGATTGTTCATCAGTCTTGTAAAACTTACTTGCTTTATTGTTTATCACTTGCTTGTCATTTGCTTTCATAAATTGCTTACTGCTTCCTCTTACTTTTCATTCAACCTCTGTGAATGTTGGTCTTGTGGTAAACTGTAGTAATTTTTGGCTGATTAGTTAACCAAGACTGTTTTAGATAGTGTCATACAGCCCTTCACAACGTGTGGAGTGTTCAACGGTGTCTGTATGGTTTGGACTGTCATAGGATTTGGGGGTAGGTCCCCATGATGCCAAGGACTCATGTAATGTAAGAGTTAATGTTCTGAATCTTAGGGATATAATTATATTGAACTTGGGTTTTAGAATTTCTATTCTCAATGGGGTTTGGGATTGAATGGAGTATGTCATCTAGATCCTGGTTTGCATGTTACCTTTATTGCAACTTCATGGAGCTCTCAGTTTGTTTCTCTCCGGAAACTTCTGTTATTCCCAGTTTCATCTACCATGCAAGTGCCCATTCCAATGTAAACTTCAGCAGTTTTCCTGGGATCTTCGTAATGCTAATCAATTGAAATAAAAAGGTATCTGCATTAACAATTTGGAGACCTAATATTTGGGTTATGCTGGGAACAGGTTGGGAAAGTGAGCTTGGAGTGGATAGCTGAGGATAAGACCAAAGTTGTGGGTACATACCCCCCTCGCAACCGAGGTTGGACAGGTTATGTTGAGAAGGACACTGCAGGACAAACAAACATATACTCAGTTGAGGTTGGTTATCTCTTTCTCAAATCATCGCTTGTTCTACACTCTGAATTTGTTCCGCAACAGTTAACTATCCTGGGAAAATAAATATGTTGCTAAGAGTTTCATTGCTGGTCAGAACAAAATTATTTCGAGCAATAGGAATCTGCATTTTTAAGATTTTGAGTAATAGAACTTTGGAATTTTTTTGTTTGATTTGTTTTTGAGGAAGAAATGACTGGACATTGCAGTTGTGTTAGGCTATGTTTTTTAAACTGAGTTATCAATGTGGAAGCATTTAATGTATCATCTTATCACTATTATCTCCTTCATGAAATCAATATATGTCTATAGGGAAGTTCCGTTTGAATTTGATTTATTTTTTGGCTGTATGCTAAGAAATTCAGAATTCTCCTTTGTGGGAGCATTTTTGAATAGAAGAATACTCAAAGTTGAAACTTCAACAATATTTCATGTTATGTATTTTACATTTCATCTGGGGTGCTACACATGCTTGGTTCTAGTAAGGAAGATGGTGTCCCCAAGGGGACATCCCAATGGTTAGAGCTTCAGATTTCTATATGAGAGGTTGGGTTCAAATGTTGAGAGGGTATGGGAGGGAGCGTGGTATGGGAGATGGGCTACCTCTTTTTGTGTAGCCTAGGTGTAGTGATCCCCCAATGAATGGCAAAAAAAAAAAGTGAGGAAGATGGTAGATTCATGCTGCATAACCACCTAAAAGAAGACACAATGAACAGACAGAAACCTTTAGCATAACTGCATATGTGCTTTGCTGAGGAGTTTAATTGATTTTTTCTTTAACTTTATATTTTTCTACAGGCTTGAGCTGACTTGCTTTCATATTTCCTGTAGAAGCTGCACATACAAGGCTAGAGTGATTGCTACTGGTCTTCATACAAAGTTATTGTTGCTCAGAAAAATTTTCCCATTTTACATCAAAACTTTTTTGAGTTCCTTTGAGTCAATTTTAGGTTTTCCAGATAATATGATCAATAGACAATAGTTACTGCATTGAGCCACTAGCCCCCCATAATGACTTTGAGATTGAAGATTGATTTGTGGCTGTTTCCTGCTCTCTCTGGGTGTGTGTGTTTGTAGGCGTCCACAGTTGATTAGCTACACAATTCAGGGGGCAGTGGTAGGCTAGTAGCATTTCCCCTACCTATGAATGCTTGGGCTTTGTCCGTCTTGGAAGGGATTTGATCCCAGTGACTTTACCAGCATGCAAATTGATACTCTCTTCCTATTTTTTCAGTACCTTCTGATTGGTCATTGGAATTTGAGGCCTTTTCCTTTTTGACATAAGTTTGAAGGACTTTTTTTGCCTGGTATAGATGTGAGCACTGTGATGAAGTCTGGGATTTTGCGCATTAACATAACAGATTCTGGGAAAAAGATGATTCTTTAGAACACAATTCATTTATATCAATACTAAAAAAAAAAATCATTTATTGAGTGGGTTGTTCTCTAATAACATAGTAAGGCTGGGATGCATGACGCATTGGAGTTGAAACAAAGCAGCTGACTAAATAATTTTTCCTAGCATTGCTTGGGTCACAAAAACACCTGCATCATGTTTTGACAATTTGAGTGATTGCAAAAATAAAAATAAAGACAGCAAGAGCAACAAAAATAAGCAAAAAAATAAAAACAAAAAACGAAACAATAGCACTCCAATCGCACTTTGTTCCATCTAACGTCTTCTATTTTTTGCAGCCTGCAGTATATGTAGCAGAAAGTGCAATCAGCTCTGGCACTGCAGGTTCTTCTGCAGATGGGTCAGAGAACACGGCTGCAGTAGCTGCTGGCATTGCCCTCGTCAGCATAGCCGCAGCTTCATCAATACTTCTCCAAGTTGGTAAGAACCCACCACAGATGCAGACAATGGAGTACTCAGGGCCATCTCTTAGTTACTACATCAAGAAGTTCAAGCCGCCAGAAATAATCCAAGCCTTGGCACCAACTGTTAGTGAAACTTCCCAGAATCAGGTTGAATCAGGAGATCAGCCAGATTCTTCTACTGTTAGTATCAATGTTGTTTCCTAGGAATTCCAGTGGGGTGCTTTTCTTATACTGTAAAACATCCTCGAGAGTTTCCTTCTATACCATTGCTGCATACTTTTTTGTGACAGTAGTATTGTACACTGCAGCTAGCACTGAAGAGATGTTTTATGTATTATATGATTCAAAATAGTTGAACAGGAAAATGACTAATTGCTAATGAGTTTTCCACAGTTCACCTCACCTCATTCCCCACTCCCTCAAAATAAATAAATAAATAAATATAAGAAATAAGTTATCTGAATTCACCATGGCTGGTTAGGAGGTCTGCAATCATTTTTAAGGGGAAATGTGGTTGAACAGTTTGGGCTGGTTCTGGTGGAAACATAAAAAAATAAAGACCTGAACGCCTTTCAGCCCAAGGTAATTAAAAAAAAATCCAGTTCGATCAAAATGGGCATATTGTAGAACTAGTGCTAATGGTACCCAAGCGAGTCTTAAAATTTGTTTCATAGATTCGCATTAATTTTTACCATGGTTTTGGGGATATTATTCTTGTTAATCCCATGGTTTTATGAAGTTGATTTTGATGATAACAAATTATTGCAAACTAATGGTTTTGTACTTAAGTTGTGATCTATATAGGATTAAAATCATTCAAGTTAAAGAATTGGGAGAAGAGGTGGAAGACCTTATTTCATTTATTTGTATTATTTTTCTTTCAATTGTAATGTACTTTAAATTGTAAATCAATAATAAAAAAAATAATACTAATAGACCTAAATTGGCAAATTGGGACCAAATGGAAGATCAAACCCTTGACCTTGCGCTAGAGGCAGTTGATTGTCCCTAGCACAAGGCTAGAGCCGGTTAACTAGTCTCTAGAGAAGGTCAACTGGCTTGACAACTTTTGTCTTCAATGATCACTTTTCCTTATCTAACGATTAGTAAGCGGTTGATTGGATCCTGTTAATAGCGGATTGATTTGACAAACCAAAAGGCTTCAACCAGTAGAAAACAATTAGTTTTCATGCAAACTTTACATATATACTCTCCTAAATTTTGAAACATTAGAGAAGTTATTCATATTGAATAACCAAATATTTTAACCTTTAATTCTCTCTTGAACTCTCTTTGTGTTTTAAATTTGATCGTCTTTAAGGCAAAAACCCTTAAACATCAATCTTGATTATATTTTAAGAGTTTGTGCTGAGCTTAAGTTGTAAATCTTTCCTTGTGAAAATTTTGTGTTTGTGAGTGTTGGTGTTTTGGTATCCTTGTCTTTAGCATAAACATGGGTTATAATTTTGATTGCCCCGTCTCAAAAAGACAAGGGTTGTACTTTAGTTTCCTTGGTCTTTGAAAAATAAGAGTGTAAATTGGTTTATTGGTCTTTGTTAAAATAAATAAAATTAGTTGAACCTCAAGATGATTAGTCTTGAAAGAGTTGACGTAGATGGAGATAGCCGAATTATTATAAAAGTGTTTGCATCTTTTTATTCTTCTCTCTTTGATTTAGTTGCTTTTATATCTGTGTATTTGATGCTTATTTTAATTTGCTTTAAATTTTTGCATCCAATATTTAGTTTTTACAAACCCAATTCACCCCTAGCCCACCTCTTGGGTTGCCTTTGGATTAACACTTTTCGTTCAAGCTTCCCCCGCCCCATATGCCTTTTAATTCTTTTTTTTATTTTCTTTCATGATTCTACTACTGTTGGGTTCTCTGTTCGAAGAAATTAATCTTTATTTGCTTATCTAGTTCTTAATTCTAATGATAGATGTTTTCATCTTACTTCCTAAAGAAGTCTAAGATTTTCTCTAAAATCAAGGAATTCAATTAATTGTAGGTCTTGAAATAGTTAACACACTTTAGTGGACAAGATGAAATAAAAATTTCTCCTATTTGCTATTGAGTTTGTGCTTTATCACTACAAGGAGACCAGTGTCACATTTGGTTTTATATTGTCTTGAAGGAAATATTGAGCAACATATTGTTTCCTCATTCGAGGATATGCTCTCTATTTTCCTCTAAAGGATTTTGGTATTTTCAAGGAGAGGAATATTTTGTGAATCGATGTTATACTTAAAAAAGAGATGTTTATTTAATCGAAACATACTTTAAGAGAATGTTACATCTACAAATTAGATACGACGTAGAGTTTTGCATTTGATATCTCTCTAATTTTTTATTAATTATTCTTCGAAGGGATTTCTTTGATTGGTTTGTTGAGGAATTAGGAAATAATTTTATAATAATTTAGAAAAATATAAATAAACTAATGCTTAAAACATATATTCCGGGACTAATATATGTGACTAAAGTGAAACTTTAAAAGTCCGGAAATTGAATTAAAAAGGGTTGTAAATTGGGAAATAGATGAATTTAAAAACCTCAAAAACACTAAACAAAGTGTATCCTCTAGTAATAAGATTTTTAAAAAAAAAAATGCAGGAATTTTTCACAAATATGCAAATATTTTCTTCTAAATTTGAATGGTTGATCGAAGGAATTAATAGTTGATTATCTTTTTTTTATTTAATTTTTTTATTCTTATTAAAAAGAGACTTAGCTCAACAAAAAAGAAAAAGAAATTAACGAGAAATCAAATTAAACACATGTAAATTTTCTCCCATTATTGTCAGGCATGATCATCTGTGGAGTTAGTTTAATGATTTTTTTCCCCTTAAGCCAAAGGAGAGAGTTCAACGATAAATCTAATTTAATTTGAGTATTTTTTTTGGGATTATTTTAATTATATTAATTTATTTAAATTAAAAATATGCATTGAATATTACACGAACACGAAGCCCTATTTTGAAAACACAAACAGACTTTAACACCAGTTTAATTGTGAAAAAAAAATTTCATTTTTGATTTTTTAAATAAATAAAAAATCACATATTACTTTTCAATTTTCCAAGATTTATATAAAATATAAAAGCAACAAGAAGATATTTTTATACAAATTAAAAAATTAAAATATGAAATAAAATTTTTTATAATTATTTTAAAAAAATGTTGGACAATTAAGCTGAGTCATAACTTCTACATATACAAATTTAGGCAATACTTTAAAAGCAATTTTATGTTAAATTATGTTAAAATTTTTTAAGTTGATACAATCTCAAATCAGTATACACAGCGACGTCGTTTTGGTGCTTAGGGGCTCATGAGCTGCTTCACGGAGGGGCGCCGGCTTCCTGTTGAATATATACAGCTAATGTCGTTTTGGCGCGAAGGATTCCATTCCATCTCAGATTATCAACTCTCGAGCCAGTGTTCTTCCCATGGCGAGCCTAGGGTTTCGTCCTCCCCAGTTCTCCGAGGTAAGTGCTTCTCCCTCCTCACCCTCCATAAACCGTCACCATTTGATTTGCATTTTTGACGTGTTTATCCCGATTTCAAAGCAAAATATTTGTCCATTTCGGCTTTAATGAACAATGAAGTGCTTGGGTGTACTAACGCGACAAATCTTCATCATATTTTAAATAGAAATTCTTGATCTTTCCTGTTACTTAGGTAAGTCTAACGGGCGGGTAGGTGATTAGGTCTGTGGGTAGTTGCTTGCGGAGTGGTCATTGAGAGCTTTTTCATTGGCCGATGCAATGCTATGCTTGGTTGCCGAGAAAGTGTGGGACGAGTGAAGAAATTACAAATTTGACTATTAGGGTTTTTGATTACCTGGGACTTGAGTATATGGATCCCACGATTTGAAGATACGACGCTCACTTGCTTAGTTTGGTTGTGGAGAAAGTGGGGCACAAGGGAAGAAATTAAGATTTTGAATACTGGAGTTTTTCATTGGAATTGACTACATGAATCTTACGTTTCTTAATTCTGCCACTTTTTTCTTTAATGTCATTCTTAGCCACCAAAGGAGGGCGTTGTTTTTACATTTTAAGCTTGAAGTCTAGAAAATGCAGTGGTACTTATTTTCTAGTCTATGTGTGGTTATTTTCACCTGCCATAATCTTTCCCTTTCATTCTGTTACTCGATTATTATGGGTGTTAGTTGTTTTTAATTTTTATGCTCAAAGTCTAGAAAATGCAATGGTATTTACTTTCTAGTCTATGTTTTGTTATTTTTACCTGCCATAACCTTTTCCTTTCATTATTTTACTCAATTATTATGGGTGTTTGAAATCATTCTACATTATTTTCTTACCATTGTTGTTGTTGGTGTTAACGACATCAAAAGGCATGTGTCCTTTCATTGATATTAACATATTTGGTTCTTAGCTGTGTTCATGGAAATGATTGTTTTTACATTTTTGAAATAGAATATGAGAGATTGAATGTTGTCATTAAAAATTAAAGTTGGGTTCTTCGCTCCTTTGGTTCTCCACCACAGTACTTTCGAAAAGAAAGGGGAAAAGGATTAGGGGATTTAGGTATCCTAAAGATGATTACGGGCACAGTTTTTTGTTTCTATAATTGATCTGAAATTTCTGTTTATAAACTATATGCCAGAAGGACAACCTATATTATGAGAGTGATGTGGACTATGTCTGTCTATTAGTGCGTTCAGTTGTGACAATTTGTGGAGAAAAGCAAGTATATCTCATTGGTGATTATATAAATATATGGTAATTACAGGATGTGGCTTGGCTTCCTGCTTGGCTTCAGCAACATCAAGCAGAATCATTTCATGAGCATATTAGTGGACCTCAAGCCCCTTCTGAGCAAGCATTCCAGGTTGGAATTGAATTTTTCTTTATTTTATATTTATCTTTTGTTGAATTTTGCATTTATGCTGCTAATAATTCAAATTGGGCCTCTCTCTCTCTCTCAATAATTCCAGCTTCTGTCGGATGCTATATCAGACAAAATCTTCATTAATGTGGTAATAAAGTTAAGATATCCATACTCTTTTATGCAAGATGAAGACGTATGGTTTAAAGGTAATTTGATAGAGGTCCATAATCTAGTAACTAATGAGAATTCTAGGAAACAAACTTACCAGAAGGAGAAAGTAAGATATGCAGATCTAACTAATTATAAGTAATAACAACAAGAAAAGCTTGTAAAACCATAATTCCAAAATAAACCAATTCTTTATTGCAAACAGCATCCAAAATGCACCTCAAAAAAAAAAAACAAGGAAGAAGAGAAAATATGCCCAAGGTTTCATTGGTATGGTGGATATTTGTTGCAAATGGCTCAACATTATCACAGCATCTTTCAGAAAATAAAGGAAAAATAGAGAGAGACAAATATAATTTCTTCTCCAAGAATATCATATATATATACATACATATTTATTTTTTTCCAAATTCTTTTAAGAGCTCACTAGAGTAGCTTTTTTAATGTAAAAGTTAGAGTATTTGAATGTAATTTTCTTTAGTGTTAAATGACTTGGTTTTGGACAATCTTATATGAATTGTAAAAATCAATGTTTATTTAATATTACAGTAAAAAATAGCAGAACACATGAAAAATCCCCAAGCCTCAACTTATCACATTGGCTTCATCTTCATAAATTACAACTACTATTTTCCAGTTCATCTAGATTTATATCCGAAATTTGAGACAGCAGAAATAAGGAAAACATATACTTTTGTATATGTAGATAATGTACACGTTTTAGTAGAAAAAATCAGGTTGCAACATCAAACTAGAATCCAAGCCATGCATTTTTTGGTAGAGTTTCCCCCCCCCCCCCTTTCCTTGCGTTGTTTTGGTTTATGGTTACAAAATCAGTCGTGTTTTGAATGTTCCTTGGAAATTGAATGTGTCGTTTCATTTTCTTTATCATTTTGATTGAAATGTTTTTAAAAAAGGTTTGTGAAAGGAAGTTGGAGATTTTAGTATGCAGATGGTTTAATGTGAGTTTTAGGTTTTCTTGACATTAGAATGATTCCATGCCTTTATTTGTAATGTAACTGCCATTTCCCGAGCCACTTTGTAAAAAAATTATGGATTTCTTCATTGCAGTGCTATGAAAAAAATGTAACAGGGCCATTGAAAATTTGTGTTTGTGATCCAAACACGTCCTTCTCTTTTTTGGAGTAACCAATGGTTTTCTGGTCCCTTTCAGGCTCGACTAATCCATGGGGTGGTGGGCCTTTCCTTAATTCCCACCATCCTCCTAAATTATGAACTAAAATCTCATCAGTGTTCTTTTCATGCTAGTTGAAATTGGAATTGAATAACACATTATAGTCTACTGCTGCATTCAGCAGACCTTCGATTTGAATTTGTGTGGATTTGGACAAATCACAATACAAAATTGTATCATGTTTCATCCATATCCATGCAAGCCCAAATTCAAGGATTGAACATAGCATTGGTTAGTCCAACTACATGTAAATCCAAATCTAGGGTCTGATTCTCTGGAATCTAAGCTCCCAAACATATTGTCAAAGTTGGCGATGACATAAGCTTCGATTGTAATAGGCTTGGAGCTGTTATATCTCAAAATGAAATTAAACATGTTATAAGACTATAAGACGTTTGTCTTGACATAAGATAGTATTGTTAGAAATTGTAGAAGGTAGCTTGAAAGCAAAATCAGTAAACATATCACTCTCCAATGCTGTATTTAAGTTATTTATTTTATTTATTTATTTATTTTTTTGAGAAAATTCCAAACAGTGGGAATATGATTCAGGGATGGAAAATAAAAGCAAATACATCATTGCTATTATTGAAGCATAGGAATGTTGCTCAGAGTTTGCTGCACTATATTCTGCCCTAATACATTCTCAGCAGTGCTTTACTGGGCAATATGTTCATTGATGGATTATAATGCAACAATGGACAGGATTTTGCAGGTATTCAAGGAAACATCAGTAAAAATGCAAGTATGTTGTCCAGCGAGGAAGGTAGATATAACAGCTGCCATTTATTTTTATCTGGAGATGATAGTTCACCACTTAGCTTTGCTTCATTTCCGAGAAATGTAAGTTCTTAAGACTGGTTTCCAGGTTAAAATTTTTTTTCCATTTAAACATGCATTGTTTATCTATAAATTGTGAATTTATTCAAATGATATCATAGTTATAGCTCAATAAATCCTGCATTTTTCCCCCTGAAACTGTGCAAACTGCAAAATAAACCTTAAATTTTTTTTAGTGGAATTTCTGAATTACCTCAGGTCAAGGTCTTAAAATTTGACTTCAACTAAAATTTTGAGCCTTCAAATGTACAGAAATTTTGATATCAATTGCAATTTTGATTTTAATTTTAAAAATAATCAAAATTAATACTAAAGCATTTAATTTTTTTATGAAACTCTAGAAACTATTATTAGAAATAATAATGTAAGACTTAGAACTAAAGTATTATAAACAAATACACCAGGGACGGCTATGTGGTATATAAGGTGCAATAACTGCCATATAATGATCGTACTGAAAATGTTCAATTAATATAAGTGAAATTCATAAATCAGTTAAATACTGTTTAATATGCAAAAAAAACAATAAAAAATAATTTAGACATAAATTATCAAATGAAATGTTGTTGCTGATATTGAAATTTAATTTTCATATAATTTCAAAAATATGAAAGCTTTAATTATATCCTTCTTGTAATAAACTTTAGTTGAAGAAGATAAGTTAAGAGAGAAATTTTATCTAGCTGTTGACGCCCTTAGTAGGATGCTTCTCAATCAGTGTAGGGGAGTTATCAGAGGTTTGCATGTGGGGAGGGTGGAAGCGAAGATCTCTTGCCTCCAATTTGCTGATGTCTGATGACACCCTGCTCCTTCTTGAGGGCAATTTTGCAAAATTCTGGGAAGTTATTTTGTTGCTAAAAAAATTATTAACCAAATCTCAGGCTTGATAATTTACATGTCCAAGAGTGGGATAACAGGCGCCAATATTGGGGGTGGGGGGGGGGAGTTCTTTAGAATTTCACTTTGCTTGCGGGTTGGGACTCCCTTAAGTGGTCCCTATCCTATCTTGGCCTCTCTAGGAAGGAACCCAAACTTTCAAGTCCTTTGGGATCCTGTAGTAGAGAAGATCACTAGGAGACTAGATGGGCGAAAGAGGGCTTATTTTTTTCTTTGGGGCTCAGCCACTTTAATTAATGCCTCACTCTCCTATTTATTATCTCTCTCTATTTAGGATTCCCGCAAAAAGTAGCCAAATTGTTAGAGAGGCTGATGCGTGATTTCCTTTGGTCAGTTTCTGGGAATGGTTGGAAAGGCCATCTAGTTAGTTGGGATGTGGTTAGCAGACCTAAGTTTGAGGGGTAGCCTGGGCATCAGGAACGTGGTATCCAAAAACATCTCTTATATAGGCAAATGGCTTTGGAGGTTTCCTTTGGAAGTTGACTCCTTGGCATAAGCTGATTAAGAGCGAGGACAGGATCAAGCAAAACTGGTGGGAGACAAGAGGCAGTGGCATTACCTGTCATGTGTGTCCCTGGAAATTTGTGTCCTAGGTAGCTTGTCTGTTGTTTCCTTTTATTATGTTCAAAGTGGGTGATGGCAAAAGTTCTGCGTCTACGAGGATGCGTGGGTGGGGGAGTCTTCGTTGGAGTTGAAATTTCCTCATTTATTCAAGTTGTCATTGCTACGTAACGCTCCCATAATCCATCAGATCCTTCATTTCTTCTTCTGAGGGGTCCTTCTTGGGATCTCCATTTCTTTTGGAATCTCAATGAAAGAGCGGTCGAAGAGCTCACTATCACCATCATGTTCCTACTATTCATGAGAACGGGGGAGTGTGAGAGGGTGATTCCTTGGGCACAATCACTTCTATACCCTTTCTCTCTCACCTTTCAGTACCTCCTTCCCCCAACATTTTTCCTTGAGAACCACATTCTTTGTAGGGCTAAGGTCTTGGGGAATATTTGGGCTTTTGGTTGGACCATGATCTTGGAAAGGATTAACACGCAGGATTTGCTTCAGATGAGAAGGCCTTAATGTCTCTCAATCCTAACCTGTGCTTCATGTGTTGTGCAAACAGCAAAACAAAGGCCTATCATTTTTTGCATTGCAGAGCAACATCAGAGCTTTGGAATACCCTTTTTCCCCTTGCAGGGGAAGAGTGGGTGACCCTGAGAAAGGTTAGAGGCTTGTTATTCGTCAACTTCAAGGGTTTTGGAAAGAATAGCAACGGAAGAGCTCTTTGGTTTGCTTCTATCTTTGCCATTCTTTGGACTTGGTGGATTGAGAGGAATGCTAGGATTTTTAAACGTCACTCAGCCTGCTTATTGTTATTTTAAGATAGGTCAACTTTCCTCGCATCCCTTCAGGTGCACTTTCTTTGATTTTTTTGGGGATTACTGCTGTCCGACCTCATGAAAGATTGGAGGGCGGTGCTCTTGTAATTGATAGTTGTCTTGTTTTTTTTGGTTCTTTTAGAAGTTTATAGCTTTTTGGTATCTTTTGTTATCCAAGGAGGACTCCTTGACCTCCATTATGTACCATGTTTCATTGCTTTGATAAAATTGTCTTCTATCCAAAAATAGAGAGAAATTAATTCAGGTTTTGAATCTCAAATTAGTATTTCAAGGAAATTTCATTATTTAGTTAAAATTTCAATTCAGTTTGTTGAATTTTGAGATTCTGATACGTTTCGGGTGATCTGTAGAAATTTTGTAAAATGGACATTGACTACCATTTCAATTTTGAGGGGGTTGGAAGGCAGAAATTTCAACAATTTCCCGGAAATTTAAGATTGTGCCTCAGATAATATGGAATGGAAACATGTCTCTGGTTCCTTGGAATTTATTATTTATTTTGTTGGTACTCTAGTTTTTTGAGTTTTGTTCAATTTATTCCTGTTATTTCCTGATTGTGTATCGATTTAGAGTTTTTCAATATGAAATAATTATATTTTCCTTGTTTTACATTGGATCCATCATCTGTGTGGATTGTCAACACTTTGGGAGTAAATTATTTTTTTTTCATTAATTTTCTAGCAGATGCAGCTTGGTCACGATCAAGGTTGTTAGAATCGGGATTCTAAGTGGGATCATTGGAGGGGTCTGCAGGATCGAATCGTAGAATTGGATCGAGAATCATAAGATTCTACTTTCAATGTAAAATAAATAATAGAAAATTATGTGGAACTTTATGACAAAACTTGGTTAGTAACTTAGTAAGTATAAGAAGTTAAAAATATAATAAAAAGTTCAAACAATAAAAAGAAGAAAAAGAAGAAGAGCGAGGAAAGGAGAATAACTCTGGCTTGGTTCCTTTCTTGGCTGCTGTTGATCAAACAAGAACTCTGTGTTGAAGAGGATTGATGTGTTCTTGTTGAACACCAAAGAAGGAAGAGGACTGAGAACTGAGGGCTGAATTTTTGTCGAACCCCAGGAACTCTGGTTGTTGAAGTCCAAAGAACTGTTGATCAAACAGCAAGACTGCTAGCTGCTGCTGATCAAACACCAGTCACTAGATGGAGAGCTCTCTGGTTGTCAAACAGGAGAGAAATTCAGGTGCCAGGTTGCTGAATTTCAATGAGTAGAGGACTGAGGTATCGAACTCCAGGGAAGTCAGGTACAGATTCCGCTGAATTTGTTCATTGATGGGAGGCTGGGAGCCATTTTCCCCCAGTTCTAGAAGACTTTGGACCCAACATAAACCTTTTTGAGGCCTTTGGGCGAATAAAAACATGTATTGGGCCACATTATTGAAGGCCAAAAGGGGAAAAAAAATCCCAATCCACGTAACAGAGTGGGATCTGTACGATTTTACAATTCCAATTCTACAATTCTACCGATTCTTTTACAATTCTACCGCGATTCTACTTGATTCCAATTTTTGTTGCGACTTGGATTGTTTGGGTGAATCTAGATCGTGGAATCTTACGATCCTATGATCCAGATGGCGATTTTAATAACCATGGTCATGATTCGCAAAACAAGTGCCCTATGATAATTTTTTATACATAGAATGTTATATCAAGTAAGGAAAATTAGGTTTATTTGGGATATTTTATGGATTGCCATGATTTTGATTCATATGGGATATACTTTGTTAGGGGCATAATTAGGTTGTAATGTGAATATTAAGCCAGTACCTCAATTTTGTTCACATTATAGTAGCAAGTAGCTATCTAATTCCTCCTATAGGTTGCTACTGTCTATGTTTCTGTAATAGTGAAAATGTTAAGTACACGTGCATTGTTCCTTTTCATGGGAAATCTATAACAATTTGTTTGATGTTTTTGAGAAGCATTGGTTTTGTCTTTTTTTCTTGGGAGGGTGTCTGCTTTACTTCTTTTAGTGGCTTTGTTAAAGCAGAGGAAGGGAAGGCTACCTGGAAAGGTGCTATGTTTGTGGTGATTTGGTGCATATGGTTGGGATTCAAATTGTTCTGCTACTCATGTTAAGTTGGTGTGGTGTAGGGCAGTGTTCATGGTGCCACTTTGGTGTTTCCTGTGAATGGCCTTTTAGAGGAGTTTATTTTCTTTACTAGTTGATTTAATTTTCTTCTTTTGGTTTTTCTTTTGTTTTCTTGTTTTGCTTTATCCTCCTTTTTGTTTATATTTTCTTTTCTTTCTTAGTATAGTCCCTTGTTTATCTGAAAAAAAGACTTAACAGTTCTTATCTCCTAATTTTTGCTATAGTTATATAGCATTATATCAATCCACTTGTGGTGTAGAGTGCTTTAAAATAGGTAAAACTCAATTTTGGGCTTCGGAGTAAGCAAGGTAATGTGCTGTGACGATATGCCTGGTTTTCTATTTTTGTGTTTTGTGGAAGCAACTATGGATATTTTAAAGTTCAACTCAAAACTTTTTTCTTGCTCTGGGATAAGGTGGTTTTTCTACCTTCTCCTTTGGCTTTAGCTTCTTGTATTTTTTGGTGCATTTCTTTGAATTTCTTGCAAAGGGATTGGGGATGGCTCTTTTGGAGGACAACTTGCCATATCTTTCTTTTCTCATCTTCTTTCTTCAATGTATCCTTTGTACAGTTGGGAAAAAAAAAACTTTGAGTTTGTTCTTTGAGTTATTGTTCTTGAAAATGCTAAGGTTAACTTAGCAGCATATGATTGCCAATCTGGCATTTGTCATTGTACAGCAGAATAAATGCTTTGGCACTGAACTCTCTGGGTTTTTGCTGTTACCTTTATTTTTGTGCAAAATCCCCCCTATTTGGAAATGAGAAAATGGGCAATATTGAAAGTGATTACCTTTTGTATTTGTGAACTTACATCATTGATAGAGGAGAAGATTGATTTTATTCATGCACTTTAATCATTGTTAGAGAAGACGACTGATTTTTGACTATTGATATTTCTCTTTTGTCTCACTAGATCCCTCTTGTGCTAGCATGGAATCTTTATGGTTGTGGTCTGCATGGAATATAAATTAAATAGAAATTTTGTGCCCTCAAATGAAACATTTCTGTTTAATTTCAGTTCAGCTTTAGATTGTTTGTTCTCTTGTTTATATCATCTGTTTTAATCTGGCTGATGTTTCCTTCCATCCTAATAGGTGCTGCATTTTCATCTACATCTTTCATCGGATGATAGTTCACAGAACATTTCAAGTCCTTTGTCTGAACAAATTCAAGTAGACAGGCCTGAATCAAATAAATTTTGTCCTATGCAGCATGTTGAAGCTTCAGCTGGTGAAGGAAAGAAGGTCAATGAATCCAAAAAGAACTATGCTAAAGGTGTAGCGAATTTGTTACCCTCAGATTCTAACCCGAAAGCACTAGAATATGGTAGCCCTCAACATCTCACACATAACAAAGATAGTGGGAGGCAGTGTGACGAAAAGTTTGATGACAAGCATCTACAAATAGATGATATTAGTGCTGCAATTGAACTCTCTATTGCGGCATCTGAAGCACTGGCTGTCCATGAGTTAGTAAAGAGAGAACCCCATTCAGATGCTTTTCCGGCTGCCGCTGTACTTGAGGTTGCCCTTCGAGTCAAGCAAGCAAGATCGGAGGGGCCGGAGAGTGCTTCACTTTGCCTAGCTGAAGAAGTTGATGAGTTTGATTCTCTTTCAGATTTGGATGAATATGCCATGGCAGATGCATTTGAAGATGTAGGGTTATCTCTCATTGGTCTTGATGATCTGTATTTTTCTAGCTCTGTTATATCCCAGGTCGAAGATGCTCCCATCTCAGGAAATCCTTCTGGATGTGATGATAAAGTTAAAAACATAGGGCTTGGGCTTCATGGAACTGATCCTTATGGTACTATTATGAAGGAAAAAGCGAAAGATGCTTTGGACATGGATTTACCATCAAAAAATGATTTGCCATTGGAATCTCATGGTGGTAAGGGGCGAGAGAATCTCTGTGATTATCAATCTTTGCAGTTAGGCACGTCATTCCATATTAATGGTGCACAACAAGAGTTGATCCAGGAAGGCTCAGATGTAGCTGTGACTGTGAGGCAGGTAATATAGCTCAGATAAATCATTTTCCCCTTTTGGTTATGCATGATATTTTTCTCTTTAATAGATGAATTAAATATAGAAAAATTAAAGCTGGGTTTTTCTCTGAATTGGTACTTCTCATTTTGGTATATCTTTTTTTATTTTATTTTATTTTTTTATTCTGTTTATTTTTGAATTATTGATTTAATGATGATAGAAGCATGCCAAAATGTGAACCAAGTCACTAATGTGTCATGGACTCGTGGTAGTTTGTATGAAGAATTTATTAATTGAAAAAAAATTTGGTTTGGCTTGCAGGGAGATGCCTTAGTTGTGGGTGATGTAACATCATTTCAAACTCATCAAAATTTAAACTCTCATCCTCAGGCTAGGGATTCTGAAAATTCAGGTAACTGCTTTCTTATCACATGTGCCTCCTTTCTGCTATTTGAAGGGCTGTAACATATACTCTCTCTCTCTCTCTGCTCTTGTCTGTCTACAGGACAAGAAGACAAAATGAATAATTTAGTCCCCAGCAGATTTAGAAGCCGCTGGCTTGGTGGTTGGTCACGAAAGGTTTGTGCTGCATTTCTTTATTCCTTTATCCTCTTGAAAGCTTCAATCTCTTTTTAGCAGCATCTTTATTCTTTAAATGACAATTATTGGCGTCATTTGAGAAATTGAACATGCTGCATTGTGTTTGTTACATGTCCATAAATTTGGATGCTGTTGGAGTAAGTGGTGAAGACATTGTTAAGAAGAAGATAGCTTCTCCTGGGTGAAATAAAAATTAGTTCGTATTACCGGACTAATTAGAGTACATTTTCTTTACTTAGTTTTAATACTCCTGATGTTATACTATTCCATTTATTTATTTATTAAAAGAAAAGTTATGCATATATAATATACTGGAAAAGAGAAGAATTTACTTCTTTATCTTTACGAAGGGGAAAAGTTAGGAGTTATCTTAAGTTGTATTTTCAAAGTTATTTTTTGGTCTGTTTTTTGCTTCCTTTTGCTCTTGTATATTAATTTATTTTTCTTAAACCTAACTGCACATATGTTGAAGTATATTGGGCAAGATTACTTTACTATGGTTTATTTTGTCAGAGCTGAAATAGAATCTTCCTTTTTTAGTCTTATTTAATAGCTGAAATACCTGTCAGCATCAATACTTAGTCTCTTAGCCTACTTCTAATGATGGTCACAAGTTCAGACTCTGAGGCATGGTGCAGTTCATGGTCAACAATAGCAAGAGAAACTTTAGGTTCTATTCTCATGGTGGGATAAGGAAATCCCGGATAAGTAATGAAGAATTCCAGGTTACTAATGTTTATACAATCCAACAGTGCAGATACTGTACACCTGCTTTTTTAGATTGGTGGAAGACAACTTTCTCTTTTTTAAGGATGGTGTTTCTAGGGAATAGGATGGGCTCACCATATTTCTCTATTCAGTTTTCATGTGAATAATTTAACATATTATTAACTCAAGAATTGCATAATCGGTAGCTTCATCTTTCAGCACAAACACTTCTCTTCAAAATTTTCTGCATAACTAAAATGGAAACTCAGTTTCTTTTCAATGGTATTCATGTCTCTTGAAGTTTCATATATTCCTTTAGATCTTCTTTTATTTACTACTTCACCATGTCAAACAATCCATCTCGACTTCAATTCACATCCTGCATGGTGTCATTCAGTTTTGACATTAATGGATGTTGAAGTTCCATCTATCATTAGTGGAGGTGCTGTTCCTTTCTCTGGTCATCCATCACTTGGTTACTGTTAATGCTTTGTGAATTTTTAATATTTCAGTTCATTTATCTATTTAAATGTCATGTGCATGTATACAACAATAAATGTTATCAGACAGGTAACTTAGATCTTGTCATAATATTTTCCCCCTTTTTCTTCTTTTGAAGGAAGTAGATGGTACTGCAACTATACAGCAGAGTAACACCAAAAGCATCGCGCAGATTTTTGTTGCGGAAACTAGTTTTCTCTCTGAAACCGCAGATATTGCCCCAGATGTCAATTCTTTTGTACGTGATCAGGAAATAGGGTTAAGGATAGCTTCACAGTCTAGTGTACCCTTTGGCAGTTTATATAATAAGGCCAGTGAGGGAGACTTGCTTTCTCAAGATGTTATGAGGTCACCTAGTTTATCCTTGTCCGATCCTCTTTGTTCCATTGTTCCATGCAGCATTAATTCAGAAAATGTTGGTGTAACTCAAGCCCCGAATCAGAGTGATAGAGAGATTGATGTTGAAAAGCACTTATGCATGACATCAGAATTTAGGAAAGAGAATCTGAATGTTGAATTTGTTGATGGGAATGGGCAAGCTGTGCCTGCGACCAATGTTGAAAGTTCTGGGGCCACAGTTTTCAGGCAGATCACCTCACTTAAAGCTTATAGCATGCTACTGCCTTTCCATGGTGCAGTTTTGGAAAAAGGAAGCAGTCATTATAATCAGTCACTTTCATCAGAATGCAATCTAGGATTGCTTTCTTCTGAAAAAAATAAGGGCTGCAGTGTATCATTAAGTAAAAGGTTTTCCACAGATTTCTTATCTTCCAAATCCATATCTAACGGCACTGCTGCTACAGATTATGTGCCAAACCATGAAACTCATTTTATTGGCAGTGCATTCACCAAGTTTGAAAATCAGAAAACAAAATATGATGAAAATGCAGAAGATGGGGCTGGATTTCATATTAGTGATGTGAATGCAAAGGATGGGACTGAGTTGCAGGTTCATCCACATGAGGAGAGGAACTTGCCTATTATTTTAAATCATAGAGTTTGTCGGCGTGTACGTGCTTCAAAAATTTCTATAGGTAATTTCTCTGTAGAAAAAGATGCTGTGCGGGCTGCCACTTCTGGAACTGAAGTAAATCAACAGAACAAAAGTCTTCAAACACGACAAGGCAAATGTTGTGATCCCCATGATATTCAGGTTCCAATGAGAAAGCGAGTTCGTTTTTCAGAAGTTGAAGCTCAAAATCAGCAGCATAAGAACCTCCGAAAACAACAATCTGCACACAAAATTTGTGAGAGTTTGATATTGTTCTGAAGTTGACCTTTAACTATAACAAATTTTGGAAGTATCTGATTAATCTATCTATTTAAATCTTTGTAGGCTCAAGCAACAAAGCTGGGAAGAGGTTGAAACATTCCAACAAACTATCAGACTCCAGAACTCTGGGAGTAAAAATGCGCCTGAGGAATTATTGTGTTAAAGATGGAAAGAGATTGCTATTTCAGGGGATTGAATTCTTGCTTACAGGGTTTTCTACTAAGAAGGAAAAGGAAATTGAGGAATTGATTAGGAAGTATGGTGGGACAGTTCTCTCTGATATCCCTTCTCCTCCAAATCCAAGGGGAAAGAGAAAATCAAGATCTAGTTGGCAGCGACATCCCATTGTTTTATGCATAAAAAAGGTTGGTTTTTGCTAACTGGTAACTGAAGCAATTTTGTTTCTAGCTCAAATTATGTTGAGCAATGTGTCTGAAAAGTGGTCCTCTCAATGTAGAATTAGTTTTAGTTCAAAAGAACAGGTGATTTAATATGAAGTAGTGCTTTGTTTCTTTTTTATTTTTTCATTTTTTTCCATGTGATTGTTTTCCTAGTTGGATAGAGGTTTTGCAAACATTATAGATTTTATATACATCTTTTTCTTATAGATTTAAAGAAGGCAGTCCAATACAGCAGTCTTCTCCAGTGTGGGTTCTAGGGATGATCAAATGCGCATTGAACCCCAAGTGTTGAAAGACTTTTTTGTGCGACTCGAAGTCCATGATTCCCACATCACAATTGTAACTTTACAGGAAAATATTTAAGTTTTCACCATTATAACATCTCTATCTGGGTCCTAGTAACACTGAGGACTGGTTGTCTTGACACTCAACCAAAAGGAGCATACTTAACCAACATTAAATGTGTTGGAATCGCAAATATCTGAAAATATTTAGATTTATTTCCTTCTAGAGAATCCAAAATGACATGAGTGTCCCGTTTCTCTAGTTAGCAACAATATTTGTATAAATTCAAAGCAAGTTGGGTAAAATGGAAGAGTGCTTCAGGCGTGCTGTGTAATCGTAGAATACCCCTAAATTAAAGGAAAGTTTTATAGGACTACTATAAGACCAGCTATGCTATATGAATCAGAATGTTGGGCAACTAAGAAACAATATATCCAAAAAGTAAAAGTTGTAGAAATTTGAATGCTAAGGTGGATGGGTTGTATAACTTTAAAGGATAAATTAAGGAACTAACATATTTGCAACAAGGTAGGCATAGCACCAGTAGAAGATAAGATAATAGAGGTACGACTTAGATGGTTTGGGCATTTGAAATTTAGGCCAAGTTGTGCTCCATTGAGTAGTGAGTTAGTTATTGTTAGTGGTGGTAGAAGGGATTGGTGTAGACCTAAAATAACTTAGAATGAGGTAGTGAGAAAGGATCTAAGAGCGCTCTTAAACTAGATAAGGCAAATGCCCTTTATCATGTGATTTGGCAGAAAAGGATTCATATAGCCGACCCAACATAGTAGGACTAAAGGCTTGTTGTTGTTGTTGTTGTATTGATTGTTTCCTTGTTCTCATGATGCATGTAGTGTGAGTGTCTAATTGCATATTGTTGGTTGCATGATTGCATCCCTATTGTTAGGTGGTGAGGAGATGGCATTAGGCTGGGAATTTGTACCATAATACTTCATTGTGGTTTTGACCTCATGTTTTTAAAAAGAGTTAGGACGACACTTGTTTCATTTTTAAGGTTTTTGTTTTTTGTAATAAAATCTCTCAATGCTTCTCTTGAATGGGTTGGATTTTGATGTAAAGCACCAACTCATTCCTGCAAGTGATGTCTTCATGCTTGAAAATGTGAATTGGGTACAAACATGCCTGAATGCAGTAGGCACTTGTTAGAAAATCTACACTTGTTTCTGAAACTCTTTATTGTTATTTTTGAGTCCCAACAAGTATGGGCATGCAGGGATGCACAAGTTAACATGGTTTTTGGAAAGATGACGACCAACATATAATTTTGGAAACTGGTAAAATTTGAGAAAGAGACAGAGGGGGGTGGGTGGGTCGGTGGGTACATTTCCACTAAAAGTTCTTCTGATTGTCTCAACTGTCAGCCTGGGTGAGGCCTTTCAAAATCCATTTTGTTTCTTTCTGATCTTATTAAATCTTATTTGGTTTCTTCAATTAAAAAATTACCTCTTCTAAAATCTATGATTAGTTTTTCATGAAAAAAATAGCCTAAAATGCTAATATTCTTCTGTTTGTTGGCTTGTAAAGTTTTCTAATTTATTTCCTTTCTTTCTTAATGATCAAGTGGAGGGTAAAACTGTGGATATTTCTTTTTGTTTTGGTACTTGTTTCTGCCTGTTCTCTGATAAAATCATGAGCAATATATGATATTACTAATTATACAGCCATGAAGTATATTTATTTATTTCTTTGTGCTGTGTCATGTGCTTGTTAATGATGTAGATGGTGTGAATTTTTTTAGTATGTAGGTTACTGTTTGGATAGTTTAGTTGTTTTCATTTGGGCATACTGGTCTAGTGATTATTCTGCACTAGAGTTTACTTTGTTAGGCACTCCCACCACGCCCCTGGTGCATGTTATTTGAGTCCTAATTAGAATTGAGAAAGTTTTTTTATTAGTTCTTTTAAAGAGTTCCTGTTATTGTTATATTGAACAAATTTCTCTTTTGTTCTTGTTCAGATGTGACTCATATTCGGAGGGTACTTGTCAATTGTAGTCTTTCAGTAGGGAAAGGTTTTGCATGGAGAGGAGGGCCTTGAATTGGGATCCTTCTCTTCTCAACCTAGCAGCTTTGGTTTAGTCCATATTTGTTAGATTATCACTTTACCCAAAAGCTTAAGCTGTTAGGTTGTGGGTTAACAATGTACATCAAGCCTTTAACACTCCTCTGCATGTGCAGCCCAACAACATGTGGAGAGAAACAAACTATATATAACACCCATTATAGGGTGTACAATAATTTAAGCTTCACACAATAAATGCGGGTAAGACGACTAGAACCCAAGACCTCTTGGTAACCAGCTTTGATACCATGTTTGATTACCATTTTACCCAAAAGCTTAAGCTGTTAGGTTGTGGGCCAACATACATATCAAGCCTTCAACAATATTTTGAGAAATTTGACTCCCTTTTGTTTTCTATGTTGTTAAGCATTTCTTTTAAGAGGTTTTGCTTTCTTGCAAGGTTTTATCAGTCCATGAATAAGGTCCCTACTGCCCTGTACAAAACAGAACTAGAATCTAATTATAGGATTCTAAGGGTTTGTTTGGTATCATTGCTGTTTGCTGTTTTTATTTCTTCACATTGAAGAAGCAGATTATAAAAATGCGTTTGTATATGTTGTCAGTTTTTTGTTTTTGTTGCTAGTTTTCAGCTGTTTGCCAAAAAATTGAAAACCATATTTTATGATTCTCAGTTGTTTCAACAACTAGTTGTCTGAAATTTTAATGCCCAAAAAGTATTTTTTTGGATTAAATTATTCATTTTATGCACTTTTAAATTAAAATCAAAATTAAATGTTCATTTGAATCTAAATATAATTAATTACAAAATATTTTCACTATTTTTCAATTTTCATGTACAATAAAATTTTTATTGTAAAGTAAAATTTGAAAGTAGAACAATTAAGGGAAATAATTATAATAAATTTTATTTTTATTATAGTAATTTTTCAATGTGTATTATTTGTAATTTTATTATTTTAATCATATTTTTATAGTATTATTTGATTCAATGATGAAAATGAGCATTTTTAAATTAAGTTTTAAATTTATATTAGTTTTATAAATGTTAACCGAACAGGTTGCTGGTTTCTAGTTTTTAGTTTCTGTTTCTAGTTTTTGGTTTTCGTTTTTCTAATTGATAGTGATACCAAATGGCCCCTAAATGTTTTGGTTTGATTAGTGCCATCAGTTTGCCTTGATAATTCATCCTTTACTTCTTTTTCCTTTTCATTTTATAATCTTCAATTCTTAGCACTATTGCGTTCTTTAATTAATTCACAATGAGCCAATGCTTCCTGTATTTTTCAAAAGGTATAACTCTGCTCCCATAACTCTTTACTACCTTTGTATCAACAACCAAAATCCTAATTAGCTGCTGTCTCAAAATTTCATCAACATGTTTTGAAAGTTTTATTGACCTTTTACTTTTAAACCGTTCCACAAATCCCAAACCTTGAGAATAATCTCTTGCTACCTTTGTCTTGCAAGAGTGCCTATAGGCTAGACTCTTGAGACTGTTTTGCATCAACCAGAAAGCAAATCCACAAAGATTACATATGTGATGATGTCCATGAACACATTAAAAGGGGAATTGGCTCCAAAGTAGTTTAAAATATTTGTTGTTGAACAAATTGTTGGGGTTTTGTGGAGCCTAGTTGCGTTCGATCTGGATGATGACCCGATTTTTCTTTAATGAGAGATTTCTATCCTAAGGCTTAGTCCATGACAGAGAAAATTTTTTTGTGCCTGTTTTGTAGCCCATTCAGAACCTTGTGCGCAGCATATAAAATGATTGTTTTTTGGGCGATTAGGTCAAACGGTCACACTTCACGACTTCACGAGAGAGCAAGAGAGAGTATTGTACCACCGCACTCTCTGCATTTTTCTTTTTGATAATAGTGAAATCCCTGCAACTCTGTGGACGTAGGCAAAGTTGCCGAACCACGTAAATATTGTCTTGTGCGTATGATTGATTTTTCTTTGGCGTGTATTCTTTCTCTATTTTGTTTCTCACAAGTTTCGGGAATTTGTTGTTAATTCCCAACACAAAGGACTGGCTGATATTTGGAGCAGTGCATGGTGGGATATAACTTAAGCTTGGGTTTCATGGAATTGTGGGTTTTGGGTTAATAAAGAATTTTTTTTTTGTTGTTATGACAAACACATAAACTATTGAGTTCATGTCCAGGCCCCTTCGATTAATTACAATGCAGATAATGGCTTTAAATTTTTATTTTTTTTTGGGGTCTGTTTCTAATTCACAGCTGGTGAGATTGTGGTCTTGGAAACCCTATACTGAGGGTTTCATGAAAACTGCACCGTAAATAAATTGAAACTTCACATTGGTGGATGAAGCTGGAAAGGCAACACTCTTTTTTTCTTTTTAAACGAGAGAATAAAATTATGATGGTGCTTCTTATGCTGACTTTTACACCCTTTTTACTCATGGTCATCACAGAGTGCAACCAGTAGTTTCATATAGGGAAAGCAGTTGAATCTGAACCTCAAAATTCTACTTTAGAAATGGTAAGCTGACGTGTAAGGGAGCAGAAGTCATTGAGCATTTTCTTGGTCTCTCAATGTTATGATTATGGCAATGAAATTAAGACATCTTGTTGTTTCATTCTGGCATTTCTGAAATACAAGTGAACTGTGAAATTATGGTGGCATTTATGGGGATTTTATACTCATAATTCCATATTGAGTTAAGCTTGGATTGCTTTGGAAGTTGATTAATTTGTGGAAATTTACGGTCTTTAATTTTAAAATTCTAATTTAGAGATAAAAGTGTTTAAATGCTGCACTGTCATTCTTTCAAGGGAATGGTTTTTGGAAGTTTTTGAAAATTCTATGGTATGAATTTTGGTAATTGATATGATTTCTTGTCGTTCTTGTCCATTATTGCATGGTCTTTTCTTCTGTTGCGGATGTCAGGTTCTTACTTAAGATGGATTCTCTTGTGTTTGTCTCAGCTAGAAACTATGAAGTTCTTGTATGGGTGCGCTGTGGATGCATTCATTCTTAAGCCTAATTGGCTAACTGAATCAATTGCAACTGGTTCTATCTTACCACCTGAGAAGTAAGTTCTTGCTTTATCTTGAACATGCATTTTATCTTCATAGATGGAATTATTTGGGTGCTTTTATTTTGCTTCTCATGTACATTTACAGTAATGCATTGATCTGAAGTATTGAAGTTTTAGAATCTTCAATGTCAACATTGTTAGGGATTGTAATTGAATGAATAACATTACCAGGAGTGTTTATATGAAAAAAAAAGCGACAAACAGTGCGTAAGGCTTCCATGACATTGGGGTCTGGAGAGGGCATGAGATATGCAGCCTTAGCTGCTTGCTGGGAGAGACTGTTTTTGTGATTTGAAATGCTGACCTTCATGTGTGGATGCAACACCCTTACTATTGAGTCAAGGTTTCCCCTCACTGGAAATGTTTATAAGCTTGAATTTGATTTTCTGAATTTCCTATGAACTATTGTTTACTTCATCCATTTTGGTCATGTTAAAGTTTGATACGCATTGTTGGCCCACAACCTAAGCTTAAGCTTTTGGGTAAAAGTAGTAATCTAACATGGTGTCACAGCTGGTTACCAAGAGGTCTTGAGTTCTAGTTTGTTGCCCGCATTTATTATGTGCTGTTTAAAAATTATTATATTCCCTATAATGGGTGTTACTTCTCATCTATTTATCTCTCCACGTGCTATTGGACTGCATATGCAGAGGAGTGTTAAAACTTGTTGTACATTGTTGGCCCACAACCTAATAGCTTAACCTTTTAGGTAAAGTTTCAATCTAACAGGCCACAAATCAGATTTATTAATGGCTGGTATTTTAGATGTAAAATAAATTGAATGATGACACCGTTTTACAAATTGCTTCTGCTCCTTCTACATGTTCTGTACACCAGGCTTACGGTTATACAGTTATCAAGGAAATATCAGTCTGCATCATTGTTACTAGGATATATTTTTCTTTTTGTTAGAAGTGAATATATTACTTTAGTATTTAGGTGGCGTGAATTGGGTTATTTTGTCCATGTATATATATATATATATATATATATGATTAATATATATATATAAGAGGGCAGACCTGGAGCTGTACGTATGCTCCAAGGAACTGTCGACTGGGCTTTCTCCCTTTCTTCTCTTCTGCTCTTCTCAATGTCTAACCGAAATGCTGTATTTTCTTAATTGAATCTTTGATTTATTTCAGATTTACGACATGGTATCAAAGTGATAAAGTTCTCCAAACCAGATATATCTAATGCAGTTATAGCACTTCTCTTCCTCTCCTTTCTCTCACTTTTGACTCTTAAGTAGAATTTTTTCTTCCCAGTTTGAGAGTCATCTAGGGTTTTTTATCCTTCCCCTCTCAACCGCGAACCACCCTTGTGGGTTTTGTGGGTCGTGGTAGCTTGCTCTTGTAAAGATAGCAACCTACTATTTTTGGCAGACTACTGTTGATGTACTGATGTTTCCTCTGACTAGTGGTTGAGTGATGGCACTGTTATGATGTTGTGGGTGCTGTTTCTGTGCCTGCTTATAGCTGCTGCTGGATTGTTTGTTGAGTGCCTGCGCTGCTGTTAAATGCCTGCAGTGCTTCCTTGTGGTCTGCCTTTTTCTGTATGGTCAAGATGTGGTCTGCTCTGCTCTATTTAGTGGAAGCTGACTTTGATAGGATGAGCGAGAGGCTATTTAATTATTTTTGCCTGTGATTTCTTCTAGAATACTGTAACTTCAGTTATGTGGTCGTAGTTGCCTCTTGAATTTCTGGACCTTTAAAGTTCGGGAGTGATGTTCTGTGCTATTGTGTGCTGCATCATTCTGCATTGTTGCTGTGTTGTTCATTCCTGATACTGGTGTGTGCTGATTGTAGTGTGTCGGGGGTGGTTTTGATGGCCTCCATAGAGGAGCTTTGGCTGATATTGTTGACTTAAAAATTACAGCAATCAAATTGGTTGGATCCTCCAACTACTTGTCATGGTCTTAGTTAGGCAGTGCATGGGTATATTATTGCAAAAAGGAAGTCCAACTATCTGCTGCATTCTCCGCAGTCTCCAGACTCCAAGGATTATGAAGATTGAATGAAAGATAAGGGCATATTGCTTGTGTGGTTGTGAAATAGCATGCAGCCACATAATTGCTAAGAATGTGATGTTTCATACAACATCCAAGGCCATATGGTAAGGTCTTTGTGAAAGCTTGTAGAAGATAAAAATTTAACTTGTGTTCTAGACGCATGAGAATTTTAAAATATGACCAAGAAGGTAGGTCCATTAGTGAGTATCATAGCACTTTGAAGAGTGTGTGAGAGGAGCTTAATATCTATCAATCAGTCGGTTCTTACATTGAGATGATTAAAGAGGCAATGAGCAGAATTATTGGCTGCCAAATTTTTGTCTGGGCAAGCTTGAACCCATTCGTGATAGCTTCTTGTGGTGAATGCATACCATCTATGAATGAAGCATGTGCTAGAATACAACAGATCATCAATGTTAACTGTGAGTCTTAATAGTTTAGAATTACCATCCATAAATGAAGCATATGCTAGAATCCAATAGATCACCAAAGATGGTTTTTTTTCTTCTTCTCAAGCTTCTTCCAGAGTTCAACAATCTTTAGCATTGCCTCCAATCATGGTAGGGGAAGTGTAGAGGATGAGAATCAGGATAAGGTTTTGATGGGGATTGTGGCAAAGATCATTAAAACTATTTTATTGTTTTGCACTCAAGCAAAGGCTTTTGATGAATGAAGAGATTCCTTCTTGACAAGGTCACACAATTTGAAGAGAGCACTATCTTCTGACAAGATTCCTTCTTTATTGAAGCTGAGCTATTTTGTTTGTTAGTGCCTTAATTTAGCCAGTATCGTTGTATTTGATAATTCTAGAAAGCTACCTGCTGCTATGAGAGGGAACTTGTCTATGGAGCTTGAAATTAAGAGAAGAACCATTGGATGAGTTTTTGTCCTAGTCCTCTATTGAGTTGGACAAATCTACTTCAAAGATGCTAGGAGTCTGTATGATCCATGTGATAAATTATGTTTGCGCAAATCCGGCTCGGCTGCATATTAAAAATGGCTACCGTTGTTCCTTTCTTCCTATGAGTGGATTTACCTAATGGAAAATATACTAGCATTTATCTCGGTAACATTTCACAACTGGACTTCATCCATTACAGTAGAATTAGTTCACCTCAAAGAGAGAAGGCCAGAATTACATGCCCACAACCCTCGTGTCCATGTGGAATATTGATTTAATTATGACATCTCCGGTGCACCAAGTCACCATGACGTTGATAACATTTTTGTTAAGGCAAAGCTTTGCTAACTAAATGGAAAGGACCCCCAAACCTGGTACTTGTAGAAATATTAGATAGAAGAAACCAATGGGTAGTCTTTGGCGAACATAATCCTCCCTCCCATTAGTTGGTCATAGCTAATGGTAACAGCCTTACGGACATATTTTGACGAGGTTGAAGACTATCCACAACCAACCATGAGCACCAGCAACCATGGTTGTAAAACCTGGATCAATAACTAGTCTGGTGAAGCCACGAGGTTGGTTAGACCAGTTGAACTCATGAATCGAACTGAAGCTTTTTGGTGATATTTAATACTTACATATACATTCACATACATAATGTATGTTGTGATTGAGGGTGGTGTTGGATTAACGGTAAGGTTACTCCTTTGTGGCCGATTGCTCATGTGTTTGAGTCTAAGGAAACAACCTCTTCGCATAAAAGCAAGGGTAGGTTGTGTACACTGTGACAACCCTCCCCCTATCCTCACAACGCGGAGAGCCTTGTGGCTTGGGAATGCCCTTTGTATGTTGTGCATTATAAAAGAGAGAGAAAAAGTTTTACTTAATTAATTAAAATTTACTTAGATTTCGTTTGGATTGAGAATTTTAATTGAAAAAAGTGAATAAGAAGAAAATAATGAAGGAAATCTATTTTATATTATATTTTCTCTCTAGTATCAAATTATATTAAAATAAAAATTCGTTCAAATGATAAAAAATTAAGAAAAATCAAATGTTAATGATGTATAAATTCAATTTTTGTTCATTTTATGTGTATATACATGTATATAATTAGAAAAATCAAATGTTAATGATGTATAAAATCAAATTTTGTTCATTATGTGTGTTTATACATGTATATACTTTTATTTTTCTTTCTAAATATAAAAATTTAAGATTCCTTTATATATATATTTTCTTTCCTTAATGTTTTCCATGTTCCAAAGAAGGCCATAAGGTAAAAGAGTTCAAAACTCAATATGCGTGTGAATGTGCTGTGTTGAAGTTAATATCACATGCTTAACCTGAGCACAGTGGTGGGATGTTGGAAGGTAGAGGAGGTCAGGGTTCAATTCCTTCCCACCCCCACTCCCACCCTTTCAAGGCGCTCAACTAATTTATATATATTCTAAGTGACAAGCTGGTCAACATGGCTAGTTGTCATGGTCCGACTATTTTCACATCCTTGTGAAGGGCCGTGCGGCGCTAGCTAAAAGCACTCTTGCTTAACTAGTGAGCCTATTGTTTACCAACATTCATCCACGAAGCACTTTCATTAACATTCATTCAAATAGCAGCGAAAACAGTAATCAAGTCATGGAAGTAGTGGCAAGCAAGTAGTAAACATTGAAGCAAATGTAATTCATTAACAACACCTCCATTGACATGGTGTGTTTAGCGAGGGAGGCAAGTGGGCTAAACACGTTGACAATAGCTAGTGAGTTTTACAATGACGGATGAACACTCACCCTCCCTTAGAGAGGTTTTTATGTAATTATCATCCTGACACTAGGAAACATCAAAGTGACCGAGGAGTCATACTGCCTTATTTGGCATACAAAGACTCTACTAGAAGAAAAAAACCCTACACTAGTATTTACATGATGGAAATCCATCCCAAGCACACGAGATAAGCGGTCACAGGCAAGCATAATGCCCTGAACAAGCTTAGCTCGTGACACTAGCTCATCAGGTCCAGCTGGGTTGACCCTTGTTTGCTTCATTTCTGGTTTGAACACATTGCTCATACCAGTAAAGGGAGCAGTTCCTGTCAAATCAGATGGCCTGTCTGGCCTAGTTTTCAGAACTATGCCAGTGACAATGATACTCACTGAATGAAAGAACTAATATAGAGACAAATAGGTCAACATTAGTAAAGAAGGAATCTTGTTAGGAGATAATGCTTGTCAAATTCTGTGGTCTTGTCCTCATTAGAAGGAATCTTGTCTTGTCAGATTGTGTGGCCGTATCCTCATCTGAAGGAATCTTGTCAAGAGATAATGCTCTCATCAAATTGTTTGGTCGTCCCATGTGTTGTCAGCTTAGTATGACAAATTCAACAATTTTTAGGAATAGTTAATTACATGCCATATTTTATCCCACATGTGGCGCTGTTCATATTAATCCTCACCACACTCTTGCCATGGAAATGATACCATGCCAAAGCAGTCTAAGAACTAAAAAAAAAGTTCCATGAAACTTGCCTCCTCCCCCTTCCCCACCACCAAAAAAAAAAGAAAAAAAAAATCCTGTTGGACGGAATTAGAATCGACGAACATATGCTTGTGATGAATGGTGCTGGCTTGTATGAGGAGATTCTTGGAAAAGGAAATTATGTGGTTACAAAAGTAGATCCTTCAAACTCTCCGAACAACACTGCCGTTCAACATTCTAGGAATCTGGCAGTCAAAGGAGGAACTGAAAAGTTTCAGTTCCACCTACCAGGACTCCATTTGCATAGAAATGGATATGTCCTCTTTCCAAAGAATGCTGCAGTCAAACAGAAAATCCTCCCGTATCCCCAGCTACTCTGGTGTTCAAACTAGGTTTCTTGGGATTTTGAGGTTTGACATATTCAGGATTGGAATAATGTCCTTGTTGACTCCTTGTTTAGAACAAAGACTGTTTCCTCCCCGTTTTCTATATGCTCACCCTCTTGGTCATCAAGTCCTGATAATGACAAACATCTCCAGACATCCCAGCTGAAACTTAAGAAGCAATTGTCTATTACTCCCTCCATAATGAAGCACAAAAATGGTCAGACAATTCCTGTGTGACCCCCTTTCAATTCATGGAGTCTCTCATTTCACTAATCTACAATTCCATCTCGAGTACCCTTATCGACACAAATTCATGATACCATTCCTTTATGATTTTGGTAAAGAGGCAACATGCACGACTTTAAATAGCGTACTTTACGTAGTGTAATGAACATTACATAATGGAAAATCAGCTCACGATACCATTTTGGAAAATCTTACCAAATTTTCTGCCTTTTGCTGCATTTCTCCCTCTTCCAAGCTCATCCAGTTTCGAGACAGAAATTTCTACTTGAAATCGCAATCTGAAGATTGGGTGTGTGCTTCCTTTTCCCTTTGTCTGAAAATTATCCATTTGAGAAGAAATTTGTTGTTATTTGGAAGTTATTTGGGTAGATTTGAGTTAGAAATCTAGTTAGATGCTTGAGAATGGGGTTAGGCCAGTCCAATCCTAAGAGGGTTTGAAGTGGTAGCCAAAATCCTCCCTTTTTTTGGCTGCCGCCACTGCTCTCTGTGGGTTTGTCCACTGCCAGTAGGCATGTATGTTGATTCATTTTATGTCTCTAATTAATCGGTTATGAATTTCAATTTTACATTTCTAAATTTTGTAGTCATTAAAGTAATGAAAAGCAGGAAAAATATGACTTTTTTATTTGTAAAAATTCCACTAAAATTAAAATAAAAATTACATTGCCTATTAAAAGTGTTTGTAAGATGAATAAAAGTACTCTGAATTGGTTGAAAATCATGTTTTAACAGATTCTGTGCTTATTCTTCAAATTTGGCATGGTTGCGCGTGAAAAAATTAACAGCCACTGCGACTGCTTCCTGTGGTGTAACGTCTGCTTCTCCTGCATCCCACAACACCCACAACTGTTACATGACATTACCCACTACTGCGATTTAAAACCATGGCAATGTGTCTCTTGTGGTACCTTTTTCAGTTATATGCAATTGATTTTTTGTGTTCATGCCCCTAGTCTCGTAGCACATTTTTTCAGGTAAATCCAGCCATGAACCAATCTTGGCTGCATGTTGAAAAACTGATATCTCGTTTCCTTTCCTATGACAAGTGGGTTTCCCTAATGGAAAAGATACACAAGCCATACATCTTGGTAACATTTCACAATCAAGTAGATTTCGTCCACTGCAGTAGAATCAGTTGACCTCCAAGAGAAAATCAGAATTGTGTGGCCTACACAGCCTGCATCCACATGGAGTTTATCTTTGATTATGATATGTCTAATGCACTAAGGAACCACGACATTGATCCACATATGGAGTTTGTTTTTGATTATGATATGTCTAATGCACTAAGGAACCATGACATTGATATCATGAGGGAAGAACTCCACCACCTCAACTCAAATAGTGGGTAATTAGTGAATTTATATTTAGTAGAAAACTACCCACAAGTCTCCATTGTCTCAACACTTAACTCCTCCTTTGTCTCTTCTGTGTTTTCTTTCTCGTTTAATTATGATTCTACAAAGACCTAATTCAATTTTTATTGGACATGCTTATTTTAAAAAAAATAAAGTATAAGTTTGTCATGCCACTATCATTTTTTGTGTGGGATTTTCTCTATATGTATTTTCTTTCTTGTTTACTTATGATTCAACTTATTTTATTATATTTTTCATCTACTTGGCAGATTCATGATTTTATCAAATAAAGCTGATGGAAAATATGCCAGAATTGGGAAGCCTTTCCGTCAGATCAACCATAAATATATTTTTGAGAGAGTAGGAATCATGCTTCATGGGAAGCACAGTTTTTGCATCAAATTAGCAGAAGTTTTCAAGGTAAGGACTTGTTTTTAATCTGAATGATTCTGATTTTTTGGTGGATTAGCTTTTGATTGGCTATCCTGTTGCTCCTTGACTTTTACATTTTCTTTACCTGTAAAGAATCAATTTTTCTCCTGCAAGATGCCATGTTTTTATTCCGAGCTGGCTCAGCTAGCTTTGAGGGCCAAAATCTTTGAGTGAACTAGAATAAAAGAGAGCAAGTGCTCCAAGTAACAAAGCATCAAGGGGACACAAATAAATGATTCTGAACACTATAGCAAAAGTGAAAGAAACACGGAGTTAAGAGTACCTCTAAAAACTATTATATTAATTTTTCAGAGAAGGTTCTGTTGATTCTTCCTAGAACACATCCAAAATAGTTAGTGCTTGCCAAAATAGCATACAATTATATTGTATGCTATGTGTTGCTTATTTTATTTTATGTAACCTACAACCATACTCTTAAATTTCCACAAAATTGTTGAAATTTTTGTCGAAATTTTCGATTTCCATCACCCTCGAAATCGAAATGGTAGTCGATTTCCGTCTTGTATAATTTCCGTCGAAATCTCAACAATCATCCGAAATTTATCGAAATATTGAAATTTTAGCAGAACTTGTCGAAATTTTAACTATACAATGAAATTTCGTCGGAATTCAAATGAGAAATTTAGGAGCAAAGTGAAATTTCTCTTTTAATTTATTTTATCAAAACACAAGATTATTACAAGTGCTTTTGAATTTATATGCAAAAATAAACTTATTGTAACATTTTATTTAACCATTCATCTCTAAATTATCATCACTTGTATAATAAATAATATTTAAATGATTTATGAATTTCATTTGTATAGCTGAATATGTTTAATAGACATTATCTCACAAATATGTTTGATACACTTACTATTTTACAACTTTTCTACCTCATACAAAACATAAATGTATTTAATTTGTTATATATTAGTCCTAAAACTTATATTATTATGTTTGTTAACCATTTCTAAAGTTTCACAAAGAATTCCATGCTTAACTACTAATTTCCGTTATTTTTTCATATCGAAATCGAAATTGACATTGAAATCAAAATTTCCATCGAAATTTCTGTACCTTTGGAGCTTCGAAATTTGAGTCAAAATCGAAATTTAAGACCTTGCCTACAACTATCATTATATGTGTCGGAAGTCATTTTTTACCCAAAATAATAACATAACCTAGTTGAATATATGAAATTAAGCTAAAAAATGAAGAGGAAAGATTGTTGCATAGGGTGGTCGACCAACCACTTAATGGTGGTTGACTGACCTTTTCTCCTTGCTCCGCAAAGGCACTTGGCACTACCCGATAGCAGTCGACTGGTCCCCATAAGGCAGTAAATCAGCCTAGAAAGAATTTTGAATTTTCTTGAATTTGCATTTGATTGGTTGATGGATCTAGGCATATGGCAAGTGTTTTAGTTGTTGCCACGTGTCACGCGATGGCTAGGGAGTTAGTAGTTATTGGTTGGTAGTTTTTAGTTTGAATTTGAATTTTGAAATTCAAATTTTAAGGTTGTTTCCTTTCATTTTTTGAGTGGTCTATAAATGGACCAAGAGGGGAATGTTTTTTTGGCATGTCCAGGGGTAAGGAGAGGAAAATACAAAGAGTTAGTGCATTCTTGGGGTAAGAGAGAAGATTGCATTTTAGAGTTTGTGAAGCAATTACATCTCTTCTTCTTACTTGGGGGATCTTTGAGAGGTGCGTGCATTTTTGACTTCGGAGAGTATCACCACTTGATCTACTTTTGCTGCAACAAAACAAGCTCAGTCCAATTACCTCTCCCTTCGTGCTTTCAAGTGTATGTTTTGATATTTGCATGAATTTGTCCATATTGTAACATAGGGTGTTTGTCTTTGTTATCACATGATAAAATTTGCATTTTGTGATGTAAAATGTCATTTATGATTAGTTTGGAGTGAAATCATGGTCTGATATGCAAAGAACTTGGAAATAAAATTACGTTAAAAAGGAAATTTTCAAGAGAACATGTAGATAGTCAACCAATTTGCAGTAGTGGCCGGCTGCCCTTTGGATTTTAGAAAATTGAAAATAAAAGTAGCCATTGGCTATAGTTGATGGTCGATCAGCCTCTACAGGCAGTTGATCAGCTTGTCCAGAGGCCATATTTTCGGTCATCCTTTTGGGGACTTTTTCTGGATTTTCATGAAGTTAATGTGTCTAAACACTCATCAAATTGTATGGTCGAGTCTGTATGCTGAATTCATGATGTGATTTCATGGTTTTTTCATAAAAAAACCAAAAATTCCTTTTCTAAAAGGTTTTCAAAAGATTTCTAGTGTTTTACAAAGCAAAAAAAATTTAAGAATGAACGCCCATGGTTTAATTTTTGGGCATTTTTGAGAGATTTCAAGATTTTCAAACATAAATTTTCAAGGCGGGTTTGTGGTTTTCCCACCAAAAAACTGAACTTTTCTAAAGTTTAAGAAATAAAATGACATTTTTCAAAGTAATCACTTATGAAGCTGATTGAGGGTGGAAGAATGTTTCATTTTTAACTTCAACTTGATTTCAACACTCTGCTTTTGCAAAGAGTTCATTGGAAAATCATATTTTAAAGCAAAAATGGAGATTTTTCAATTAAGATTCAAGTTTTTTCAAGGGTTCCAAGTGTTTTCAAGGATTTAAAAAATTATCAAAATATATTCCAAACTTTAGATTTGAAAGTGTGTTGATGAACTACAAATGGCATGGTTCCTCTTTGGAGGATATGTAGGCAATCTAAAATTGTAGATTCAACCATACAAATGGCTTGGTCTTTTTAAGTACAACAATCATTCATAGAATGGGTGCTAGTTCTTTAAATTTCATAAAAGAAGAATTTAAAGAATTACCTTCCCTATTCACAATAGTAATCTTGAACCTAATTTTTTTTTTTTTTTTTCAAAAGAAGTTTTCCTTTATTTTACCTTTTCAAAATTAAAATAAAGTTGCGACACCTTTTTTCTAAAACAAAAGGAAGTTAGATAATCAATGGTTTGGTTATCTACACTTGCGTAGTTTTCAAATGATCATCAAATTTGTTGGCATCTAAGCAGGCCACCCGAGCCTGGTGTCGACAATATGGTATGTGTTTCATCACTTATTTTATGTAAGCTTACAGTCAAGATGCAACGGTATTGGCAATTCATAAAAAATTTGTATTGCAAGAAAATGACAACTATGCTTTCTTGAGTTGAAATTATGATTGCTGTTTGCATGTTATAAACTGGACATCTTGCAGATGGATGCAAATACCAACTATTAAATTAAATTAATTTAAGTCTGAAAAGTCCTTCTCTCTATACACCTCTCTTGGACTCTTTCTTTCCTTCTCATTCTCTTTCCTTCCTGTTCAGTTTTATCTACTCTTCCATTAAGACCCTAGTTAGCTCAAATGTCCATTGAAGCCCCAATTAACTCAAACTATCACAGTTTCATAAGACAGAATTTTGTTTATCTATTGCCATGAAGCTTAAATTGGGATTTTAATTGAATTAGCATTAAAAGTGTTTTTGGTTTGCATTACTTATTTGCTAGTTTATTGGTAAATTTGTTATGGAATTTGATTTCATTGTCTTGTTTTATTTTTTTATCTACATTACTAATACCTCTAGACTTGTTGGAGAGAACCTAGCCCCATTTGAAGTGTTTGTTTCTACTTTCATTTTACTTTTTAAAACCAAATTTCGGAAAAGACGTTTGGCACCATGTGTTTTTATTCCCAAAAACGGTTTTTAATTCCTTGTGTATAAATATTTGGCAACAAGAGTTTGTTTTCAAAACATTTTGCTGTTTTGGACATGGAAACAAATCAAATACAACACATGCATCGCTATTGGCAATCATTTCATTGTTCTAGAAACATAACACTGCCTAGGTCTCAGTTTGAAATTAACTTAGTAAATTGAATCAATTTGCTTCTTTGGAAGTATAAAAACCTTCAGGAAATAGGTCATTGTTCTATTAGTTATCCTGTCATCTTCTTAGATACAAAGAGCCATTTAGATCTCCTATCTTATTTCCCATATTAAATTTATATACTTCATTGAAGCTTCCATTTCTTCACCTTCTGTTATGACACTTCGATATAAAAAGCAGGAAATGGTGGTAAGCCTATAAATCTATGAACAGCTACAAATTTATAAAGCTGCCTTTATAAATTCTTATTGTAGTTGGAAGTTTTTTCTTTGGTAAAAGATAAGATGCATATGTTAGCAAATTGCGAATGAATAGTCATTACAGATGAAGATGACTAAAAGTCAAATTTCTAAGCTGTTGCCTAAGAGTTCAAATCTTTTCACAGTAAGGCATCTGAATTTGGTATCTTTAATAATTTGCTGAATTGTATAATCTGAATCAGCTTTAGCATCAGTGTAGAGAACAAAGTTCCTCGTTTCCCAAATGTGATATATTGCTGAAGACCAAGCTAACTTTGCTCTACATCTTCAGTTTTAAAGTTCCCAAGACTAGCCAACCAATCAAGATTTGTGTTCCAGTGAATATAAACCCTTTGTATATGTAATCTGACTACAGATGTAAGTTTTGGTTTTTTAGAAAGCAGGATTTTGAGGAAATAGCTGTTAATTTTCATATTGGTACACTAAAAGAAAGAGAAAAATGACCAGCCGTTGTTGCAAATATTGACTTTTATGCCATTGTGTTAAACAAAGCAATTTTACTTCTAAAGAGTTGGTCAAACTGATTTTGCTATCTATAGTTCTCTAAGAACAAATCTGGCAATTTGTCTTTTTTCTCTGAAAAACTGTTTGACATGTCACCTGGTAAGGCTTCATTACCTGTATCAAAGCTTGTCTGTGCTTCTTTTTTTTGGTATTGAGGTAGACTGGAAAGTGTATCGAATACTTGGTATGAAAAAAGAAGCATTAGAATTTTGAAAATTGTAGAACTGTATTGCATATGCATTTGTTGCATTTTGGAAATTTTTAATCAGAAAAAGTTTCATTTGGTTGCGTATTGGACCCTGACGATATGTGTGGGCTTTGCTTTGAAATGAATTTCTATCAATAATAAATGATAGCTCTGCTAAATGGTTCAGTGTAAATAGAAGGCGGTGAAGCTCCTGTGGCTGTCTTATCCTATGTTTCACAGCTGTTTAAGTTAATTGTGTAATTTGTTTTGTTTTTTCATTTTTCATTTTTTGTTTTTAATCTCTATTGTTGGTTGTGCAGCATGGAGGTGGTACAGTGTTCAAAACACTCAAGTGGCTTGTCAGCAGTCTTGATGCAGATAAGATTTCAGTGGGTGCTATTGTTGCAGAGGACGAGAGTAGGGCATCCCGCCACCTGAGACACTGTGCTTTGGAAAGGAAAATACCAATGATGGTTAGTACTTTTTTTCGACTTTTGCAAGGATTAGTTTGACTAAGGGTTGGTTTGAATCCTCAGAAAATCAGCTGTCTGCGAGAATTATTACGACACACACACACACACACACACATAGTTTCCCCTGACATGTAAAGGACCCAAATGATCTGGTTTTCTGCGACTTCTCTATCTTTTGATGCAAATTTAATCACTTAATGCAGCCAGTCAGCTGGATCATAAGCAGCTTACATTTAGGAGAGCTACTTCCTTTCCCGGAGAAAAATCTTTCCCATCTGTCAACTGCAGTGAAGCCTGGGAAGGTTCCGGCATTTCCTGTTCCCACGGAATTCAGTGAAGAAATATGAATTTTGCTTTGTTTATAGCCACTTGCAAGGGTAAATACCTAACTTGTACTTCATGCTTAAGCTTAAACCTTGGGGAGGGGGTGTGTTCTCTAGGGAAGTGCTTTCATGAATAATTTTTTTTTGGAAAATAGTATATTTCTTTCTTTAAACCGGCATTTATCTTGAAGGATATTTACTTGAGAGGTTTCAGAAAATACTCAATTATTGACAATTATATTTGAGAAAAAGGAAAATTTTCTATACAGCTACATTATATTTACATCAGGAAAATTCCATTAAAACAAATAACTCTTCTATTTCTTTATTTGATGCGTTTGATCCAAATTTCAGGTAATGGAATCATGATGGAATACGTTAAGACAAATTTCAGTGTTCCTTTCTCCAGGTATGTTTGCTTGACTAGCAAAAGAGAAGCGTATAATGCTTTATAGTCAATTCACTGACACTTTAATTGGAAGCTTGTTTGGTTATGTTTCTATCTTGAAGTAGAAATCACATCCAAGCATTGGATTGGATGTTGAAGTTAAAATACAGCGGATGTTTGTATATCATGAGACCAAAACCTCGTCAACTTTCAAAAAAATTGTTGTATCTAAGATTACAGCTTGATGCTAAGACCAAAAGCCCATCAACTTCTGCAAATGGAAAGATTCCTAAACATCCTTTTTGTGTTGGGGGGGGGGGGGGGGGGCGTGGGTGACGCTCATGCAATAACCTTAGTGGGCAGCTCAATACTAAAACTATTTTTGGAGTTAATTTAAAAAATGGTCACTGAGAGAGAGAGAGATTTGGACGTTGATGCACGCACACACACACACGCCAATTCAAGAGGGCAATGCCCCCTCAATATTCTTGTGCACAACTACAGAGTGAATTGATTGGGTTTGAGTCCATGGCAGAGCATCTGGGGAACACTCTTCTTCATCAATAATCTTGTGCATAAGTACAGAGAGAGAGTGAATTGATTGGGTTTGAGTCCATGGCAGAGCATCGTCTGGCCTACCATTCTGTGAATAATAAATGATGAAAGCAGTCCAGGTGACCATGCCTTTTGAAGGAATATGATGAAGCAGATCGTGAGTGTCATCTAAACAGCCACACTTAGCATACATATTGAGAACACTGTTCTGCATAATTATGTAGTCACTGAAGAAGGCAGAATTGAGCAGGTGGGCGTGAATAATTTGTCCTTCTTTCAGTTTACCCAACAGGGTGCACTTCTTCAGCAATTTATTTTATAAGGTTTGATCAGGTTGAGCAGAGTCTCAGACAACCAGATTGAGAACATAAAACCCAGTTCAGCTGTCTTGCTTTTGTATGATGCAACATGGGTCCCATTCTATTGCTTCTTCTTCTTTTTCTTCTTCCTCTTCATAGTCTGCAAAGGAAGTTGCTGCAGCTGCTGGGGTAACAGATGGGGAAAATGTTGAATTATTGGGTCTGGTTGTGCAATTTCCACCTTTAAAATACAGCTTAGTATCTTATGATGCCCACCAACCATGGAATAGGGTGAGTTCATGAAGTTGTATCTGATTGCAACAGGGTCTGCTAGGCGACTCTCTGCTGGTTATGGCGGTCCGCATGGTACTTGCAGAGGGAGAGAGAGAGCGAGGGAGGTGGATCATGATTAGTGGACTTTATGAAGGCTGAATGAGATGAAATTGACCAATTCATGAATTTAAGTGAACAACTTGCAGGAATCAACAGTGATCCAATTGGATTCAAGTGACAAATTCAGTAACCATCTTTCATATTTAACCCAATGTTTTTGTTTGTTTTATTTCTCTGGGAATATAAGGTTACATGTTCAACATGAGTATGCCAATGTTATTTCAATAAGATTACAAGGCTATCCCTGTACTTGTAATGGTAATAATATCACATGTGTCTTATAATGTGCATTTGCATATATAATAAGAAAAATAATAATGATTGTTATCATTTTAATAATACCTTTTATTAAGTAAGAATCAACAAATAATATAAATAAGCAGTAACGAAATAATAAAATTTATAATAATTTTATGATAATAATCATAATAATGAAAACAAATAATAAATATAATAATATTAGTTGTATTGATGGTAGGAGGTGGTGGTGGTGAACAAGGGGCAATTTTGCCCAGGAGCAATGAATGGTAGTATATTTTTATCCCAGAAACCTAAGGGAGAGGACGGGTTATGAATACCTTTGTTTTGGGGCATCTTGCACTTCTTGGAACCCCAGATCTTTCATGTTTAAAGACTCCCATGCATTCCCAAATGGGAGCATCCAGAATTCCAGCAACTTGAGAAAAACACTCTAAATAGTCAGCGATGCTTTTCAATTGGCCATTTTTATTTGCTTTGTTTTGTATCATCAATGAGACAGGTAATGGAATCATTGCCCTCCTTCACTGCAGAATGCTGTGAAATTTCTAGCTGAATCGAACTTTAATTTAAGATCAAAGGTTGGAAACAATATGCCTTATGGATACTTTTCCACAATGGCTCCAAATAATAGTTGCTCCTGGGATATATAGAACAGCAGTTTTGGAGGTTGATTTGGGAGAGCTGGGGAGTAGTTCTAACAGCTGAGGGAAAAGGATAGTTGATTGAGATGGTTTGGGCATGTACTACATAATATTCCAGTGGATGTAGTAGAACTGATGGAAGTCGGCAGCTGAGTAATGGCAGGGGGATGCATAAAAGAAGAAAAGCTTCCAATAAATTTTACAGATGTGTATTCTTCAAATAAGATTGTGTGAATCATGTGCACTCTAGGCTTAGCAAAACTACGCTGGATGATTCATTATGGGTTATGAAGGGATGAAATTCTCGTTGAACTTATTCTGGGGTTCTGGGAGGAACTCCCCAAGAAGTGTTATTGCAGCTTGAAAATTTTCTTTTGTAATGCTGTTGTGCCAATGTGTGTAGTTGTTTCAGTGCTCTCCATCTCTCTCGATAGCTTGGTTACAAACTGTAAATCTTTTTTTTTTCCCCTTGTTTGTTATCTGTATCTAATATGTTCTATAACTGTGTTTCCAATTATATTATAATCAAGTGCAAGAATTATATTCCAGTTTGGCAGTATATTACTTTTATGGCCATTCATTTTTCCTTGAATTTCTTCTCATTTTTATTCCATTTATTCTGTTGGTCTTGCCCGAGGAGAGGAAACTAACTAAAAGGAGATAGTTGTAGCTTAGCTACAAACTACATTAGAAGGTTAAAATTATATCCTTTTTTGTGGTAGGATGTTGATATGCTCAACTCTGTACGAAAAAGGCTCAGGTGATTAACAAACTTCCCAGTACCATAGGGTATGTTTAATTGTTAATGTTCTATTTCCAATTTTTTAAAGAATCATAAAAATGCCACCATTCCAATTTTTTAACATTTGTTAGCAACTTGGAAAACATCTTTTATTTGTTAAATGTTAAAAAATTAGAATACGAGGTGACATTTTTGTACTTACCTATAAACTTAAATATAAACGATGAAAACTGTTTTGCGGGGTGATTCATGTTACTTTGATCTTGGTTGAAAAATTTCCAGGGGGAGACATTACTGATAATGAAACGACCTACTAATAATATAAAATAGTTTTCCCTAGTTTTAAATTCAATCATTAACCTAAATAGTGGAAGGCCAATCACATTAAAATAAAACCACACATAATACAATACTAGAGTATCCAACCAACCCACAACGGTACAAACATTGCTGTCATCTTGAAAACTACCCTTACAGATACCAAGGGTTTACAAAACATGCCACTCAAAAATAATACTCACTCTCAAAAGGACAGTACAACAATCCCTCTACCTATGAGCCTACTCGGCTTGCCTAGTTGGTTCACCTAAAAAATAATTTAACATTGGGATAAGCCAACGCTCAGTAAGACAAAACATGCTATTACTTGTGTGTGGCTGCTGAGTTATATTTCTATATTTATAATCTGATTTAGAAATAATATCATGGATAACTGAAATTGTAAATACTAGTATAAACAACATATATTAAAACTATATAAATTTACTTTTCATAATACTACTACTATTTGTGGAAATCTACTTATACTTATAATATCTGAGAAAATTTCTATGGATGACTGTATGTCATGATTTAATCCTTCATGACAGGGTTGTGCGACCCGAAGGCGGGACCTTTCCTGACTGACCGACCAGGGTAAGTCAATTGAACTCCGACAGTCTGATCGGCCCCCTCAATCCATATTTGATGGAGAGCCTATCCCGACGTGGGCATGATCGACCTCATACCACTTACTATCTGAGTAAAGTGGTTGCACTTTGAACTGAATATTTGTAGCTACGGTACCGTGTTCTATTGTCTGATCCATTAGGGTCTGATACTATATAGGTAACTGATATCTGTAATGTACTGTTTTTACTGTGGTTTCTAAAATAACCATGACCCCATAAAATTTATCTGAAATTCTAAATAAATTGATTGAAAATCTAATTTCAGTATAATTGAACTGCTGTCTGAATATTTGTTTATCGGGGCGTTATGGTACTGAAAAACTGATTATTCTGAAATTACAGAAAATATATTTTTCTGAGTATACTGCATACTGAAAGTTCTTTATTCTATAAGCATGTAAATATCATGGTACTTCTGTTCATAAACTGTAAACATGGTATTCATAGTTTGTATAACTACGATACTATACTCTAATCAACTCAAACCACATTAATAAATATTATCATAATCAGACTCTGAAAACTGTATATATAATTTAAACAATAATTTGATAACAACCTATATTTTGTACTGAAATCATAATGAAGTTTCCTAACATAACATATTTCCCTTACTTGATTATTGGAAAGCCCCTATGGTATACTGGTCTAACACCCGCTGAGCTTCCTACTCAGCACTCTGGAAACAACATTCGTCAGAACATAATATCATTATTTTTTTTGCCTTCATCATTTCTTACAATTGCCAAAAGGCCAAAAACTGAATAAAAGATTTTATCCTGATTTTCGAAAGAAATTTAATTCGATCCTACCGACGATTTGCCTGATAAACTTGGAGGGAAATTCGCCAGGAGCGTCGTGGTGGCCTCAGACTGTCGATCTGGCGACTGACGGGGCCGAAATCGAAGAGAGATGGAGGAGAGGCCGTAGGAGAGAGAGAGGGGAAGATGTGCGTTGATTTTTCTGCGACTAAACCATGTTTAGGGCTATTTATACTGCGGGATTCATCGACGAGCCACGTCACCTCATTGACGAAGTCAACGAGTCTTGTAGAAAGTTTGTTGACGAATCTGCACTCTCGTTGACGAATTTTAGACTTCCTAAAAATCCTCTCTCGGTATCTTCTCGTCGACGAGACGGGGCCTTGTTGACGAGATTGTGAAGAACCTTCGTTAGAAAATTTCTTGGGTTATTATATCCAAAATGCAATGTCGTCGACGAAGTCTATTATCTCCTTCTGTTTCTGTTTCCATTTTCCTCCTTTATCATTTAAATATTATTATTCTTCGAGTCGTTACAGACAATACCTTAATGGTTGCATGCCTACAGGAGATCCACGTTTGTCTTTTTGTAGATATGCATGCATGCATGCTTGCCATCAGATTTATGATGAGGACACTGTTAGCACTCCCCACTCTGAATGCGTGCATATATAGAAAAATTCATTAGTAATTAAAATATGAAGGGCTTCCGGTGTTAGCTGGCTGCTGCAATTAGTACCCAGTCTTGTACATTGTTCAAAAATGTGGCGTTTGAATCACTATGCCTGCCCAATTTTTCATTGTAGAGGACAACTTTGCCCATGTGTGGACCAAGGTACGTGCGGGGCTAAGAAGCCATCAGGCCTCAAGCAAGCTCATAGTTTGAAACCTAAGCATTATATTATTAGGACTCTGTCTGCCTTGAAAAAAATTTGCAAAATTATAAGGATCAATCTCAGGGGTTCAAATCACGGGAAAAGCCTCTTCAAAACTACATACGTCATGTCCTCCCTCATAGCTCGATGGCTTGGGAGTCTCATGTGGGTGCTAAATTTTCATATTATTCCTTTAGCCATATCTATTCTTGCACAAAATGATCATATTAATTATGGAAACTGTGCACACTTGAAAGTAAAAAATGCTGGGTTTATTCACTCCCCCTGCACTTAATTAGTTGTGTGGATTCAAGTGCATGCGTATGGCTATTTATTTAAATTATTTATGCTGCTGATTGCATGTGCCTACTCAGAGCATTTCATATATACTTAATTTAAGAAATAATACATGCAGAACAGAAAATCCGTCCCACTAGCATCCGAATTAGGCTACAGCTTGTCCTGGGAAACCACCTTGAAAGCCAAACCAGAGCCACCCAACTTTTCTTCCATGACACTTGATAATTGCTCCACCATGGAAGGGGTCAGATAATTTACCCAATCTCCCACTTGACCTTTCCTCAGCAAGCTCTTATTTTCAAAGTTCTCAATAGATTTCCCATTCTTGTTCACACCCAAATCCTTCAAGTTCTCTAAACTACACAGCCTAGAGATTTCCTCTATTACCCCTTCCCACTCCTCCAAAGAGAAAGGGCAGCCCAAGAACTCAGCCAACCTCTTCAGCTGAGAGATAATGTCGTCCTTCAAGTCCTCATACTTCAAGAATAGAACGTTGTGGGGTTTCTCTAAGCTTTCCTTCCAGTACCCCTACATATGCACCCAAAATGGGCCAAACCCGACAACCCCTTTGCAGTACATTTTGAAGGCTTCACTGAAGGGGAATGGGCCAAGAACTTCAGGTCTCACGTTGGAAAGGAAATGCCAGATGGAAATGAAAGTGTCAAATGGGTTCCGACATAGATACACAACTCGACAGTTAGATTTCTTGATGGATGTTGGCAATGATGCAAATGGCACGTGGGTGGCAAACAGCCTGGGAGAAGGCATTTTGGAGAGGTCGGGAAGCTGGTTTCTGAGGTAAAGCTTATATTCGAGGAAGGGTACGAGGTCATGCGAATTGGAGGTAAGCAAAGGGTGGTAATTACTGGACGGTTTGAGGCGTTTCCCGCTAAAGCCAAGGCTTTTAACCAGGTGGTGCCCGATTTGGGTATGGTTGCGAGTATTATGTCGGTGTCATGAGCTTGGAAGTGGTTTTGTAATGATATCATCGCTTGAATTATCGTTGGCTTAGACCAGAATCCTTGGAATAGATAAAGATTGGGGACATGCCAACCTCTTTCTTTGGGAAGAGATATAAGCAGTTGCTTGGTCTCCTGGGTTAGCTCTTCTTTTCCCTCAGTTGTTGAATGCTGCCACCGTGAAGCATTGGCGATAGCCATACTGGAACCCTGAAGCAGATTCGGTGGTCGGCAATAGTTTGTTGGGGCGAGTGTGATGCATATACACCATAAATGCAAATATTAGTGGTTTTATACCTAACAGCTTACACCTCTTGTTGTGTTGATAGGTCTGTAAGCTACACGCATTAAGCACGTGCTGCGTAGATCTACACTACCCATGTTTTTACAGGACATTCTAGCTGTCATTCAGAAAAGGCCCCCACCCCTTTTTTGAGGCCCTTTTATGACATTAAAATCTGAATTGTCATTTTCAGTCATTTTCCAAGCAGGGTAACGAATTTGGGTAGATTAAGATAAATTTTAATATAATCATCTTATTCAAGTCTAATACAAATTCTAATCCAAAACTTCTTCAAACGTAGGATAAAAGTCTTTGTCTCATCACATGCCCATCTTACTAGGTGGGAATGAATGAATGATGCTCTTTAATCCCCGAAGCGTTGAGGTTAAAACAATGGTTAGGTGGGTGGGCTAAGGGTTTCATCCATTGTTTTTAGAAGGGGGGTTGGATCCTAAATATATGGGTCAGAGGTGACAAAATGGGTCACCACCCAACACGTGATTTGTTATCCACTCATTTAAAATGGATTTGGGTTTAAAGAGTGACCAATAGGCCAACTTAAATTCAATCCAATTAATAAATGAGTTAGTTGAACTTGACTTGGATACTTATGAGGTCACCTAATTAGCTTTCTATAGAAAAAAAATAGTAAATTATTTACATGAGTATAAATTATGATATTTGATGCATGAATGTACCATGTATTTTTTTAAACAAATGCAGAAGATATAAATTATATAACTACAAATTTTTGAAATATTTAGGAGGAGAAAATGATAAATAGGTTGTGAATGCTATTTTTTAAATTTCAAATAATTTTTTTTTTTTTTTTTGCAAAAAATATTTAGAGTGAAAAATAAATTAAATAACAAATAAGTGTTATTAGCTCAAATAATCATATATTAATGAGAAAAGAATAAATGATTTTTTTTATATGAAGGATTTAACACATATTTGGTGAATTTTAAAGAAAAAAAAATATATAAATATATCATATATCTTAAGGATACCAGTTTATAATCCATTTATTAATTGGTCGGATTTGAATTTTTAATTTACTAACCTGTTTGTAAACGGGTCAATTCGAATCCAACACATTTAAGTTTCACATGTTTATGATTTGAGTCGAACCCGACCCGTTGATCTATTTTGCCACCTCTAATATGGATGGAGCACAGGAATATCATGCCTTGTGGTACCAGTTGCTTCTATTAGGCAAAGTTATGCAAGATGTTTTGAAGGAGCCTTCCATTGTTGTTTCGTGACTAAGTTGGAGTCTTTGTACATGACTAAAATCAGCGGCAGCAAACTTTGTTTGAAACATTATTATGTACTCCTAGGAAGATTTGATGAACCAAGCTGACCCCAATCAGAGTGTGGTTAAGAGCTAGGGAATTATATTGGATGAATCTATAATTTGAATCTTCCAGGCCGGTTAATAACAAAACACTATTTGTTTTTGGTAGAATGGTTGCAACAGATAAATGCAAACATGTACCACATAAATGGAACTAGGGTTGACAAATCTATGATATCAACAACAAATGTGTTGGCAAAGATGTGGTAGCAATCTATTATTAATGTGGCCAATCTATTATCGTGGCAGCACACGACATGTTGGAGGTTCGATGAGTGGGTGAAGACCCTAGTCAATTAAAACGCGACATTTAAGTTGACGGTATCAGAAGACACTTATCTTATGTTTGGAGAGATTTTAAATTTGGAGTTGTACTAGATTTGAATAAGATGTAATATGAAATTATATTGAAATTTGTTCAAATCTACTTATGTAAATGTAACACATGAAATCCATGCTTCTAAATACTGCCTTAGTTTTATAAATGGTATTAAAGCCAATGTCCCACATTTGATCCCTAGAACAAAAACATGAGTTTTTGGAGAGAAAATTGTAAGCCAAGATATAAGAGCAATCTATCTACTTGGCATTAGATCAGGGTTTGGGTCAAGTTAACCCAATCCAAATTGATGCTTGGGGTGCTAGAGTCTAAACCAGAATCTTTGTGATATTGAAGGTGAGGTAGCAGAGGTTTAAAGGGAATGAAAGGGAAAGAGGAAGGATGGTAGTATGGCTTCCTTCCCTTATTTGAATGCTTTATTAAATTACAGAAGAAATCTTGAGAATAGTCTTTAAATTTACTCTTGTATTCTCTTTGTAACTCTTCAATTCAAATGATTCATTTGTACTTCAAGATTTTGGGGGAGATAAGGAACCGTTAGCCTTCATTTAGATTAAGAATTTTGTTTATTCAGGAAAAAAAAATATAAAAGAAGAAAATTTATTTTGACTTGGTTAAAAGTTAATAAAAATAAAATATGAATGATATGTAAAATTAAAATTTTATTATTTAATTTATTATGTAGTTTATTTTCTCTTCCACTTTTGTTAGTTAATAACTTAAAATAATTAATTTTTCTTCATATCTTCTTTTCATTTCTAAGTTCTAAAAATGGGAACTCCCTCGGACCCCTCCATTCCTTTTCCTTTTACTCCCATTTCCCTCCTTCCAAACACGATTTAATGCAGTGACTGACAGGCACCACCAACCTCCAGCTACTAATCTACACCATGTTGTGTTATGCTGAGCGGCATGCCTCTTAATTTTTGGGCCATAAGCATTACATGTGTCGATCAATATCAATACATTTATAGATTGGCGGCCATGGTATAAAGCAAACATTGAATTTTGCTACTTGCAAACCAAACAACCAAATCCGCTGGGATTGCTGGATGGTTCTCCATGCCAATAATGCCGTGCATGTTCTCTCCACAAAATTTCCATTCCATTTCCCCCCTTCTAAAAAAATCTTTATGCCGTGGTTGAGAATTTGGAATTCAAAATTTAAATTTAGATCTTGTGGAGGGAGAGATTTTTTGTACACAAATAATAAATGTTCTAGGGATGAATTTTTTAGCACTAGAGGAGTTCATTAGTGGACTTGATATACATGGTTGAACACTAACTTGATCCAAAAGCTTAAATTCATTGGGTCTTGGGCCCAACCATGTATATTAAGCATCCATCATTTACCTACTTTTTTCAATGTCGGACAAATTTATAAGTGGAATTCTCAACAATCTCTCCATCACTTGTGAGTTCCAACTACTCCCCCTTGAACGGAAACCATGTCCCTTATGGGAGTAAGCCCAATTCCCTAATAGTTGCTCAAGTGGGTCTTGCCACTGGCTCCTTACATGTCTCGGATTGCATTTTACGTGCCTCCGAACCAATCTTACCTCTCACGTCTTGACCCTATTCAGATCTATCCTAGCCTAGTTGATCCTTATTGGCATTGGTCACACACTTGATCTTCCAATTGTTAGTAGATTCCCTCGACTTCGATACCACTGGAAGAGCTCATGGGTGAGCTTGATACACATGAGTAAACACCCACTTGACCCTAAAGCTTAAGCCTATTGGGTCTTGGGTCCAACCATGTATATAAGCACCTAGTATTCACTCACTTTTTCTAATGTAGGACAAACTCACAAGTTAAATTCTCAACAAATTTTAACTGTGAGCTTTTTGGTTCTAACTTACGCTAAGGATGGTAGCAATGATGTGTGTTAGATCAATCCCCCTCTTCCCCACCCCAGAAAAAAAAAATCAATTAAAAATGTATAACAAAAGCAAAATTGAATGGTGAGAAAAATCTTTTAAGAGCAATTCCCATTACTCAAGTTATAGGAAATGGGAAATGGCCAAATGAAAATATGGTTTGTGGGTAATACAACTTACTGGGAAATGCCTGGATGACCGCATTGGATACGAAAATGTATATAATGAGTATATGTTTATATTTGTAATATATTAATTTAGCTTGTAATCACGGTTTTTCTCCGCTAAAAGTGAGGGTTTATTAATAAATAAATGGAGGTGTCGCCCTCTTTTAATAAAAAAAAAAAAGTATGATTATTAAATAGGCATAAATGAAATCTAATCGCTAATTGAAAAAAATGAAAATTTTGAATCAAAACCGAACCAATAATAATAATAATAATATAGTTACTAATTTTAAAGACCAATTCCATTTGTATAGTGAAAGATATGTATATATATTCTCATTTTATAAACTTTTAAATTCAGAATTGTGTGAATTTTTGAAATACTTAATATAGATTTGCAAGGACTTGAGTCTAAATTTACTCGAAACTAAATTTAAAATTTCAAATATAGCATAAAAAAATTGAGGGAGAGAGAGAGAGAGAGAGAGATAGAGAGGTGGAATGGAATGGAACGACATGAAATTGATTTTTATATTTTTGCAATGTGATTCCATTCCATCTCAATCAATTCCATTCTTACATACCCAACATTAGATTTCGAGTGTTGATTTACACTACCTTTGTTTGAGAATAAAGAATTTAGGAATTGACACACTTCTCATCTCTATCTATTCCAAGGGCACAATAGAGACTATTATTAAAATTACTCTAAGGATCAAAAGCCTTGGAATAGATAAAGACAAGGACTGTGTCAATTATCTTAAGAATCACCTCCGAGATGGAGGCAAATGCTTGTCTGCTGTAATTTTTGTGGATAGTGGTGGTGGTGGTGATGATGATTGTGGTGGTGGTGCTGGTGAGAATTATATAATCTTGTTTTATTATATATATATATATATATATATATATATATATATATATATTTTAAAATTTAAATTGTGCACGTAAAGCACATGTGCAAAATCTAGTTTGACCACACCGACCTATCTATTCACGCTTCTGTACCAGTCCCTCAAAAGCTAGAACACACTTTAATTTCCTGTCCTTCCTCACTGCAGCCTGCATTGAATTGTCACTTTCATTGTTTTCAAACCTTCAATTGTAGGAGCCATTAATTACTTTGTTATGATAATTACAATTTTTTTTTTCGTGTGTAGATACAATTTGATATTCATACTTAAGTGGGGTGGTTTGGCTGAGGTGTTTATTTATTTCTTTTCTATCAATTAAAAGTTGTAAATAGTCAATTTTGTGCTTGATATATCTTTAATCTTTTTAATGTTCAAATTGAAAACTTAAAAAAATAAAGATCTTAAAATTTAACCTCCCATTTAGAACTCAAAAAATATTAAAAAAAGGAAAAAAATTATTATTAAAGAAAATAAAAAATAAAATAAAAAAATGTCAAATTTATGAACAAAAATTTAATTTTATACAACAATAATATATTTTTTTTTTCTAGTTAGTTTAAAAGCCTTTGTCTCTTCTCTCCTCTCTTTGTTGTCAATAAAGTTCCACTCTCTTTCCCAATAGTGAATAAAAGTCCTTTTCTTTCTCTGTTCTTATATAGACTGGACAATGCTCAACCACACATTTTAATATACTGTTATATTATAAATCTTAGTAGTGGGCACACATTATGTGTGCTTTAAGGCTCTTTGTGTGTGTATATATATATTTTTATATATTTTTTATTTAAAAAAAAATTACAAGAATTTTAAAGATATTATAATTTGATTAGGATGTATACTTATAGACAGTCATAGGTTAGTTGTGTGATAGTTATAAGAACATAAGTTTTGGACATTTGAAAACTAAGAACAGAAAAAAAATGTGTAAGAATTTATTTGATTAGGAGACTAGTTGTTGAAAAGTTATGAGCGAACTTTGGACATTAAATAAATTTTTTTTTTTTTTGAGAATTGCCCTACTAAAGATGTGGGTGCGTGCTCACAAACGTACCTCCAATTTTTATTAGAGAAATTCAAATTGTTTATTGTATAAATAATTTATGCTGAAGCACATCAAATTGTGCTTTTTAATCAAGGATATTTTGAACAAAAAACTGTGTATTAGGGATTGTTGGTTAAATAATAATTGAAACTCTGATTTAGTACGAGAATTGGTTGGTGCTGATAAAATAAGGGAAATTTTGCACCAGGTGCCGACAGGTAAAAGTGGGCAGGATATTTTTGTTTGGAAGCTTGCCTCGGACAGTAATTTTTCCACAAAAAATGGCTTGAGAGGCAGTGAAGAGCAGAAGTGATAATTTTTTGTGAAATGACTGGTTTTTACATTCTTTATTGCCTAAAAGAATTTTAATGTGTTTATGGAAAGTCTGATTTAGATGCTTGGCTGTAGATGATAGAATTCAGGCCAAAGAAATATCGATGGCTTAAGCTTGTGATTGCTGCGTTCAGAGAAGTTAGGAAAATATTAATCATATTTTTTCTTTAGGTGAGGTGATTTTAGAGGTTTGGCGTCGGCCTAGTGTGGTTGTTTTGCGTTCGTCGACAAAGCCTGCTGCCTCCTTCTGATTCTGTTTCCATTTCCCTCCTTTTTTATTATTTAAATACCATTATTTTTCGGATCGTTACGGTCACATTACATTTTGAATATAATAACTCGAAAAATTTTTACACAGGGCCTTGTCGACGAAGCCACGTCTCATCAACGAGAAAATACCGAGAGAGGTTTTGGGGGTAGTTTGAAATTCGTCAACGAGGGGGGAAGTTTGTTGACGAAATTCCTTAAAGACTCGTCGACGAGATAACGTGTCTCGTCGACGAATCTGGGGCTATAAATTGCCAAAACCCGAATTTTTTAGCAGAATTTTGGGGCAAAAAGGCTCTCTCTCTCTCTCTCTCTCTCTCTCTCTCTCTCTCTCTCTCTAAAATGCCTCTCCCTCCTTCTCTCTTCGAACTTGGTCCCATTTCTTATCGGATTGAAGATCTGAGACCACAACAACGTTCCTGGCGAAGTTCTCTGCAAGTCTGTCAGAGTTGATCGTGGAAAAGTTGGTTTGGAATTCATCCCAAATCTAGGATAAAATATTTTATTCAGATTATGTTTTCCTCGTAGTTATAAGAAATGTTGTAGTTAAGAAAATACTGATGTTTTATTCTGAGAGATGTTGTTTTCAGGGTGTTGAGTGGAGAACCCTACGGATGTAGGGCTATGGTTCAGTGAGAGGCTTTTCAGGTTTAAGGTAAAAGAAATATGCTATATTAGGAAGTTTTATAATGTTATTAGAGATTTTACACATATGAATATACCAACTTATTACCCAGTTTTACAGAATATGAGTTTTAAATGTTTGTGTGGCTTAAGTAGATATTTATGTGATGAAGAACTTATATAGTTTTTACAGTATATCATACTATACTTGTAACACCCTCAAAATTTATACCATTTTTTTTTTCTTTCATAGATATATAATAAACATTCCTACGCAGTGGAAACATAAATCTTAAAACCATTTATACATAAACTGTATAATACCAAAATCCAGAATATTCAGACCATACAAAAATGTTTCTCCAGTGTCATCTATCCAAAAACATACACCACTCTGACAAAAACTCACCCTATAACCAGGGTGATCTGAGCTACACTCTATTCGCGAGCCTGATCTGCTCGCCTCACTAGCTCACCTGAAAAATGTTAGAGTAATAGGGTAAGTCGACGCTCAGTACGTGAAAATATGCTATTACTAGTGTGTGACAACTAAGTTAAGAATACTTAAAAATAGCAACTAAACTATAATGCAATAAATAATCTATAAAACATATCTTTCTTGCTCAATTTAAAAATGTACTGTATCGTCTGTATTTTCTACTTTTCATACTGATAATATCATACTATACTCATCATATATTGCAAAACGGTATACATATAGATATAACTGTACTTATTTCCTAGGACTCTGTACGTCATGATTTGACCCCTCATGACAGGGTTGTGCGGCCCATAGGCGGGACTCTATTCTCAGACCAGCCAAACTGCATCCTCTCCTACGTGCGGGACTAGCTGCTACCTCGTCTAATCGGCCCCCTCTACCCAGCGTACTGGGGAGCTGCATCCTCTTCGAGCACGGTTAGACGGTATCCACACACTATCTGAGATGTGTGGTTGCACTCTATCTGAATATAGCAACGGTACCATACTTTGTAATCTATATCTGTATTGTATCTGTCTAAAATCTTTCCACAGGGATATGATACTATATACATATATACATATATACTCTTTTACAGTTTCCGTCATGTTTCCAAAATTACCGTAACTCTATCTTTCTGTGCTGTATATTCTGTAATTTTCGTGTACTGTATCCGTAGCATCTTGATGCTACCTCTATATCTATCTATATATATATATATATATATATATATATATATATATATATATATATATATCTGTCTGTATCTCTGTATATTATGGTAATAGGAAACATGACATGTTATAACTCTGGATTATTGTTTTGTGTAAATCTGTAATATAAATACTGATCTGAGTAACTATATACATGTGTATATATATATGTACATATCTGTTTCATAAAACTATTCATATAAAAACTGTATATGCATGTACATTCTCTGTGAATATATATATATATATTCTGTATAGTCTCATATACTGAAAAAACTATATAAACTGTATATATTGTCAATAACTATGTATTTGGTATAGTATGATACATTATAAAAGTTATATAAATGTCTTCATCACATGAAAATCCACTCAGGCCACACAACATTTAAATTCATATTCTGTAAATACTGTATAATATATTGGAATAAATATGCGTCTTATGAAATCTTTATTAACATTATATAAACTCTTAGCATACCATATTTCCCTTATCTTAACTTTGAAAAGTCCTTACAAAATTTTGGCTCTATACTTGCAGGGTTCCTAACTTAACATCCTGAAAACACAATCCCCCAGAACAAAACATCAGTATTTCTTAGTTTACATCATTTCCTATAACTGCTAGGAAGTCAAAAATTGAATAAAAGACCTTACCCTTCAACTTTGTTTTCTTGATGATCCGCTCTGGCAAACTTCTACAGAACTCCGTCAGGAGCATCGTGGTAGCTTCGGATCGTCGATCCGGCGACTGGTGGGGCTGGAATCGAAGAGAGAAGGGAGAGGTTTCGTTGAGAGAGAGAGAGAGAGGCGCTGGTATATGGATAAAAATCTCGGTTTTTAAATATTTATACTGTCAGATTCGTCGACTAGATACGTCACCTCTTCGACGAGCCTTTCATTAAATTCGTGGATGAGTACCTGTATTCGTCGACGAAATTCAAGCTGCTCCATACCTCCTCGGTATTTTCTCGTCGATGAGGACATGTATTCGTCGACGAATTTTCTTATACGCTCGTTGCCGAAGCCCTGTATTCATCAACGAAATTCCTTATGTACTCGTCGACGAAGCCCTGACAATTCCTTGAAATTTATTATTATTATCCCCAAAATGCGATGTTGTCGACGAAGCCTATTGCCTCCTTCTTTTTTTGTTTCCATTTTTCCTCTCTCTTTAATATTTGAATATCAATATTTTCTGGGTCGTTACATTCTTCCCTCCTTATAAAATTTCGTCATCGAAATTTACTAGCTGGATTCCATCAATACACTTCATCATTCTATAAAAGAAAAAGGGGTCTACTTATTTTATTACTTGCCCTCACTTGTGGCGGAAGAATACCGTGGTTACATACTATGTTCTGGAACATTACATATATACAAAACTAACACTATCTGCTAACTGAAATCGATACATGTACCTACAAAAGAACATTATCTAGATCCTATACTTTACCTGATTACCTTTATACCTCTAGGAATAACTGCGGGTATCTCTGTCTGATCTGCTCCTCAATTTCCTAAGAAGCTTCTTCTATAGCATGATTCTTCCACAAAACTTTAACTAATTGTATTTCTTTAATGCGTAAAGTCTGAACCTTTCTATCCAAAATCTGTACCGGTACCTCTTCATATGCCAAGGAATCCTTGAGCTCTATCTCTGCATAGCTAATGATGTGGGATGGGTCTGGGACGTATTTTCGTAACATGGCAACATGAAACACGTCATGAATACGAGCCAAAGCTGGCGGCAAAGCTAGCCTGTAAGCTAATGACCTTATTCTCTCAAGTATCTCAAAAGGGTCAATAAACCTAGTGCTCAACTTCCCCTTCTTCTCAAACCTCATAACTCCTTTCAAAGGAGCTATCTTAAAAAATACTCGATCTCCCACATCAAATTCCAACTCTCGTCGGCGAGTGTCTGCATAACTTTCTACCGACTCTGTGCTGTATTGATTCTTTCTCTAATTAATCGAACTTTGTCGGACGCATGTTGTATTATATCGGGACCTAAAACGCGCCTTTCACCTACTTCATCTTAGAAAAGAGGAGAATGACATCTCCTGCCATATAATGCCTCGTATGGAGCCATGCTGATACTAGCCTGATAGCTATTATTGTAAGCAAACTCCACTAATGGTATGTACTGGATCCAACTGCCTTCAAAATCAAACACACAAGCATGAAGCATATCTTCTAGTATCTGAATGGTCCTCTCCGTTTGACCATCAGTTTAGGGATGAAAAACAGTGCTAAAAGCTAATTGTGTACCCATAGCCTTCTGAAAACTTTTTCAGAATCGTGAAATAAACCGAAGATCTCGGTTTGAGACTATGGATACTGGTACTCCATGAACACGAACTATCTCTTGAACATATATCTCTGCCAATCTGTCCATGGAATAACCAATTTTAATAGGGATGAAATGAGCAGTCTTTGTCAAACGATCAACAACTACCCAAATTGCATTCAGCCCCTGTCGTATTGGTGGTAACCCCGTAACAAAATACATCGAAACGTGGTCCCATTTCCACTTTGGAATGAACAAAGGCTGCAACTGTCCTACTGGTCTCTGGTGTTCAGCTTTAACCTGCTAACACGTCAAGCACTGCTGAACAAATTCAGCTATCTCCCTCTTCATTCCACTCCACCAGAAATACTCTCGCAAATCCTTGTACATTTTAGTACTGTCGGGATGGACTGTGTATAGGAATCTGTGAGTCTCCTCCAGTCAGTATCTGCAGGAACACATAGTCTAGTACGAAGTCGTAGAGCTCCATCATCTGATATGCTGAACTCCTCACCCTATCCATCACGTACTCTAGCAATCATTGCTGCCAACTCTGCGTCACTCCCCTAAGCTGCCTTAATCCTCTCGTAAAGTGTAGGCTGAACTACTAAGCAGGCAATAACTGCTTGAGGACTCTCCTCTACCAATTCTATACTGAGCCTTTCCAAGTATACTAGAATCTGAGTGCTGAATCTCCATAACTGCTAGCATGAATCCCCCTGATTTCTTGCTCAGAGCATCTGCCACTACATTCGCTTTTCCTGGGTGGTAGCTAATCGTGCAATCATAGTCTTTAATAAGTTCTAGCCACTTCCTTTGCCGCATATTCAATTCTTTCTGAGTGAAAAAATATTTCAAACTTTTGCGGTCCGTGAAAATCTCGCACTTCCTACCATATAAATAATGCCTCTAGATTTTAAGAGCATACACCACTGTAGCAAGCTCTAAATCATAGACTGGATAATTCTTCTCATATTCTTTAAGCTGCCTAGACGCATATGTTGTAACGATCCGAATTAAAAATGGAATTTAAATGATAAAAGAAAAGGGAAATGGAAGTTGGGAAAAGAAAGGAAGCCGTCAAGCTTCGTCGATGAACACAGGGTTTCGTCGACGAAGGCTTTAAAGATTTCGTCGACGAACATAGGGCTTCGTCGACGAGAAAATGTCGAGAGGGGTTTTTGACCTGACTAAATTTCATCAACGAGGAGTGGATTTCATCAACGAAATTTATGAAGGACTCGTCGACGAAGGTTGGGCTCGTCGACGTATTTCGCTGTCTTATAAATATGAAAATCTGAATTTTCAAAACTTCATTAAGAAGCTAACTCACACTCTCTCTCTCCCCTTCGGTTTTCTCTTTTTCTTTCGTCGATTTCGGGCCAGATATACGTCGGATCGACAATTTGAAGTCACCACGACGCTCCTGTCGGAGTTCTTTTCAAATCTGTTGGAGCGGATCGTGGGAGAAAGCTAGTTGAAAATCATCCCAGAGTTGAGGTAAGACTTTTTAAGTCATATTTGGTATTGCGTTAGTTATAAGAAATGTTGTGCGCATGAAAATACTGAAGTTTAATACTGGGGGTTTTCAGTTTCAGGATATTGGTCAGGGAACCCTTCAGGTGTTAAACTTGAATATTTTTGGGTAAAAAACTTTCTACTCAATATTTGGATTTTTGGCAGTTGAGGAAAATATTGTATACTTCGAAATACTGAAGCTTAATTTTGGGATTTTTCTTTTTCAGGGTGTTGAGTTAGGAACCCTACGAGTGTGGAGCAGTTTTATTAGGGGCTTCCCAGGAATTAGGTAAGGGGATAAACTAAACTAGTTTCTGTTTTTGAGAAAATGCTTATATATATATATATATATATATATATATATATATATATTTATATTTATATTTATATTTATCATTTGATTAATGGAAAATGTATAAGTTTATATATATGTTCTATATTTGCAAAATACTGTGGAAATAATCGTATGTTGAATATGTAGAAAATCTACTGTGTGGCATGAGTAAAAATGTTGTGAAATACTGTTTTCTGGGAATGTGGATGATATGAATTTTTATGATGGAAAATCGGCGTACGGGCCGAAATGTTTATATATATATATATGTGGATATGTTTGCCGGCGTACGGGCCGTGCTAAGTGATTTGCCAGCGTATGAGCCGTGCTATTTGAAATGGCAGTGTACGAGCTGTGCTATGTGATTACTATTTGCCAGCGTACGGACTGTGCTATGTGTAGCTGGCGTACGGGCCGAACTATGTTAAAATGTGTAATAGCGGCGTTCGGGCCAATGATTTTCATGATACACGTATATATGTGAAATGATATGATTGATGTGAAAGTAAATGATATAAGATATTTATGTATCACGATTTTAGTATATGTATATGATATCAGAACCTGGTTGGCTTGGTTTAGGCCAACACTTGCACGGTACCGTTGTTATGTGTCTATGGTCCTCGTGATCATGACATCTATGTTAACGCCGCTGTATGGAGTGGTGTGAGATTGGATGGTCTATGCGGTTATTTTAAAAAGTGTACTGTTATCGCCCCTGGTGTACAGACCAATCTGGGTAGACCCATCGGACCTACAGACTAGACTATTGACTTTGCAGTGGTCGGCCAACCATTGTCAGGTCCCGCCTTCGGGCCACACAACCCAGTCATGTGGGGGTAATACATGACGACAGCCAGCTAACCTACCAGGATGATTTTAATGTTATTATTATTATTATAATATGAGATGAGAAATGTTTATGAAAATGTAGTATGTTCTACCATGCTTTGATATACATATGTTTTCCTAGATTTGATAAACAGTATTGAATATGTTATGTATAGTATATGTAGAACACAGAATACTTATGTTGTCACACACTAATATTAGTTTATTTCCCTTATTGAGAGGCGTCTTACCACTAAATCTTATTAACTTTTTAGGAACACCGGAAGGGAGAGCGGGAAAAGCCCCGCAGAATTAGTGTTGTTCATCTGCCCTCTGCGAAGGGTAAGTTTTTAATAGGGACAGTTTCATTTTTGTGTGAATTATCCCTAGATTTATTTTTGGGATGTATATACTGAGAGATAGTGTTTGTAGTACTCTGGTACATGTAATGCACATTATGATGAGATGTATATGATTTTATACTTTCTGTTGTGTAGACTTTACTGTAAGTTCTGTTATATCCCTGGTACCCACGGGTCCAGGTGAATGGTGACGTGCTGAGTTGGAGGGTATGATGTTGATTCTTATTGATTATAAAAAAAAATATATATGAAAATGAGCAGGTCGTGACATATGCAATAACCCTGCCATGCTGCATCAACACACACCCAAGACCCTTCAAAGAGGCATCACTATATATCACATAACCATCCTCCCCTGATGGAATAACTAGTACTAGAGCCGAAACTAACCGCTGCTTTAACTCTTGAAAACTCTGCTCACAGTCATCAGTCCATTCAAATTTTACATTTTTCCTCGTAAGTCGTGTTAATGGACCTGATAGTCTGGAAAAACCTTCCACAAAGCATCGGTAATAACCTGCTAACCCTAGAAAACTCCTGACTTCCTGAACATTTCTCGGCCTCTCCCAATTCACCACTACCTTTATCTTACTCGGATAAACTAATACTCCCGCTTCTAAGATCATATGGTCGAGGAAAGTAACTTGCCTTAACCAGAACTCACATTTCTTAAACTTTGCATATAATTTTCTTTCCCTCAATATCTGTAGAACTAGCCTCAAATAATGCTCGTGCTCCTCACAATTTTTTCGAATAAACCAGTATATCATCAATAAACACAACCACAAACTGGTCAGGAACACCCGATTCATCAAATCCATGAAAATCGTTGGTGCATTAGTCAACCCAAATGGCATCACTAAGAACTCAAAATGCCCATACCTGGTATGAAATGCAATCTTTGAAATGTCCTCTACTTTAACTTTCACCTGATGGTATCCAGACCGCAGATCAATCTTAGAATAAACTTGAGTCCCCTAGAGCTGATCAAATAAATCATCGATCCTAGGGAGAGGATATTTATCCCTGACTATTAGTTTATTTATCTCCCTATAATCAATGCATAACCTCATGGTTCCATTTTTCTTTTTCACGAACAAAATTGGTGCACGCCAAGGCGACACACTGGGTCTGATAAAACCCTTATCCAGTAACTTCTGTAGCTGATCTTTCAGTTCTTTCAACTTGACTGGTGTCATACGATACGGTACTTTAGATACTGGTGTAGACCCCGGCAACAAATCTATAGTAAACTCAATCTCACGGTCTAGTGGCAAATCAGACAATTCTTCTGGAAATACATCTGAGAATTCCCTCACTACTGGTATGTCATTTTATCTCAATAGTTCTTTTGGCAATTCCTTTTTGTATGCAACATACCCCTAGCAACTCTTCTGTAACAATCTCCTCACCTAAATAGCCGACACCAGCTGTGGCAAGGCACGAACATGTGAACCCGTAAATCTAAATTCTGGCTCACCCAGGGGTCTAAAAATTATTTCTTTCTAATGGCAATCTATACTAGCGTGATAAATGGCCAGTCAATCCATACCCAGTATCACATCAAATCTCTGCATTTCCAGGACCATAAGATCGGCCAATAGCACTCTCTTCTGAATACTTACTAGAAAATTTCGAAGTATTCTTCTGCATCTAATCACAGATCCCATCGGCGTACCCACAGACAATTCTATATCTAACGGTTGTGTCTCTATTCTAACTATTTTCACATACCCCGTCGATATGAAAGAGTGGGTGACATCTGTATCAAACAAGACAATCATTCTATATGGTAAAGCAGTAAGAGTACCTGTGACAACGTCCCCAGCCGTCTCGGCGTCTCCCGATGTCAATGCGTAGACCCTTGTCGGCGCAGTGTTCCTCTACTGACCACCACGGGGCACTTGATATCCACCTCGAAATGGTCTGGAAGTCTGTGCATAATTTGACAGCATCTGACATGAACGAGCCATATAACCGGGTCTGCCGCAGCGGTAGCAAACATTCTCCCCAAATCGACATTCACCAGGGTGTCTCCGTCCACATCTGGCACAAGTGACGGGAGGCTAACTGCTCTGGAATCCCCTGTGCTCTACCATCTGTTTCTGGCCTCCACCAGATCTGCCTCCTCTCCAAGGGCCTCGGATGGGACCCGCCTAATAACTTAAGGATGCAGCCCTCTTCTTCTGACTCTGTGCCTCCGTCTCCCTAAATAAACTCTCCTCCGCTATAGTGACCCTGTCAACCAACTCTGAGAAATCCTGGATCCTCAGTGTCGCCACCTGCCTGTAAATATCTCGCCTCAAATTTCTCTCAAACATTCTAGACTTCTTTACTTCATCTGGGACAATATAAGGGTAAAAGCGAGAGAACTCAATAAATCTCGCCGCATACTGTGGGACAGTCAACGACCCTTAGGATAGACTCAGAAACTCCTATACTCGAGCCTCTCTGACCAAAATAGGATGATATCTATCAAAGAACATGTCCCTGAATCGAGCTCAAGTCATCTGCACTAGTATAACTCTCTGCTCCTCCAACAACATGGTGGCTACCCACCATCTCTCGGCCTCCCTCACCAGCCTATATGTAGCATATAAGACCCTCTGCTTATCGGTGCAGTGAAGTACTGTCAGAATCTTCTCTACCTCTTGCACCCAGTTCTCCGCAATTGCAGGATCAGTCGCTCCAGAGAAAGCTGGCGGATTCATCTTCATGAATTTCTCTATGATACATCCCTAGGCTGAAGATGGACCTCCCTGCTCTCTAGAGCTCCGCGCTATCTCAGTCATAACTTGCTGAGCCACATTATGAAGCACAACATTTGAACCCCCACCTGCTGCGCTAGCGTGAGTGCTATTGCCTCCTGGGTCCATCCTACAAACACATAGAACACTGTTTCAAAATTCTATCTTCCTAAACACTCAATCTTATTCAACTAAAACTCCAAATCCCAAAATTCACTCCTGCAACCCAAACACATGACTCGTCGATAATTTACTATGGTTTTCTTGAAATCGTCACCCTAGGAAAAATACAGAAACTATCACGAAATCCTGTATCTAGCTCACAGGACAAAACCTCAAACTCTTCTCCTATATTCTGGTATTGCTTTCCGTTGCACTCTAGAGTTTACAGAACCTAACAACATAGGCTCTGATACCAAATTGTAATACCCTCAAAATTTATACAATTTTTTTTCTTTCATAAATATACAATAAACATTCCTACGCAGCGGAAACATAAATCATAAAACCATTTATACATAAACTGTACAATACCAGAATCCAGAATATACAGACCATACAAAAATATCCCTCCAGTGTCATCTATCCAAAAACATACACCACTCTGACAAAAACTCACCTTATAACCAGGGTGATCTAAGCTACACTTTATTCGCGAGCCTGATCTGCTCGCCTCACTGGCTCACCTGAAAATGTTAGAGTAATAAGGTGAGTCGACGCTCAGTAAGTGGAAATATGCTATTACTAATGTGTGACAACTAAGTTAAGAATACTTAAAAATAGCAACTGAACTGTAATGCAATAAATAATTTGTAAAACATATCTTTCTTGCTCAATTTAAAAATGTATTGTATCGTCTGTATTTTCTACTTTTCATACTGATAATATCATATTATACTCATCATATACTACAAAACTGTATACATATAGATATAACTGTACTTATTCCCTAAGACTCTGTACATCATGATTTGACCCCTTATGACAGGGTTGTGCGGCCCGTCGGCAGGACTGTATCTGGTCGGCCCTCCAAATAAGTCAATATACTCTACAGTACCTCAGCCCGGCCAAACTGCATCCTCTCCTAGGCGCGGGACTGGCTGCTACTTCGTCTAATCGGGCCCCTTTACTTAGCGCACTGGGGAGCTGCATCCTCTCCGAGTATGGTTAGACGGTACCCACACACTATCTAAAATGTGTGGTTGCACTCTATTTGAATATAGCAACGGTACCGTATTCTATAATCTATATCTATACTGTATTTGTCTGAAATCTTTCCACAAGGATCTGATACTATATACATATATACATATATACTCTTTTACAGTTTCCGTCATGTTTCCAAAATTACCGTAACTTTATCTTTCTGTGCTGTATATTCTGTAATTTCTGTGTACTATATCCGTAGCATCTTGATGCTACCTCTATATATATATATATATATATATATATATATATCTGTCTGTATCTCTATATATTATGGTAATAGGAAACATGACATGCTATAACTCTGGATTACTGTTCTGTGTAAAGCTATAATATAAATGGTGATCTGAGTAACTATATACATGTGTACATATATATGTACATATCTGTTTCATAAAACTATTTATTTAAAAACTGTATATGCATGTACATTCTCTGTATATTCTTTGTGAATATATATATATATATATATATATATATATATATTCTCTATATAGTCTCATATACTGAAAAAACTATATAAACTGTATATACTGTTAATAACTGTATATTTGGTATAATATGATACATTATAAAAGCTATATAAATTTCTTCATCACATGAAAATCCACTCAGACCACGCAACATTTAAATTCATATTCTGTAAATACTGTATAATATATTGGAATAAATATGCGTCTTATGAAATCTTTATTAACATTATATAAACTCCTAGCATAGCATATTTCCCTTACCTTAATTTTGAAAAGTCCCTACAAAATTTTGGCGCTATACCCGCAGGGTTCCTAACTCAACATCCTGAAAACACAATCTTCCAGAACAAAACATCAGTATTTCTTAGCTTACATCATTTCCTATAACTGTTAGGAAGTCAAAAACTGAATAAAAGACATTAACCTGAATTTGGGATGAAATTCAATTTTCTTTTCCGGACAATCTGCTCTGGCAAACTTGTAGAGAACTCCGTCAGGAGTGTCATGGTAGCTTTGGATCGTCGATCCGGCAACTGGTGGGGCTGGAATCGAAGAGAGAAGGGAGAGGTTTCGTAGAGAGAGAGAGAGAGGAGAGAGGCGCTGGTATATGGATAAAAATCTCGGTTTTCAAATATTTATACTGCCAGATTCGTCGACGAGACACGTCACCTCATCGACGAGCATTTCATTAAATTCGTCGACGAGTCCCTATATTCGTCGACGAAATTCAGGCTGCTCCATACCCCCTCTCGGTATTTTCTAGTCGACGAGAACCTGTATTCGTCGACGAATTTTCTTATATGCTCGTCGACGAAGCCCTGTATTCATCGACGAAATTCCTTATGTACTCGTCGACGAAGTCCTGGCAATTCCTTGAAATTTATTATTATTATCCCCAAAATGCGATGTCGTCGACGAAGCCTACTGCCTCCTTCTGTTTTTGTTTCCATTTTTTTTCTCTTGAATATTTGAATATCAATATTTTCTGGGTCGTTACAATACTGAATGCACAGATATAGACAGTATATTACAGATATTTATCCAGAACTGTATATTACAGTTTTACTCAGATCAATATGTTATAATTTTATACAAATCAGTATATCACAGATATTTATCCAGAATATTACATTACAGTTTTACTCAGATTAGTATATTACAACTTTATTCAAAACAATATATATAGTATTTACAGTATGTCATGTTTCCTATTATCATAACATTCAGAGTATACAGAAAGAGTATATAGATAGAGTATACAGACAGATATACAAAGATGACATCAAGATGCTACAGATATAGAATACAGAGATTACAGTATTTACAGTACAAAAGATAGCGTTATGGTAATTTTGGAAACATGATGAAAACAGTAAAAGTATATATATATATATATATAGTATCAGATTGTTGATAAAAGATTACAAACAGATACAATATAGATACAGAATATAGAGCACGGTACCGTTGCTATATACAGATAAAGTGCAACCACTTATCTCATATAGTGTGTGGGTACTGTTAACCGTGCTCGGAGAGTATGCAGCTCCCCAGTTTGCTGGGTTGAGGGGGCCGGTTTGACGAGATAGTAGTCAATCCCGAGCTAAGAAGTGGATGCAATTTGGCCGGACTGAGGTAGTGTAGAGTATAGTGACTTACCTGGAGGGCCGACTAGGTTAAGTCCCGCCTACGGCCGCAGAACCCTATCATGAGGGGTCAAATCATGACATACAGAGTTTTAGGGATAAAGAGCACAGTTATGTATACGTATACAGTTTTGCAGCTTTTGTTGTATATAGTATGATATTAGTAGTATGAATGATAGAAAGTTCAGATGATACACATATTTTAAGCTACTATACATGTGATATATGTGTTTTTACAGATTTACTAGATCATGCAGTTTTACATACTTTTATTATAGTTTTACGACTCGGTCGCCACACACTAGTAATAGCATATTTCCAGTTACTAAGTGTCGTCTCACCCCATTATTTTATAATTTTTCAAGTGAGCCAGCTAGGCGAGCAGATCAGGCTCGCGGATAGTGAGTTTATTTGATACTTGAGAGAATTATTTTGTATGACTATGGTCGATATGTACTGGATTCTAGTATTGTATAGTATATATGGTTATATAATTTATGTTTCCGCTGCGTAGGTATGAATGCTGTATACAAGATTACCTCGGTGCCTACTAAGGCCCGAGTTTCATAGCAGAGGGTATCAGAACAGTTAATATATATATATATATAATAGGAAAAAAAAATAATGATGATGATGATGTAAATTTTGAGGTCCTTACAGCGGCGTTGGGGATTCCTTTCCAACGTTCTCTTCCCTGAAAAAACAAAATGGCAAATTGGTTTCACTATGCTCAAAAATCGTCTATTAAAGGTATTTTAATCGAGCTGATTCCATGTTTGATTACGTAGTGCCTCTAGAATCGAAGATGCAAAGAGAGAATGGAAGGAGTTTATCCAAGTGCAGATCAGATGTGGAGAAGTGTTCGATTCTGGGTAGTTTTATTGCTAAGAGCACCAATTCTTTTCAAAAATTGAAGAAGGCGGACATTAAGATTTTGAATGAGTTTTAAATTATGCATCAGGAAGTTTGCAACAGGCCTGGAAAAATTATTTCGTGGATTAAACCTCCAGTAGGGTGGATAAAACTTAATTGTGATAGGAGTTGTAGGGGCAATCCAGGTACTTCAGGAGGTGGAGGAATTATTCAGGATTGTCATGTTATGGTAAAAACTATTTTTTCAAATTATTTTGGCAATGGTACGAATAATAGTGTAGAATTAAAAGCAATCAGGGAAGGAATTCATTTGTACAAACGTTTGCATTATGTTAATGTGATTATTGAAAGTGACTCGCAAATTGTAGTTGATTGGTTTCGAAAAGATAAATGTACTTTGTGGTATCTTTGAGAATTTTTGGAGTAGCTCGTAGCAGAGTTAGAAGAAGTGAATGTCATGGTGATGT